>NC_089882.1:18290227-18893500 GCF_040182565.1 Anser cygnoides
CATTCATGCTCAGTGCCGGCTGCGGTAGTGCTCAGTAAGTTCCTAGAGCACCTGCACTAGCATACAACGGCTCCGTGCTCTTTACGTGGACGGGAGACAGCTCCCAAAGCAAGAATTGACTTCCCTCTGCTCTGCACGCAGCCGCCAGCCTCGCCATGCACGCACAGCCCTGTCCTCAGGGTAGGAACTAATGCTCAGGCTCAGCAATGTAGCGCTATTTAGTACCATGAATTCCGGTAATGAAATGATTTTAAAGTCAAACAAGGGGCCGGTTTGCAGTGGTATGCCTTCCCTGCAGTTACCGGGGTTGGGCTGGCAGGACACTGGCTTCCCAGGAGGAGGGCGAACCTCTGGTGAGCTGCATTAGCTGGCCAGAGGTGGGGTGGTGAAGAAGTAATTGTCTTACTCGGTGGTGTTGTGTGCCAGGGGGATGGTGCAGCAGCCTCAGGTTGGGAACCCTTGGGTCTTATCCTGCGTGGCAGCTTCTGTACTCCTAGTGAGGTTTGACTGTCCCTAGCCCTGTGGATATTTACTCGTGTGCACATTGATACCCGGCCTTTTTGAGGCTTGCCATGGAGTGTGGGTACTGGATGCACATACGTCCCTGCTTCTCACACACCTCGGTGTCAGGAGGGGACTCAGGTTACTTACAAAACTCTTGTTCCTCAAAAAAAGGTGCCTGATGCTCCAGAACGCTCGGCAGTGACCCGAGCCCCCTTGCAGAGCAAGCAGTGTGTGGTGGGAGCAAGTCAGCGCTGAACCAAAGATGCTGGAGACTGTCCTGCAGGCCGCGTGCCATGCTCTTTTATGTGAAGCTTGAAAATACTATGCAAGGAGGAGGTGGCAACCTGAGGCTTTTAAGCTCGGGTGCAATAGGAAATGCCCTGGGGTGGGACAGATCTCTCGCTGTGTTGCGCGCCGTGAGTCACACCTGTGTGCAGTGTTCGGGGGCAGCTGAGAGTCATACCGCCCAGGGAGCATCCGAAGCAGCGTTACACGGAGCTGTCATGACTCTTTTCCTTACAGAAACTCCTCAACTGCAACACACGAGAGGCAGTCGAGAAGCCAAACACTTCCCCCTGCTTCTGCGTGCAGCTGGGGTTGGTGGTGGCTGCTGCTGCTGCTTAGCGAGGCAGAAATTCAGCAACCCCTGGGCTGCAGCACGGACCGGCACCCTGCCGTGATCAGGGCCGCTGGGTTTTGGTAGCGCAGGCATACGCTAAACCTCCAGCGTGCCGGAGGAAGGACTGTCGTGTGCAGCAGCGCAGGCACCCACCAGCTGGCCTTCCTCCCAGCGCTCAGCACCCAGGGTCTTCAGACGTACAAAGGGTTTGCATCCTTGTCGGCAAGGCCTGTGCCCGGTGAGTGGGGCTGGTGGCCCTGCGCCGGGCTCTGCCAGGGGCGTTCCCTGCAGGCTGGCGGCAGGGAGGGTCCCAGCGAGGCGATGGGACGGCTGCCCGTGTCTGCCCGGAGTGCGCTTACAGCTCCGGCCTCAGCAGGAAGGTGTCAGTGTGCGAGCACGGCCGGTGAGTTGTAGCGTTGTGCCAAAAGCTACCTGTGTAGCCACATCGGAGTAGTGTGTCGAGCTCCTGTTACAAAACCATAACTGCATCTCTGCTGTAGAGGGAGGCTCGGCAGAACTGGGGCAGGAATTACTTCAATCGATCACCTGATGAGACCTGTTCAGTGAGGCCGTTCCCATGCTCCGTCCATCCCAAGGAGCAAACCTGTTCCTCGTGCAGCAGTTTGTGTGCAGCTATCATTCCTTAACATGTTTCTGTTCCATTGCGGGTCCCAGCTGTGCAGCTCGGAGCTCCCCACGTTGGAGCACAGCCGCGTGCTTGCAGCAGGAGCCTCGCTGCTCAGCCGCGGGCAGCATTGTGCTGTGCATGCAGTCAGGAGTTTAACACAAAACAGCAACAGAACAATTCCTGCTCGGGGCTGCCAGCTCACGTCAGGTGGGAGCTGTGGCACGGTCAGAGAGAAGCAGCTCGTGGTGATTTTACCGCTGTGTTGCAACAAACAGCGTTGTAGTTGTGGTGGCAAGGCGGGGACCGGCCTCGGGAAGCTGGCTGAAGCCCACTGCTGGATCGGCAGGACGTTCGGGGCGTGTTGCTGGTGAAGAAGAGATCTTGGTGTCCAAATGCCCACGTGCTGGGAATGTGGCTGAATGTGGCTGTGTGCCCCCCACTCCAGGACTTGCCTTTGCAGGGCTGTGGTGAGTGAGGGTCTGCACCCAGGACAACACAAATTTGGCACCAGATTTTAGGCTTCAGTTGAGAATTACCTTGTAAAAACAAAACAACAGATCCAGCGATGTGTGCATTGACCAGAGTCTGTATTGCAAGTGAGTAAGAGGAAAGAAAAGGCGAAATGCAGAGGTGGGATGGGCGTGTGTAGAGTTCGGATGACAGACATGAAAACATACGGAGGAGGCACGCAGAGGCATTGCCTCTGGGCTGCCGAGCCCCTGGGGTTTGCTGGCATCGCTCCTGTCCCGAAGGCACCCTTTGTGCACGGCGCGGGCGGCAGTCGCTGTCAGAGGAGGTGATGGGGACAACTGCCAGGGCGTGGGGAGCCTCCATCTCCCAGCCAAACCTGACTTTGTGCTCCCCCTGCCTCGGCAAGGTCCCCTGGGCCCGCGGTGAGATGGCAGCAGTGTAACCGGGGCAGTGTTTGTTTCTGGGACTGTCGCTGGTTTAATGACTCATCCCGGAGAATGCGATCATGTGCACAGCCTCCCTGCTTCCCTTTGCCCTATTTCATCCGATCTTTTGATCTAGTTGCATAACCACGAGGCAGAAGGGATGGGGGGGGGGGGAAGGAAACGGCGCTGAGGAATTGCAGGTAATGTGACCACAGGGTGTCTGCAGCTCAAATAGCAGAGCTCTTGTCTGGGAAGCCTCGGAAACTGGGTTTGTTCCCAGCATAGCCCGAGAGGGAGCGTGATGCTCGGTGCCTGAGCCGCTGCCTCGAGGAGGGGATCCAAGACGGCGGCGGTATGAGAGCTGCCCTGGCTGGGGCAGCGAATGCTTTTGCCTCCTGTCTTCACGCCCAACACAACTTGTCTCCTTTCATCGTGAGCTCCGTGTCCTCACGTAGGCTGTGGCTCCCTGCTTTCCTAGCACACGTAGGACTTGCTGGTACCGACGCTCACAAAAACGTTTGAGCTGCTCCTGCTGGCTTTGGCCCAGGGAGAGGTGAACCCAGACGTCCTAGCTGGGCTCCGACCTGCGCTCCGAGCCAGCGCTGGGGCAGGGCCGGTGGGACGTCTGGAGAGGGAGCTGCCAAGTTGGTGCTTTCTGACCACGGTGGATCTAGTTCTTGTCACCTCAAATTCGAGAGGTGATGTTAGTGGTAAGGTTAATTCAAACAGGCGTGTTTCTGTGGGGCTGCAGAGGTGCCTGCAGAGTGCTTTGCAGAAGCGTCCTTCACTTAAGCTCTCGACTCTTGCAGAAGGGATAACTTTTTGTCTCCAGATCCCACGGCATCACAATACGGTGCTTGTTGGTTCAGCATTACTTCTTCCTCTGCTGCATTTTTCTGCGCTGATGTCTTCTTTTCCTTTTTTCTTCAAAGTTCTGTCTAAGTGTCATTTCGTTTCAGTCATTAGCTCATAGACGTACTGCGAGCAAGAAGGCTGATTGTGAGATGAGGTTCTCTGTCAGACATAAGGGGACAAGATGCTTCAAAGGAGCTATTACGAGGCTTGTCAGAAACAGTTTACTTCAAGGGAAGCTTTCAAACAGAAACATTTCTGTGCTCTGCAAGCATTAGCTTGGTCACTGGCAGCCTGTTGAAGTGGCACACAGAACAAGGTGTCATTTCACGTGGTGCTTTAATACTGAAGTCAACTGTTAATGCAAGCCTGAAAATAGGAGAAGTCAGGGAAAAAGAAGTGTGCTTTATAAAACAGAATTGTCACTTTTTCCTTTTTAAAAAGCTCGCCAGAAGGTAGCATTGAAATCCTGAGAGTGGAGTCTGGTAAAAGCTTTGAACTGCCTGCTGGGCCGTGACCCAGTGTTGGAACCAGATAACCCCTTGAACGCTGTGTTCTGTTAACTTGGAAGATGGTTACAGAGGTGCCGTATGAATGGAAATTTCTGTCCCACCTAAACGCTGGGAAACAAAGAAAGAGATCCGAGTTGCTTTCTCTTCTGTTTTTCAGTGGGAGCTCATCTGATCCCTGAAAGAAAATGGGCACTTAGGTCAGCAAATGGACTGAAATAATCTTGCCCAGTTTTCTTGTAAGGACACTTTTGGGCTGTTAGTGTAGTCTTGGCTTTTGCTGGAAACAGACCCTTTGGCACAGAACTTATCAACACTGACACCGCCAGAAGGGACCCCAGTTTTGACCCGTGGGTTCCCATGCAGCTTAAATCCTGATGAATGCTCATGTAAAAGGCAGCTGACAGTTCTCACGTTGTGACCTCCTTGTCTTTGCAGACCAACCCCAAGAAGCCGTGTTCAGCAGTGACCATGTTGAACCCACGGAGGATGGAGAATGGCAGCGCTCTACTTCAACTACCTCATCTCAGAGTGAGCGGGCAGAGCAACTCTTGCAGAACCAGCACAAGAGCCTGGCCTCTGAGGACACCAAAAAGAAGAGGGCTCAGAAACCCTCTCACATGCGGAGGAACATAAGGTAGGTATCAGGACAGAAAGTGGTAGGGTGCTATGTAGCCTTTTGGGTAGAAAGGGAGTCTGTAGGCTTTTCTTCTAAGCTACATTTTGCTGCTCTTGGCAAAGCAGATGGCTTTTCTTTTCCAAAACCTTTGGATCTCACCAGTGGGAGTAGTCTGTTCTCAGTCTGGAGTGCTGCATGTGGGTACAGACTTGTTTGGTATTTTCAGAAGAGTAAATTATTTGGGTATGGAATATATTTCAAAAAAATGTGTATTTGCTGCTGTTTAATAATGATGGTGCAATTTCTCAGTTAGATGTCTTAAGTAAATAGCGAGTTTCAGATGTGTGTACGTGATTTCTGCTGATGAGGATCATATTGCAGACAGCCTAAAATATAGCCCTTTCCTCTGTCCTGGGTGCTTGTTCCCAGGAATGCTCGTGCTGTGACTGGCAACTGAATTGCTGGAAATCAATTTCTCCTGAATTTTGAAAAGTAGAAATTGATTGTGCAAGTCACCACGTACATTCTGGGGCAGCTTCTAAGGTAGTAATTCACCATGAAAGTTTGTTCAAGGGGATCTAAAAAGCTTAGAGCAGGGACTCTTTGAGGCAGCAAGTGGCTCATTTTCATGGTATGTAAGGCACTGGTAGTCTTTGGCTCATATTTCAGTTTGGTCACTTGATGGACTTTCTTGAAGTTGAAGGAGTGAGCGTTGAGTAAGCCTTGGAGTCTGAGACTTTGTTAGGATGGAGGAGATTGTCCCTTCAGTGGAGGCTTGGCTGGATTGAAAGGCTGGCTTGAGGGAGCTGGATTTCACCACTGCTTGTATTGTGCCTCTCTTCTGGCAAAAGAGCCTTCATTTCCAGGGCTGCAAATCTGAAACAGTGAAACTGAAAAGAAGGAAAAGCAACTTTCAGAAGTATGGAAATTACCTGTAAAAGTAAGTTGGTTTGAGAACAGCCTTTGAAACAATTGTGTTAAAGCTATGAGAGGTCTTAGTTCCTGAATACACTGAGGCAGATGAAAATCAGGGTGAGGACTCTGTGGGGAAACTGATGCTTTTTCACAGAATCATAGAATGGCTTGGGTTGGAAGGGATCTTAAAGACCATCGAGTTCCAGCCCCCCTAGCATGGGCAGGGACGCCACCCACTAGATCAGGTTGTTCAGGGCCTCATCCAACCTGGCCTTGAACGCCTCCAGGGAAGGGGCATCCACAGCTTCTCTGGGCGTAGCTCTTTTCTCCTCACATGTCTTCTTTGCATGACTTTGTGCCTTTTCTATTTATAAACTCTATGGCAATAAATAACATCCTGTCGGATAGAACTAGTCCTCTGGTAACCTAACTCAAGTATATACTTACCAATGCACTCTTTTCCCCCTTTCGTTATTTTCCGTGTCAAACTTCTGTCTTTTCCTTGAGTGGTAGCAGCGATGCCTGTAGCTGGGAAGCACAGTCTCGAAAAAGCTGTGAAATTTGTCTGTAGCTTTTGGCTGTATGATGTTCGTAGTCTGTGTAGCTGACAGATTACCTGGAGCTTGTCAGTTGTCTTTTAAGCCAGCTGTACAGCCCTTCAGGTTTTTTGTTGTTTTGGTGGGTGTTGTTGTTTTGAAGGACTGTAAGTGTAACCAAGACATACTTCTCTGTTTGCTTGTACATTCAGGAAGCTGTTGCGTGAGGACCAACTAGAAGCCGTGACAAAAGCAGCCCAGCAGGAAGAGTTGGAGAGAAGGAAACGGCTAGAGCAGCAGCGGAAGGATTACCCAGCCACTATCCCAACTGTACCCCTCGAGTTTCTTCCTGGTAAGCAGTGGGAAATGCCACCTGAAGCAAGATTTTTAAGGGTAGGAGCTGATTGAAGAAGGAGGTAGTCTGCCAATGCTGCGCTTGCACTTGCAAGTGTAAATTCTTGAGATGATAATTTGAAACAACTTGTGGCTCAGTAGTGCAGCCAGTTCCACTTCTGAGCTTGTTCTGAATCAAAATGCTGTGGCTGTATGGTGGAAGGTGCCAGGAAACTTTTGTTGAAGACATTTTGACCAGTTAATTTTGTGTGAGCAGGATGCTGGAATCGTAGAATCACAAAATGGTTTGGGTTGGAAGGGACCACAAAGGCCATCTAATTCCAACCCCCCTGCAATGGGCAGGGATGCCTCACGTCGGCTCAGGCTGCCCAAAACTCCATCCAGCCTGGCCTTGAACAATTCCAGGGATGGGGCATCCACAGCTGCTCTGGGCAGGCTGTTCCAGTGCCTCACCACCCTCTGAGTAAAGAATTTCTTCCTTATATCTAATCTAAATCTCCCCTCTTTTAGTTTAAAGCCATTACTCCTTATCCTATGACTACACTCCCTGACAAAGAGTGCCTCCCCAGCTTTCCTGTAGCCCCCTTTAGGCACTGGAAGACCACTGCAAGGCCTCCCCAGGGCCTTCTCCAGGCTGAACAACCCCAGCTCTCTCAGCCTGTCTTCATAGGAGAGGTACTCCAGCCCCTTGATCATCTCTGTGGCCTCCTCTGGACTTGTTTTAATACTTTCATGTCCTTCTTGTGCTGGGGGCCCCAGAGCTGAGCGCAGGCTCCAGGTGGGGGTCTCACGAGAGCAGAGCAGAGGGGGACAATCCCCTCCCTTGCCCTGCTGGCTATGCTGCTTTTGGCTCAGCCTAGGACAGAGTTGGCTTTCTGGGCTGCAAGCATGCATTGCTGGCTCATGTCAAGCTTCTCATCAACCAGCTCCCCCAGGTCCTTCTCCTCAGGGCTGCTCTCAATCCATTCTCCACCCAGCCTGTGTTTGTGCTTGGCATTGCCCCAGCCCAGATGCAGGACCTTGTATTTGCTGGAACAGGTCTCTCTTATCTTTCCAACTGCTATGGAAGCTTAAACTAATTTGACAGAAATGCCATATCCTTGATACAGATCATGTTTGCTCTGAGGGTAGTCTGGTAATAAATGGATCTGGTACTGGGGACAGTGAAACAATAGACTGGGTGTACTTATGTTCATACGTAGCCATATTCTTTCGTTCATGTTTTGACAAGCAGCGAGATAGCAGGCAACATAAAGAGTTAAGCATCACCCTTCTCTTCCAGCAATGGGAGTGACCTCAGTAACCATATGTCAGGACGCAGTTCCACAATATGTCATCTTGTGCTGCCTTCTAACCTGGGTAGTTTCAATGATTTTATGCCTCTGCCTCTCAGATGGGTGTGTGAGGGCAGAGGAGTGCAATTGCAAGTTATGTCAGTGGTCTAGGAGTTCCTGAGTTGGCTTTACCACATGGGAAATGTGTAACCTCCTTTAAGTGTAAGAGTTCAAAATATTTTGCATTAAAAAAATAAAAAACAGGAGCTATTTAAAATACTTTTACTCTTGGGGAGTAGGTTGTAGCCCCAGAAGAACGTGGTTGCTTGCTGAGTCACTGCCATGGTTCTTATTCGGCCCTGTTGAGCTCACCTCTCCCCCTGCTTGGCAGTACTTAAATATGCAGGCAAATGGTCTTGATCAGCAAAAGTTGTTTATGATATGTGGGATATAATTTTTACAATGTCTCTACTAACAAAGGACAGTTATCATCCCTTCAGCAGTTGGTACTTTCTCTGCTGGATGGAAAACAGAAGTGGAATGAAGAAAAAGGAAATGCTTTTCCTTCTGAGACAGAAAAAAAAAAAAGAGGGGGGGCAGAACGACTTCAGTATGTGTTTGGTCAATGTGCCCCAGCCAGGGCATTCAATGGAGAGGGTGCCGTCAGCAATGGGCTATTGTTTAGGCATATTGAGAAAGAAAGCGATTGTGACCCAGGAAGCTGAGTCATAGCAGTGTTTTAGACAGTGAGAGTCTGTTATGGAAAATTCCAGGGCTAAGTTATTAGAGCAAAAGTGGAAGGAAATACTGTCTGGTTTCTGAACAGTTTTGTCTCCTTTCCCCCTTATTATGAATTACTTATTGTCATGTTTGTAGAAGACATCGTTTTCAGAACAGCAGAAGCTACCCAGCTCCCCCCTCAGGTCCTTGCTGAGGAAGTGATCTGTCTCGATAGTACCAGCAGTGGCAGTGAAGATGATGCTAAAGGAAAAAATAACATTAAAGATGGTAAGTGACCGGCCGTCTTACCCAGGCTTCTCACAACATGCTATTTGTTCAGTCACAAACCTCCTATGTTCAACTAGTCAAATGTTCCAGTCGTGAATTGCTTTGGATTTTTGTAGGGCTGTTGGTTTCCAAATATATGGCCAATTTTTGCCTTTGAGTCCTAAACTGGCATTTCTAGCCTGGCCTGTCAGGCACTTTAGCAAACTTGTCTTTATGTCTGTTTTATAAATAAACTCCATTTTACTTAGTGCTCTGCTGAAGAATGCTTACGCGAGATGTCGCATCGTCTGCTGTGTATAGGCAAGGAGCATCTGAGTACTCAAATCTGCAAATTAAAGCACTTTTTGTGTCCTTTGTCCCAAACAGATCTAACCTGACTGCTTTACACTACTCTGATTTCTTTGGCAGTTGTTAAAGACAGTGTATCGACAGATAAAAGGCATGTCTGGATTTGAGAATTAACAGGGCATGTGGAAGAGAATGTAAAACACATTCACACACACAGAAACTACCTCGTGTTTAGTGTTCTCTGAAACAATGGGAAACTCCAGTTTTTATATGCTGGCCCAAGGGACGTCTCGTGGGCCTGTATTCTGCCTGCTTGTTCAGAACAGGTCATTAGGCCAGGGTAGAATTACAAAACACAGCAGCCTTATTTTCCTGCTATAGCTTTTTTTTTCCATATGCGATAAACCCTGCTGTCAGTTAAGCTTTGCCCCTTTTTCTCTCCTGTTTTGGTTACAGAAGTGATTGAGCTGAGTTCAGGAGAGGACGATGCCCTCCAAATCGTGGACAGCAGTGACTCTGGCAATGAAGGGGAGGAAGACGGCAGCGAAGAGAGCAGTGGCTCTCATGTGAATGATGCCTTAAATCAGTCCGATGCTTTGGGGCAGGTCATTGTCAACATCAACCATCCACCAAACGAGGAGGATATTTTCCTGGCTCCCCAGCTTGCACATGCAGTAAAACCTCATCAGGTAGGCTTTATTAGGCTTGGAAATGCAAGGAGTTCAGCCAAGCCTGCTTTGTAATCTCAGCAGAACTTTTGGTGAGTTCAGTGACCAGTCTGGTTGTGGCAGTTGCAGATGTGGGCAGTCAAATGATAAGGAGAAATTAAAAGAAGGCCTGGGTTACGTATAACTTTGGCTATTGTTGTAATTTGATTACAGCCCTTAGCTTTTATTTCAAGGGCCCATAGTCATAATCAATAAAAAAGATAAAGAATTTAAAATATTTTACTTGTTTCTGGCTGCACTTGTAACAGAATTCCTTCAGCTCTCAAAGGTGAAATATTTTGTAATTATTAGAGTTCGTTGTGATGGCAAAGAAGTTTCTTATCTGGGTACCCTTATGATGGATGGTGTGGTGAAATCTGGAACAGACAGGAGTGTTTTCTTTGCATGTTTAGGCGAACGTTTTTTTAATCAAATTGTATTTATAAACAAACTAACCAACCCCAGTTCAGATTCTCTGTCTCCAAATTAATGTTAGATTTATTGGTATCATATCCTCAGAAAGTTTTATGAGAATCTAAGAATAGCATCTTTTTGAGCCTTCCCTAGCTTAAAATGCTGCAGTGAACTTGAAACATCCCATTTATATTTTTGTGGTTATGCAATCCTAATATGTTAGCCACTCTCTAAATATAAACCTATTTCATTTTTTCCCATCTTTTTGATTCCTTTTCTACTTTTCTCTCTAGATTGGTGGGATCCGATTCCTGTATGACAACTTGGTCGAGTCCTTGGAGAGATTTAAAACCAGCAGTGGGTTTGGGTGTATTTTGGCACATAGCATGGGCCTGGGCAAGACCATACAGGTCATCTCTTTCTTGGATGTACTTTTTCGGCACACAGAGGCAAAGACTGTTCTTGCCATTGTACCTGTAAGTAGCCCATGCGGAAGGCTGACTGATCACCTTCCTTGGTCTACTTCCTTCTTTGTGTAGAGAAGATTGATTGGTATCCTATCTCTCATCACACTCTGTCATACCCTTGCTGCTCTTTTCCCCATTTCATTCCCTGTCTCCCTGAGTATGCATGTTGTAGTCTGCTGCTCTTGTCTGGGCACAGCTGGGGGGCATTCCATGCTCTTATTTCTGCTGTTAAAATCCTGAGCCACTCAGCTGGGTTTTCAGTCCTTCCGTCGCTAACTTTTTCAGGTGAACACGCTCCAAAACTGGCTAGCAGAATTCAACATGTGGCTCCCAGCACCTGAAAACCTTCCTGCTGATTACAACTCCAAAGAGGTCCAGCCCCGCACCTTCAAAGTCCACATCCTGAATGATGAACACAAGTAGGTGCCAGTAAAAAGCCCTTTTGAACATTTAGACCGCATCTTGAAGAGCTGTTACCAGAATTGCTGCTGCAGACTGCTAAGTTTGGGCTAATTCTGTGCCATCAACTCCCAGATCCTTCCCATTCTACATTTGTGTATGCTGTTTAGAGGGGAGGATTTTGGTACCTGGGAGAGATTGACTGTATCTTTCATGCAACATTTGTATCTTGTACTTCCTTTTCACTCTGCTTACTCACCTTTCTATTCTTCCATATATGCTGAAATCAGAAACCCAATTGCCAGACCCAGAGCTGCTTCTGCAGAGATGAGCAGAAGTGCTGTGTTGTTTTTCTGGTGGTACATTGCTAATATTATCAGAGTCCTGGGACTCCTGACACGTGTGCTCCTTATACCATATATCTCTTGTATTTTAAATGTTTTTTTCCCTGAGATTTTTTCATACGCTTTAAGGATTCTTCTACCCAGCACTGTGACTCTCTGTAAGCTGTGTTGTCCTTGAGGGATTCTGGCAATATACGCAAAGCATCCTTCTCCCGAAAGGAGCAGTCAGTAATTGCAGTTACCAGAGTGGTGTGCGGTGCATTCTTGGCCTGTGGATCTCTGCTACTTTCTGGGTCATTTGGTTTGCATAGATCAGGATAGTGTAGCAATCACAGGGAACTCTCAGTTCATCGGCTGTGTTCATACACTCACCTGTTGAGGTCTCCTGAGTAGAACGTACTTTGAAGCTGTGGATGCTGCTCCAGCTATGTATTTACTGTTGGATAGGGCTTGGTGTGCTGGGCAGGTTGGGTGAGGACAGTGCCTTTATCTGGACCAATTCTGAGCAGGCTAGCAGGGGAGGAATAATTCAGGGATGCTTGCATTAGAAAAGAACGGAGTAAACAAGTAGAGGGGTACCACTAACCACCACATACATCATTAGCAGCTCATTCTGAAAATGGGTTTTGCAGAGGCTCAACAGCTCTTTTAAAAGGATGCTCACAAGTTTGATGTGCTTCTGTACAACAGACCTCTGCAGCTCAATTCCTGTAAAGACTTGTCCTTCTCAGCACGCTATCTGTGACAAACTAAAAGGCTTTTTATCTTTTCCTATGAACCTGATTGTCTCCAAAAAAAAACAACCCACCCACAACAATTTCATTGTATTCTTCTGTCTGATTTCATGCTAGAAAGTACTTTAACTGTATATGACCTTTTCTTCAGCAGACTCCAGTCCAGTGGTACAAGCTGAAACTGGAGAGAAAGCTTACAGCTTATTTCATTTCTTTTTGTGTTTTTTTTTTTTTTTTTTTTTTTTTTTTGTTACAGAACAACGGCTGCCCGTGCAAAGGTGGTGAATGACTGGGTGATAGAGGGTGGTGTGCTGCTGATGGGATATGAGATGTACCGTCTCCTCTCACTGAAGAAGTCCTTTGCCACTGGCAGGAAGAAGAAAACAAAGAAGCAAACTGGCCCTGTCATTATTGACTTGGATGAGGAAGACCGGCAGCAAGAGCTTCTGAAAGGTGGGGAGCTGGGGTGGGGGGGAGTTCCTGTTGTCTAGCGGGCTACCAGCCCTGGCAGCACATGCAAACAACCTATCATTGCTTGTTTCTGGGAAGTAGTAGAGTGAATAATAGTCAGTCTTAGCCGCTGGCAGTAGTTACTTTGTTCTGTGTAGTCACTGGAGTCAGGAGACTTACTGCAGTAGATATATTTGTGCTCACCTGCTTCCTGCCTGTAATACAAGTGCTTTCAGGTCTCTTAGCTACTTTTGGCTAGAAGCCATAGTCCTCAGTATCAGAACAAGTCTAAGAATGGTTGTTCGCTTTTAGTATTGTTGACATGACCAAGCTTTGCTGGGTAGAATTGCATCTTTGGAGACAGAAGGTTGTTCAGCTCTAGCTGAGTCTTTCATTTTTGCAATGGCTGCAAGTAGGAGTGGAAGTCAGTATCGCGAAGTTGGAGATTTGTTTGTGTGAGGTCTGCCAGTCAGATCTGACACAAGACACACAACTCGATGCAATGTAGACCACTGAGCAGAAATCAAGGGCCAGTCAAGTCTGATCAAGACCACATTATGCTAAATGGGAGATGGTGTTGCCTCCTGAATCAGCCTTGCTCTATGCCACCCATGAATACTGCTTTTTGTCTTTGATAACTGCCCCTCCTTTTCCTTTTGTGAAGTTGGTGACTGTGTAAAGCCAGAACTTTCTCTTGTTCATCTCAGACTAACGCTTTAATGTTTCTTGTCCTCAGGGATTGAGAAAGCTTTGTCTTGCCCTGGCCCAGATGTCGTGATTTGTGATGAGGGACACCGAATAAAGAACTGTCATGCTAGCACTTCGCAGGCCTTGAAGAACATCCGCTCCCGCCGGCGGGTGGTGCTGACTGGCTACCCACTCCAGAACAACCTCATTGAGTACTGGTGTATGGTAGACTTTGTCCGGCCTGACTTTCTAGGCTCGAGGCAGGAATTCAGCAACATGTTTGAGCGCCCCATCCTGAACGGGCAGTGTATTGACAGCACCCCTCAAGATGTCCGTCTCATGAGGTATCGCAGTCACGTCCTGCATAGCCTACTGGAGGGCTTTGTGCAACGGTGAGTCCACAGGGAGTTGTTAGCAGTTTAGTCCATGCAAACAGCTCCTTCACCCCAAATTAACCTGCTTGTTTGCTGAGTTTATGCAGTACAGCTAATTGTGCTGCCTTCTTGGGCTTGAGTTTTAAACGGTTATGTTAGCTGTCTTTGTGGGAGGGTCTTAAGCATAAAGAGAAACGCAGAGAGCTTCTCAGGTTAGCAGCTCCATATTTCTCTCAGAATTTGTGTCAGCTGCAGAGTGGTCTTTGTGGCTGTGTTTTGCCTTCGGGGTAGAAGTAAACTTAGTTTGTTACAGTGCTGAACACTCATGTAATGGAGAACAGCACCTCTAACTGTACTAGAATGGCCTCAGGTTTATTTGAGTGTCTTAATAGTTAATTCAGATGTGCACTCTTTGATATCCCTTATACAAGGATCTGAAAGTATTTCATGAACTGTCGGTTATGAAAAGTAACAGTGCTTCTGCCATTCTGGAGACAAGTCAGCTTTGTTTCGTGGTCAAGGGTTCTGAGGTGCTGGATCAGTGATCTGGATGGAGTGCCTTAGTCATTGGCAGAGGTAGAAAGAAACCTTAGATCTTATTTCTGTTTTTCAACTGCCATGGAAAACAAGACTTTCATCACTCTCCTAACACTGTGACCTGTGCTGGAAGATTGTAACATTTGAGATCTCTGTAACTGTGCTTACTGTCGGTATATGGCTGCAGGGAGAGTATCTCATGAGTGTCATGCGTTAGAGAGGCATGCAACTAGAGCTCTTTCTTCCTGCAGACAGGTGGGCAAGAAGTCAAAATCTTACCCTGCAGGCAGCCACAGAGATATCAGATTGGGAAACTCTTCCCTCTGTTTATTTTTCTTTATCGCCTCCACAGGCGAGGTCACAATGTGCTGAAGGTTCAACTCCCCTCTAAGGAAGAACATGTCATTTTGGTACGTCTATCAAAGATCCAGCGGGCCCTTTATACGGAGTTCATGAGCCGGTTCCGTGATGCAGGCAACAGTGGTTGGCTGGGACTGAACCCACTCAAAGCTTTCTGTGTCTGTTGTAAGGTAGGTTTTGGCAGGAGTTGCAAAGACGTATTCTTATATGTAAGGGAAAGACAGGAGTATGAGTCAAAAGAAAAGGCAGGAATATGAGTCAAAATAGGAGATAACTGTGGTTGGCTAGATACATCTTCTTTCCCTAGAGCTTCCTGCAGTGTTCCAACAGAATTGTTATCTCCATTTACAGAGCTGGCGTGCAGGGATGTTAAACATTTTGTTCAAATTTGTGCAAGAAATCTGCAGCCATCAGCTGAAGCAGTACTGGACTGGTACCTTGTCCATTTATCTGGTACAGCATGAACCAAGCAGCTTCCTCTGCATTTGTGCTGTGTAGGGGTGCACTGTGGCCTTCTGTTTTGTTCTAGGGAAAGAATTTGGAGGTTTTAAAGTCAGGAGAGCCTTAGTTAAGACAGGCCATACCTGGTGTCATGGCAGAATCATGTTTCACTACCTTAATACGAAGAGAAAGTCAGTCTGATCGCACCTTACAGTTCCACGCAGGGATGGTGATGAGATGATTGAAGTATTAATTTTTCCAGCTGAACTGCTGTAGGAGCTTTCAGTTCTCAAACATTGTCAGGTAGCAGGCCAGCACAGGTCTAAGCACTATCTTTTCTTGCCTCTTCAGATCTGGAACCATCCTGATGTGTTATATGAAGCTCTGCAAAAAGAGAATCTAGCAAATGAGCAGGATTTGGATGTGGATGACCTTGGCACAGCAAGTACTAATTCCCGCTGCCAGCCTCAGGGAATTAAAGTCAAAACAGAGAGTAATGCTTTGGCATCACCAGTTGGAGAAGCTACCAACAGCAAGTTCCTCCAGAGTGTTGGCTTCAACCCCTTTCAGGAGAGAGCAAATCAGGTCGTTACTTATGAGTGGGTGAGTACCACTGCTGGAGAACTCTTTGTCAAGTTACAGTACACATAGACTAGATATTACTCCGAAAGACTGTACCTCTTTTTGTTAGGGCAGCTTTCTGAGGTAAAGACTCTTCTATTTGAAAGCTGGATATTTCTCATCCAGTTTCTCTGCCACAGAGCATCTTGGTCAGCATGTCTGCATGGAGCTGGGTGGGGATTTTGTGACACCTGTGTGACTGGAGTGCAGGTGACACTCTTACGGAGAGATCTCGAGATAGAGCAGAGTGATGAGAGGTTAGGAGGATGCTTGCTCATCCATTCTTCAAGCAGTTTGTCATTTGGAGCTTCTAGAATGGGAAGTAGCAGTGGTTGGAAATAACATTGTCACCTGAACCTGACTGGATGGATGAATACAACCTCTCTGCAATGACTTATTTCTCTCACCTTGAGACAGGATTGTTGAACTAAACAGGGAATGAGCAACTCCACCTGTAATAGTCTCCTGTTTCTCGGTAGGCCAAAGACATCTTGTGTGATTACCAGACGGGTGTCTTGGAGAACTCACCCAAGATGGTGTTACTGTTCCACCTCATTGAGGAAAGTGTGAAGCTTGGAGACAAGATTTTGGTCTTCAGGTAAGCGAAATACCAGTGGCTGATCCTACTAAATGCTCAAGTAGTTGAATCCCTTCTGGTACTAGCAGGTTGTTACACAGGGTGAATGGTGTAGCAGTTTCCCTTTTCTCCTTTATTGTATTAGGCCCTTTTTTCTCTTCACATATTTCACGCTTCTGCCACTATAAAGTTCACTAGCAAGAGGTGTGCTACAACAGGCAGGGTTTGACCCCATCAGTGCTAGTGTGGTTGGGGAAGAGTTCTGATATTCCACTTTTGCTGCTGGGGCCTTTCTCCTGAACAGAGTCCTTGGTTTTACAGCCAGAGCTTGTCCACTTTATCTGTCATTGAAGAGTTTTTGGCGAAGAGACCAATGCCAAGTCCTCCAGGCTCAGATGGAGGAGTTCACAACTGGGTCCGAAACATCAACTATTACAGTGAGTGCAGCCAATCCCCCTCTCTTTTGGTGTGACACTGATCTTCTGTGATGGACTCATATCTGAAAGCATCCCACCATCATCCTGTAGTTGTCCTGGGTGTGTAAATGCTTGTCTGAAGCATTCTTCTGATGAAGTTTTTTTCAGACTGTTCTTGGGAATTTACTCGGGAAGATGTCAGTTCAGTTACAACTACCTGATAATTTCTGTCATTTTTGGCATCTTACTCAGAAGATGTTAGACACCTTTAACATCTACTCACACACTGGTGCTTTTTAAAACTGTAAAAGATACTTTTGAGCTTCCTGTTCATCTGTTTTCTAGATCTTGCTTCCCAAACCAGAATTACTGTGGAATGGTTTCACTACCTTGAGGCTTTGAATTCCTCCTTCCCTCTTCCCCAGCTTTAAATCTTTTTCTGGCAGGGGTTGTTACTTTGTGTTGGCTACTGACCAGGACTGAGAGGAATGGTGAATGTGGTGTTCCTGGTTTTTGCGGAGCTGCCAGAAGCAAGCTGCTGCTCAAGAACAGAGACTTGACACTCTCCTCTGCACACCTTTAGACTGTTGTTCTCTGTGCTCTGATCCAATTGACAGGGTTTTGCCAAAGTCTTTCACAATCTCCTTTCTCTTGGTTCCTTGAGCTTCCAGCATATATGAGGCTGTTGTGCCTGCTGCTCTTGCCTAATGTCTGCCTTGCCTAATACAGAGCCTTGATGTGCTAGGTGCACTGTAGCACTCCCAGTCTTGGCCTTGCCAAGCTTGAGTAATGTTTTGCTTGTTCTTTCAGTTGAATAAAGCCCAAACTGGCTGGCTGCATTGCACCTGCCTGACTGGGCAAATAAGAGGTACAGAGTGGTTCAGTTGAGGTCCTGGAGTGCATGATTTGAGGAAGACCCAGAACTGGTTGGGAGACAGTGCCAAAGCTGAATGGTTGGGAAGCGGGTTTGTTCTGATGGGATTCCCCCAAACATGCAGAGCTTTTAAAAGTGTCCTTAATTTCCTTCTCAGGACTGGATGGCAGCACCTCTGCCTCGGAAAGGGAGCGACTGATTAACCAGTTCAATGACCCCAGTAACACTTCTGTGTGGCTCTTCCTTTTGTCCACGCGGTAAGTTGGCTGGAGCAGAAGGGTGCGATGGAGAGCTCACACTGCTCCTCTGTATGTGCATGGGTTTTCTGTTCTTAGCTTCCTTTATACCTTGCTTTCAAGACTCTCTGGCATGATAGTGCCATCTGCCCCTGAATTCCCTAGGGGTGTAAGATGTTAGCTTTAGTCCTTTGCAAACTGTTAACAACAGTCTTGGAAACCAGACATGGGTCTGAAGTTGCCTGTATGACTGGAGGGAAATTTCCGTGGTGTCAGCATGGCTGCGATGGTTGTCCCTACCTAGAAGCTTTGAATATTGGCCAAGGCCGCAATTTGAAATTTTCCTTTAATTTACAGTGCTGGGTGTTTGGGTGTCAACCTCATTGGAGCAAACAGAGTGGTGGTGTTTGATGCTTCTTGGAACCCATGCCACGATGCCCAGGCTGTGTGCCGAGTGTACCGCTATGGGCAGAAGAAGCCATGCCACATTTACAGACTCGTGTCTGATTATACCCTTGAGAAGAAGATCTATGACCGTCAGATCTCCAAGCAGGGCATGTCAGGTAGGTGTGTGGGCATGGTACTCTGATCTTGCCTTTCCCTCCTTTTGGCTTCAAGTCCCATTTCTGTGGTTTTCATAACTTCTTTTTTTTGAAGGTTGAAAACCAAACAGCCAAAGAAGTTGACAGAGGTACATTATCCTAGGGCTGCATTTGATGTTTGAGTCAACAGTGACACAAGACCCTGTAAGAAACTCAGGGTGGAGCAGTAAGGGTTGTAGAGCCAGCATCTTCTAGCACAGTTGTGCTCTGCATTGCCATTTTACCTTCCTTGCTATTCTCTTGGTTACAAGAGACTGGGAACTTGGGCTGTGGTCATCCTGTTTCCCCCATGCCTGAACACATAGCATGTCTTAAACTGGGCATTACTTACTAAATAGCTCCTTACCTCCATTTCTCCAGCATCAACTGAGGGGAAAAAAGCCAAATAAAAATACACATTGATATCTTTGACTGTACTTACTTAAGAGCCAGAAATAATTAATTCCCTCCAGTTCTGACCTGCCATTGTACCAAAAGTACCTTTTGTGCTGGCTTGTGCTAGCTGTCAAGCTGCTCTTGTAGTGTATGCAGCTGAGGGTTGTAGTGACCCAAACAGAGTTCTGCTGCCTGTGTCCTGCTTTGTCTCAAGACCCAGCTCCAGAGGCAGCAGCCCAGCATGATTGACTCAGTGTGCTGTCTTGCACTTGAGGTGGAGTCTCCTAGCAGCTGGCTTGGCTCCCAGGAGAGTCTTGGATATAGATGTTTTCTCCATGTGCCCTGTGCAGCGGTATCCACCTCTTCTCTTCTCAGTTCACCCTGTTCCCTTCCTTTTCCAGATCGGGTGGTGGATGATCTGAACCCAGTGCTGAACTTTACCCGACGGGAGGTAGAGAACCTGCTGCATTTTGTGGAAGAGGAATCCGACCCTGCTCAGCTCTCCCTCAATCCAAGCAAGATGAAGGAGTCGGTTCTACAATTAGCCTGTCTCAAGTATCCTCACCTCATCACCAAGGTAAGAACAACTTGCTTCCTTCCTGTACAGCACTGTGTAGACTGTAGGAGGCAGGAGGACTGCAGGAATCTGGCTGTGTGATGGGGACTTGGTGGCAAGAAGGACACATTGGTATGCTGGTGGGAATACGGCTCTCTCTAGAGGAATTTTTGCCTAAGAGCCCTGCCCGTCCCTGCAGTATCTTCTACGCATTTAGAGCCACCTCTGCCCTGGACAGGTTTGGGGGCAGGTTGTATGGCACCTCTTTTTTCAACATGGTGCTGTACTAGGAAGGTGTCAGTGGCAAATTGTGACTTGCTGCCAGCTCTCTCCCTGGGGTGGCTTTAAAACAATGCTGGAACAAGCCAGCACTTGGCTCCGTTAAGGAGAACCCTGCTGGTAGGGTGGTGCTGCAGAGTGGGCCTGTGGCCCGGTGCCATGGGACTCTGGTGGCTGTGGGACATCACAGTAGGCTCTGTGCTTTGTGCTCCTAGCCTGGCCTTCAGCTTGTGGGTTGTGCTATGTACCCACACACTCGTGGTGAGCGATGGCCCAGACTTGGCAGACAGGATGGTTTAGCTGACTCTCAGTCGTTTCTCAAGCTGTGCCTTGGTCACTTCTGCAGCATTGCCCCAGATAGGCTGTGCTGTGACCAGCTCTGCCTCCAAATCCCCTCTTCAGTGCTCCAGTCCTGGAATGGGGACAGTGCTGACACAGGGAACAGGGTGGCTGTGGGGTGTGTTGGTTCCCTCTTGTGGTGAGCTGATGTCAAAACCTCCGTGCTGTGGGGTTGCAGGAGCCTTTTCAGCATGAGTCACTGCTGATTGACCGGAAGGAGCACAAGCTGACCAAGGCAGAGAAGAAAGCAGCCAAGAAGAGCTACGAGGAGGAAAAGCGAGCATCCGTCCCCTACACCCGGCCGTCCTACGCACAGTATTACCCAGCCAGTGACCAGAGTCTGACGAGCATCCCTGCCTTTAGCCAGAGGAACTGGTGAGTACCTGCATCTTCTTCTTCTTCCTGCACTGTAGGTGTGAAATGATGGGGCGGAGGATGCTCAGCCCTGCTGGTGGGAGCACTGCACTTTCCTCCCTCCTCTCTCACTAGGCGACCAGCCCTCAAGGGTGAGGACAAGCCAGTGGCAAGCGTCCGCCCAGTTCAATCTACCCCCATTCCTATGATGCCCCGACATGTCCCCATGGGCAGTGCAGGATCAACCTCAAGTTCCAACCCTGCTGTCAACTTCCCCATCAACTATCTACAGCGAGCTGGTGTCCTGGTGCAGAAGATTGTCACTACCACAGGTGAGTTGCTGAAGCAGGAGTAAACTGGTGATGCTCACAGGGGGTTATGATGCCCACACTGAGCTGAGGAGAAAGGTAAGTTGCTGATGCCCACGAGGACTGTGGGCAGACAGGCATCAGAGCAACTGGTACCACTGCTCTGCATTTGAGCAGTTCCCCTGTGTGGGGAGGACTTTGCCTGCAGGTGTCTAAGGGACATGTGCCTGGTGGGTTGTTGGGAGTGAACTCCGTGAGAGGGCCAGCAATACTGCTTCCAGACAGGAGTGGAGTCACCAACTGTTTGTGTTGGGACAAGGGAGATACTGTACCAGAGCATCACGGCTTTTGCTTCCTCAGAGCCTCTGTTGCCTCCTGTGCTGCTCAGAATTAAATGTGGGGCTTGCTTCTAGCACAGCACAGAGAGGAGAGTAATGCACTGCAAACAAGGGGGTTTGGTGGTACATTTCCCCTCTCCTGGCTGTGGCTGGCATGTGGTTTCACAGGCACTGTTCTATTTCTTCTTCCACTGCCAGATATTGTGATTCCGGGTACAAACACATCCACTGATGTACAGGCAAGAATCAGTGCTGGTGAGAGCATCCACATTATCCGAGGGACGAAAGGTAAGTTCCTCTGTCTCGGTAACATTTGTGAATAGGGGCTTGGCCAATGCTAATTCACAAAGAAAAGGATGTAATATCATCAGTTAGTCCCTCGAGAGGGAAAAATACAAGAGGAGGAAGAGATCTGGACTCCACAGTGGCTCTCTTGCAGCCCATGGTGTGCTCCTGTAGCTGATGCTTCAGGACGATTGCAGTTGTGGCTGCTTCTGCCTCTGAGAGGAGCTGTTGGACTTTGTTACTGGGCTTCTTGTTCTCACAACACCCGTTGCATATTCTGGGGCAGCTAAATGCTTTTCCCAGTGCTCCCACAACGAACATAGCTCCAAGCATGAAACTCCATGTTTACCACTGGCAGCATGTTGGGAGTGGGTGAGCTTCAACCCAGGAAAGCTGAAAAGGAGGAAATGGGGAGTGGGGAAGGGGGCAGAAGCCTCCCAGTGATCTTCCTACGTGTTCTGTGGGCCTGGCCTTACGCAACGCTGCTGTCCTGTTCTTGCCCAGGCAGCCTCGCTGGCTCACCGATCCGGGGCCCTAAGCTGAGACCAGAAACCCTGAATGAAGTTGTTCTGCCTCTGTTCCAGGGACGTACATCCGGACCAGCGATGGGCGGATTTTTGCTATCCGGACCACTGGGAAGCCAAAGGGCAATGAAGATCGTCGGACGGCTGCCTCAGGTAGGGGCTTGCTCACATGCTTTCCTGTCCAAGTGTCCGGGATGTGCTGTTCCCTGGCTGCCTTCCATTGGTCCCGTGTTCAGAGCTGACCCACGATCTTCCCGTGATATCCACACCTTTCTCTCCATCACTGCCTCTCAGCCCCCAGCTTTTTCTCCAAGGCTGTCTTTCACCTCCTCCATCTCCGTGTTTCCAGGCTCCCAGAGCTCGTCGCTGGAGTCCGCGAGCAACGGCAGTCACAGTGCCTCATCCCCGCAGCTCCCCAGCGCGGAGGAGCTCACTCGGCCCATATCCCCCGACAGCCCCGAGATCATCAGCGAGCTGCAGCAGTACGCAGAGGCAGCGGCAGCCCGGGAGTCCCGGCACAGCTCTCCCAGCACCAATGCTGCGCAAGGCCACCCTGCCCGCACGGACAACGCGCCTGGCTTGGCAGCTCGAGGAGCCGAGCAGCGTGCTGGGATTCACTGCATGGCTCCCTCCGTGTCTTCAGCCTTGCCGGCCACCAGTCAGCACGTTGATGCACACTCGGTGTTGGACTTACGGGGCAACAAGCGCAAGTCAAGCTCGCCGTCGGCTCCGGAGGAGCAAGCCCTCAGGCAGCAGAAAAAGCGCCAGTTGCCATCATCCGTGCAGCCGTATGAACACGGGTACCCTGTCTCTGGTGGGTTCGCCATGCCTCCTGTCTCTTTAAACCACAACCTAACCCATCCATTTGCCTCCCAACCAGGAAACTCCTTGTACATGGGCACTGGGTCCTCTTACTACCAGCTGCCCAATTTACTCCCAGACCCTCATCTGGTGTTCCCTGTGACTACTGACCCTCTGCTGACAGCCGGCACCGCCAGCTCTTCTGCTGCTACCTCAGTCACCGCCAGCGTCCCCTCGTTCATGCTAAACCCTTCTCTGACGGGGGTGCTGCCCAGTTACTCGCTTCCCTTCACGCAGTCACTCCTGCCCGAGCCCAGGATGTTTGCTCCTTTCCCAGCCCCCATCTTGCCTAGCAGCCTTCCCAGGAGCATGGCATCTGCCTACCCTGGCTACATGTCCCCTCACTCGGGCTACCCGGCCGGGGGCCTCCTTCGGTCCCAGGTGCCTCAGTTTGAACCCCAGGAGGTCCCAGAGGTGGGATGCAGCTCTAATGACGAGGACAAAGACGACGATGTTATAGAGATCACAGGGAAATAATGGGCCTGGCTCCTGCTCGGTCTCAGCTCCACCAGGAGGCAAAAAGTTGCAGGACCTTCCTGGGAGTCAGGATTTCCCCTCTGGGCCACAGCAGTGGGTGGAGAAGGATGCGAAGGGTGTGGCGTGGTGTTTGTTTTCTTTTCGTTTTGTTTTGTTGGTTTTTTTTTTAGCTGTCAAGGATCTGAATTGTGCTGGGAGCTGGGTGGGGGGCATAGAGCGGACCTGCAAGGGCCGGGGGGAGCAAGAGCCAGCGGAGGAGGGAAGCAGTAATGCAAACCATAGGAGTGCCTCCCTCCCACGCTCTGTCTGTCTGTCTGTCTCTGTTCTGTCTTGTCTGAAAGGGGGAGGCTTGGTGCCGTGAGTCACTGCCCTTCTCAGGCCTGGAAGCACGGGCTTGACCGCTGGCAGGGCTGAGCTCCTTCTCACACAAACTGCCTTATCTGTGAACTTCTCTCACTTGGGGAGGTGTGGGCCAGGGGGCAGTGACTCCAGCAGAGGTTGGGGACAAAGCATTTTTACTCGGGAGGGAGCGGGGGGACTTCTACATTGTGTGTGTTGGGGGGGCAGAGGGATTGATGTTTTTTTAAAAAAAAAAAAAAAAAAAAAGAAAAAAAGAAAAAAAATCACCCCACAAACAATCTGTCAACCTCTGTCAAATTCACATGAAACTAGTGTGAGGGCTCCCCGGGCCCTTGGCGTGGGTCCCATCCAAGGTAGGTCAATCCCGTGGGGCTGCTGCCGGAGCAGCGGAGCCATGCCAGACCCGGTGGTGGCTGCTGGAGGGGAATCCTGGCGACTCCCCCAGCTCCGCGGCCCCGCCACGCTGTGCGAAGGCCGTGTCTCGCCCCGCTGTGGGCCGGTGGATCCAGGGGTCACTGGGCTTGCTGCTGCGTCTGAACAGCACCAGGCAGTGGAGAAGGTTGGGAAGGGACGTGGTTCTGGCCCCAGTGCCCCTTGCTGGTGACCCTGATTGGAGCAACTTCCCCCTGCACAGAACCTCTACCTTAATTTATTACGTGAAGGCATAATATTTATTGTTTGGGGGGCTCTTTCCTTCGATTTTTAAATTAATTTCCATATTAAAAAAAATAATAATAAAATGCTGGCCTCCATCCTGCAGTGGTTGCTCGTTGGGTTGTCTGTGTGGGGAGAAGCAGCCAGCTGCCCCGAGCAGAGCCCAGGGGCAGGAGCAGCCGCGGCGGCTCCCTGTAGCACGCTGCAGCGACCCCCAGGAGCGTCCCCTCTGCTGCCGGGGAGCAGCTGGAGGGAGGACGGAGTCCCCTCGCCGTGTCGGGGCAGGTGGAGGAGCACATGTGGGAGCTTCTTGTGCTTGTTCCCGGTGAGGAGGAGGAGGGCGTGAGGAAGGGCTGGCCCTGGCACTGACAGCGAGCACGCAGGCTGCTCGCCTCTGTGCCAGGGCTCCGGAGGAGAGGTGGCTCTGCGCAGGTCCCGTGAGCACATCTGGATGTGTGTGTGGGTGTGAATGCACCGGGGTGGGGAGCTGGAGTCCGGGACCCTCTGTGTCCCATCTGGCTGTCACCAGGCCGGGTCTGTGCTCGCCGTGGGGGACTGCCCCGGAGCAGGGCTGGGATCTCGGAGCAGGGGCAGCTTCTAAGAGCCTGCTGCGAAAGCAGCAGTCGCTGGTGTTTGCTGGGACCAGCTAGGGAAGGGCAGGATGTCCTGTCATCCTCTGCCACAGGGTGAGCTGGAGCCCTCCCCTCTTGAGAGAGAAAGAGAGAGCAAGGGTGTGTGTGTGTGCACGTGTGTTACAACAACATAATAAAAAAACGTTATGGGGCTTTCCTAGTGTCTTTTTCTGTTTAATGGACATTGTCTGTCGAACATAACCACACCATTCATAGAAGCCTTAGATCAACAGTTTAGCTATGCAAATTATTTTAATTATTTTTTTAAAAAAAGACAAACATTAAAATAGTGCTTTCTTCTTTAACATATCCTAGGAGTTGAAAACCGAGGGGTTCTGAGCAAACTGCTGGACAACTTGTCTTTGGATGCACCATGGAAATAAAAATCAAACCCCCCCACAAAAGTAACAAAGCAAATTAACTGATGGTGTTCATGCAAGTTTCTCCAAAGACTTGACAGTGCTGCATCTGTGAGTCATGCCCTCCTGTGCTCTGTGTGTCCACCTCATGCACAACCCTGTGACACTGATTGTATTATGAGTTTGCCCAGATGTCCGTTGCATCCCTGTGAGGCTGTCAGATTGCCGGTGGATTTGGGGGAACGGGTCAGAGGCGAGGGCTTTCCTTGGCGAGAGTAGCAAGGGGTGAGACCTGCGGGCTTGTGAGCAGGACCCGGAGGAGGCCGGGGTGGGAGCAGACTGGCACCAGCACCCTGCTGCAGCCCAGCTCCGTGGCGCTGCTCGGTATAGCCAAGTTCCTCTGGGGGAAGCCTCCCAACGGGGCTTTTCTGCAGCCCTGTGCTGTGACAAAGCATGGAGATGTCCCTGGCACACCCGTGGGTGCTGGAGGTGGCCGTAGCCCGCAGGGAGCAGGCTGGGTGCCACCGGGTGGCCGCTCTGCTGGTGGCCTCCCTGTGACAAGCACCGGGCACCCCGCTTGCCAAGTGCCTGCCGTGAGCCCCCGCTGCCCATCCGAGCACAGCAGGGCCCCGTGCCCCCTCCTGCTCCCTGCCAGCCCACGGCACCCTTGTGGAGAGGGGACAGGTCCCCAGCACCCCTCAGAGCCTTGGCCGGGAGGTGGCTGCCGCCCCTGGCCGTGGGGCCCTGGGGCTGCTCCTAGCTCTCCATGGGCAGGCGTGGGGATCATCCAGGGCGTTCCTGCGTCAGGGGATCTCTCCGAGCTCTTACATCTCTTCTCCCATGGGTCTCCTCTCCCCTCCCCACCCTTCTCCCATCCCTGACGTGTGGTTCTGCTGCAGAGGGTCCTGTTCTGGAACAGGGGCTTTCCCCTCATGGGTTAGATCTTCCTTTTTTTGTTTTTTTGCTGCTGAATTTCTGTCTCCAAATGACCGGCTGGAAGCGGCTGCCGGCGCGCAGCAGGGCTGCGGGTGGTGCTGAGGACAGCAGTGCGGGACACTCTGCCAAAGTTTTTTGGAAGCTGAGGAAGACCTGAGGTGCCCCAGTCCCAGCAGGGAGGGGTTGGCCCATGGACGGGGTGGGGTGGGGGCAATGCAGCCCAGAGCGGCCCACGCAGGACAGGATCTGCTGGGATGCCGGTGGGGTGGGTATAGGTAGGCACAGAAAGGAAAATATTGCAGCAAGCAAAGGGGGCTTCACTAGAAATGATGTTATAGTTCGGCTTAATGATGTCAGCGTACGGCTGAACCCAAGAAAATCGCTCTCGGTTTGTGGATGGCCTCCAGGCCGAAAGGGACAAGTACAGCAAACGCCTTCGCGACTGGCGTTCCGTGCCGCGCTCAGATGAATTTTGTTAATCCGGGCTTGGGAGGACTGGGAGGGAGGGTTGGGGTGGGGGAGAGGTCTCAAGGGGAACGTAGTCCAGCTAGATTTCAGTGGGGATGACGGCTCCTTGCGACTCGAGTGGAGAACACGGTCCCTTCAAGGGGCGACAGCCGCGGCTTCCACGTCAGTGGCGTCCGGCTTGGATCTGGAGCCTCCGGCAGATCCGCGCATGCGGGGGGAGCCTGAATGAATCCATCGATGAGTCTCATTTTGGTTTTTTCTGTTGTTTTGGGGTTGTTATTATTATTGATTTTTTTTTTTTATTTTTTTTTTTACTACCGCCTTAGTTTGTGGACGGTCTTTTTGTGGTTGGAAAGAGGAGTATCTCTAGCAGGGTGGGTGGGTCGGTGCCCCACGCATGATCATGTGCTTCCCTCTTCTCTCTGTCGAACGGGACGTGCTTGCCTGATCTCCCAGAGCAGAGACTTTGAACAATTTGTTGTTTATATGATGTATTTATTTTTACTTGTGTTTCATGTCATTTTTTTAAAAAATAATAAATTGTAAGTTGGTATAACTGCCTGTTTCTGTCTTTGGAATCTGTAAAAGCAGCCTGGGCTGGGGTGGGTGGGGCTGGGCGCAGGCGCTGGGGACGACACCGGGTCCGGGGACTTGTGACCATGGCCAGGTGCTGGAGACCACGCGTGAGCATGGTTTGTTTCCATTCCCGCCCCCCCATCTTCATCATTGCTGCTAATAACCGTCATCCCTAAGGGCTGGAGAAAACTGAGGAGAATAAATACTCTGCAGGGCGCACAAGGCTTTGTGTCTGGGAGAGCTGGTCCAGGCCACGCGCCCTCACCCTGTCGTGCACCCTGGGGTGCGCGCAGAGGCGGAGGGGCCCGGCGTGGCTTGAGGTAGTCGCAGCGCGGCGGTTCCTGCAGTTGGACGCGCGGAGCGGTCCCGAAGCTGGCACCTGCCTGCGAGAAGGGCCAAGAGAGAGCAGGCGGCCCCGGCTCGCCCTTACAGCGGCTGGGGCTGCCTGCGCACGCGGCTGCTCTTGCTCTCCGGGGACCGGTGTTGCCACTTCTGGTGCCAGGCTTTCTGCCGCTGCCTTTCCTGGTGCCACAGGGCGTTGCAGTAGGTGTCGAGGCTGGTGCCTGGTGCCCCCAAGGCTCGCAGGTCCGTCCGGGGGCCCTCGACCCCCTTGCTGCGTCGGTATGGCGGCACCTCCATCGCTTCGTGCTGGATGACGCGGAGGCTGTAGCGGGTGAGGGGCCGGGAGAAGGAGCGCTCCACGGCCTGGCACTCATAGGTGGCGGCATCCTCCCTGCCCAGCTGGCGGATCAGCAGCCCCTGCTCCAGCACCACGAAGTGGCCGCCGGTCCTGATCTGGTGCATGGAAAGAGTCAGGTCACCGTCCCCGAGCCGCCCCGCGTCCCCTCCCTGCTGTCCCCGCACCTCGCTCAGCCCCGACCCCTCGCCGCGCCGCGCCAGCCACCGGATCGTCGTCTGCGGGGAGCGCGCCAGGCACTCGAGGAAGGTGGAGTTCTTCTCCACACCGAAAACCAGCTTCTCCGTGGCCACCGCTGTCCCTGCACGGGGGTGGGACAGGGTCAGCGCGCGGCACCCAGTGCAGGGACGATGACAGAGGGCGCTGGGGGCTTTCCCGGTGCCCTGCTGCCCACTCATCCCAGCATCGCCCTGGGGCTGGTGCTCACCTTCTGCCGTATCCTGGCACTGGCTGAGCACATCGGGCTTCAGCACGTCCTGGCACCGGGCACGCCTGTGGGAGGGTGGACAGGACCATGGTGGCACCCAAGTGGTGGCACCCACCACCGTCTGTAGGCTGCCCCTGCGCAGGGCTGGCCCCAGCGGGTGCTCACCTCTTCTCTGTGAGCAGGTGCGGGGCGCAGGTCTTGCCGTCCCAGGTGCAGTAGGGGTCCCTGGCCAGGCAGCAGTCCGTGCAGGTTTTGCCGTAGAGCTCGCAGCGGTACAGGGCGAGCTGGAGCAGCCCGTGGGTGCTGCTCACCAACAGCTCCTGCTGCTCGGGCAAGCAGAATGGCAGCGCTCAGCACCGTGCCGGGCTGAGGCTGCCGGGAGGTATGGGGACAGCGGGACAGAGCCAGCCACCAGCAGCCTGCTTGGTGGGAGCAGGACCCCGCCACATGCAAGCCCTGGGGCCAAGGGATGCTGAGGCTGGAGCGAGTACCCCGTCCCTTTAGGTACCAGTGTGAGGGAGGACTCACCCGCTTCGGTGACAGCTTCATGTCCAGGATGGGAGAAGGTGCCTGGAAGAGAGGAAGAGGTTCCAGTGAGGCTGAGGGCTGGGGTCCCTGGTCCCACCTCCTCCCGCTCCCACTCTCTGCTGTACCTTAGAGACGCTGATCTCCTCCAGGTTAATCACCTCGGTGCCGTGGCTCCCCGCACTGGCCAGCCCCACCTTCAGAACCTTACCCTCATCTGCCAAACACAGCGGGAGAAGGAGCTGGCGGGGCCGGGCTCCCCGGGGCTGGGGGGACACTCCTGCCACCCAGCCACCGTGTGACGAACCCGGCCCCAGAGCTGGGCTGAGGCCCTACCCGTGCCGAGGAAGAGCACGTCGTAGTGCCGGCTCTCTGTCTCCAGCCGGTGCACCAGCAGCTGCCGCAGCCGGTAGGGAACGTTGACCCGCACCAGGACGGGCTGGCGGCCCTCCGGCTGCACGGGCTCCCACATCAGCTGGTGGGAGCGCACGAAGCTGATCACCTCGTCGGGGAAGTCCTTGGTGGAGCGCAGGAGGGGGTCGTACGTCTCGCTGGGGCACTGAGGCGACACGAGGGGCCGGGTCACTGCCAGGCCGGCCCCTCCTGCCGCCACCCGCTGCCCTCCCGGCTCCTTACCATGCCGGGCCGGGGGTAGGGGACACGTCCCTTGTATTCCACCCAGCGGTAGTCGAATCCCTCCTTGTGCGCGAAGGGGCCGCTGAAGGCCGCTCTGATGGCAGCCATGGAGTAGACGCACACCGCGGAGCCGCTGAAGACACCGCTGCGGGGTGGCCGTCAGCGTCCCTGCTCCGCCGCAGGCAGCCGCGGCGAGGGGCTGGGGGGGTGCTGGGCTGCCCCGTGCCTGGGCACTGGCTCACCTGGAGACCGTGAAGAGGCCGAAGATGAGGGGATTCTGAGGGTCCCGGGTGCGGAGGAGGAAAACATCCTCTGCAAAGAGAGAGGTGGAGCTGGAGCCAGAGGTGCAGGGGGGCTTTCCCGGCCGGGCAGCTGGGGCAGGCTGCCACTCACCCAGCTGGTCAAAGTGCGTCTGGGTGCCCTGCGGCCCTGGGATGGAGCACACCAAGCGGGCCTTGAGGAACGTGCTCCAGCGGTTGATGAGGCTGCGCTTCCCTCCGACGTCGTTCTGCCGGGCAACGAGAGCTGCACCCACGCCAGCCCCACCAAGCCACCCCTACGGCTGTCCCTGCAGTGGGACACCTGAGCCCCCGCAGTGACAGCCCCAGCCTTGCTCCTTGCCCCTCTGTGGGGTGCCCGGGGGTGGGAAGGTGCCGGGGGAGCCGCCGAGTGGGGCAGGGGACTTGGGGCTTTCTCACTGCTATGCAGCAAAGCATAGGCAGAGGTGGGACCCAGGCTCCTGCTCACCAGACCAGCACACAATGGTTAAGGTTGGAAGGGACCTCTGGAGGTCCCCTGGCCCAACCCTAACAAAGGGACAATGGCTTTTCACAAGGCAGCGCTCCCGGCACGGTGGCAAAGCTTGCCTTGTGTGATCCCAGCCGTGGCACACCAGCCTTAGCCCACTGACCTTGCAGACCCGGGCCACCCTAGCATGGATGTGCCGCCTGTCCCACTGCCCAGCCTCCAGGGCCGTCTCGCGGAAGAAGACGTAGACCTTGTCATCGTGCGGGTTGTAGGTGTCGGGGATGGCGAAGGCACCCACAAACGCAGGCTCTGGAAGAGATGGCGTGCTATCGCCCCGTGCCTGCGGCTCCCTGTGCAGGTGGGCCCCCTGCCACGGGGGAGGAGATGGGACCAGGGCACCGTGCCGAGCACAGCCCCCTCGTACCGTGCAGCCAGTGGTCCTGGTTCTGCTCCGTGCGGATGTAGCTCTGCTCGGCCCCGCGCACCCAGGTCCGGAAGAAGGCGGCGCTGCTGCCCATGAAGTCACTGGAGGTGCCCGAATACATCTCCCCATCTGTGGGGTCAGCGGGGGGGGGGGGGTGCATGGAGGAGCTGGGGGCGCAGCCGTAGGACCCCCGCATGCTGCATCCCCAGGGAGCCCCAGCTCCCTGCTCCCGCAGCCCTTACCGACAAGGAGCGCGGTGAAGGGCTGGCGGGGGCTGTACGGGCACCGTCCTCGCCCCGACTGCAGGGAGTGGGTCACCAGCCGCATCAGGGAGGCCCCGGCACCCTGCCAGAGCCCAGGGGGAGATGTCAGCTCCGCCAGCCGATGGACAAGGGAGCATCAAGGGCACTGGGTCCCTCTGCAGCGGGGCCACAGCTCCCCGGGTGCCGCTCACCTTGCCCCGGGCTCCCAGCTGGACGAAGGCACAGACGGGCTGGTAGGAGCCCGTCCCGCAGGCAAACACGTGGCTGCTGTTGTAGGGCTGCAGGAGGCGGATGAAGTTGGCGCACTCGGTCTGCCCAAGGGGAGGGAGATGGTTGTCGGCAGGGAGGACCCAAGCCGGCGCGCTTGCAGGCAGCCCCCCCACATGCCACGCACGCCCCACAGTTTGGGGTGTCTGGGTGCTGAGTGCCTGCGCCGAGGCACAAAAAGCCCCGAGCTGGGGACTCCCGGCCCTGCTTACCTCTACATCCTTCCCCGCCAGCCGGCAATGTTCAACCTGCTCCCTGGAGGCTGGCCAGAAGATCTGCGACAGAAGCGCCCCAGGCGCGGGCAGCAGCACATGTTTGGGACAACTTCAGGGGACGTGGCCCTGGGTGCCAGAGCTGCCCCTGGAGAAAGCGGGCAGCCTGGCCCAGGACCACGTCTGCACCCCCTGCCCAGCACTGACCTTCTCGGGCTCTCTGCCAGGATGGTCGAGATGGAGCAGGAAGATGTGGTTTTTGGCTCCCACCATCAGCCAGGCCCTGTCTTCATCCAGCAGGAGGGCTTGGAAACCCAGCCCGTCCCCTGAGGTCAGCAAGAGGCGGGAGCTGTTGGATTTCAGCAGGTCTGAGGAGCATGAGGTGGGAGGAAGGGCAGCCCGTCAGGGAGCTGTCCCTCCCTGCACGGCCCTGGGCCACGCGGGCTGGGGCAGTTTGCTGGGGGCTAAGCGAGGGAAGGCCCTGCTGGAGCCGTGTGGGCACGGCTCCGTCCGAAGCGGCTGGGAGATGGAAATGGCAAGGAAGGAGATGCCGGCCGCATGCTGCAGGCACCAGTGCCTGCCTGGGCCTGGGGCAGGGATTTCCAAGCTGAACGGGATCAGCAGCTGCATTCCCCTCCCTGCCCTTGCCGTTGTTGCTGGGGTCCTCAGAGAGGACGGGGCTGGCACCCCCCACGTCCCGCCGGCACAGTGGCTGAGACGGTGGGTGAGAAACATCCTCTCCTTTGTGCTCATTATCTCCCAAGGCCAGCGTGTTTTTCCTCGCTGTCAAGACCATTGCAAAAGCCCTGTCCCGTCCGCTACCTTTGCGGCTGCACCCTCAGAGCAGGGTGACCCGGGGCTTCCTGGGGTCACCGCCCGGCTGCACGGGGCGCAAGGAAGAGCCGGCCCCACAGGACATCCCCACAGCCCAGGGGAAGCCAGGCTCTGAGTCTCTGAGGGGTTTCCATCCCCTCACTGCCGCGGGCTGATAAGCGCTGCACCGGAGACGTCTTCGGTGCCGGTAACCCACCGAGCCCCCGTGCCACCAAATGCAGCAGCTTCTGGCCCTGCCACCAGCAGCGGCAGGGGACCAGAGCCCAGCAGAAGCCCCATTTGCCAGCCCCCAGCTGTGCCAGCCCCTGGTCGGTGCAGCAGCAGGCATCCTGGGGCTGGGGCAGGGCAGCAGAGAGGCTCAGCCCTGGCCAGCAGTGGGGCTGTCCCGTCGTGACCCCACTGTCACCTCTCACCCGGCCAAGCCCCCTCCCCAGCAGGGTGGAAGCCACCAGCGCCGCTCCTGGCCCCGCGCCCCGTGCCCCATCCTTCCTCCGCTCCCACAGCCTCCGCTGCTGTCATTTCCTCCTTGCAGGCTGCTTGCGTCTTCCCCCCCTGCCCCCCTGCCTCCCCCATGCTGGGGCCTGACGTGAGGCAGGCGGGCTCTCAGAGGTCCTTTCATTTGATTTCGATTTTTTTTTTCTGAAGTTTTTTTAAACCTGAGCTCCTTGCGCCATTGTGTCCTTGAACCTGCCCGTTGCTGTCCCTGAGTCACATCCCCTGCCGCAGTTCCCATTGTCCTCAAGCCCTCCTGATGCTGGGAGCTTCCTCTCCTGCCTCTGCCCAAGACCAGAGCTGCTGCTGGCACGTCTGGCCATGGGGCTTTGAAGGCAGAGTCCCTCCGTGTTCCCAGCTGGTCTCCAAGGAAGGACCAAAACCTGGCCCTGACACCTGCTCCTGAGCTGGGCCACCAGCAGGACCATTGCTGCTGGGGATGCCCCGTGGCACCCAGAGGTCTCTGGCCATCTCCCACCTCCGTGGCAAGCCCACCCCATCCCCAGGCTGTCTAGGGACCCTGCTCCAAGCCCTCAGCACAAACAGAGCCTGCCCTGAAGCCCTCACAAAATAATTACAGGCAGCAGGGGTGCAGCGGGAAGCACAGGGAGATGGCAGCTTCACCTGGACTCAGGCGGGTGGCACAGGAGGGACGGGCTTCGTGAGAGGGACATGGGGCAGAGGGCGGCTGCTGGGGGACATCGGCGTGATGGCGACGCCGTGGCCACGTCACCCTCCTGCCCCGTCACCCTGCCCGTGCCCAGGCTGGGAAAACACAGCCCAGCGCCTCCGGAGACGCGTTCCCCTTACCTTTGTAGGCGACACGGAGGCGAGGGGCGTGCTGCTTCCACGCCCCGGCGGTGTCCGGCTGCGGCAGCAGGGCGCAGAGCAGGAGGGCAGCCAGCGGCAGCCTGCGGCCACGGGGAGCCCCCGTCCTCGCCATCGCGCCGCCGCGGTGCTGCCGCCTTCAGCTGCGAGGGGAGAAAGGTTGGGGAAATGCAGGGGGCGGCCATGGGGAGGGACACGGGAGCTGCCCCGCACCCAGGCACGCTTCTGGAAGCCCCCCCGGCCCCTTCCCCTGCCCATCCCGGGTGCACCCAGGACCTCACGGCCTCGGTCGCTGCCCCCTGTGTGCCCTGGAGGGGCAGGTGGCAGGGCCGGCTGCTCCCAGGTCAGGACAGTGAGACATTTCTTGTCCTGCTCATGGATGTCCTGCATTGCAGCAGCTCTGATAACCACACTCTTGCTGTGCTTTCAGCTCTTTTGAGTCCCACAGTTGAAGGGTTTTAAATGAGCATGGAGGCTTTAGGTGCAAGGGCTGGGGGCTTTCTGCAGGTCTGCGCAGGAGCAACCACACAGCTCGGGAGCCGAGCACCTCCAGCTGCCCTGTTCCCTCTCTCCCACAAGAAGGAGCACTCGGCTGTGCCTCCAGATAAGGTTTGGGGCTCTCAGGGCCTCCCAGATCCCCCCCCCCCCACCACCCCAGGGCTCATCCAGAGGTTGTGCCCAGGATTTGGCAGGAGGTTTATTTTACCAACATGCACAGGGTTGCTGGAGAAGCAGGGAAAAGGCCAGCCTCTAACTGCAACTTTCTATAAACGCAGGACGCTTGCGTGACCCAGAACGTTTGCCAGGGTGGCTCCAGGACCCTGAGGGTGGCAGCCAGGGCACAGCCACCTCCCTGGGGACACGGGGGACAGCCCCAGGCAGCGGGGACACAGGGGTGGCACATCCCTCGTCTGCTGCACTGCGAGACCCAGCGGCAGCTTCGTGCCAACGGGAGCATCCTGGCTGCGGAGGGGTTGGAAAAGGGCAGGGAGGGCGCAGCCCCAGGCCATAACCCCAAATTTCTCCTGGAGGAGAGGAGCTGGTCCCTGCAGAGTTTACACTGTGAGAGGGAGAGCGGGTGTCTCACGGATGGAAACAAGCTGCGGGTGATGAATCCAGGGCTAAATTAAACACTCCCGACAGCTTTAAATAATCAACTGTCCTGAGCTGGGACTGTTTTTATCGGGGCTTGGAGAGGGAGCTGCTGATGAGGGCAGGCTGCCGGGCCAGGGGAATTTCAGCAGGGTAATGCCTTCCTGGGGCTCCCACGCTCTGGGTGCTGCGGGATTGGGGGGGCTTTTCCTTCAGAGACCGGGTCCTGCAGAAGGTCTTGCAGGAGATGGAGCAACACCAGGAAGAGGAAAATCCCTCCAGTTTACAGCATGCTCTGAAACGTACAGAAAATACAAGCTCGCTTGTGAAAGCGATGCCTCAGAGAGGCAAATTTCCAGGGCGGAATGGCCCCGGCAGCAGCTCCATCCCCAGGGAAGGAGCGTGCCGAAGGAGAGCTCGGCAGCAATCCCCTGCCAAGTGCCAGCCCCACAGACCCCGATTGTCTGGCGGTTAATCCAGAGCCCCGCGCTCAGGACGTCGCCTTCTTGAGTTACAGCCTGGGGCCAGCCGCGGGCTGCAGAGGGGCCCCAGCAGCTGGGGGAGCCGGGGGGGGATAGACCTGGGCGCCTGGGCTGGGAAACGGGGTGAAACCCAGCGGCCAGCAATGGCAGGCGGATGGGATGGCTGCCGCCACGCCGCGCCCCCATCCTTCACCTCCCCACGGCTCTCGTGGGCGCTCGCGGCTCCACCTGGCCGGCGATGCGCGCTGCGCGCTCGGCGGTGCCCCGGTGCTTGTCACTGAGGCCACGTCCACCAGCGGCAGGGCTCGGCGCAGCCCTCCGTCCCTCCCCGGGGTGTGATGGATGCCCCGGCAGCTGCTGCGCCCCGCTCGCCGCGCCGTCACGCAGCGGCAGCTGTCGGCCTTGTCCCGTGGGGGGCAAAGCCACTGGCGTGGCCCCCCCCCCCCCAGCCTTCCCCCGGAGCCGGGGGTGGGAGCAGAGCCCTCCACGGGGTGGGGATGGGTGCTGACGGAGTGGGACCCTGAAAGCAGAGCTGGGGTGGCAGTGGGGCACTGAGGTGCTGCCTGCAAATGGCAGGGTGAGATAAATCCCCTGGTAAGCTGGGTCACACGCGGCCAGCAGCCCTAAAAGCTGGGGAAGGGGGCTGAGACCCCCCCAGGGCTGGGTCCCCCAAGCCTCAGGACCCCTGGGGCACAGCCGCATTCCCAGGTGCTGCCCACACCCTGGCGCAGCACGGGGCCGAGCCCAACACTTGTCACTTGCCCACCACGTGGCCCGACACCCGATACGGAGGCTCACCCCGCCACGGGGCCGTTTTCCCAGCTTTCCGAGCCAGGCACGGGCTCAGATGTGAGCGGGGCTCCATGGGCAGGAGGCCGAGAGGCAGCTGGCCAGCTCCGCAGGCAGGGAGCCCCCATGCTCCGGGCTGGGCTGAGGTCTTCTCCAGCACCCCCAAAGCAGACCCCACCGCAGCCTTAGGCTGCCGTGGCATCTGGCAGAACCCCTGCCTGCTCCCTAAAGCACACTTGTGTTTTTTTCCTGACTGCCTCAGCCCTTCGGGCAGGGATGCTCAGCGCCTCGCCGGGAGCTGCTCTGCTTTCCCCCAGCTCCAAAGCCGGGGCTCAGGCAGGAGCTGGCCACAGAGCACCTGCTCCTCCGTCACTCCCATTCCCTGCCACCCGCCCCAGAGAGACAGGGCTGTCACCCTGCCTCCCAGCACCGGGCAGCTCAAAAATTGTTTTCTTTTCATCAAATGCAGGCCTGCTCCCTGCCCTCCTGTGCTAAGTGGAGGAGGTTGAGCAGGCGTGGGGGGCTTGGCCAGAGAAAGTATTTTAATGAGGATGGAGGCAGCCTGCATGGCCGCCTGCTTCATCTCAGAGCCTCTCGCTTGCAGCTGCTGGGTAGTTACAGCTGCAAGGCTCTGCCCTGCCAGCCTCGGGCCCCTTCGCAGCCCCCAGTGTCTGCCCTTGGCTCCAGCACACTGCTGCCTGCGTCCCAGCGAGGATGAGGAGGAGGAGGGATGCAAAGTGAAGGGCCACGCTTTTGCATGTGGCCAAGGGTACGTCCCAGGGCACTCGCAGCTCTGAGCGGGGGCAGCGTGGGAAGAACAGTACTTCTCCCCACCAACAATGGACAGATTGAAACTGAAAGTCTATTTCTTCTTTTTTTTTTTTAGTTCTCCTCACGCTGGCCAAATGAGCTGACATCAGTGATCTCCTCCTGGAAAACAGGGAAACAAACCTTAGCCCGCTGGTGGGAGCAGCAAAGTTGCTTCCGCACACAATAAGCGGCAGCCTGCCAGCGTGCTGGATGAGAACAATAACCCCACGCGGACATGTGCCTGCGAACCGCATTGTTTGAGGGAAACCACATCCTGGGCAGGCTCCCAGCCCGGCTTGCCACGAGTGCCGCAGCAGCCGTGCCGTGCCGTGCCGTGCCGGTCCGTGCCAGTCCGGGTATGGCGGTGCCGGCACTGCAGGCGCGGCTCCGCCGGGGCTGTACCAGGATTGCACGGGGTCACCGAGCGTGGCGATGGCACATTCACGTGTGTGCCCATCCTGTGATGCCCGCAGCGGGGAGCAGTGAAGGCTTATCTCCACGGTGCTCGTGGAGGTCGAGGTTGGTGGCAGCCAAGGCTCAGGGCAGGCCCTCGCGTACCCCCCGCGGCTCGGTGGCCGGCTGCAAGCTGATGCCCGATTGTCACAGCTGCCATTTGGGGTATTCCCAAATGTCTGGGGCATATCCCATACGCATGATGTCTCTAGGGGTGCAGAGCACCTCAGTCCCTGGCCGTCCTGTGCAGACCATGGCAAGGCTCCTCAAAAAGTGAGGGGGGGGGGGGGGGGGGGGGGTGCTCAGTCCCCATCCCCAGCCTGCCCCATCCCGGCTGTTTTTTCAGCCGGTGCATCCCAACACCTTTGCCGTGCTGGCTTTCAGCAGCCATCTGTAGCTGCAAGAGCCTGTGAGACCTAACTACCCTGTGCCCTCAGGGACACCCCTTGCTGTAATCCCAGCCACAGTGGGAGTAGAGCAAACACTGAGGAAGAGGCAGCCCCGAGCGCCCGGCAGCCACAGTTTATAATAAATCCTTGTCCGCACTGTAAACAGTCCCCGAGCGGGTGTCAGAGGAGCACAGCAGGCGGCGGGGAAGCCAGCAACACGCGCCTGTGATAAGGGCTGCCAGCCCCCGTGGCCGGGCGGCTGGGGTCTGCCGAGAACATCTTTAGCAGCACCTTCTGCTGCGGCTGCGGCCACCCCGGGTGGGCACTGCCCCCTACACGCCCTGGGGGTTTTCCTGTCTAAATCCTGACCAACGAACCAGAGCGAATGAATGAGCCCTGCCTTGCGTCCTTGTGGAATTCGGCAAGATTAGATTAGGGATGAATGCTTCCCGTATTCTCTTATAGCAGTGGTATCTGTGTTTTCAAATTGTATCTATCTGTGTTTTCAATATCTGTGAATTTTCAATATCTGTGTTTTCAATACAAATCTCTGGCTGATAAACCATAGGGGTGTTTGTTTGTTTTTCGGGGACGTTCAGTGCCCTTAGCTCCGCAGGAGACATTTATGCACTCCAGCAATTACCGTACTGCAAGCTGTGGATTTCAGCACGCCGGGCACCGCAGCGGTCGGGGCATTATGACAGTGCTGTCCTCCCGCTGTCCAGGCACTGCCCGCAGGGTGCTGCGGGGACGGCAGTGCCTCCGCTGGGAGCAGATGGAGCAGGTGGCACACTTCTGTCACGTTGTGCCATCAGTCCCTTCCTAACGGTCCCCGCACCTCTCTCACTGCGTTGTTTTTCTGGATGGATTTGGTTTTCTACGGGCACTTCTCCCACGGCACTTTCCCCTCCTCCCTTGGGCACGAAGCTGCATCCAAAAGGCACTGGGTTCCTGGATCTCGTGCTGCCCTCCAGCCTCACACCCCCAGAGAGTCCTTCTGGGCATCAACCAGCTCATCAGCCACGGCAGTAACCTGGGGCAGCTGGGCTAACAAAGCCTGCTTATTACAAGCATCATTTCCCCCGGACAGGGCATTGCGCGCTGTCACACTTTGCACCGGTGGAGGTCTTGTTCAAAGGACAGGAAGAGATAACCGTCCCTGCTTTCATTTAAGTCAATCGAGTGCTTTGCTATTTGTGTCTGTGCATAAGTGTTTAGCCTTCTCCTCGCCATCCTCAAACCGAGTGTCACCAGACCGCCGCACCGCAGCACCCAGCTCCTTGGCCAGCCCCAGCCCTGTCCTGAGACCCTCGGAGGCGACAGGGCAGGGGCTAAACCTCCCTGCCACCCCCTCGCTGTCCCTCCTGCTCTGTTCCCTCCCTGCCTGCTCCATCAGATGGCCCGAAATGAGGCATTTCTCCTCTGCGAGGCTGTCACAGCTGCCTGGAGGCAAGCGATCGATTTTCATTTGGGGGTGGGGGGATCCAACAAAGCCGCCTCTGGCCGGCAGAGAGATCCCCAGACGGGAGCAGCCGCTTGGATAAACCTGCCAGCAGTGTCCAGGTGAAACAGCCCCCAAAAAATCACTTTGGAGATCGAGAGTTTAACAGTACAAATAAAAGCTTTACGGTCCAGATAACTCCTGGGATCAAGTTAATGCATTAACAGATAAGAGCCCACAAAGATCATCACCAGAAACTTTTTCAATGCACGCTATGGCAAGCCGAGTGGCAGAACAATCTCTGCTCTCGGTTTTGGAGTTGGCAGAAGATTAATCACTCAAAAGCCGCTCTGCATAAAGACATAAAGTGCACCAAGCCCAATTTAAGCCCAGAGAAGCGCTCATTTACACAGGGTCAAGCCTGCTCCGGCTGTCCGCTCCGCACCGGAGCCGCTCTGAGCTACAAATGGCAGCACGGTTTCGTCCCACCGGGAGGGAGAAACAATGCCGAATATTCCAGCCGGCCCTGCCAAGCGCACGAGCAATTAAAAAGTTCCTTCGTTACTCACCGAGCAGCCCGGCGGACCCCACGGGCAAGAAGCTGCGGGCGCCCCCCGCACCGGCTGCAGCGCGCGGAGCTGGGCGCGCAGGGTGGGGCCGGGGGCCGGGGGGGCCGGAGGCGGCCTCCATTCATAAAAGCAGCCCCGGGACCATCTGTCCCGGTGCCGAGTGTCCTGCTCGGCCCCCATCCTGCCTGCCGGGCCCGCGGATCTGCGAGCGGCAATTGCCATCTAGCGGCGCCCGCGCCGCTCCAGCCCCTGCTGCAGCGCAGGCAGGGCTGCCAGGCTCGCCTGAAGTCACCAGAAGCGACGCTGCTTTTCCCCTTAATTTTTCATTCCCTCGGCTCAAGGCGTACCTCAGAGGGGTGGAACAGCGAAACAGCTCATCGGGCGCCTCTGCCAAACGTGTCTGCTGCACAGGGGGCTGGGGACGGGGAAGGGCGCTGTGCGGGTGCTGTTCCTGTGCTGCATTCACAAAGGAAACCCCTTCTCCCCAAGGGGCTCCAGAGGCTGAGTGTCAGGGAGAGAAGGAGGTTGTGTTCATCTGGACGGATCCAGGCTCCTGCGTGCCTGCACCAGCACCGTGCTGGCTGCGAGGGCCGGCACAGCCCAGGGCCGCAACGTATGTGCTATGCATCTACAAGGGTTTTCCCAGCTTCTTGGGCCTACTCCGGTCCCGTAGGCTGGACGCCCACAAGCGCTTGGAGAGCTTTAGGTGCATTCCTGGAGCACGTTTGGTTTGGTTTCATCTGAAAGGAATCCAGGCTCTCCTGAGTCCGAGCTCTCCAAAGCCACTCCAGGATGAGATCCAAAGTGCAGCAAGTGGGGGAAGCTGGGAGATCAGTTTCAAAACTGAACCCTGCTCCAAATTAACGTGCTGGAACGCATGCAGCCTAGCAGGGCTTTTGGGAGCAGGGGCTTCACTGTCCAACGCCCCACCGCCAGTGCACTGACCAGGCCATTTCCTAAGTCCTGGCCCTCAGAAAGGCCCCGGGGATGACAGCAAGTCCCAGGGTCAGAGGCAGCTTTGTCAGCAGCTCATTTGTAGGGGCTCCGTCCCACTGCCCCTGACCTGCTTGCCCCCCATGGCGGCCAGGGCAGTGACGGGACACTCACCACTTGCCGCAGCAGAGGCGGTGGCGAGGCGGTGGCACGAGGCAGCTCCAGAGGTGAGCCCTGAGCTTTCCCCCAGCTCGGGGCCGTTTCTGGACAAGCCCATCCTCCCATTGTGCTGCCTGCAGGCCTCGGTCTCCTGGGTGTGCGGGGCGCTCATTTCCCAGCTTCCTTGAAGCACACCCAGGCGCTCGGCAGGAAGGCGAGGTGCACTTTAGCAGCTGGAAGCCATCACCAGGCCTCTCCTACATAGGAAATGGGTGAATCCTGGCCAGCCCTGTGAGGCTGCTGACCTGGGGTCCTCCCTGCTGACACCCACCCTATGCCAGGGCGGAGGCTCCGTGCTTCCCGGGTAGGAGATGCTGGGAAACGCAAGAGCGCACCGTGGAGGAACCCCCATGCTCAGGAGAAAAAGAGGAGCCCCAAAGATGCAGGGCATGAAGTTGGATGGGGTCCTGTGCCCCCTCCCCGAGCAGGGCCAGCCTCACCCCAAGCCGTTCGGGGCCAGGTGACACCTGGGGGAGGCTGGGCCCCCTCCAGGAGCTGAGCACGCTGCACCGTGGCGAGGAAAGAGGAAAAGGGCAGAGAATTGGGGGGTTTGGGGGCAGGGAGCCTTCCCCCCTCCCAGCTCGGAGGCTGGGATGACACCTCCCCGTGGGTCACTCCACCTTCATGTGTGCACTGTGCTCAGAGAAACACTGTGCAGGGCTGGCGGACTGGGTCCCGGTGTGTTACCGCCCTCCCAAAGCCAAATGCATCTCCAAAAAGGTTTTCTTTGTGAAAAAAAACGTGAAGCCCCTCGATTTGCCTCCCTGGATTGGGGGGTGCTGCATCAGGCTGAATGCTGCCAGCAAGGGGAGCCAGCCCTGCCCCGCCGGCCTGCCCGGGGCCGAGGAGCCCCAGCTGGCTCCGAGCCGGTGGCACCGCTCTCCCCGCTGCAGGCAGCTGATGCTCTCGATTACAGCCCCGCTGCGTGGCATGGGTTGCTTCTGGGAAACCTCCTCCTTGCCCCGTGCCAAGCCCTGTGGCTGGGTTCAGGTACGTGCCTCGCTTGAGGCATTAAATTACCGAGCATGGCAGAGCATAGGAGGGGTCTTGTACCTCTGGCTGGGGGGGTGCTCGGGGGTCTGGGCTTCTGCATGGCCGTGTGGAGGCTCTCAGCCTTGTTCTGGCTGACCTCTGGGGTCTTCCAGCAGGCACAATCCCAGTCATAACCACGGAGAACACAGATACTTGAAGAGGAATTATCTGGTATCAAGGTCTCATCTGAAAGGTTGTAATCTCTTGGTAAATAAGAGCTTTTTTTTTTTTTTTTTTTTTTTGAAAGCACACTGCCAAGCACCATCCTGCCACTATATTTAGCTTTTAAATTAGCTGAGCCCTTCGTTTGCAGAGGGGTCGAGCCTCTCCCCAGTGGCACAGCCTGGACACGCACCGTGCCTGTGAAGGATGATCCCCTGCACTGCACCTCCCGGGGTAAGGCAGATGTGAAAAAGCTGTTAGCACCCATGGGTGTAAATTTGGCAGGGCCTGGGTGGGTTACGGCCCTGTGGGTGCAGCACGGAGCCACCTCCTGGCTGTGCCTTCGTGGGCCAGGTCCCTGCACATGGCAGAGACGGGCACCAAAACGTGACCCAACAGCTGCATTTGGTGCATTCAGCAGGAAATCCCTAGGAGCTGCCTTTTTTAGCTCACTTGCAGCAAGTGGTGCAAACCCAGTTTGTGGAGCAGCTGGTTTTTTGAGAAAAGCACGGGTTTGCTGCCCACTGCTGATGGAACGGGTGTGCCCGGGTGGTACTACCATGGTATTTTTCTATACAAAGCTGTGCAGAGCACTTCAGAGGGGTTCCCCAAGTGGACCTACCAGGTCAGGAAGATGCAGCCAGGCTCTGCCTGTCTGGTTTCAGTTTTTGCACGACCCACAGAACAGGCATTTTGCTTTCCTAGGTGCATGAGAACTGGTCTACCATCCTGTACCCATCCCTCTGGCTTTTTGGGGATCTTACACTCCAGCCAGAACTGCAAAAAGTTAAGAGCATTTGCTTTCCAGATAACCCTGCAGTCGCAAGGTCCTGTATTTGTGACTCTGCCCCTGGTGACACCCTGCAGAAGGAAGGAGCCCCACAGGGTCCGTTTGCTGCAGCTAATTTGTCTCAGCCTACTCGCTCTGCTCCCTGCATCACGCCCCGTGACGTGGAGGTACCCCCAGACGAGCAGAGCGGGAACCCTGCATTAGCAATGCACTGTGGCATTTCTGCTCTTTGGAACAAAATCTGGAGAGAGCCACAACTGAGATAAAGCAGCACTTGTTTTATTGAATCCACAGCACAAGAATCCCAGTCCTGCCTTGCAGGACAACTTCCCTCTCTGTCACCTCACTCCTCCACAGGGAGAGGTTTTTCTGGACGTGCTGGAGCTGAGAGGGGGCAGTCCATAGTTGCATCTCTTCTGTCGTTGCAGAGGGAAGCATGGTCACTGGTTTCTTTGCTCACTCATTCTCTCTCCTTCCCCTTTACACGATTCTGTCCACACCCCACTTTCTGTTTTCTTCTTCTCAGAAAGCTACTGGAAGTACAACTCTAGCTCTACATCAGTATGTTCTGCTTAGAAGGTCCCAGCTCACTGTTGTATCAATACTAATCCTGTTTTAATATGAATAAATACTAGAAATCAAAGAATCTACTACCTTTTCTTTGGGAAAGAGAGAAAAAAGCATCTCTTGCTTCAGAGACTAAAAATGTTTTTTTAACTGATGTTAAAAAACAACATTCTGTAATCTTCAGTCATATCCGCTACTGAAGGGCAGCATGCAAAGCAACATGCAGTACATGGCAATAGCACTAGCACAACTGTGAATAATCTGAAATACAAGCAAAATAACTAACAGATATCAAAGTAGTTGCATTCCAGCTGTGGCTTTAGGTGCATTCATTAAAATATATATATATAAATGGTATCAAAAATATCAAAGACATCAAAGACATCCTGCCAGGGATAGCTGAGGTTTCTACATCACCTAGGCTGTTGTTCTCCTAATATGTTACTTTTTTTTTTTTTTTTTTTTGGCTTTGTGCTTCTTTTTAATGCTTTTGGCTTCTTTGCCTATTTGTTCCAATTCATTAATAACCTTGTCCCAGTCATCTCATCCTAACGCCAGCGGAGGGCTCCCCTACGTTCCATAAAGCTGGGTATTCCACAGCTGATGTGTTACGGATGGAGAAGGCATGTTTCATGCTTTTGTACATACCTTAATACACACAAACACACCCCTTCAAGGGAATTATTACACAGAGACACCCGCTGAGTTATCGTGGGAAAGAGGAATCCAGAGGAAATAAGACAATATCAAATGTAGCTTGATTTTCCATGAGATTGTACAGGGATGTTTTCCTCAGTCCAGGCGAGTGTGGTTTTCAAGCCACGCATGGCACATGCCCTGGAAATCACAAAATTCTCTTAGTAACATGGTATTGTTCCAACATCTTTAGGCACAAGCAATATTCATAATTTCCCATAATCATTTAACTACGATCCTCGAAGTAATGGAAGCTGGCGTATCTGTACTATTTCTATGAGGAACATAAAAAACAGGATGCAGATCTACCTCCAATGAGAGGAAAGGAGTTTCTTGACTGGAGACAGGCACACCGTGCAATTAGATCTATTTCCCCCTTTTCCCTGCAGTCTGTTCCTACTCCTGTCTTGTTTCTAACCCGAGCCCTAGCAATTGGCCTCCGTGGAAAGTGTTGTATTGGCTCTCCTTTCACACATGCATATCACAACAAATACAAGCGAACAAGCCAGCTAACACAAAGCCAAGCCAAAGAATACACATTATTTAGTGAGGTTCATCTGTCCAAAGGAAACTGCTGTTACGTTTATGTTTTATCTGAACACCTGCATATAACTCAGCAGACTCACCTGGGCTTCCTGAGCTGGGAGCACCTGGTGACTCACATACCCATTATCTAAAGTTGCTACCAATAGCTCATAAAAAGCTTTCTGTTGCTATGAATTGCCCCAGACACCACCACCAAGGCCATGTTCTTACCGCCACTCCCCAGGGCGGCGCTGTGCCACACACCTTTATGGCTGCCCCACATCTCAGATCTCTGCAACCCTTACTGCAGACGCTCGAGGGAGCCACTCAGCCAGGTCACGTCCAGCATGTTTTCCCAAATTCTTCTCCATCATCTGGAGAACGCTAGAAGGGTTGCTACACTTTTGAGGTTTTGCATTACTCATTCAGGCTCTAGTTTGGGACTCTTCCTCACTATTTCCACTCTAACAGAGCTATCGGCATCCTGTGAGTCAGGATCATTGCCCATCTCTCCACCCGAAGCATTATCATCACCATTACCCAGAGCCTCCTGATCTGTAGAGCCAGACAGGCTGTTCCCAGCTGCTGGTCAAGTGTCTGCATTTTAAGGCACAAGTATTAAGGTGACTCTTCCTCCATCTGAACTTCCACACAGTTCTCTCCCTCAAGCAAGTTCCCTGAGCAGCTCCTCTCCCTGGGTTTGCACCGAAGTGCCTAGACAGAGCACAGAAGGGCTTTCTGGCAGGAGAGGACTGTCTACAAGTCCTTTCTGAACGATGTGACTTGCCCTGGGCACACACACTCCCACCCTCACTCACCAGAACCATGACGGGGGTCCCCAAATCCTCCATCGCTGGGTGCAGCACTGAGAACTGGGGTGCCACCAAGTGAGAACTCCACACTTCCCTGGGGTTGCCTGTGTTGGAAACAAAGAAATGAAGCTTGGACAGGTCTTCTGCTCTCTTCAGACATTGTCAGGTGTTGGAGGCGGCCCTTTATCTCCAAATCTTGCTGTCTTCAGCTTCCACACATCTCTGGTTTTCCCTGCTTTGAGAATTTGAAAGCAACGTCAGGGCTGGCTCTCTGCCGGGCACGCAGGGAAGCAGTATGCACGTGCAGGCTGGGGCAGCTCCGTCACCACCCTCCTGCTGCTCTGGCACACGGTCTGCTCCTGCTCACCACCAGCATTGTCCTTACCCGTACAGACCACACTCAGCCTCCTCACCTGCGGTCCCCGCTGAGCTCACACACACACATGCTTCCACCATGCTTCAGCCAAACCGGCCCTGTTACGCAGCCCTGCCCAAGGAGCTGCTTCTGCGCCTCCGTGGGCTGTGTGAGCACTTGCCCAAAACAGCCTTTCCCCTACCAAACACGCTGCTATCAAACAGTTCCCCGCCGGACACTACGCAGCCCCTGCCATGACGGAGCAGCAGGGCTATCTACATCCCCACAAAGCTCCCCAGAGGTGCTGCCAACAGATCCAGCCCTTCCCCAGGGAAGAAGGGAAGGGCTCTGCCCTGGTTGGGAAGCCCAGATGATGCCCAGCATTAATCAGAGCTTCAGCTATGGAGCTAAATTGCTACCAATCGAACCCAACTGTCCTTGCTAAAAACCAGGATGAATCCCACACAAGTTGCTCCTACTCCCAACTTCCTCCCAGGCCTCGGGGCTGTCTTCTGCTCTCTGTTCACTTCCTGACCCAAGAGTACGTGGCACCAGGAGCACCTGACCCTGACATGGACACAAGCCCCAGGGACCTCGTCAGCAGACAGCAAAACATGATGGGGATCTTCCAAAGCAACGCATCCTTTCAAACATGCCATTTCAGGCAAGAGACAAGCACTGACAAATTTTCAGTTTTATTAAAAAAAATCTAGCAGCAAAACCTGTAACAATTCAAAAAAAAAAAAAAGAACATGACACAGAGAAAGAGACGGAGATGGAGAGAGACAGGCTTGGGGTTTTCTCCACCATTCACTCAAGTTCCTTGTAGCGGGCAAACATGACTCTCCTGACAGCATCACGGTAAGTCTCGTTGGACTGCCTCTTGCTGGGCTTCCCTTGGGCCCCCAAGCCAGGTCCCTTCTTCCGATTTTCCACCTGGAAACAGACACAACCAGGATCAGTGATTTCTGCTCTTTGCCTGCTTCTTCTGCCTGCAAAGAAAAAGCTTCCCCTGCGCTGGTTCAAGACAGCCAACTGCTCCCATGTGGATAGGGATAAGAAGAAAATACGTGTCCCTCCAAAAGCTGTTTGGGAGAAACTCCAGGCCTTTGCGGGCAACAAAAGCACAGGCAACAAATGCCCGGTGCGAATAAAACCATAGGATAGTCTGCGGAGATCAGCACTAGCATATGGTGTGGTAGGAGCAGACAGCCAAAATGTGCAATGCCAGCAGACAAGAGGCATCCGTGTGCAAGCATGGATCGAAGCAGAGCAAAGGAAAGTGCCAGCAAGAGAGCTGGGCTCCCAGGGAGCTGTTTGCAGTTAGACTGCACTTGCACGAGCTCAGCTCTTCTCTCCTCTAATAGTGTTCCCATGGGACCTGGTAGCGCACTTTGCATTTCAACCAGTTTTTAACGACTGGCTTTTGCAGCCAGTGTCTGAATTTTTCATTAATACCTGCCTAGCGTTAACCCAGGAGAGCTGAGCGCTGAAAGTTTCCCTTGCTTTCAAGTCTAACTTCTCTGGATACCAGAGATGTGATCAATTAGGCCGGGAGATCAGAATCCTGTGGGGCTGAAGCGGGCACATGGCTTTTCCCAGCAGGACTTGGAAGTGGGAAGAAGGCACACCTCTAGGGCTCTTTTGAGAGGCTCCTATAGGGATTGTACGAGGGCTGTGCCTTGCAATCAGCTTCCCCCTCCAGGCCCGGGAGCCCCGATTGGAGGTCAGACCTCCCAGAGCGCATCGCTAGAGCTGGCTCTTTGACAAAGCCCGTTTTATGGCCGCAGGAAGCTCTCCACGAGGACCAAACAACAGCTGGAGCAAGTTCCTGCTATCTGAACTGATGAGGGAAACTTGCCTTGTGTGTGTGGGCTCAAGCAAGCGCGTCACAAAGCCTCAAATATTTGCCTTTAACAATATACTCGACTGCGAGCTGGATGTCGCAACGCAAGCTGCACTGCAAGTTGTGGTGACCTTTGGTGAGGCGCTGGCACCGTGCAGCAAGGCAGCCCGGAGACAAACCCGCTGTGGCAAGCAGCTCCAGCTGCAAGGGTTCAGTGCTGCCCACCGGCCCCTGGGCAAGCAAAGCCCCAGGCTGTTTGTTCCTGCTGTGTCCGGGCATCCCAGGTCGCCCACTGAACACATTTCTGCAGAAGAGTGGCCTCAGCAGTCTTTTGTACCCCTCCATGGTGTCAGTGTGACTATCTGCATGTGAATTAATCCACTGGAAAAGGCTCTGTCTTATTCGCTTGACCGACCATAGTATCACGCAGCTAAGATTGCTTTCCCTGCCACTCTAGAGATGACGTTTAACCTAGCTCTGCAGCGCTCTGTCCGGTGTCAAACCGTGGCCTCAGCCCTGCCCATACAGCTGTGTGGGGACAAAGGAAACAACCCACAGGAGAACAGTCTTCCTTTCAACTCAGGTAAGCCCCCAGATGCTGTCCCGAGGGCATGTCTGAGCTGTGTCTGGGAGCAGGAACTAGCAGCAGTGGGTATGAACCACTCAGTGGAATCACCAACAAGGACAAAACACGTGAAGTTATTTCAAACTGCAGGTTGCAGATGACTCAAAAGCCAAGCGTCAAGTGCAATTAACACATTAATACCTTGTCGCAGGTAAACCCTCTCCAGACCAGACTGTCCCAGACGGCAGGACCTACCCAACCCTGCTTACTCCTAAAGTTCTTTTCAGATGATGTACACTGGTAACCCCTTTCAAAGCCCAGCATTTAGAATTGCAGCAAGAGCCTCAGCAGGTGCAGACACACAGCAGCACACGCCCAGGGGCTTTGGCTGTGCTCACGCCTTCCAGGAGAAGGTCCACCTTTTCTCCCCGTTGACGTGGTTGCAGAGCACTGAGCTGGTGACCTGCTCAAATCCCAGCCTGCTTTTGGGCAGGTATTAATCAGATGCTCACACCCTCCTTACTCACCGTCAGTTTGTTTTGAACCCCTCCAGATCCATAAGGATTCTAAACCTTTTCTCCCACCAGCATACTCGCAGTCCCTCCCCGCCTGCAAAGCTAATCAGCGCACATATTACTCCTTCGAGCAGGTGCTGAGTCACGCAGCCTGACTCCTGTTGGAACTGGGAACTCCCTCCAGCTCTCTTGGGCGACATTACGAGCTTGAACAACAGTGATTCATTTTGAAGGGAAGGCAAGGCTCACCTCCATTGGTGATGTTGTACCCTGCTGGTTGTAGCCAAGGCCTTTTGTCCACCCTGTGGACTGCAACATTCGGTTTCCTTTGTTGTTACTGTCAATCCTTGGATCATAGTCACTGGAAAAGAAACAGGATCAATTGTACAGCTTTGCAATGTTTTGAACACGTGCCAGAGATGTTTAGCTCTGCTAATAACACCTTCAATGACATTCAAACCTCTCCTGAGGGGAATTTCCAGTTGTTTGCAAGGAACACACTGCCCGAAGAAACCAACACGGTGCACTCTGTGTGCAGGGTTCAGACACCTCTGACAGTGTAGCTAACTCCCTGTCCCACCTCAGGGGTAATACACCGGGACACAGGAAATGAGCTCGGGCTCCAAAATATTTATGGTACAAGAAGGCCAGAAGCATTCTGTTCTTGTATTTCTTAATCTGAGTTTTAGCAATAGCAAGAAAGTGAAGTCTAATCCCTGCTGCTCTAGTAGATCTTTTTCTCCCAGTGCTGCGAGCATTGTGGTCACCAAGCTCAACAGATGCAATGCTCATTTGCACACCCCTTCTCCCACCTTGTCATTACTCATCCAAAACCGTTAACCAAAACCCATAGTTTTGAAAACTGTTCTGCACAAAAATAGCTTCCTGCATTCAGACAAGTTCTACTTTCTGGCTGCTGCTGACACTGCACACAAACTGCTTTAGTTTATCCGCACCTTTTCCAGGAAAACAGAGGGAAGAGAAGAAACAGATTTTTAAACTGCAAAATGTGAAGGAAAGGTCCCCTTCTGAGGTGCTGCACCAGAAGGGAACAGGCACGTAACCAGTTTTGTCTTCAACACATGCCTAGCAGTTCCTCAGCCCACTGGAACACATGAGCTTGCAGCAGGCAGACCTTTTGAGAGCTCCACACAGCACGCACTTTCTTCCTACACCTACTCTGACTGAGATGGAAACAGCTAGTGTTCCTCTGAGTCAGTAGAACAGAAGAAACACAGCTTTGCTCCTTCTTCTGATGGCTAAATGCCAGGACAGGAGGACAGCAAGTGCCTTGAGGATGTGGTGACTGGGAATGAACTGCGCTCTGCTCCCTATGTCCGGCCAGGCACTCTCAAAACCCCCATCCTACCCATACAGTACCCATCTGTACGTCTCTGCTTTCCCGTAAGCCCTTGTCTCCAACCCTGCACTACATAACCCTCGCCCCCTCTGAGAAGTCCTGCAGCTTTTGACAGACTTCTGCTTTGGGGAACTCTGCCCACAAGAATCACAGCCTGATCATTACTCTTGCACATTACCCCACCAGACAATTCCTGGCCTTGGTGTGCCAGCAGCACATGTGCCATCATGGCATCAGCAGCCCCAAAGACATCCAACCAAGAGCAGACATTACCTCTCCGAGTCCCGATCATATCTGAGTCGTTTCCTCTCTGGTGAATCCATTTGCTGGAACTTCTCTCTTCGGTCATTTCCTTTGTCTTTGTATCTCCCCTTCACAACAGAAAGAACAAATTAAGTACAGGAGCTACGAAGGATTTGACACTCCACAGGAGATTGCTCTGCAGGTAGGTCTCACCTCAGCCACTAATCCTTAACTGAGGAGGAAATCTGTCCTGGAAACCCACAAACACCGGATGTTTCTAGGACCCACAATCCACTTATTCTGTCCTGATGGCATCTGTTGCTGCCAGACCGAAGGTCGCAGCCTTCCTGCTACGGCACCATGAGCAGCTCTGCTAGCTTCTGAACAACAGCCACAGCTCTCCCATTCCTGGGCAGGCAGCAGCAGCTGCCCATACACTGCATTGATTTCAAATAGTAATCTGTGTCCCATGTAGCTCATAGCCCAACACTGGCTTGCAGGGCAACAGAACCACCACTCAGAGCCTTCTGGGAGGAAGGCAACCTGCTCTTAGAAGTCACACCATAATCTACAGGTCCAAATGCAGAGCATGTCCACAGTTCAGTTTAAGACTCTTTGCCCAGGCTACAGACAGAAGTGTAAAAGTGGAAGGTCTGCCTGGACCAACATTCCCCCTAGCACAGGATGACAAACATAAGTCTGCCCACCACCACAGACCCACCTCACGCTCTCTCTTCTCCAAATATGCCAGTTCCTGCTCAGATCGTTTGATCTTCATATGTATCTCCAGGTTTTGCTGGAAGAAGGAAAACAGAAGCCAGAGTCAGCAGAGGACACAAGCTGTCAGGGTCATTTGCTGCAGCCATAACAAGTATAAATAAAGCAGCATGCCCTTGTACCTGCACTAATCCAGATGCAACAGCTCCCCATGCAGCCCAGACTACCTGCTCACCCACAAGGAAAGGCTGTGGGACAGCCTTTCCTGTCCCACAGTAGGAAAGGCAAGCGGTCCTATTTTAACCTGCGTGCAGTTTGGTCCTCCCAGAACCAAGAGCTCAAAGACAGTGCAGAATATAGGAAGGCATGCCTGAAGTTCTTACTGCTATTGCACTTGAATGTGCCAGCAGCCCACTCTCCCCAAACTTGAGCTGCATCACTATAGCTTAAAAAGTCACAACCTGCTATTATGGCACTCTCATGGCAGGAGCAAGCAGCTCACACAATGCTTTGAGCAGAGCTTTGATGGGAACTTTGCCTGCTACTGTGTCAAACTCAGAACAGCTCTTCCCACACAGTCATTGCATCTTCTCCCTGTATCACAAAGCTCTTGAGCCAAAGGCAGCTCACATCACACATACAGCCCCCCCGCCACCAGCTCCCCCATACCTTGTGCAGGTTGGAGAGCTGCTGGTGCTTGATGAGCACTTCCTTGTTGGGAAACTGCCTCCTGCACAGCAAGCAAGCCAGCTTGTTCCAGTCAGTCAGCTTGTCGTCGCTCGCCTTGGCCTTCCTCGGCTGCTCCTCGCGCTGTGCTGGTGGGTGGGGAGGTGGCAGCCACTGCGCCTGTTCCTCCTCTTCCTCTTCCTCTTCATTGTCGCTGTCTCCTCCATACTCTCCCAGAAGACCTATCAGAGGGTTCACCACCTTGGGCTGAGGGAAGAGGCAGAAAAACATGATAGTTTGTAGCATCAAGCCTTCTCTGCCAAGCTGGGCTCTGCTTCCCCAACCAATCTCCCTGTGCCTTCTCTCTCTGTTCTAGTCCAAGAGCTAGAGAGCAGCAGCATGGAAAAGTGAAAGAAGCTGGCCAGCCAGCATTTAAGCACCACAGGGTAGAAGTTTTTCTGTTCTCAAGACGGCTGTGCTTCAGTGCCAGGCTTTCCCGATCTGCTACACACCTAAGCAAAAGAAGCTGGGCACAGCAGCAGCTATTTGGCCTGGAGTGGCTAACAATCGCTTCCTCCAGCAATGAAGATCATTGAGGTTTGCCCTTCCTCAGTTTGGAGGAGGAGTTCCTCTTGAGTGAAGAGACCCTGCCTAGATGCCAGTATCAAATTTCACCCTGCCAAAACCCTGCAAACAACCCAGCATTGTGAAGCAAACTGTCCTGGCCATTCCATCTCCAATGCTCTCTCCAACAGCAGGAGAAGCTGGCACTTCTGCCACCCAAGGTCAGAGCCAGGCTGTGGTGAGCCTCCCTAGTCACCTACCCTACCTCAAACAAGCCAAAAATCAATCCAATGGAGCGTCTTACCGGGGCTGCACTCTCATCCTTTTTCACAGAGGGAGGTAATGGTTTCTTAAAGACATCTTCTGCAGAGAACTTCTCCTCTCCAGACTCATTCTGAAACAATCAAGACCAGGTGTTAAGACTGCTGTAGCACAGATTCAGTGCAAGCAGCAACTAATCACACGTTTAACAGGCCTCCAAGGAAACCAGGCAGTCAGAAGAAATGAGGTGGTGTTTTTGGTGGCAGACATTCCAATTCTGAGCATCGCCCGAACTATTTCTCCTGGAAGTAGGCCCTTGGTTTCAGGGACAGCTGAAGCAGTTGCCATGCTGTCTCAGCCTGATCCACTCTCACTCTCTGCTGGACTGTGATGCTGGCCATGGCCCCAGCTGCAACTTAAACCAGTGAGGGAGCTGGTGCAGGGCCAGTTCAACATTTCAACACCTCTGTGTACACAAAGGATGTGGAGATCGTGCACAAAGCAACCCCCAGAGCCAGTCAGCACAGGACCAGGGAAGCCCACCAGTGCATGACGAGTTACAGCCCTGCTTCACTGGGAGAGAACAGACCAAGCGAAAGTACTACATGTGTGGAGAGGAAAGGATGACAATGCCAGTTTTCTCTGCCGTGTCTGTGGTACGATACATGACAAGGCTCAACACAGCTCTTCGATTTTCAGGATTTTCTCCTGGACAAAGAACACCAAAGACTGTAGTTACCTAGCATTGTAACAGGACGAGGCTGTGATGCTCGCTTGCATGCTCAGCAGCACAAACTTGGGCTTGGGTGAAGCTTCACATCTACATTCTTTACAGAGAACTGCTCTGATGCCCCGGACATGCTCTAGTTCAGTGGTTCATTAGCTACTCATGTTTCACTGGGGAAAGACAGGAGCTATGCAACATCTTACCAAGCTTGCACTTTCGTCCTTTTTCACTGAGGGTGGTAATGGCTTTTTGAAGACATCTTCTGTGAAGAACCTTTCCTCTCCAGGCTCATTCTAAAAAACCCAAGATTGGGCATTAGACCATTAGCAGCACAGGGGCCAGGGTGCACACAGCAGCCATGAAGCCAGTTCTGAGCATCCATGGAAACCAGAAAGCAAGGAAAAGCGATGGGGGGATTTCTGCTGCAGATGCTTTCACACTCCATTCAGCCAAGACCAACGTTTATCCTAGGTCAGTGCCCTTTGTAAGCAGGCATTCTCCACACCAGATGAGATTCCTTGGCAGGCTTGGTACCATCATCAGGGACAATTACTCCCCTCAGGTCCCAGCTCCCCAGGACCAAGCATGCCACAGTGCACATCCAGACCAACAGGTAAGGAAGAAAAAAAATCTGCATTTGTGACTAAAACACTTCTACCAACTCTTGTGGTAGAATTCATTCTACTCGGCATTCCTCAGGTCAAGTCAGTATCCCGGCACAGTTGTGGAAGATCCTGCTCAAAACACCCACGCTCAAACATTGTTTTGGATAGCTACTCCCACTCAGCAGCTCCGCACGTGGGGGAAATAACATTTGCTCACTGAGAGTAGCACTAAAGGGCTGGACTCTGGGAGGAACCGTACAGGATGTCCGTCATGAACTCCTATCTGCATTCGATCTTGGTTCACCTTTGCAGTCCATCTGCACCGCTTGCCTCATCTTCCTGTCTGTCTGTGATGTTTGGAGGCGGCAGGAACTGTGGTTAGGGAAGAGCTGAATCTCTGTTATTATCTGACCTGCTATGTTCAGACCTGCCTTCTATTTTTTTGCTGGCTCTGTTACAACAGTTGGGTGCTTTCAGCAACTGGGAGTGAAATGCGAGTCTCAATTACATGGATGTTTCTGAATCCTTTACCATAAGGAAGGGATAAGAAGTCCTGACTTAATGTCAGGAGACAAAAATTTCAAGAACTTGTCCCCGCCTGGCCATGTTCCTGGCCTGCTGGTGACCCCATGTATTTCATCACTTTCTCTCACAGACTCTCCCCTTTTTGAATCCTCTAAAAATTACTCTCTTTTTTTCTAACATCCATTACCTCAACCTCCTAGCCTCGGATCTCTGACCATTCTGACGCCTGGAGGTATTTACCTTAGAAGAAGTATTTTTCCCTTTCTCCTTTTTGTCCCTGTTGTCTCTGTTGTGTGGTTCCTTCCTTTCATTTGTCCGTTCTTGGCTTCCATGTCGCCGCCTTTTGTTCTCTATGGGTGATGAGCAGGATTCTCGGTCTATCGTGACTTCTCTCTGAAAGAGACATAGAAAAATAAAAAAAACTTAGCTGAAACCCTACAATCTTCATAACAAGACTTTTTGTCCTTATTTGGCTGAGGAGACCAGCACACTAAGAAAGGACTGAAGAGCCTCAGATAGATGAAGGAAAAGGCTTTGGGACTTTGCTGGGGCAGAAGACTGTCTACTACAGCTAAGCTATCAGAGCACGACCCTGCTCACAAAGAGCATGGACATTTCCAGTTTCATGAAAACAAGATGACAGTCCCATAGAACCTCAGCAGATGGCTCTTTTTTGGGATCCTTGTAACTATTGCTGGCCAGGCTTAGGGAGCAAATTGATGAAGACAGAGCTCTGTTTTCCATCTTTTAGTAGAAGGTCACATGTTTTCAAGTAAAGCTGAGCGAGGATGCTCTTAAGTCTGATAAACACAGAGGAGACCAACACCCTTCCTTCAGAGGCCAAGGAGGCAACCACAGCAAATGGTTCAACATAATGGACTCCTAGCCTCTCATTATGTTAACATTTTGGAACACAGACCCCTTTTATACAGGTCAGAGAACTGAGCGAGAGAAACAAAGCTGACTCTGTGTCCTATGCTGTTCTATGCTAGCCCTCTTCAGGCTGCAAAATCTACTCAGAGAAAGGCAGTTTGTAAGAACACGTTACGTGTAAAGCTTCCTTCACATGTACTCACCTGAGTCCTGGGGTCATAGTATGTCCCAGCTATGGGATCGTAGTAATTCCCAGTTTCAGGATCATAAATGTATGTGGACACATCTGATGGAGCTGAATGGAGAGACGAGTTAATATCAGAGTCTTACAAATGCAGAACTTGCTCTTTACAAAGAGAAAAGCAAGAGTAAACCTTGCACTGTCAAAAGGATCAAGAGTAGGAAAGAAGAAATTTTCTCCCCTGGTAAGACAGGCAAGAGCAGTCCTCACATCGCTCTACCTACATCTTTTTTCTCTAAGGAGTAATAAGGTAGATAGGTTTTCACAGTTCTTCTGTTTTAGGACTGGCAAAAATTCCACATCAAAACACAATTACAGGGGCTGTGCTGAGATCACCAGATCACAACACCTGACCGGACAAAGATATGAAATTCAGTAATTTCCCAAAGAATGGGTTGATGTGTACCAGGCTCTGTTTCCACCCACCCCTGTGAACAAGGAAGATCTGTGCTCTTATAAACAATCTCCTGTTTAAAACGATGACGCTCCCCACATCCCTTCTGTCTCTGGGTGCATGAAAGCTCCCGACAAGAAACAGAGCAAACTGCTTCTACTGGAAAAGCCAAAGGCCTTAAGGATAGGGCCATAATATGAGGAACATCTCACATTTCCAAAATATTATTTAGACTGAGCTCAGCAATGTTACATATATGTTAGTTAAACAATTATGGCAGGGGTTCCGGCTACTGGCACTGCTGCAGTGTATTTTCCTCTGTCTCATCTGGAAATTACCAGGCTGATTTTATCCCATCAGTATGCCACAACAAGGAAAAGCAAGCAGCAAGTTTTCTTTATTTACATGTAGCTTTTGCACAGTAAAAGTACGGAGAAACCCATTATCAGATAGGAAAATGTGACTAAACAAAGTTGGCAAAGGAACTCAGAAGTGGGTGTAGCAAATAAACCTACTCCTAGTCTTTAAAATATTTTTGGGCTGATTTCTACATGTCAGTGCCCTTTTAAGGAAGTAAAGTCTCCACAGTAGGAGTGAGGCAGAGCTTAACTTACACTGTGCTCTGGTGCGTCTCTGTGATTCGTTGCCCCTCCTGTCTCTCATGCCTCTTCTGCCCTGGATTAAGTGAACAACACAAACAGATCAGAGACTCTCTGACAGACATCATATTGCTTCTCCTCCCTCCCACGGGCCCAAAGTTCAGGAAAACAGTTATTTAGCTACTCTAAATAGAACACAATCAGACATAACTTTTCATCTACAGAATGAGGGACAGTATTGCAAGGCACGAGACCTCCACAGCCCCCCTGAATCTTTAAATCAGGTACTCGTGGCAATCCATTTGAAAGCCCCAAACCCATTCAGTATGGGAAAAGCCCTGCAGCCCTGTAACACAACCACTAAAGAAGAGACACTCTCTTCAGGAACTGAGATCAGCCATCAGTAAGTCAACCTGTAAAAGCCTGTTATACGGTAATCCAGACCCAAATTCCCTCAAGCAGCATCTGTGCTGACCCACATTTCTGTGTGCATTATAATCGTTGTGGCACAGTAGCAGTGAAGAGCATACTTGAGCATTATTACCCCACCTTCAAGCATGTTGAAGTTTTGGCAGTCCAAGGGAAAAAGCCTAACAAAGTCGTGCCCACTACCCTCGATGCTCCCGCCCTTCCCTCCCAGTTGCAGCTGTGCAGGCCTACCTGTCCATAGTAGGAATTGTCACTGTGCTCCCCGTAGTCATTCCTGCTGAGATAAACATTGCAAGTTAATGTCAATCTGGCTTCAAATTAACCTCAGTGATCTCCAAATGATAAGCAGAACCAATAAAGACAGAAAGACCATCTTCACTGGCCACATGTTGGATTGTGTTCATCCCAGGAGACAGAGAGGCTTTGTAGATCGCTGTCTCCACTAGAGGTATGCCCCCCCTCTCTGCTTAATCAGCAAAAAGCAGCTGAATCTCTCTAACTGCTTTTGAAAAAAAAAACAAAACTATTAATTCCTTCACAATGAGATTTGATGGCTGGACAACAACAGGAAGCCACCTACTACAATGGCTAGTCCCATACTGCTCAAATCCTGAGGCTTCTTCTAGCTCTGATACTTCACTGTACACTTTGTTAGGCTGCAGGAACATCTGTACTAATTCATTTACCAACCTTTAAGTACGAGTACATCTCTAGCCTCGCAGCACATCACACAAAGGGTAACCCTACTGACTCATCCATACATACCTTCTCCTCCCTGTAGCAAGATTCACTTCCACCGTACGTCCATCAATGCACATGGGGGGATCCAGATTCTGCAGTATCTTTAGCAACCTCAGCGCCTCCTGTAAAATGAAAGAAGAATTTCATATCTCTGAGAAGTGAAGTCTGTTTCTGCCCGAAGAGAAGGTTTTGTGCCTACAGGATGACCATAGCAGGACAAGAAACACAATACTCTTGCCTAAATATTAGTGAAAGATATTTAGGAGGCGACAAAAAGGATAAATACACTGCTAGGTTCTCTGCTTGTCCCACAGCTGTTTTCAGCAGCCAGCTAGGGACTGTGTTCTCCTAGAGCTGCTGGACAATGCAGCACCATGGTGGCTGTTGCCCCAAAGAGTTTTGGTGAACGCTCTCTGAACCAATGCAAAAGCACAGCTACAGAGTCTGGAAATCACTCTGGCTAAGGAGAAAATGTGAACCCTCCAGCGTTGAACTGTCTGTTTATTAAGATTCTTGCCTTTTGCAGACAGAAACGATAGAATTCAAGTTCCCTGCAAACAAAATAGCTGTGCAAGAGACGGTCCAGCTTAGGAGGGTCTACAAAGAGACATATTGAGGCAAGAAACTCGCTCAACATCACAGTTTGTGACAACATTCTTTAGCTCCTAATGTCTTTAGCCTGTGATCAACAGATGTATTGGATGTTCCCTGTGTCTAGCCAGACAAGCAGGAGTGGTCAGTAACTCTCTACAGAGCAGCTGCCCAACAAGTACAACTATTTCTTTTGTTTCTTTTGATTCTTTTCTTTTCTTTTTTCTTTTGTTTCTTTTGATTTTGTTTGATTCTTTTGTTCCTGTGCCTTCCCTACTTCTACAAGCTATAGATGCCAACAGGGGGAGCATGTGAAAGCAGGAAACTACTTACAGCATGTGAGTCCAGTTCAATGAAGCCATAGGTCTGTCCCATCCGGCCAGCTTTGTTCTTCATGATGCGCACTCTGGACGTGGAGAGCTGCACGTATGGAGCCAGGAGCCCCACAATCACTTCTGGGGGGGTGAATCGTGTAATACGCTTCAGCATAATTGCTGAGAAGGACAATGAGAGAGGTGGCCAGGAAAGAAAACGTGGAATAAAAAAGATAATTCAGATCCAGGCTTACTGTGACAGCAAAAGGCAAAACTAAACCTACCCAAAGCAACAGCACAGCTTCTTGCAGTTGGGTCTGGAAGCTGATACTTTTTTTTTCTCTAGTTTGCTCAGACTACTCCCTCCAGTTGCTCACCTTTCCGTCCCAGAAAACAGAGCAGAAAGTAGTCCCTAGTCCCCTCCCTCCTCAGAGGAGATCAGCCCAGGGTAAATTCTGGTCAAAGGAGACTTCTGCTGCTGTTCTAAGTTAAGTGTACCACCCTGAGCCAGCTTACTCTGAATTAATTTTCCTAAGGGCAGCATGCCAGCACCTTTGAAGCTGGACAGCCCACCATTACTTGATGCCATGGATTTGCACAACACAGAAACAGCCTCCAGAGGTTTTGGTGAAATGATGCCCTTTCTGCAGATAGCCTCATGGAGAATAATCAAGAGGAATCCCAAACTGGGCTTTCTGCCACTCACTTCTGCTTCCTCCACCTTCCTGTGGTGTGGCTTCCTCTGCTTCTCTCTGAGAAGGCAGCTCCTGGTGCCTGTCCATGTCCCTTCTCTTCTCCTGCGAGGGCCGCCGCTCTCTCCCTTCATCTCTTTTCCTTGGCTCCTGTTCTTGAGGCTGGCACTCCTGCTGCGGAGCAGGAACTGAAGGCTGGAGAGGCTGCTTTGGAGATCCTGGTTGTACTGATAACTCTTGCTCAGGTTTTTCAAGCTTTGCCTCTGCTATTAGAGAAGAGAAATAGACTGGTTCCACATACAACACTTCAGCACATATTTTTCTTCTGCTATTTTCTGGCCACTGCAACTGCTTGCCTTAGAAAAGGCTAGCCTATTCCGTCCTTAGCACACCCCATGTCTTAATCTGCAGAGACAAGGCGCACAAAGGGCGAGACAGATAGGTAGCTCATCCTTCCACTGCCGTGGTTCACATCAGGCTCCTCCTTTACTTGACCTGTCCTGTCAGAGATGAGGCATTCTGGCGTTTTTATAGGACCGGCTCTTGCCTGGGCACACATGACTTAGGAATGGGTTTGGATATGGTCTACCCATGTCCGGGACAATCTACATGGCACTGATATCCTTACTATGACTGATCTACTCTTGAACCCTCAAAGCTGAGCAGTATCAACTACCGACTGTCATCCTGTCTCTATGCTAGAATAAAACTGGGTGCAGACACCTGTGATCACTGAGTGAAATGCACCATACACGAAATCACTGATTTTTATTAGGTCTCTACTTGCCACAAAATGAAGCACCCATTATGTGGAAATGCCCTGCCTCAGACTAGCTATACAACACAAAGAAGATAAATCCCATCGAGCTTCTGTGCTTGAAGGCCTCTGAAACATCTGGCTTCACTTCAAAAGAGATCCTTGCCTACGCTTCTGAAGCTGTTAGAAAGGGAAGCCTAAGCTGTGGGGCTGTAAAGTCAAATGTCACCAGCCCCCTACCTGCTGCTCAGATCCGTTCCCACAAAGAAAGAAACGAGAGTGCAAGACCTAGCGCAGTAAAGCTTCACTCTTTAACATCCCCCTACTCTCATTCTGTTTGGCCAGGGGGAAGCATAGCAGAACACACAATTATTTTGCACGTAAACATTGAGAAAGCTGTACCCTGATTTCCTTGGCTGTCAGCAAAGCTCACGTTGGACAGCCCCATATAAATTTGTCTCCAGTTTGCAGGGTGCAGTTAGGGCTACACTTCATGAGCAAGGACCTCATGCAGAATTTGCATAGGAAACCAAATTATGCAGACATAAGCACAACCCCAGACATGCAGAGAGCACTTCTCTTACTGAATTCTTGCTCAGCTGATGCGTCCTCTCCCTCAGAACCACCTTTGGACTCTGGGCCTGCTCTGCTCCCTGTAAGAGAGGCATATTAAAATCCACTTCAAGACCATCAGTCGCAAAACATGCAAGAGCCTACGCAAAGTTGCAGTAATGAATGCATATGCTCAGAGACTTGCTTTGTCTCACCCGGCAATTAACAAACAGTCACAGAGAGATTACCTTATTATGTTCTCACAATCAACAAAACCAGGTCAGGTAGAAGCAGGCACCACAATTAGTTTTCACGGCATCTTAAAGCCCCTGGTTAATTTGTTCCTCGGTAGCTTTTATTACACTACACAGCTGTGGTGACCAAGGGGGCCAGGTACGCAAATTCTGCTTTCCTAATACTAATGGAGGAGCTACAGTGCAAGGAAAGCAAAACAACCACAGGGACAGTGCTTCAGTAAATAAAGAGCTCTGCATCAGCAGTTATTTTAATGCCCTCCTACCTAAGGTATGCACATAAGAAATGCAAAACGTCAGAAGTCTGCTCAAAGATGCAGAGTCAAAGCTTACAGAGGGCCTGGAATACCTGCTCATCCCAAAGAAATCAGTCCTTCTAGGGACTGTGCTTTGGCTGTTGTGCCATCCCATCCAAAAAAGCACAGGTGCTGGTGGGTGAGAAGCTCCCAGAGGAGCTGAACTCCTTCCTTGCCACGCACTCTTACAGTCAGCAAGGTCAGTTCAGCAATTCACATCCCGGATCGTCAAATCTGAGAGCCTCAAAAGAGTAACACTAAAACCACGCAGCTGCACCTCCCAAGGCAGGGGGGCTGAGGGGAAGCCATGCCACCTACAGCAGCAGTGCTAGCTCACAGACCTGGAGGACACAACCTGTCACTCCGGAGGGAGGACAATGCCAAAGCAAAAGGAAGGAAAGGCCTTGTGCTGTAAGACTCCGAGCCTCACAAGAACAGAGAGCCTGCTAACAACACATGGCATGCACCATATTTAGTGTTGACGGGGAAAGGGTGCTAAACGAAGCCAAATTAATAATCCTCCTACGCAGTGCTCGGCTTGGTGCTCAGCCAGTTCCACCAAGAAGGACGCCGCAGGGAAGACAGAATACAAACTTACTTGTCAGGATGGGTGAAACTTTTAAGCGACCGAACAGATGTACTCACCATCTCTTGGGAGCTTGCAATAGGAGCAGGAAGATCTGTAGCCCACAGTACACACCTTACACTGCAATGGAAGATGGACAGCATGAAAAAGTCGTGTTTTGAAGGGGTAGGTACAACTTACTCCAGAAGGCTAGGCTCTGAAGTACTTTCAGAAAGTAAGTTGTGGCCACGGAAGAGTTACAGTGAGAGCTTGAGAGACAGGATGGGTACTGGCCGCAAGAGCCTCGAATGAAATGGGAAGGGAACGTTCACACGGCTCACACCTGGGATTGCCTCGGGACCGGGATTTTCACACAACTTCTGAGTACAGATCTGCTCACACCACAGAGGTAGTTCGCTAATCCTTGCGACAGGATCCTTCCCCCTCTCGAGTGATGCTGGACTGAAAAGCTCCCTGCTGGCTGCCATCCTGCCAGCCACCCTATTGTTTCAAAGGACCCAAAGTGACCTTTGTTCTTCCTCCCCTCAGCTCACTCCTCAAGCAGTGACCAAGTCCTCCCCGAAGTTAAAAGGCACGTGCAGATACTGATGCCGTTTGCTGCACCGGGACAGCCAACAAAAAGGCATCTGCCAGCTGCAAGGCAAAGCTGCTGGGGCTTAGATGGTTATCCCACCCGGAGCCGCTGCGGAAAAGGCAAGTGCCCAGTCTTCACAGCTCTCCCTGAACACAGCATTCCTAACGTTCTCTTCAAGCTCTTTGTAAACGCACTGCTTCCCTTTCATACCATTTCTTTCTCTGATTGAAGCCCTGCAAACGCTCTGTGGCACCAGAGGGCTCTTTCTGGCCATGCCCATGCATGGCACGAGCCAACTTCCCATCACACTAAGAGCTGCTGTGAAACCACTGCCTGTAACTCCTGTCTCTACTTGATTTCTGGAGCATTAAAAGCCCAGACAAGAGCAGCATTAGCCCAAAACGATGGCTTTGTTTGCAACTGGAAGGCATCCAATTAACCTGGATAAGGGTCTTCACACCCCAGTGGGATCCAGAGCTCAAGGGGGCAGTCTGAGCACAACTGAGCCCTTCCCACCCTACTGCAACCTCCTGCTTTGCACTCAGGGGCAATGGGAAGAGCAACCCTCCTCCTTGCTCAGCACTCTTCCTCAGCCCTCTGCAGCTGAAAGCACTGCACTGGGAGAACCACGGGAAGGGCATGGGAACAAAGCTGGCCCTCGAGCAGCTGTGCCACCCCAGAACCAGGCCGATTCCTGGCCGAACGAACCCTGCCTGGGCTTTGACTTCTTTCCACGCTTCTCTGCTGCACTTGCTACACTCACATCTAGGTCACAGGTTCCTGCGTGGAGACAGAGGAGGTTTGCACTGCTACGCTGGTGAACGCTCTCGTCGCAGGGAGTGAAGACACTCACTGTTACACCCGTGAACCACAGCGCAAACCTGCTCTGTGCCAGGCGGCAGATTCACTGCCTCTTTTTGGCCACGCAGAAAGGATCCGTGCATTCTTTTCTCTGCATGCTAAAAGGGAACCACTGCAGAGGGACAAAAGCACCCTGTGCACAAAACACTCGCTACCTGTACCAAAGAGACACAGTCACAGGTGGCATCAGAAACAAGGCAGGCAAAACACAGAAGTTCAGAAGAGGCAAGAGCTTCAGGACAGGTACTACTCTTAAGGATCTTCAGTCCCTGAGCAAAGATTTCATGCACCTCTCTGCTGCCCTTGCCAGAGAAGCCAGCAGGAAAAGCACAGTGCAGCTCACAGTCGCATACTTACACGTTTGCAGCGCCAGAACTCTGGGCACGGAGTGTACTCAAGGGTCACTTCTTTGCCACCGATCGAAAGAGTTCCCTGTTGAGACAAGGGGGTGAATGACGAATGCGCCCAGCACAGGGAGATCACTCAGAGGCAAAGAAAGGGGTTAAAGCTCTGCTTTCCAAAGGTTTTGCAAGTGAGACGGGGGACGAGGGGGACAACGTCTGGTTCAGTTAGCTGGAGCTTTGCCGTGGACGTGGAAGGGAAAGTGCCCGTGCCCTGCTCTAGCACAGGGCTACAAAGCTGCGCACTGACTCCGGGGGAACCAGGCAGAGGAGGCTGTGCACCTCCCAGGAAGAGCAGAGCTGGTAACCAGAGCACAAGAGGGAACGGCTTTAACTTGCTTTTGTCCACAAGCTGGAAAGGCAGCTGGACATCCTCCTTCACACCAGCCACCACCAGACTGGTCTCAAGGCAGCTCCTTGAGGAGGAATACAAGGAAAAACGCCATTGAGGTGAGAGAAATCTGATGCTTGGGTTGGTCTTCATGTCACTCAAGAGACCCTGGCTTTCCTTCAGGGAAGTGAGGGCAGCCCCAGCTGCACGGCCGGTCCGTGGGGGGGCTGCACTCGAGCACTTGTGCAGCAGGGAGAGAAGCAGAGGGAAGACACCCTGCTTTCTGCCCCGCACATCACAGTGGGAGAGATGGCAGGCGCCCAACAAACCCCCCAGCTTGGCTGAAATGCAGCTGATTACAGGGATTGCAAGGGCGAAATGTGGTAGGTGAGAGCTCCCCAGCTCCTGCACGAAGCCACCTGTAGGAGCAGGGACCCTGCTCTCACCTGACGTGGACACAGCCCGTGCCCAGGCACAAGGGATGCAGGCCGAGCCGCAGACACAGAGCCATGGGACATCTCGCACCACCGCAGGCACTGCCTGACCGCCTGTCTTTCCAACACCACACAGGACGTGGTGACAATAATGAGACTCAGACCCAGGGCTCCCAAGCCTTAGGAAAGCAGCCACTCTTCGGGCCAGTGCAGGCAGGTGTCAGGGAGCTGCAAATGGTCCCGAGCTATTTTGGGGATCCCTAGGCAGTCAGAAGCTTCCCAGGTGCTCCGACCCAGCAGCCTGGTCACACAAGAGTGCACAGAGCAAACCAGGAATGTGAAAAAACAAGTTCCCAGGGGTATTATTCAGAAGTCACAATACAGCCACGCAAAAATTGCTGTGCAAAATGTGCTGGAGATGCTAGGGAATAAGTAAAGCAGGTGGGAGGAGTTCCTGGGAGGGAATCACTCGGTGATGGTACACCAACAATCCTTTAACCCCTCCAAAAAACGCAGCAGAGAAAGCTGGAGGAGCAAAGGCACCACCGAGGTCAGGTACCAGCACCTCCCCTTCCCGTAGCCTGCTTTTCCACATCCCGGCTGTTCCTTCCTACCAGGCCTACCCGCACTGAACACTTCAGGGGATTCCTTTCTGCCACCCAGCTGTTCGGATCCCGATTCCCAGCCTGGATTTGCCTCTGCCTTACAGAACACCGAGCCATCCTCAGCCCTCGCTGAGGGCCGGCGAGTGCACCCACAGCACGGTGCTGCAACCTCAGGCAGGGGGGCGTCTGTCCCCAGAGCAGAGCAGTGCCCACCCTGCGTGACTAGGAGAAGGTGCGTGCCTTCATAAAAGGCACGTGAGCAAACACAAGCGAGGAAGGCAGGGAAGCGAAGGCCGAGGCTCTCCTAGCGGGACCGTCAGTGCAGTTGGGGTGGAGATGCTCCCGGCCTGAGCAGGGCACCAGCGCAGCACACATCCGAGGGCAGCAGAGAACCACCCGTGTCTGCCCAGGGACCCGGCGAGCACAGGCGGGGGAGAAGGCAGGGTGCACATCCTCGCAGGCATGGCCACAGCCTGAGCTGTGAGCCCGCAGAAGCCCTGGGGAGCAGCAGGCAGCCGGCCCCGCTCGGCACGTGGCTGCAGCCCTGCAAAGGGCCCGGGAAGCAGGGACAGCTCGGTTTGGGGACACTTCCTCCGACAGGGCACTGCCCCACGGCTTCATCCTTCCAGCAGTTACTTGAAAACAAAACTTGCCAGAAAGCCTTAAGATTATTTTTTGTTTTTATGGACGATCATTTTTCAGCGCACGTGGTGCTGGTCTCTACTGCAAACTCATTTCTTGGAGACTGCCAGAAGTGCCACTTGCTAATTACTCACTCATTTCCTTAACACCCTGCTGATTGCCTGCTCACTGTTTCAAGCTCGCTCTTACTGACTTCTTGATATAATCATTTTCAAGGCTGCAACGATCATTTAGCATACCAAAATGAGCCCTTCAGTTAGGACACACTGTCAGGATTCAGTAGCTCAGTGACTTTAAATTCTTCTTTCCCCCATTTTCTTAATAGATTCCATCCCAAATATTTCCAGAATCTTTATTTCTTCTAATCCCTGTCACTCCTTATTCTGTTTCAGCTCCATCTTCTTTTCCCTGCAAGATATTTTGGATAAAAACTCTAATTTTCAGTTCACCGGCTTCAGCTGAGCAGATCTTTGTGAATTCAGGAAGACTTTCAGAATACTTCAGGGAAGACTGCAAGAAGGGCAAACCTAAGGAAGGCTATGCCACATCACGGCAGCACCCGGACAGCAACAGTCTCTTCCACACCCACACATTTTATCATGGACCTCTCTCACAGACTCACCTGCGCTGTGGCTGTTAATTCTCCTTGTGTATTTTCAACACCCTGTACTTCTGAGTAGCTTGGCCTTTTCTTTCCAAATTGTTATGCTACAGAAATGTCTCTCCCGTCCTCCCAGTGAGGAACCTCCCCCTCAAAACTCTCACTGAGCGTGCGGTTGACTCACCAGTGAGAGGTTTAGGAGGCAGCACAGCCCTGTGGTACTACAACACAGAGCTCTCAGCAATGGAAATGCCCAGGCTTTCGAGGGCACAAGCAGCTTTTACTTTTGTTTCCGAATTCCCAAACGCAAAACAGAGCATCAGGACTTTATTTCTGGCATCAATGTTTGATGCTACTGTTAGATGTCTTTCAAACGCAATTATATCTGTTTTTTTCGCATAGAGGTCTGGTGTAGATGCAATACTGGATTATAGCTTAAGTGGTACAACAGAAAATAAACCATTGCAGCTAAAGTTATCCAAAAAAAATGTACCATCTGGGATAAGAGCCAATGGCCTAGCATGCAAACATCCCTGGAAGCAGACTCCAATCAACTACACAATCCCACCACCCGGTGGTTCTGGAGAGCGATGCCATGAAACCATAAAACCTATCTGCAACAAGCGCACGCAGCAAGGAGCAGTGTCCCAAAGCCCTTCGATGAGCAGGCCTCATCGTTAGCATGTGAAATTCCCCCAACCGCAAGAACAGGATACTTTAAGAGAGGGGGGAAAAAGGGAAAATCCCTTAGCCACGGTATTCACAGGGAGAAAACCTTTCCAGAAGCACCGTGGAGACCGTGTGTCAGCTGGGCATGAGGCTTCAGCAACCAAACTCCAAAATTCCTAGGGCAGTTTCCAAGCTCTTTGTCACCAAAGGCAGTTAAACCAGAAGCATTTTAAAAATACCACTATGATCTAAATGGTAAAGACAATCCTAACCGTCAGACAAAAACCAGACTGCGCTCTAGCACATGCAAAGCCCACTCCTGAGGCTGGTTTTAAACCACCTCTGGTTCACTTACCCTCACTGCCATCACCTGGCTTTAGCGATGGAAGCAGCTCCCTCCCTGCCCCACACAGCGCTTGGCTGACCCCAGCGGGCAGGAGAAACCGTGCACGCTGCTGGGCAGCGCATGGATGGGAGCAGGGATCACTTCGACACGGCCAAGAGACAGGCGTGGTGCAGGTCAGGCATGGCACAGCTTACCCACTTGGGCCGCTGCTCTCTCAGCCAGCAGGTACATTCGGCGTGCTTGCTGGCAGGCTTCTAACGAGGATGGCTGGGAGCTGAGGAGGGGGAGAACTTGCCAAAAAAAGCATCTCTACGCTCTCCAAGACAGAGATTACAGAAGAATACAAGTTATCGATGTTAAGGAGCTAACTGTTTCTCTGAAAAAAAACATAGAAGCTCTAAGAGTGACCTAAAAATTCCAAAATGTGGCAAGCCCTTGGAGCACAGCACAGCTCCCCAAGTCAAGCCAATCTTTCGCTTCGGCTGAATTTGGCCAAACATTAAAAAGCTAAGTAAAATCTCACTTGAGAGCCTCTTAACAACAAGTTGACAGCTCTGCACGTACTGCACCCCACAGGCTAGTTTCAGGGAACAGAACCGAGGCTCACCTTCGGAGCCCCCAGATCCACGAGGATTAACAAGCCCAAATTTTCTCCTTGGGTATGGCCAAAGAGCGATAACCAAGACCAGGATGCGTCGTCCCCACATCAGTAAGGAGATGACTGCACCCCAAACAAACCAGACCCAGATCTCCTCAAGCTGCTGGCTCGCACAAAACCAAACACCGCTTCAGCTGGTTACTCCTTTATACTGTTTGATTAAATAGAAAATATCCATGCCATGAACTAAAACGTTCTGGTATCCAGCTTGCTGAGTCAAAAGACTGGCATAGTTCAACATGCTGAAAGTGAACTGCAAATATCATTTGCAAACAGATGTAAGGTTGCATACGAAGATTATGATAAAAGAATGCTTATGGGCAGCACTGCAAAGCAGTCATATTAAAATGCCAGGATTAACCTCACTTATGGGATGTTCATTCAGCTCTCTTACGCATATTTACTGCAATTAGGATGGTTATCTAAAACCCATTACACAACAATCATTTAAAAATTATTTCAACTGATTAATGACTAGGCTTTACTGCTTGGTGGAGCCTCAGGCCGTAGCCGAGGAAGCAAGGGAAAAGGAAGCAGCCTCGGAACGCAGAGGGAGCCCCCAGTCCCAGCAGCGTTTCTGGAGCAGCTCTCACCACCCGCGGGATATTTTCCAGTCCTGGCCTCCACGCACACTGGGCAGCACAGCTCAGGGAGACAAGTGGCTGACAGCAGAAGTTGGGTTATCTACCTGCAACTGCAAATCAGACTGCTTTTGGGTTTCCCTCTAATTTGAGGACGGGTTATAAATGCAGATTTAACAACCCCAACTGTGCCGCTATCCAGATGACACAATCTCGCCCTGTATCACTGGCACGGTTCTCGTCTGGGGCAGAGGACGGGGGAAGCTGGCAGGAAGAGCACAACGCTCTCTCCCTTCAGGTATTCATCTTCACATAAACCAGAGAGGGTCAAACACCAAAGGTCCTTCTAGCCTACACATCCCCAGCTGCTCCTGGAGTTCACGAGGCGGCAGCTTCTGGGGCTGGAGCAGTGGGGCAGCAGCAAGACATCTGGGAGGGTAAGAGACCAGCTGGATGTATTTCAAAACAAGATCATCTCTGCCACAGAAACTGGCTTCTCATCCCGGTTTTCCCATATGCTGAAGTTTTTATCTCCAAGCTTCTTGGCAGCTGCTGTACAAGAGCCTTGAGTCTGCAGAGCAACAGGCAGTGCATCTACCTACCTCTGGCAAAGAGCAGAGGAGAAAAGCTGCGAACCCACAAACCGCAATCCATCTGCAATTAAGGATCTAGAAAACAGAGCGTGACACAGAGAGAGGGAGAAGCTAGAGCAATCTGGTCTGCTGCAGGGTACCGCAGTGATCTGGCATTTCCTACAGTAACTACAAGGAAAGTCCTAGTGCAGCAAGGCTCCCCCCAAAGGCTCTCAGCCCCTCCTCACGCTGCCTAACCATTTCTCAGAGATTTCTTTTCATCGGCCCAATCTATCGGTGCCCAACACTCAGCTGCACAGCAGCTGACAGCCAAGGGCAGACGGTTTGAGACAAGCAGGGGATAAGGATGGGCTGGCAAGTGGTGGGTCCTTGGGGAACGGTTACATCGCCGAGAGGATCCCAACAACCTCGCTATGTAGTACTACAGGTCTCCAGCAAGACCGACAGCGACGTGAATCTTGCATAAACATCGTGTTAGCGGTCACCTGCAAAGAAGGATGGGCGGATCCTGGGCAGCAGTGGCACTGCGGAGCTGAAGGGCATGCGGCAAGACTTCGGAGCATTGCACAGTGAGGCATTAGTCGCACTGATGACCCGACGCCAACCAGCAAGGCGTGCTACAAGCTCGCCGCCTTCAGGGTCAGAGGAGGCCTGAGACAGACAGCCCAGAGATGTCACCAGTACCCCGAGTTAACAGGACATGGCTTCAGACCCCAGCGATGGGCATGTGAAACAGAACCAGCACTAACCCAGAACTGAGGCAGTAGGAGGATAACCCTATGAGTCCTAAAGACGTAGGAGCTAAACAGAACCGATTAAGATGCTCTGTAAAGATCACCTCATCCCTGACAGCACCCTGTGCCTCTTTTTCAAGCTCCCTTCACACAAAACCCATTACCCACTTGCACTGGGACCATCCGTTAGGACACGTGTTTCCAGATCCACTTGCTCCCACGCAGCCTTCCTCAGCCTCCCTTTCTGCCTCGTTATCTGGGCAATTTGTCCTTTAGCAGAGGTTGCCTGTCTGCATCGTTATTTCCACAGACATCCCATCTACGCTGCTGAGACATCTCTGGTTTTCTTCCTGTGATTTCTAATTCCCTGGATAGCAACCACACTACCACGCTCATCTGTCTCAGGATCTTTGTGAAACTCCTATCCCCCGCTGGCACCCTTTCTGCAGATACACAGAAGCTGCCTCTCAGACCATGCTAGCTCTCTACATTTTCTTGCTCGGATTTTTGAACTGCAACTCACTTCCACGTTAGGACTCTTGAAGTGCTTCTCTTTTAATTACAGCATTTGCTCCACTTGTCAGTACACTCAGTCCTGCTCTGAGAATGTCACCAAAACAGTCGGCACAGGCAGGCTCCGGAAGGATAACAGCTTCGTGTTGCAGCTTGAGAAAACAAGCAATGTGCCCGGGACTCCACATGCTCCAGGACCAGCTCTGGATGGGAGGGGATGTGAATGGCTTCTGCACGTCACCCCTTACCGAAATTTCAACACATCTGAAGGTTTTCTTTGATCCAGTGAAGCAGACTGCATCTTTCACCTGTCACTGAAAGCTCTAACTTCTCCTTTTATAGCTAATTCTAACCTCCGGCTTCTCTTACCCCCAACTTTTCCTCTAAGAGGGCACCTTTGCAGAACTGCATTATAGGATTCCTGGACAAAAGGAAAATTCTAAAACAAAAGCCTCTTCTATATAGTCCAAAGGGGTCAGACGAGGACACTGAGGGCCAGGGGGAAACCTGAGACGATAGCTCAAAGGGGACAAGTTGTAAGCTTTGGTGTTACTGGCTGGGCTCCCGACCCACAACTAAGAGAAGCACGGACGGTTAAGGACTTGTTGTGGGGTAAGCTAAGAAGGTCACGCATATCAAACATTTATTCCAGTTCCCAGAAGAGCACGAATCAGGTTGCATCCTCTATTTGAAAAGCATACCTAAACTGTCAAAACTCAGATTATTTAAATATATAATGTATTGAGTATAATTATTCATAGATGGCTCTAGGGAAGGTCCCACATGGTTCTGCCTCATCTCTACTCCCTTTCTGATTCATCGTGGTCTACTGCCTGGACTGTGTTTGGACAACAGCTGCCTCAAAGACTCCCTTTGCTCCTGGCACAGACATTTTCTCTCTCTCTCTCTCTCTCTCTCCAAAATGCTGCTCTGCTGCCTGGACATATTTCTCAATATTTTGTTATATGACCACCTTCTTCCTCAAAGGTCATCCCATGCCATAATGCTGTGAAACAATATAAAGATTAAACATGTTAGCACAATGCAGCTGCGTGCACTAACCCACCCCAGGACCTTCCGGTGCATTTCCCCCAGGGGCACCTTACAATTAGCAATGGTCATTAGGAAACCAGGAGAACAATGAGGAAATGCCCAGCTCCTTAATTACATATTTGAGGCGCAGGACCAAAACACTGATGATCGATCCCAATGCAAGGTCATGCTGGGAAAAAAGTCAGGCTGGGGAGCTCTGCCAGAAAAGGATAGATTTATTGCTAGACAATCCCGTGTATTTCAATAAGATCCCACACCCAAACAAAAACATGTCCTTTTACTGGAGCACACAGCCACGAGGCTACACACTGAATCCAACACAGCCTGACCCGTGTGGAGAACAGAGTGCAGGATGTTCTGCACAGCAGCAAATGTTTGCTAAGAACACGTTGACCGCAAAAGCATTAAGAGCAGCTGAAAGGTTCCCCCATGCCTCAAAATTTTCTTCTGCTCCCTCTGAATTAAGCACTGAGAGCCATCACTGGCAATGCTTTCTCTGCAGCCAGTGCTCAGGCAAGCTCCCTGCAGGACATCCTCTCTGCTGTAAGGAAAAGACCCAAAATCTAGGGAAGAGGGAGCAGTTCTGTGGATGAAAAGAGGGGTCTGGTCTTGGAGACACCATTTCTCAATAACTCCAATTTCCCAGATAAAAGCAAGTGCCTGATGCTGACTCTAAAAGGGTCAGAAAAAGAACCAAGTCAGCTGCCTGGGGAAAGGCACCAGCAGTGCAACACTTACCTGCACTTCCCAAATGTGCTTCCCACCACGTCACTGTGACTCGAAGGTGGCCTGCCCACAAGCTAAATCCAGGCCCTTAACTAAAGTCACGCTTGGCAGAGCCAGCAGGCAGCTGGTACATCTTCAGGCAAGCACTTGTACAGATTTCTGCACCTGAACAAGTGCAGTCTCTCAGTAATGCTCTTAGGAGCTGGTTTGGGAAGGTGCTGCTTTAACCTCCTTGGTCAGCATCCACGCAAGCCCGGCCCAGCACGAGAACAGAGCTATGTGAGCTATTTGGAAGGAGAGGAGTTTCTCCTGCCAGCGTGGCATGGGCGCAACGTACACCAGTGGGTGTCACGGCTCCCCGCTGGGACCCCGCAGCCCCTCCTTTACAGACGCGCTGGGGTTGAAGAGGGTCATCCAGGCAACATCCAGAGTTACATCCTGCTGCAGTCAACTGCTGAAGAAAGGTGCTTAGTGCCTTGTCAGGGAGCAAGAAGCAGAAGATGACCTCCTGTGTGGCTATTCAGGCTCTGAGGATGTGTTACCTGACCTCAGCAGGTCCGGAGAGGACTCCAGCCAGAGAGGTAGGTGCACAGGACAGCAGATCCTACGAAAACCTTGATGCTGAGGAAGGAAAGGAACACACTTCCCTCTTGCGTCAGAAGTGAGCCGGCCTGGTTGAATCCATAAAGGACTGGGAAACAGCATGCACAGACATCATCTTCAACTGTCACAAACAGCTCGGTATGGCCACTCAAACCCCTTCAGCGACTCCAACAGCCAGAGAAGCAGGCAGTGGTATGGGACGAGCATCAGTCCCACGTGGACCAGGCACAGAAGAGCGCATTGGCAGGGAAAAAACAACCAAACACCCCAGCTCTCCTCTCCAGTGAGATCACAAGTTGGGAGGAATCAAACGGGCCTTCAAAACCCTGGGGCTATAAACATTAAAATACCTTACTCATATAATTAATAAACAGCTTCGCACCACAAGACATCTTCTTAGTGAGACCTATCAGCCTAATCTTATGTGTAAGAAAATACACCTAAGGATTCTGAGGACTTAAAATTACTTTCTCTGTTAACTCTTCTCCTGAGATCCTCAATGGAAAAGTACAGCAAATATTTGCTCAGGCTCTTACTTTCATCCCAGCTCAAATCCGGTACATGAAACCCATCTGAACATTGCTAATTTTCTGCTGAGATACGGACTGTACATCACAAAACCTAAGATTTCCCCTGCTGGCTATGAAAACAAGAACTGCTTTCCTCTTCTTGTTCTAAAGAAGATAGTTTCAGAGATTTAAATACTCTAATCTCATGATTACAGCTTTGTAGCTTTGACCCTCACTAAAAGTGTACCTCATTACATGACACACTTGATTTTAGACCACTTTCCTCTAGGGAATCAACATCCGGAAGCTGTTTGCTCATCCCAGGGAAGACACGACCAGCAGTGTGGGTGGCATGAAGTTGTGGCGATGCAGGAGGACACGTGGGTGTAACGTCCAGTAGTTGTCAGTGCATACACACAGTGCAACAGCACAGCAAAACAACCCTTTAGGCAGAATGCCACTTCACATCAGACATTTCACTGCAGGAACTCAACCCCACACTTCACAGCTTCTGTCGCTGCAGAGGCCAGGAAGAACCTTCCAGCTCCCCTGTGCAAAGCGGCTTCGGGATTTTCCCCCATTACCTTCCTCTGGGGACAATTTGAGGACCTCCCAGTTGCTGTCCTGTTCATACATGCTGGGTTAAACGGATCACCTTATGTGATGCACGAAGGAATTCTCCCTCTCTCAACTGAGAGAGGAGCACAGGAAATTTGTGCCTTTCTTCTCAAGTACAGTGGACTGCTGGCTACCAGACTCTCGGTGCACTTGCACGTAACATGATGTCTTGTCCTGCACAGACCCAGAATGACAGCAAGGCTCCTGATCTCTGATTTCTTCCTGTGTTTTTTTTTTGTGTGTGTGATTTTTGTAGATATTAAGACTTTAATAAGGGTCTTGAAGGTGCACCGTGGTTTAAATGAGAATGGGTGGGTAATAGCATGTTTCCTTCTGTGTTAAATACCTGTTTCCTTGTTGCCTGTGATTCATGGGTAACAGACACAATAGTACACTTGAGCACACCAGCCCCCATTTTCCACTGTAATCACACTTCATTTCTAGTCAATAACAGTAAGTGTGTGTGTGGTTTGCCTTTTTTTTTTTAGCCTCCAAACTCAACCTTTTACCTTCCTGTTCAGTAATCCAACAACAACAACTTGTGCACCAAGGAATGGAAAAGCAACCAGCACCAAGACAGCACAAAAGCATGAACAAACAGTTCTGATGCCCAAGTTAACAAATACGACTCATCAAGTAAAAATTGCAACAACATTTTGGTGCGCTCCCACTTCTCAAAATAGTCCAGATGGAGTCTTAGCACTGTAATCTGGCTCAAAAGCTTGTAAAACATCCCCTTTGACATTGCTGGGAGTGGGCTGAAAAGGACTGCCATCTCTTTCACAGAGACAGGTCTTGTGCGAACCACTACAGCAAAACTGTGAGAGAAATTGAGCCTGCTCTGGAAATGAAAGTGATCGTGTGTTCACTTAGATGCCTTTATTCACGTAAACTGAACCCATTCTGACATTTCCCTCTCACAGCTTCTGTGTTTCCTTTAAGTAATTTCAGCCATACCATCCACTTTCAAGAGTACAGAGGGAATTTCAGACAGCGCACCTGCAGTTCTGTTAGTCACCATCTTACTTCAAGGATGACTTCAAAAGCACCAAAGCAAATTAGTGCAATGGGTCCCACTACCTTTAAAACAGGAGCTTGATCAAAGGATTTTACATCCTCACACAAAAACCACGGTCTGAACAAGTAAACAAGCCAGCAATTGAGGCGATGCACTATTTGTACGACAGAGCTGATTTACCACAATCCCTTAAAGCACTCTGATACTACACTGATAAACACCTTCCAAGTGGTTACACAAGAACATATTTAGTTTCAACATATCTTCATAGAAAATCAACCAGTCATGAATATAAGCACAGTAACAGACATATAATCGGAGAGGCAGAGCAGCCCCGAACACTGCTCTTTGTTTCATGGTGAATCTGTACCTGTCCCTAGCGTCTGTGACCAAGATTTCCTCGTTGTGACAAGATTATCCACTAACACATTAGGAGGACAGAACCCGATAGCTACATCGATAGGGCAGCATCTGTGCCCTGCATATGCGTCCAAGGACTACCTCAAGTCTTTCTAACTCAAGGCAAAATCTTCTCTACAAAGTAATTCAGAAGAGGAGCATGCAAGATGCTATGTCATGCAGGAAAACGTTTTGCATGTTGACAATAATGGAAATAAGGCTATTTCCTAGGTGCTGCTCTGTCAGAATTAAAACTTAGCCTTACAGAAAAGGCAGAGAGCAGACTAATCTGCGGTATGTGCTGCATTTGCAATTATGAACAAAAACTTTCATATATCCGCGTTTTACATGTTGGGCTTGACCAAAGGTCCAGCTGTCCAAAAGCTGGTTCCTCTTTTTGAGCCACCAGCGCAGGGACCATCCACCCCCCCGCACCTTTAGATGCTGCGCAGCAGTTTGCGGTGCCCAACAGGAGCAAGCGAGGCACTGCAAGTACTGGTGTGTCACACCATGCAATCCAACGGAGAGATCTGGACATTTATCTGGGCAATCACTTCTGGATCAAGTCATTTAAGCAAACTTCAGGAAATCACATTATTCCTTAACGTTTGCCAGCTTAAGCTTCTGGCATTTTAGCTAGAACATCTATCCCAACAGAGAAATGCTTGATTAGCAAGGCATTTGAGATCTATGCAGGAAGAAGGGATATTTCAGAGATAAATCATCACACAGCTTTGCTAATGTCAACTGGCAAAAAAATTAAAAAAAAAAGGCAACACCAGAACATAACTGTCCAGGGGCCAGAGGGAAAACAGTTTCATTTTGGAGAAGGGTAGGGAAGGATGTTTTACCTGGAACAGCCTATTTATACGCAGCCCTAATGAGCTTCAGTGCACAGAACAGATAATTCTGCAATACAGAGCAACATTTGAGTCCCAAGATAACCCTGCTGGGCCACACACTGCTGCTGGCAACCAGACATGCTGAAGAATTCCTGCTTATGCATCCAGCACGTGCTCCAAGCAGCTCACCCAGGTGGCAGCCTCTGGGACAACCCCGTTACAGAGCAGCAGTTCAACAGCAGCAACAACAAAGCACACAGTCCTCGCCACGCTGGCACGGGGAGGCTGAAGGACAAAAAAAGGAGGACAGGATTTTGGAATAGGAGCGGGGAGGCAGAGGGACATGGCAAGCTGGGATCAGACAAGTAGAGGAAGAAGATGCAAGCTTCACAAGTCCTTCAGTCAAATGTGCACAGATTTTAAAGTATACTGGTTTGCATGGTTTGCTTCCTGAGACAGGGCAGGACAGAGCTGTGAAGAAGAAGGTTGCCATTTTATCTGGATAGGGCTAGAAAAGCCACAGTGATGGGCAGCTGCTACTAGCTGAAGGAACAGCGTGTGAAGTCTTTGGCAGAAGATCCCTTATGACCTCCTGTGCCAAAGGAAGTAAAGATTCACAGGATTCACACAAGCTTGTAAAGTCGAGATGACAGAAGACGTTGAGATGACAGAAGAGAAGAAGGTCCAGAGATGCATTTTCAACACCAGAGTTTTTGGCAGTTACATTTCACAACCTAAGAAACCCTTCTCTGCACAGAGATCTCTGTAACGCAGAGATTAAGTCGGTCTTTCCCAGCAGAGAAGCAGACAGCACATTCATCACAACGCCGCTGCAGGATATACACGGGCTCACCCACACACACAGCGCTGCCACAGGTCATCGCAGGCAGAGCTGACTGCTTACTCACAGGCAAGCCTCTGCCCAGCACTAGCAGCCTCACGCTGCAGACTTCCTCACTGACCTCAGAGGCTGATAATTCCAATTAAATGGCAGTACAGTGCAGTTATTAGTAGGACACAAGTGGGAATGAACAAACGACTGAGTCAACATGTCAAGCCTCAGTGACGTAAGGCCCTGGTGAACTCATGACAAGGTCAAACACTGAATCAGACACACATAAAAAAAATAAATCGGCTGTGCTGCCTGGAAATCCGATCATCTGATTACAAGGTAGCCTATGGAGAGAACTTTCCATAGGCCAGCCGATCATGAAAATCAAACAACACGCATGTTTCCTAAGTCACTAGTTGACAGAAGAAACACAGCCTAAGTACACAAGTCTTTTTCCTCCCTCCACACACACTCAAGAGTGGAAGACTCTAAAACATAATTCTAGAAATCCACACAGTCAACAGCAGGACAGGTTTAATAGGGAAAAAGAAGATGCATGCTAATGATATGACCTGAGAAAAATCCCCACACCAAATATACAACAAGAAACGCAAACGGCTGTATGGCAGCTGGTAATCCAAGGAGGAAATGGTAAAGGCAAGGCCATCCCCAGCCTTCTTAACCTAACACACAGATGGATTTTAGTGTATTTGTGGACACAGTCAACTGTCACCACCACACTCAACTGCAGGGTAAAGCCACCATGGCATGCAGTGACATTGCCAAGGGAGTAACTGATGGATACTCAGGAAAATGCACTCGAGGTGAGAGTTATCTTCCACTGCATGGGGCACTCCGCAGATTCTGCTGGAAAATCTCAGACTTCACAACTCAGTATACCCTACCAAAAGGAAAATTATTTTTTCTCTCTTAGAAATTGCAACACGTTCCGAGCACCGAGCACATAAGCAGGTCTCAAAACATACTCAGCAGCAACAGGTCAGCAGAGCTGAAGCATTCTCAGGAGAGTGACAGGCTCCTTCTGTATTTAACTGGAAAGACACAGAGTTGTGACTGGTTACTGCAAATGTTTTCAGGACAGAAAGTCCCAGGCTCTGCCAGTTTGTCAAAGCATCTTGTGGATTTTAACACCAACAGCTACAGTGAAGTCTGTTCTGTTCACACCAAATGCAAAGCACTGCAGAGAAGGGATATAAAAGGGGATGCAGAGCAGAAGAAACACACAACTGTTGTTTCCAACCTCACAGTGGTCGGATGTGTTCAAGTAAAGCAAGCACCCACAAAACATCCCTCTCCTGGGAGAAACAGGCAGGGAACGGAGGCATTGCTGTGGTCAGCAAGCAGAACCAGAACCTCACGGAGCCGCAGGGAAAGCTGCTCTCCGATACGCACCGGTCTCAGTGCAGGAAAGTACAAGAGCGAGTCTGGGAACAACCACTCTTGCACATGTCTGGATATCTCTACAATAATTTATGAAGTATGTATTTTTACAAGTTCATGCTATAGCTCTCCCATTTTCACCCTCTTGCTTACGAAGGAGAAGGAAAGGATTTAGGAAGATGTTACTTACTAGCAACAAAAGCTAGGAAATACTCACACTGCCAAGTGTTGCTAAGTTTGAGGCCTGAGGGGACTTGGGAGACACTACTATATAGCCAGTCAAGACAAATCATTTGCTCCTAAGCTTCAAATAAATCTTCTGATTCCATTTGTATAACAACCAGCTCCACCTCGGTGAAAACAGCAAAATATCCAGGCAGTAGAGACAAGATCTCTCTGCTTCTCCTCCTTCAGCTGCCTTTATGATACGCACCAGTACATGAGGGTACTTCATTTCCCACCCAGCTTTCTTGCACCAAGAACAAGTTCAGTACGTGCGATTCTTCTACAGCTGAAGGAGGAGCGCAAGAGAGAATTCAGGTACTCGGAGGGAACCCAGCGCATACAGGGAACAAGAGCCAGGGAACAAACTGTCAGAGGAGTCTCCTAAGAAGCCAAAACGCTGCTGCCAGGCAAGAACACTTGTACACTGGAGGCGACCCTAAGCCTGAATGTAAAGGAAATGCAAGATAAATGGCACGCCACTCTACAACCTTCAGAATGAGAATAAAGGAGGGAAGATTTAGGAGAAACTGTGAGACTGAGCAAACAGAAACCCCATTTTCCATTTAAAATAACTGCATCTCCTCAAAGGAAAAGCAGCTCATCGCTAACAGAAGAAAGATCTCTCATTGAAGTCAAACTCCTAACAAATTCGACAGCCAGCTCATAACAAAAGACCAACAGAAGCACTGTGCCCATCAGCCTGAAACGGGTGCTGCCCCCACATCCTGCAAGCCAACAGCCAACGTGCCCTGCTGGGGCACAGAGCCTGCCCAAAGGCAGGAGAGCTGGCAGCTGGCTCTTCTCCCAGCAAAATCTGTCGTGCAACACCTCTGTGCGAACAAAACTGGCGATCCATCACAGTTCACGTACACTAGATGGGCCCCTTGAGCTGCAATAAATTGCCACCATCACAATCAACAAGGCAAGGCAATTTATCCGGGCATTACTGCAGTTATTTCAGCTGTGGCAATTAATACAGGTGGAATAAAACTCTCTTCCAAAATTAGGGCAGCACAGCAGATGGATGTTTCCTTACCACAATGCGTTTAGTTGAACCCCCCCAGATCTCAGGAGTCACATACACATGCTAGGCTGACTGCACGGAGAGAGTTGGACCTGGTAAATCTGTAGGTAGCAAATTTGGGAATGACCTTAAGCGAGCAGTGACGTAGGCAGGTAAACAACTGCTCTTTAGGCAGGGGTGGTTAAATAGGCATTAAACAGCATCAAAAAAGGGATGCCTCTGTAAAAGGGATTCATTCCCAGCCAGTAGAAAACTGAGAAAGAGGCAGGCTGGCTAGTGAGGTGCTAGAGCGTCACTGTGGGCTGACACCGCTTTGCTATTTATGCTCTCACAAGTGATTACATTTGACAGGGAGAGCTGATAACCTGCTGAAAATAACTCGACTATCAAGGAATCCACGTCCTGGCTAACAAAGCTTTTTGGTTTTGCAGTTTGTAAAAATCCAGATTAATTCTCATCCTGAGGAGATGATCTTACAGCCCTACCTTGGAAGATATTACAAAGGGGTGCCTATTGTCCAAAGACAAGTGAGTTGCATCATTCCCTTTCTGAATACCTCCACTTGGATTTTACTGAGAACTTAAAAGTTAGCTTGCTTTCTTGCAGCAAGTCAGATACAAAACTTACTACTTTTTTTTGCTGTTTAATTAGAAGGGGAAAGGGCATATAATTACCCAGCCCGAGGGCCTGCTATAGCTGCTGGGGGGGATCAACGTAAGCCGCAGATGAAGGCCAGCCAGAACCTCCTCGCGTGCACGCAGGTGCGGTGATTTACTGGGGACCTTTAGGCACTTGGTTCAGTTCAGGGCCTGGTGCTTACAGGCTCCTTGCTGCAGCAACGGACCTAATCTGACCAAGTCAAACACCTGTCCAAATACGTAGGAATGCTCCAAATATGAGAAGGTGGAGAGGAGGCCTTAAAAATAGGAAGAGGAGGAATTCCCAAATCCCAAGGTATTTGGGAACGGCATTTGCACAGGGAGACGTTATTTCATGTGAGTAGAACTGGGGAGAAAACATGTGGAGGCACTTGGTTAAACAGAGTGCCACACATAATTATGTATTTCCCAGTGACTACATAATAGATTGGGAGTTGTAGCAACACTGAAGGGAAAACAAAAGTTGTCACTGATGGTAAAAGTAATGAATAATTCTGGAGCCTTCTCTCATTTCTGCTCCCTCCCTCCCCCATCCAGTGGGAATGTGCCAGGCTTCTTCCCAGCAAAAGAATTATTTCTGTAAAACATTTTTCTAAGTTGCAATACTTCTGTAACTGAAAATAGAGGCAAATGCAAGTGCTTAGTGGGACCTTTGAAACCCCAGCTGTGAAGACTCGTTAACTCTAAGTACATTTTTGCACATGCACAGCTCTGAATCTGACTCATGACTCTCCTCTCGTGACAACGAGACATGGGATTCAGGCAAAAAAAGGCTTTTGATAATTCATATGGATTCTTACTCAGGCAAATCTGGGGGAAGAAGGCAACAGAGAGGAGGCCTAAGGGATGTATCAAAGGAATAGGGATCACTTAGTGGTTTTTCCTGAGTGATCCATCACCGGCAGTTCTGAGGCACAGACAGGGCGGTGTAAGATGGCCATCTATGTTTTATCTGACACGTTTTATGCATCTTGCTGTAGCATAGTAGCCAACAACTGTAGCCTTGAATATCAGGTCAGAGTAAAGGCTCCCCTTGGGTCCTTATTCACTAGGGATTGAAGCCATCTCGCACTTTTAAGAGCTGGAAACATTCAGATTTACCAGGTGCAACTGAACGTAGGGTAGTCCTCGTGTTTGCAACTCCAGCTTGCCAAAGGACAAGACAGATATGGGGGAGATGCACCATTAAGAACCTCTCCCACACACAAGGCAGATGGAAAAGCAGAGCGTGCAAGTCACAGCTGACTCAGAGCTGCATACCAGAGGCCTCACCTCCAGTCACATGTGTATGTGTGTGTGCACGCACAACCGGGGGAGACATTTAATGCTCGCAGAGCTCTTTCCGACTGGATTTCAGCGTGAGTACAAAAGCATCAGAGCCAAAACCTGTATTAGAATTCTGTCAGCCACCAGCCTCTGAACCTAGCCAGTGTGCTGCCACACACTAGGGAGGAGGGCAGACCATTCGGTGTCTGGCAGCTCTTTCACACTGGCATTTCTAAGCCTTTTGCAAGGTTCCGGAAACATGTTTAAACCGCAGCGTTGTGTATTATACAAGAACAGATCTGCCTTTGAATAGTTCAGATAAAATCCTCATTGGCTTTCCACCACCCCACCAAAAATTATTATTTTTTTAAATCTTCTAGCAGCATTGACCGAAGTGTAAAGCAACCTGGTTGGCTTCCATGCATCCGATGGCCTCTTCCAAGAGTGAAAACTCCACGCAGACATAGCCATAGTCGTAACCTGGGGACAGCATTTAAATACAGACGGGAGTCATGTTAGTGCCTTGTCATAAAGAAAGCCACATTAAATATTCAATTTCCCTTTTTCTCCAGTGACAAACCCTCTAACCACCCCCTCTATACTCCAGAATGAAAAGGAGAGAAATCAGGGACTAGCTGGATGATGACTAATTGTGCAGTTTATCATGAATTTTAATAGTGCAGTGTTCCCACTTCCCCTTACACAACCCACTGACAGGCACACCCTTCCTTAGGGTAAGAAATAATCACTTTTTTTTCTTTTAAGGCATTGTGATTTTCCATACTAGTTTCACATTTTGTACTGCCTTGGAAGCAGTGTTCTCCAAAGCAAGTGTTGGTAAAAGTCATTCCAAAGTACCTTGCTGTGAATGTATTTTACACCAATGACCAGCATTTTAATTTGGGCAATGTTTCAAAAAGAACCATCACAATTCCATTACCTTTGCTATTTTCCATTCAACATACGCTTATTTTTCAAGTCCAAATCCCTTGTATCATGAAAAAGAACAATGGAGCAGGAACGATTACTACAACTTTCTCATTCTGGTATTTTATTTCCAATAGACGGTACTGTACATTTAATAAGAGGGTGCGGGAGCTTAAGTTTAGTAGCAAGAAACTAGACAGCCTTCAGTTTTCTCTCTTCTTGGAAGGCTGCCATCTCAGTCAGTGGCTGATCTGTGCTCCAGTTACCTGCACTGAAATTTCATGTCCCACGGTAAAGAGCGAGGTGAACATTACAGAAGCTAAGAGCATCCTAAGAGCCATGCTTGATGTTGGAGGCAGCTCCAAGAACCCAAGAGCTGAGGAACAACCTGAAGTCAGAACCTCACCCTCCCCGTGCCACGCTTCCCTCGGGCCAAGCATCCCAGTCTGCTGGAACTACCCCCGCCTCCCTCCGAAACTACTCCAGATTATGTTTGCTGCACTCACTAGTTTTAACTTTTCTGGTTTTGTTGTTGTTTGTGGTGGGATTTTGTTTGTTTATTGATTCTTTTTATTTATTTATTTTTACCATCTTCACACTTACACGCTTCAGAGACAAGTCCAAACAAATCTATTCCATCACCAAACCCTACTGTTTTTTAATTGGGATCTCTCTAACATCATCACTCTAACAACACACCCCTGACTTTGCACATTTGCTGTTAGAACAACACTTCAGTTTGAACCTAGCTCCTCCTCTATCTCACATTGGAATTTACTTCCCTCCCACATACTGTTTTTGTCAATATTAGTACATCAAAAGGAAATTTATCAATCTAGGTGCTTTTCAGCTCAGTGAAAGAGGCAGACCAGCATCACACCACCCGTGATGCCACTAAAGCCACTTGATATTGTCGCATCAAGAGGGCAGCTAGAACTTGAGCTAGAGTTTCAGATGGCAGAAGCAGAAAAAAAAAAAATTCATTGGCTCTGCAGTTCCAGCCACACTAAATAGCCTTTAAAAAATAAAAGCAGTCCTCTGCTCTGCAGAAGAGAGCTGCTCTCTAGGAGCAGTGCTGCCCCTTGCTGGGAGACTGCTTTGCATTCCAGGCGGACGTCCCTGCTACTTTGCGGTGCAGCACACAGGCTTACACAGTACGTTTTAAAGTCTTCTTCAAATCCAGGTCTCTAAAGTCACTTCTCTCTCCCCCTCATGTTTAGAAAAGGTTCGCTTGAATGTTATTTATCAGCCTGTAGGACTCCCGACTCCCAGAAAGGATTTTCAGAAGCTGCTGTAATCAGCAGGCCGGGATCAGAGCGCTGTCTTTGTTCTGTAAGCATGTGAAGTAAGCGGTCTCCAGACAGACTGGAAGAAGATTGCACGAGTTTTCACTCTATTTCCTCCATGTGAGAGGCAGTTTACACGCAACATCTGATAAAGTGAACGAGTGTTTTAGATGTGGATTTAATCCAGCACGACAGAGTTGAGCACAACGCTGATGTTGTTGATGTTGGATGTAAAACCTGAGATCCTCAGAGGTCTATACGCTGCAGACCCACTCCAGTTAAGAGGAAGATCAGCATGTTTTTCCTTGTACACTTCCTTCCCTCCCTCTTCCCCACCAAACTCAACCCACCTAATAAGCATAGCTGCAGTTGACACACACGGCGAGAACCAAAACCAGAAATTCCGGCTCCGCATCCTGCCAAAAAGCAGCTTCAGGCCACATGTTAATTTCTTGCGGTCAGGCTGCACAGGAACGTCGCATTCTGCAATTCACTACCAGCTGTCCTTGCACAGTACCGAAGCAGTGAGACGAGAGCAGCCTGGAGCCACTGCTCCACTCCAAACTGCCGATGAAGATCTGTGGGGGCTCAGAACGTTTCTGTCCCCCACCCCCAGGTCAATCCTCTTTTTCGCAGATCTGACCAGCGCACGCGATGTGTGAAAACCACGCAGCAGCAGCAGCTTTCAACGGTACGGCCCCTCTGCCCCCAGCTCCAGGACAGCATCCTTCCATTTTAGACCATACTGGAAAGCCCACCGAAATGCAGGAACAACGGCGTGACTACACCACGCCTTCGAAATGCAATGTTTGCTGATTTTTTTTTGCCACCATTGGCAATAATCCCGCTACCCAGAGGACAACACTTCAAACAAAACTGAGTGCCTTGAGGCTGGCTATAGAGGCCGCTGCCGCCAACTGTTGTGCCTCTTCTCTGCCTCCTTCGTAGGGCTGGTTCAGCTCTTTGTGCAGCAGCTGCTGAGCTTGCATATTTTTCTTTCTGAATACAGTTTGCCTGTCAGAACCCAGCAATTCATCTGCTGCTACCAGAAGCAGGGCACAGGATTTGACAGCCAGCTGCACGGGGACAGGCAGCCAGCGGCAGGGACCGGTACAACAGGCATCCCAAGGTAAGCTGTCCTCCCCTGCAACCAGAGCTCTGGGACACCTACCAGTACTCTTCAGGTCTTAACAGTAAAACCAAAGCGATCAAACCAGCAACACAGAATCACTGCCGATGACTACAGCGTGGCTTTGTGACTCAAGGTGGCCTAAACTCACACGAAAGGTTTCACATGATGACATAAAGCCAAGTATCGTCTTAATCACTTGTATCACCTGCTGCTTAGTGCGGTACCGCTGCTTCGGGCTCCACAGGAAAAAAATAAAAAATACAAATAAGGAACTGAGTAAGCACTGAGTAAGGAATGCTTTGTGTTTTGGCAGAAGTATTTGGGTATCAACACCCTCCCCAAACTCTGAACATGCTGGAGCATTAGCTGCTCAAATGAACTTTCCAACAAGGGTACGCACCAGTCCTCCAACACTTGAACTCACACAGTTACTGAATGAGTTTGTTTTCCTTAAGTGCTTCTATGTATACACTACCTTTATGGATGTTTCCAAGGCATGCTCTGTTGTTTTCTGCACTGACACTGAATACCAGCACTTGATACTACTAAGGATACATTTTTAAAGCTCCAGGAAGCTGTTGTGCAAACATCTGAATAAGGAATATTTTGCTTCTTAAACATGCATTTTAGTGATTTTTGACAACACATATCAGGTCTTTGTTAGCATGCCACAGTTTGGCTAAAAGTCCTGAAAGCCTGGTTTAAAACTACTTTTATTTGGATTTAGATAAAAATGAGATGCACTTGAGATTTAAAATAAGACTTGTTTCTATACATACACAGTTTCTACTGAACAACTGACACATAGTAATGCATTACTTCATGGTAGTTTGCTATGTCAAGATCTAAAGACAATGTTCTTCTGGTATGTGCTGCAAGTAGCACGAAGACATCAAAAACATTTCTCTGGAGTTTTAGGAGGCCAAATGAATAAATCATGTAACAACAACGACCCTGATCTATGCCAAACTGAAGATACTTCTGGAGAGAAGGCATGATGGCAATCTGACAAAGGCATCCAGCTGAAGAGATCTGATCCAGCTCCTTGATTCTAGGAATAAGCACGCACCAAGTCACGTTACCACCCTTCCCTACCAGCTGAAGGCATTACGAAACCTTCCGTCTGAAGTAAAGCATCACCTGCCCTCCCAAAAAACTGCTACACAACCCCTGTTGTGTTGCGATATAAAAAGTCTCTCCTAGAGCTGGAAGGAGGAAGACAGCCTCCTATTAAAGTAACTTGGTAGAACAGGTTGCCAAAAGCCGTTCACTGAACCGAATTGTTCACTGAACCGAATCGTTCACTGAACTGAACCTCTGGGCCAGCTGACAACACGCGGGAGGTCCCCACTCTGTCACCGTTTGTGCCTGCAGCTACCAGGTGGAGCCAAGCAGCCTGAGGACACCAGACTGTAAGATGGAGTCTCCATAAGCAGAGAGCTTCTCAACCATCCCAACTCTCCACTTATGTGTTGTTGGGATTTTATTCCTGTAAGATGAGGTAAAAGTGCTACAGAAGAAAAACGTTTGCAGTTTTGTGTACTTCTAGGACTTTGAGAGATGGCAAAGCCAGCCTGCTGAAGCAAGGATGCTGCTGGGGCTTGCTCTCTGCAGAGACAGCACGGCAGAACAGAGCGCAGCCAGGGAAATCCCCTGCAGAGTTTCATCCACGTTGGAGAAGAAAGCTCTATTGCTTCAAAGGCAACTACAGCATTAAGTACAGAGAGAAAATGAGATCCCTTCAAGGGCTGTGGAAGTCCCTGCGATCTCACACACCGGTCTTCACACAGCTGTGGAGACAAGATTTTGCACATTTCTCACCGAATCTGCTTTTGCTTGGTTGCCAGGAATCACTGCCTCGTCTGTGGGAGGTTTTGGCAACGTGTCCATGACCCCACATGGAAATCTGTCCTGTTTCCTCCAAGGAAAGATGCAGACAGGTTACCTGTATGAGGAGGCCCAGGAAGCCTGTGAAGTCATCCTTACTAAAGAGTGAATACCTCAACTCAAATACCAGAAAATACAGGGCTTTCTCCATATCTCCACACTGTTAGAGCGTACTGTTATTAGCAGGTACAACATACTTGATGCTGCCAAGAAGCCAGGACCTCCTGAACATGCACAGCAGTGCATGGCCAAGGATGGGCACACAGCAGCATGCAGCAGGGATGGGTAACAGCATAGTGCCTTCTGCAGCGAGCAGAGAAAATAAAGCTGTCCACAGCCTGATCTCTCAGAGGGCGCCCCCGCAGCGAATGGCAGCAATCGATCTGTGCTAACACACACTCAGAAGCCAAAAACAAGAGCGCCCTCCACACCAGCTGGTGGATTCAGAGCTTCCATAAATCTGTCAGGCCTCTTTGCTGCACAGATGAATTGGCCTCCCCAGCTCCTAAAGCTGAAGAGCTGTATCAGAAAAGCTTGCTGTTGAATAACAAGCAGGACGATCTGCACCAAGCCATGTCCCCAATTCCTTTCAAAGGCTGAGCATTTACAAGCCACACCTGGCTGCTGAAAAAAGGGCTGCCACTTCATACTGCCCCTCTTTATTAAAAAAAAAAGATATTCATGACAGTGCTGCACAAGAGAACGGCACTGAAACCAGAAGACATGAAATGCAGCTGTGCTAAAAGGTATCATGCTACAGCCTATCCTTCTTCCTCCACCCAGGAGGACAAGATGCAGAAAGGACCTGCTTGAGATGCCCTAAAAGGCAAACAGTCCACACTGTTTTCTTCCACAGCTGTATTCTTGGCCAGAAGGGCAGTGGTTTGTACACTAGCACAGTGGGGAGGAGGGAAAAATCCAAGACACTAAGACCTTACACACTGTAGCTTTATTAGAGACAAATTATTACATTATATTTGTACAGAAATGCAGAATCCAAGAAAGGCTGGGGCCATCACAAAACGCCATGAAAGAACTGGAAGCTGCAAATGTGGGAAGGTGCTACAGACAAGAAACTGATTTTAAAATACTGCTAATGTGTACCTGGGCCTCCAGGATCTGTCATTTAGCACAAATGACTCAGAAAAGCAATTAATCCAGCAGTGTCAGCACGCTGTGAAAAGCTTTGAAGCTTTGCACTGGAGATGCAAAAAGGGTGAGCACATTTTTAAAAGCCATCATAAACAGAAGGAACGTGCATGTCAGGAGGGCTGTGAGCACATTTTCCGGCTGGCTGTTGCCTTCTGTGTTGAACAGGCTGTAAACCATGAATCAAGGTTGATCACTACTGCAAACAGACTTAAACAGATTTCTACTTCCCACTTGCTAAGCCACCACATCACAGATGAGGACAGATTGGCAAGAATGCCTTTGGCTTGCATGATGCAACACTCTCCCACCCTAAAATCAAGCAGAACTAGCCAAAAACCTACTGCCCACACGGCTGGGAAAACTGACAAGGACTGGCATCAATGACCATTGACTAATGCCAGCTAAGGTGCTTTTCAGTCCTGGCCAGGCTATTTTGGCTACAAACAGGAATCAGCACTGAAGATACTTCCCTGCCTTCTGACAGATGAGCCCTCCGGAATGAGGACCTCTGATGATGAGCAGGTGATCTGGTCGTGCTTCAGCAGGAAACTCGGAGCTGCAGCTCCCTGTGAACTCCTGGATGATCACCTCAGATCTCCACGAGCCCCTGAGAGCTGTGTGCCCTCAATTGCGGCTGATGCAGCCGAGCGGGCCACACGATCCTCACCACGCAAAACACTGAGCACAGCAACAGGAGATTGTCCTTCCCCTGGTGCGTTAGCACCAGCCTTGATGGTGAGACAAGGTGTATCCTGCACAGTTAGCACAAAAGGCACCTCTGTGCCACATTAGCAGACACCTCACGCCATCCCACAGCGAGCTCTTTGTACCAAACCAAAGGACGTAAGGCCTTGTGAGATCTAACCACACTGCGCAGGGTCAGCACCAAGCCCCCTTCATGAGGACACCACTAGCTGGCCACAAAACCACCCTCCGGAGAGGTTTGCCCATGGGTACTGCATGACTCCTGAAAGGAAGGAACAGGTTTCGGTTTAGCACGGTTCTGGCTGCACGCCTCCAGAAACATCCCTCCTGTGCAGCACAGCGGGGCGGCTCGCTGCCCTGCCTACAGCTGGAAGCTGCAGCCTGCACGGGGCCACGGGAAGTGTTCTTCCAGCACTTCTGACCTCCAGGAGGGCCGCTAGCTCGAGCCCCACCTGCACGCACAGTGACTGTGAGGGAGCTAAGGCTCAGCTATACGTGGGCCAGCCAAAAGCGCAGCCACACCCCCCACACAACAGGAGCTCTGCTTTGAACGGGGAGGATCTCACTGCCTTGGGAGGCAGCCCAGCCCAGGACAACGGAGAGATTACCCCTGGTATGGAGGGGAGCACTGCTCAAAATCCGTATCCATTTTTCCATCACGAACTATACCTTTCTGGACCTTAAATTATGAGTTTTAGTAATATTCAATACTGTAAAGAAAATAACTTTAGATTTCAGAGTCTCCCTGAAATATTCCTGAAAGCAACGATTCACTGTTCTGAGATACAGGATACATTGCACTGAGGGGGCAGGGGAAAGGTGCCTTTTATAGGTTTACCTAAGAGGGTTATTAATATTTAACAGGGCACCAGAGTGGCAGAGCTTAGTAAGACCAAGATGAACTCCCTCAACTAAGAAAAAAAATGCATTAAGTTTCACAAAGGGAAGGATAAGGAGGCAGTTCCAAGCATCTACAATCTAAGGGCCAGGTCTGGAGGGCCACAGAAATGAAACAAGTAAATGTTAGTGCACAGAGGTGGCTGAGCAAGCAATAAAGTATATCTGGTGCCAATGGTACTTGCTAAAGCAAAAGCTTTTCAAAACTAAGCAGGCAGCTGCCACTAGGCTAAGTTGATCACATTTGAGGTTACACTGCATTTCCTGCACATGCCTCCATCACGGGAAGGTGCCTGGCCTCAGCTCACCTGGGCCCTCTAAGTTCACTTCACAGAGATCCTCTCTGGCCTTGCTGCTCTCCATCTTAGCGTGTCTATTCTCCTTCAGGCTTTCCCAGCTCAGCGCAGACGCCTCTCAGATGCACAGATGTGCTTGTGGAGTAAGCTAGGAAAACCTCACGGGCTACCAGCGATTTCTCAGGCTCACCTTCCCTAACCAGCTTTTTCCAACAGTTGGTACCAACCCTAATGTGAATCCTGGCTGGAAAGCATGTTCCAAGCTTGGCCACCAGACTGTGTCCGGGAGAACAATTTGAATGGAAAGCTCAGAGTACGCTTCATGCTTTCATTTAGCACTCGGACGCTCCTGCAGCAGCTCTTAATGGCGAGCAACTCATCATAAGCAGCCCTTTAAGACGAACTTAGATGCGCATGTTCCCTTCTCCAGGTCATGCATATGCATTCACCTGAAGTGCTCCATGCACATCAAACGCTCAGGATCACTTCCTAGACTTGGCTTATGTTTGGCATTAGTCAGGAAAATAGAAATAGAGCTCAATGAGAAGCAGGCAGGACATAAGCCTAAAATACGATCAAAATCAAAACCAGGACAAGGTGCCTTCATGTTAGATTCCTTGAAGGTCAGAAGGTATCAGTTTCAAGTTTCTGGCAGTCAGTACCAACACAAGTTCGCAGACAGCGATACAAGAATACCAGAAGCCGTGCCACAAGCCGCTTGGTGCTATCGCACGCAGCGCTAACAGCTCCACAGCAGGAGGCACCCACTGGAAAGCCACACGAAAGCCTTGACCCCCGTGAGCAGAGAGAAGCACCTCCAGATGGGCCAGGGGCAGCTCACAAGCACTTACTGACAATCACTTTGCAGAGAGCGTCTGACAAGTCATCAGCGCTAGTATCTACCACAGCAGCAGTGCATCTGCAGCTCTGAAACCGCAGGGGGCACAAGGAGGTATTACAGACTGAAGTAGTTGATGGACTTTAAGGAGATTCCACTATCACCTCCAGGTTTACTCTTTGTAATGATTAATTGAACAGACATGGCCAAACACACTTCAGAAGGCAAGCTGGAAGATAAGCCAACAGTCTAATTGTTAGTTCTGCCAACGTTTAACTTGTTATGTTGGGAGAAACCCTCTTCCCCCCACAAACCGGTATGACACTTTCAGCCTAAGCGAGCAGCCATCAATTCCAAAATCGAACTGATAGCTCAGAGACACAAGACAATACAGGATAGTGTTGCATGGGGTAATACATGAAATTTCATTTGGGTATTTCGTGATTGCCTGCAAATATCTGCCTTTTTGATTCAAACGGAAATACTATGTCAGTCCTCAAAGTCTCTTCTTCCACTACCTTTTTAAAATCTATGAACTGTTTCAGTCTGTGTTCTCCAGAGACAAAATAGTCTCAAGAATAAACAGCTTGTATGTATATCAAAATCACACCAGCTATGTTAAGAACTGTGTTCCAGGCTCAGCGCAACCTTCAGTGAAAATACGCTTCCCTTAGCACATATACAGGATGTAAAAGAAAAGCATTTGTAAAGAAGTTGAATTGTGTGGTGTTTTTTTTTTTCCCAAAGAAAAACCAACCACATATTTTTGCCCCAGAACAAAGTCCTGAAAAAGATCACAGAGTGGAATGATCACATCGAAGCTGCTGAGATAATCCTGATGATAAGCATTATCTTTTTGGGAAACTGATCTGAACCTCACACCTCAAGTTAATTGTGTGCTATTTGTTATCGTTGGTTTTGTTCTCCGGCAGCTGCAGGCATTCTTCTTTCTCGAACACACTCGACATGAAGTACACACACGCTCGTGATTAATGTTATTTTTAACGTTTCTGGACAGTGTTCAAAAACACACAACCCACTCAGGCTTAGCAGGGGCTCTTCTGAATCAGGCTGTTGTTGTACCACTGAACTGATACATGAACGCAGCCGGCGGGCCCAGGTGTATCAGAGACATCAGTAATCCAGGAAGTTTGCTTTTAGTTCTTATGAATATTTACATCGCAATCCATTGGAAAAGCAGTATTTTATGCACACGACTGGCCTCTAGTTTCAAACAGGCTTAGCTTTTCAGAAGTTAATGTGAATTCGATTTCGCATGTCTCTCTGTAGGATTACCTCATGTGAAAACCTGGATTTAGTTCACTACAGCTTCTAGTTACCCGATTTCAAGAAGACCTTTCCACAATTCAGGAAGCTTGTTTTGTCCTAGATGTATCCATCTTGCGTAACAAGGATCAGAAAGCTGTTTAAATTAGTAGCTGCATTTGCAGCCCTAGGACATGATGCAAAACAAAGTCGTTGAAGCATCGATGTAACCTAGAATAGTGCTACACAGCTTACATTGCTGATGCTGAATGGACAGGGTTAAACAACAGCTTTACATAGCTCATAAAATATGAGCTACTTTTAACTCCATTCTTCATCCCCTGGCTTTTATAAGCCAGGAGAACTTTCTTATAAAAAAAAAAAAAAAACACTGCTGCTAAGGAGACAGACAAATAGAATGCAGCTGTTAGAGAGACAACAAAAACCACAACCCGTATTTTACGTGTGACCATCAGCAGATACTAGGGCTTCCGCACTTAACCTCAGACTCCGCATCTCAGCCTGAGAAGCCTCTGTAACAGGGAATGGGAAAGAGCCGACAGTTCTCTAACGGGGGTTCTACGTCCTAGTAACGTACACAAGAAGAGACTTACGAAAAGATTCCCAGTTCAAGTTGACTTATTACTGAAATGTGATGTGTTTCAGAAAAACAGCAACTGACAAATCACATCAGGAAGGGCAAAAAATGTGTTGCAATTGTTTGGTAACACTCAGTGCTGTAAGGGTGACGACAGCCCTGCTGTACTATGCTTAGAAAAGAGGAAAGGAAGCAAGAAAGATTGCACCCTTTAAGCCCTGCTTGTTGGGCCAGAGCAGACTATGTAACTAACACAGGGGTGTTCTTTAGTTCAAAGGTTCATGAGAAGGTTGTGAAATCTCCTTTGACAGCTTCCAGAAACAAAAATATACTTGAGAAATACCCAACTGCCCCAGTTTCTCTCCCAGCTACTAAACACTCAAGAAGCTTTTATGTAACGTATTGACAGCAGGAATTCCAGCTGCTCCACGTGCAACCCACACTGGTAATAAGAAAAAGCACCAACGATGGTAAAAGCCTCTGCGTTCCTCGGTTTTAAAAGAGACAGAGAAAACAGCCGTGCCATTTTCCTTTGCTTTGGAAAATGACAGAAATTCACTTTGGAGCAGGAACTGTTCAGAATCATCAGAGCAGGAGCAGTGACTTCAGATGGTCTCCTCCCATTTCCAGGCATTCCCTATTAGTACAACCCAAACCAGTCCTAGGGGCTCGCCCCTCACTTCCTACAATTGCACGTCTTTGTTCCAGTGTAACTCACACAAAGCAGCCTTGTAAATTATTTCTTTCTTCAGAATCCAATACGTACCGATTAGAAGTACAGCAATATTTCATTCTTTGAAATAAGGAAGAGCATCCTGACCCAGTATTTCAATATTTGTTTATAAAACTTGCTTTTGCCTTTTTTTTTTTTTTTTAAGCCTGTCTTCATATCCAAGAAGGGTGACAGTTTCACGTTACTGAAGGAGAAATGTTATGGTATGTCAGGTTTCATGGGGATGCTATTTGTGCAGGACACACTCCACAGCAAGGCCATCTCAGAAACAAGATGGAGAACAATCCAAAAGGATTGAATAGGATTGAATAACTTAAAAAAAAAAAATCTATTGGGAATTAACCTGCTGTCCCACGTCAGTATTAGCTTTATTATTACTGATGGCTATTAGAACAACACTGCTGTTTTTTCCTGCTGCTCCTACAGCTAGAAGCACCAGAACACAATTTAGCTCTGAAGCAACAGTGAGCACAGCCATCAGTTTTGAAGACAATAGAGCAAACTACAGAACTTGGCATTTTCATTTAAAAAATACTTGTAATTATGGCATCAAGGACAACCAAACTGTTTAAGTATTGGTGCTAAGAATACCCTTTTGTAAACCTGAATCCAGAAGCACTGAAAAAGCATTCTCACCTGAACTGTAATCTTTCAGTCGCAAGTCCTTCACAGGTGTCCCATCCGGCCCTCGGAAAGCATTGAGAATCTACAGGAAAACCAGGATCCACTTCAGTCTCCAAAATAAAACCTCAGAGTAAAGCACCTGCTGAAGTACATTTCTCTTTCCCTAAGACTTCTTTTCTTTCTAGTTTAAGCTTGTTACAAACATGCATTTTCCTGGTATAGTTCCTGCAGTTTCTGAGAACTGCTTACTGAGTTTTGGGGAATTTTTGCTCATGTGTTTTTTATTTTTGTTTAAATAAGCAACAGCCATTTACAGCAGAACCGTTCAAAGGTTCGTCATGCTGTTTTCATCCAGACAGTTCCCCTCTGATCCTTATTTAAGGTCAGATATATCTTACCGCCTTTAACGGACAAAGTTTCTACCATGAGCCCTCTAGCAACCAGATTTCAGTATTAAGCCTCAGAAGGGCTGATCACCACAGCTAACCCTTGCAAAAACTGATGTGTGGGGGTGTTCTCATGTCTGGAGCTGCCATCAGAAAATTCTAATTAGAAGTGGAAGCTTGTGGAAAGGTAACTTCTCTCACCTTGTAGCCTAGATGTTTTTTTTTTTTTTTTAAACTAAGATCAGCAGTAACAGGAGACATCTTTTCCTTCTTTGTAAAATCTCATTTTAGGAATCTCAAGTAATGAAGAAGGAACAAGTTCATTCAGACACTAATGTCTTCCAGGCTCAAAATACACTACCAAAGTAATAACAATATTGTCTCTGTACAAAGTAATCCTGGAAGGAAGGTATGTTAACAAGTGTCTGTCGGTCAAGGCTTTTACCTACCAACACCCCGCACATGACTGCAAAAGAGAGTCATAATCTCCAGACCCTCTAAAAAGCAGAATAATCAGATAAAAATAACAATGCAGTCACTCCTAAATCAGGATTTTCTTTGGGGAAAATGACAGACCACCTGAATTCCAATCACCAGGCTTGAAAACGCTACGTTTAGAAACACTTGATATAAGTTTTGAAAGCCTTACAGTGAATTTTGGATGAAAAACATCCCACTTACATCATCCTTTGTGGCAGTTTCAGGCACTCCTCCTAGCCGAATGAGCTTGCTTGGCTTCACGTATTTGGGGCAGGTCCGGTAATCTTGGTCCTTGAGTTCACACAATCAAGATGTTGTTTTTACAAATGAGAAACGCTAGCTCACAAGATACACAAACCAGAACAAAATATAGCAGGGTATAATTCAAAGGCAAAGGCCCATAAGCAGAACGGCTCAGATCTTTACCACAGCATTGCTTAAGATTCAGAGAGCTCTGCAATATTAGCACAACCAGCTTCATATGCTCATGGAGCTGTGCAGTGAGATCCAGGTCCAGCAAGTATCTGTCTACAAGATACACAACTCAGAATAAGCCATAAATGCCAAGAGGCAGACCTTGCCCTGAATCCCACATTTCTCCACGGTTTTATAAAAAGAGAAGCAAAAAACCTCTCTGCTTCCCACAAGTGGGATATTCAAATTCAACAGCAGTTATTAACTCAGTGGTTATCATTAACTTGTGATTTCAAAGTTGACTACGAGGATAAACAAAGCACGCATGAGAACATCTGTGCTATTCCACGCAGGTCCACCTGTCCCAGTAGCTTCTCTCTGGTAGCGCTCATAAGCAGATGCCCAGGAGAAAATAAGCTGTTCTGTGCAGTACTTCCCCACCCCACACAACACCCTCCACTTGTCTGGTCATTTTCAGCTTGGGGACTTTCTGAACCAAATCTGGTTCTATGTATTTAGCAATTCTCAATTGCTAAATTGCATCTCTCTTGAGAATAAAGTATTTCTAAGATAGAAAGCGTGCCCATTCAAATGGCCTGGGGCACGAGGGTGACCTCAGAAAAGGACAGCGAATTAGGACTGAACCAAAGTGACGGAACATGAATAGAAGACTCCTTCCCAGCTCCTTCCATTCTTTGGCCAACATGTGCTTAAGAGAAACATCAATTGACAAAGCCACCTACCTGAAGGCTCTTATAGGGCCTAGAATCTTTGCTGGGTTTTCCTTCTGAAAAGGACTTGCCGTGTTCGTAATCAAACATCTGATGCCCTGGCAGCCGGTGATCCACATCACGGTACTCAATGTTTCTGTAGTCCGTATCTTGCCGTCCCAGGAAATCCAGATCACCTTCACCTTTCAACCCAAGATCAGAATCAGATCTTTGCTGTTCCCCCCCAGAAAGCTGCTGCTGCTGCTGCTGCTGTTGTTGCTTGTTAGCAAAGGTCTGAGGTTGCTCCTCTTGGTCCTGAAGGGTAGTAGGAAGAGGTCCACGGCTGTTTTGGAAATTGTGTGAGGCGTCATCTTTGAGACTCAGTCCAAGGGATTCCTCTTCTCTGGCTGGTGCTTCTGGATGTTGAAATTCGCCTTTTTGGCTACCAAAAGGAGCTCTATCTAAACCAAGTGCAGACTCCTCTCTCTTGCTGGTGCTTAAACCGGAGCCCTCTCTTTCTGCTAAAGGTACAGTAGACTGGTTGCGCCTAAAATCTACAAGGCTTTGATCCACAGGAGGCATTTCCCTCTCTGAAAAGTCCATAGGAGGAGCCATCTCTCTGCTCCTAAAATCCTGATCAGACCGAGACCTGTGCCTATTTCTGAAATCTGACGATGGTGCGTTTCTGTTTCGGAAGTCCAGATCAGATGTGCCCATACCCCTGAAGTCCAAATCAGGTACATCCCTATTTCTGAAGTCAGAATAGGAATGGTCTCTGCCCCTGTAGTCTAACTCAGGGACATCTCTAGCCCTAAAGTCCGAATGAGATCCATCTCGACCTCTGAAGTCCAGATCAAAAGACCCCCTCCCCCTGAAGTCTGACGGAGGCTCATCTCTGCCCCTGTAATCCATGTTATGTGCTTCCCTGTCCCTGTAGTTCATACGGAACGTCTCCCTGTTTCTGTAGTCCACTGAAGGAACGTCCCCACCCCTGAAGTCCATAGGTGGCCCTTCTCTCTCCCGGAAGTCTCCGGAGTACATATCCCTGCCCCTGTACTCAGAAGGGGGTGGTTCCCTGCCTCTGAAATCCAGCTGAGACTCATCTCTGCTCTGAAAGTCAGACGGTGGGAAATCTCTGCCCCTGAAATCGTGGTGCCCTTCCCTACCTCTGAGGTCACTACGTGGTCCATCTCTGGCTCCAAAGCTGAAAGAAGGTTCCTCTCTGTTGGCAAACTGAGGATTGAGGAGGCCTGCGAGTGCCTGGATATCAAAAGGAAGTGATTCTCTGCCAGAGAAGTTGCCAGAGTGTCTTTCTTGAGCATGACTATCAAGGGAAGGAGGATATTCCCTGTTCCACCCGGGAGCAAACCTTTCTTCTTGGCTCCCACTGTAGAAATAAAGACAGTATTATTCATAACGTGCTTAGAGTCTGAAATCTATACAGCAGCACATTCTTCTCTAAACTTTTATAGAGTGGTGTAACAGTCTAAGATCCGCAGAAGATATTGATGTTTGGCAGTTTAAGATGAGGCAGCATACGACAGATGTGAGAAAGTAAACTTGGGTGCTCCCATTTCAGCACAATTTCCAGAAGCACTCAACAGGGAAAACCTGCAATATTAATGGGTTAATGATGGTAGCAATCACACAGTCCTGCACTGCACACAGCTCTGCAGCTGTTCGAGGTTCCAGCAGCTGGCGCGCCTGTTTATTAGCATCACCAGCACGTGCCTGGGAGGAACAACCTGAGCTTAAATTCTCTGGGCAGCATTACAAACGGCTAACTGTTCACATCGTCAGGAGGCACACAAAAGCAAAGGTTACCAAACATGCTCTAGTAACATGCTCCACAAAAGAGTTTATGCCTCCTTGTGCTGGAATCTAAACCAGTCAAATGCTAAAAGCTATCAGTTCAGACTCTGCAGATGCCTCACAAGAATATGCCAACAATCAGTGTTCGAGATGATCCTGCGCTCCTGCCTCAAGACCAGCTGCCTTGCACCCTCTTTACAACACCACAACCACAAGTTCTTCTGATCTCTGCACAACACCACTCAGGAAGAGATTTCCTCTTACTACTTTTTCAAAATCCATTTTGTCTGTTTCTGAGATGAAGCTACCTGACTTTTCAGCTAAGTAGTACTTCAATATATTAAAAAAATAGAAAAATAAAATATTAAAGCAACACATTTTAAAGAAACACCAAATCCTACCTAATCAGCGGACATTTCCTTAGCAACTCCAGCAAGTTCTCTGAGTTTCACTACAGGATCCCTCACCAACAAAACACCTCTGCACAGCTAATCAAACTGCGTTGGATTTACTAAGCTGCAAGCCCCTGGTTCACCACCACATAGAACAGGAGTTAAAACTTGGTTTGAGGATAGAATCGCCCATCCACCACAGTAAAGAATGATGCCAATAAAATCCAATTTAAAAAAAATCAGCAGAGCAGCACTGCTGGTATCACCACAAATCATGATCGCTCTCTCCCATCAATCCTGTTAAGGCAGGTTCTGCAGGACACTGTTTTAAATTCACGACACCAGCTTTCTCAGCACATTGCAGTCAGACAATTGTTTGAAATACTCTTATTTCAGGAGCCTAAGGTATGCCAGGAGGAAGTACATTTATCATTCTGATTTTCAAATAACTGAGATGAAGGCGTGAGTAAAGGATGAAAGAATTATGCACAATGGAGGAAAACCCTCTCTCTTGGCGCCTCTGCTTTACTTCAGTTTTTATTCACAAAGCCCTGTTGCAAACACAGGGCCCAGTAACAAGCAGAGGAATATAAACTAAGAAAAACATCAGGCAGTGCAGGCCAGCTGCATATGCGTCTTTGCAACAGTTCCAGTGACGTTCAAGAACGTCTCGTGAAGGAGCACAACAAATAACGTGGCGATGTATCGGTCTGCTTAACCGCACCGAGTGGACTCAACCCTTGAAGTTTTCATGAAATCCCATGTAGAATGAAAGTGGCAGTATTTCTGAGGCTGAGGGAAGCACCGTGGTTGAAGAGAATCAACATCAAACTATTGGGTGTTTCTCTTCCAGGTTTTAACATTACGTAACACCGAAATCCGTGTGGTGTAACACCACCTTAGCTTTTAACAGCTAAACACAGTATCACAGAAAAAGGTGGTGTGGAAAAGGAATAGAAATACTAAAAGCAGCTGTCATTAAAAAAAAAAAAACACCACAAAACTTCACCAAAATGCAGAAAGCTACACCGTGGCTTAACTCGCCTGCTTTTCAGGAATGACACCTAGCTCCAAAAGGAGCTCAGAAACCTTTAGCAGAATAACCTGGAGGAGGATGTGCAGGAATATTGGCAAACAGAAAGTTCTCGTTGTTTCAGTAACGTTCTTCGATGCAATAAACAAACGGTACGTTCCAATGCTTACCGAAAGGGCCCCGTTCTGTTGCCTTGTCGATGGTCTCCCCACATGTTCCCCCTGTCTGGTAGGTTTCCAGCAATGGGTAATTCACTCTAAGAACACCACGACAGCACAACCTGCTGAGGAAATAACGTGACAGTAAGCCACAGGGCGATGAAAACACGTCGCGGAAGAAAAACACTGCCGGTCAGCGGAAGGCGTGTGGGAACAGCCGAGACCCACCGATACGCATGGCCACCCTCAGGCACGAATTACCTTAATGCTGTGTTTCTCCCTGTTCAAACTCACAAGCTTCAAATGACTTCTGAAACGAAACTGCCAATATGTGTGGGCAAACAATTTGATATTTGCTCTTGATTAACATAAAGCTTTCCAACATACTGTGCTGTCTAACGCTACTCAGAGCAACTGGAAGTGTGAGAATCCCACAGTCTATAAACAGCAAGGCCCAGTGCTGAACAACAGTTTGCAATTAATGTTTAATCCAAACTATTTCTGCCAAAAGCTCTCTGCTGTTCAAGGAAACTATCACCGCTGCTGGCCTACTGTGCTTACTTTGCCCTCCAGAAGTAGGTGGATAACAGGGTGCGCTTTGCCAATAAATCTTTACAGGCTCTGCTGCCCAGTACTGCCCTAAAAGCTGAGTGCAACGGAGGTGGAAAAAGTCACCCGCTTCCTCCCACTAGCCGTGAAGGGGAGGATTTCCTGGAGACTGCCAAAGCCAGGACTTCAAAAGGACTTCAAACGGGAAGAATTTGGGCCTTTCCCCCAAAAGGGCTGCAGCAGAGCCCCAAGCAGAATGCCGCTGCTCGCACCTCAGCGGTCACCGACCCGCTCCCTGCAGCGGTTTCGGAGTTCTTGTCGCACAGCAGCCAGTCTGCCACGCAGGTCCTACCAGGCTGCGCAGCGGACTCATGCTTCTCCAGAGCAGGTCCGAAGCGAGCTACCTGCGGTGCTTCCGCGGAACAGAGGACGGTGCGGACAGCCACCGCCGGGCCTCGTGAGAGCAGTAAATCTCAAAGAAAACCGCACAACGCCCTGCTTCCTCCCGCTTCCAAAGGTCAGCGCTGCCCAACAGGCAGGGGAGGGAAGGAGCGGGCTGGGACAGCCGCAGGCAGCAGCCACACACGGGATCCCCACCCCACCCACCTCACAGGGCGGCCTTGGCACCGGCCACCCCCCCGACCACCGCTCAAGATCCCTCGACCTGCCCGAGAGCACCGGTCCCCTCGCGGTTACGTGGCTCTTGCTGGCCACGAGGACAGGCAAACGGAGGTGGTTGTGGCAGTCACCGTTCTGGCTGGTTGTCAGCAACCAGTCCTTTTACCTCCGACCCGTAGCAGCCTGCAGCCGTCTGCAGAGCTGCTGTTTCTTGACCTTCCCTTCCCGCTTTCCTCCCCCACTCCAGTTTTCATCGAGCCCCCGAGCTTACCAATGCTTAAAAAAAACCCTTGCCTACTGGGAACTGTTTGGACGCAACATTCAAATTATCAGAGGGGGAAAAAACGCCATCAGCCTGGTAGCAGAGGTGGCTGGCATCAAGCAAGCAGCACCGGTACACGGTGACAGCTCAGTACCACAGGCAGCAAGACTGCTAAATCCACCCCTGCCGTGCCCCTGGCAAAGCGCAGCGTGTCAGCTCTGCCAGCTCGGGTTTTTCAGCATCGGCACTGGGGATGACCCTCCAAAAAGAGTTGAATTTAACCCAGGCTACTTCAGCGGTGTGGTTTACTACGCAGCCTCACCAAACAAGGCGACAGCACGCGGCCAGCACCTCCTGAGAGGGGCTCCCACTGCCGCCGAGGCGCAGCCGGATCCAAGCGCTCCAGGAGAGGTGCTGTGTGAGGCGGCACCACTGGGACCTGCCCTCCCGAGCACCAGGTAATTCACTGCCACCTCAGCCCCCCGTTCCGCTCGCCGCCTCTCGGGGTCTGACCCGATCCACAGAGGGGACGTGACCGGGCCCCGGAGCTGAGCAGGCAGAAGGAAATCCAGGAAGAGGAACCGCGACCTGCTGACGTCTCTCCGTAGCGCGACAAACAGGAGGCGAGAGCAGGATCCCACCCCCTCGCCCCACAGCGCGAGCGGACAGGGCAGGGGGAGGAAGGCTGCTTTGCCACGGACAGACCAACAGAGCCTGGGGACGGGACCGGGCCATAAGGAAAGCGGAGCAAAAATCCGCCCTCGAGCGCTAGGAACTACGCGCCAATTAGTTTTGGCGCACTTTAGTCACAACCACGCACCTGGAAGAGACGGCAACACAGGAGGTTTCCAAATGACACAACAGCACGGCCGCAGCAAACACCGCGCGGTCTGGCGGCTCACAGAGCCCACATCGACAGCTCTTTTAAGGCAGTAATCAGCTGCTACAGTTACACTGAATATTCAGGAGGGCTGATGCGAGCGCACACTGCGCTTGCCTCCTCCCACAGCCCTCCCAGCGGGCAGGAGACACCGAGGTGCGCGGAGGTGCCAGCCCGAGGGGGCTCGGGGCGCTCCCCGGGACACAGCCCCCATCCCCTCAGCGCACCCCGTACGGCCCCGTGACCACTGCTGCCCCTTCAGGGACGTTTCCGACCCTGCTTCCCAAGCCGCCCAGGCCGAGCCCGACAGCAGACTGTCCTTTTGGCTATCTTGCTTAAACTTCCATCGTAATCGGACAGAATAAAGGGCTTGTGTAGCTGAGTCAGACCAAGCAGCTGCTCTTCTGAGGGGATAAATAACGATTTCTGCCAAGGGGCAGAGCAAGAAGTGCCAGCAAGGTCCTCAAGCACCTCCTCGTCCGCCTCCACCGAGAGACTCACCCCCGACACTCTGCACACTGCTCTCCAAAACAGGGAGAGGGAGGAGCAGTCGGGGATGGATCGGGCACGCTGAAGTCTCAAAGAGACAATGTTTTGAGAGGAAACGCTCTGATATTCACAACTTCTCCCCAAATAGATTTCACCAAGGCTGCCAAACTTGGTTATTTATAGACCGTGGGGAAGCCAAATACAGATACAGGCAGGGCTCTGCCCACAGGACAGAGGAAGCGATGTGCTGACGAACAACGCTTTGCACCCAGCAAAGTTCCCGTAAGGCTAAAGAAAGGGAAAAGCCTGCAAGAGACAAGCGCAGCAGGAGCTACAACCGAAAACCTTCCCCCGAGCTGTAGCAACCGAAGTTAGCCACGAGAGCTCCTTCCTTCCCTTTCTGAAGCGGAAAGCGCCCCGTCTACAAGCGCAGAAGTAACAAACCCGCGTCCCTGAAGCTGGGAAGCGAGAGCAGAGGCAGTCCCCGCGGCTCTGGCAGCCCGGAGGGCTTCCCCTAAAAACCCACCTGGCTGCAAACGCCTTCTGCCTGCGTGCCGACCGAGAGCCCTGCATCACAAACGACCGGGCCCCGTTCCAGCCCCCCCCCCCCCCCCGCCGAGCCCCTCACCTCGCCGGGCCGCCGGGGCCTCCCCAGCCCCTTCCCGACCGGAGGCCGCCGGGCGGGGACAGCAGCGGGACGCCCCCTGCGCAGCCCGTCCGAGGGGAGCGGCGGCGGGCCCCGACCCCCGGAACCGCGGGGCCGGGAGGGCGGAACGCGGCGGCCGCGAGAACGCGCGGCGATTGTGACCGGGGCCTGCGGAAACCGCCCGGCGCCGCGGGGCGGGGGGGGGCGGGGGGCAGCTCCCGGCCCCGCCCCGCGGCCCGGTACCGGGGGGCGCCCCCGCCCCGCCGTCCCTGGAGGCCCCGCGCCAGCCGCCACCCCCACGGCCATCCCCGCCGCCCCGGGCCGCTCCCGGCCGCCGGTGCCCCCCCCCGCCCCGGCACAGCCCCGCCCCGCGAGGCGCCGCCGCCGCCGCTCACCTCCGCCGCCGCCGCCGCGCCAGGCCCAGCGCTCCGCTGAGGGGAACCGGAACTTCCGCGAGCTTCCTCTGCCCCGCCCCGCGGCACCCTGGGAAGCGGAGTCCGGCCGCCGCACTACGGCTCCCGGCATGCCCACGCGGCGGCGCCGCTTGGACTCCGTTTCCCAGCGTGCTCCGCGCGGCGGCGAGGGGCTGCTGGGAGATGCAGTCGCGCTGCGTGGGCGGCGAGCGGGGTAGGACGTGCGCGAGGACTACAACCCCCAGAGAGCCGTGCGGCCGGCGGGGCGGGGCAGCGGCCGGGGGCTCGGGGCGGGGCGGGGCGGGGCGGGGCGGGGCGGGGCGGGCGCCGCGATGGCAGCGGCGGCGGGGCGGGAGGGGGCAGGGGCCGGGGCCGGGCAGGGGTCAGGGTCAGGGAGCGGGGCCGGGAGCGGCCGGGTGGCGGCCGCCAGCCCTCCCCGCGCCGCCCGCTCCGCCTAGGCCCGTGCCCCCGCGCCGCCCGCCCGGGCCGCCGGTGCTGACGGGAGGAGCCGCGAAGGTCGGTGCGTGTCCGCCGGGCCCCGCTGTGCCCCCGGGGCCCCGGGACGGGGCTGGGAGCGGGGCTCGGGGGACCCCCGGGGGGGCAGGAGGGGCCCCGAGCGGGGCTGGGCGACGGGAGCCGCCCCCTTCCCCTCCCCCGTCCCCTCCCCGTGCCCCGGGACCCCCCAGCCCCCAGGCCCTGTGCCCCCAGGAGCCGCCGCAGCCCCCGGACGAGCGGAGCCCCCCCGCTGGCTGCAAGGGCCCGAACCCCCCTCTGCGAACAGGGGGTGGGGGGGGTTGTGCAGGGCCTGCCCCTGCACCGGCTCCCTGAGCCCAGCGGGGAGACCGGGGCCGGGCCCGGCTGAAGGGTGCAGGGGGCCTGGAAGGAGCCGGGGCCGCGGGGGGAGGGAACCCCGCGGGGGTAGCGCAGCTTTGCTGGCGCCTCACCGGGGCGCCGGGCTCCCTGCTGAGCCGGCGGGACAACGGCACGGCCCCGGGGCAGGGCCCCCGCAGGGAGCGGGGCCTTTCGGGCTGGGGGAGCGGAGGGCTGACGGCGTGGGGCCCCCCGCAGGTCCCGCCCCGAGGAATGGCTGCGGACGTCCGCAAGAGGAAAGGCGGGGAAGTGCCCAACGGGTCCCTGGCACCGGGAGATGGGCAGCACGCAGAGAGGTCCGAGAGCCCCACGCCGGGGCTGGCGCAGGGGACGGAGCCAGGTAAGGAGGGGGCAGAGCTCGCAGCAGGGCTGAGAGGAACGAGCGGGTCCTCGTCCCACAGGCCGGGCCCTCCTCAGCCCTGCTGCCAGCCTCTGGGCGCCGTGGGACGGCGGGACGGGGTGGGGGCCGACACGGGGAAGGAAAGCAGCTCCCTCCGTGACGCCCTCCGTCCCTTCTGTCCCCTCCGTCTGCTGCGAAGGGGATGGGCGTGTGGACACTGCTCCCTTGTTCCCAGGGGCGGGCCAGGAGGGAGCCATGTTCGTGCACACCCGCTCCTACGAGGACCTGACGAGTCCCGAGGACGGGGGGGCTGTGGCGCGGAGCCCAGAGGAGAGGCGGGGGGAGCCGGCCGAGCCGACCAGCATGGAGCAGATCAGCAAGGACTTCAGCGAGCTGAGCACGCAGCTCACGGGCATGGCCCTCGACCTGGAGGAGGAGATGAGGCAGGGCAAGGAGGGGAAGCTGGAGCCGTCCCCGCAGGCCATCCGCCACGACTCGGTGCTGTCGGGCAAGGAGGAGGAGGACGTGACCATGGACGCCTGGCGCATGCATCGGAAGCACGTCTTTGTGCTGAGCGAGGCTGGCAAGCCTGTGTACTCCCGCTACGGGTCTGAGGAGGCCCTCTCCAGCACCATGGGTGTCATGATGGCCCTGGTGTCCTTCCTGGAGGCCGACAAAAATGCCATCCGCTCCATCCACGCAGGTACTGAGCCGGGGGGGAGTGGGGCGGGGTGGTGTTGCAGCCCGCCGTGGTGTCCCTGCCCACATCATCCGGGGGTTCACACGGCAGTGCCCAGCCCGTGCTCCTGCCACCGTGGGCCATCCTAGCTGTCCCCAGGGGCAGGTTGGTGGCTGGGGGGAGGCGGGAGCAGAGCCCATCTGCACTGCAGGCTGGGCACTCAGGCTGACCGGTCTGTCCCCACCCATGGGGACTCCCTCCCGAGCAGATGGCTACAAGGTGGTCTTTGTGCGGAGGAGCCCGCTGGTGCTGGTGGCAGTGGCGCGGACCCGGCAGTCGGAGCAGGAGATCGCCCACGAGCTGCTGTACATCTACTACCAGATCCTGAGCCTGCTCACCTGGACCCAGCTCAACCACATCTTCCAGCAGAAGCAGAACTACGACCTGCGCAGGCTCCTCGCCGGCTCCGAGCGCATCACCGACAACCTGCTGGACCTTATGGCCCACGACCCCAGCTTCCTCATGGGTGCTGTGCGCTGCCTGCCCTTGGCCGCCAGCGTCCGGGACGCCGTGAGCACCAGCCTCCAGCAGGCCAAGGCCAAGAGCTTGGTCTTCTCCATCCTCCTGTCAGGGAACCAGCTGGTGTCTCTCGTGAGGAAGAAGGATCAGTTCCTCCACCCCATTGACCTCCATCTGCTCTTCAACCTCATCAGTTCCTCTTCCTCCTTCCGGGAGGGCGAAGCCTGGACTCCCATTTGCCTCCCCAAGTTCAACTCCAGTGGCTTCTTCCACGCCCACATCTCCTACCTGGAGCAGGAGATGGACCTGTGCCTCCTGCTGGTCTCCACTGACCGCGAGGACTTCTTCACCGTCTCCGACTGCAAGAGGCGCTTCCAGGAGCGCCTGCGGCGGCGGGGGGTGCACCACGCTCTGCAGGAGGCCCTTCGCACCCCCTTCTACAGCGTGGCCCAGGTGGGCATCCCCGACCTCCGGCACTTCATCTACAAGTCCAAGAGCTCGGGGCTCTTCACCAGGTGAGGAGGCTGGGAGAGCACCGACTGGGGAACCGTCGGGCCACCGTGTGGGCACGGGGCAAAGCTTCTCCGTGAATCCCCTTCTCCGAGGAACGGGGGGCTAACAAGGCGCTGTGTTCCTGCAGCCCTGAGATCGAGGCACCCTACGTGCGGGAGGAGGAGAAGGAAAGGCTCCTGGGGCTCTACCAGTACCTCCACAGCCGGGCTCACAACTCGTCGCGCCCCCTGAAGAACATCTACTTCACGGGCCCACGTGAAAACCTCCTGGCTTGGGTAAGGGCTGTCTTCGGAGTTTGGGTGACCCCAACCTTGCAGTCCTGCGTGGCAGAGCAGGGCTGGTGGCACAACGCAGCACCGGCTCTGTGGTCGCCAGGGCGGCCCCCAGCGCACGCGTGGTCCTTTCGGGGGTTCCTGTGCCAGGGAGCGGCAGGCCAGCCAGTTAGGGTGCCCTGCTGCCACCCCGCGTCTCTGCTCGGGAGCCCCTGCGCCGTCCCTGGCGGCCCACGGGGGGACGTGCGGTACCAGCCCCCCGTGGGGATGTGCAGATGCGTGCCCATCCCCATTTCTTCACCCAGGTCACCAGCGCCTTCGAGCTCTACATATGCTACAGTCCCCTGGGGACCAAGGCGGGCGCCATCAGCGCTGTCAACAAGCTCATGAAGTGGATCCGCAAGGAGGAAGACCGACTCTTCATCCTCACGCCCCAGACGTACTGACGGGCATCTCCCAGGGCACGGTGCCAGCTGGGGCACCCCGCGGCGCTGGGCGGCCCGGCCCCGGGGGAGGCACGGGCTGCGAGCCAGGGGAGAGGGCACGGCGGGACCCCGAGAGCACGGGGAAACCCGCCCGTGGGACTGTCGGCCGTGGGTGTGGGAGATGGGGTGCGGAGCTGCCCGGGGACTGGGGTGAGCAGGGCTTTCTCGCACCTGCAGGCAGTGCCCCCCTCATCTGGGGGGGGGGCTGCCCTTCCTCTGCGACCCCCGGCTCCATCCCTTTTTTGCTGCTGTGCCCACAGAGGGCAGGTGATGCCACCCAGCTGGGGACAGGGCTGGCTGGGGGGCACTGCCAGCGCTGCTCCTCTCCCTCCTTTGGGGGAGCCGGGTCCCCGAAGGCCAGGCAGCCCCCCATGGTCCCGGGCTCCTGCCCTGGCTGGGAGCCAGCGGGTTTGTCCCCTCGGCGTCTGCGTGTGCCCGAACCCTTCCCAGCGCGGTCAGGCGAAGGATGTCATGTCCTGGGGAAGGCGGGGAGGCAGGGTGGTAGGTCAACCTGCCCCGGCTGGGGCACTGCGCTCCTGCCCCTGGGGACGTGGAGCAGCCCCCGAGGGATGCAGGGTGCGGGGGGGTCAGTCGCTGGGCTCGTGGCACTGGCTCCAAAGGGGCAGCCCCGACGCGGCTCCCTCAGAGCCCTTTCTGGCACGGGGCCTCGGTGGGACTTCACCTTGTCATGGGGTCCCCTGAACCCCCCCAAAAAAACAGCCACTCAAGCTGGGCTTGCTGTGCGAGGGCCCCTCCTTCCTGCTGCCACCAGGCACCGGCGTGGGGCTGAGCGTGGGGCTGAGCGGCAGCCGGGTGCCCCCTGCGAAGCGCAGCCCGACGCTGTGTTTGGGAGCTGCCGGGGCGGGTGTTCGAGGAGGGGGAGAGCCCCCACGGAGACCCCGAGGGAGCCGGGAGGAACCCGGCAGGGCTCGTGGGGGGACCCCGCTCCCGTAGCTGTGCTCCTGCCAGGCTGTAATTGCTCATCTCTGCTCATAAACATTATCTGGACCCGGGGGCGAGTCTCAGCGCGTTCGTGTCCGCCTGCCGAAGGCCACCTGGGGGGGTGGGTGACAGCTCCCCGCTCCTGCCGATTTTGGGGTGGGGAGCGGCTGGGATGAGCGGGCTGGGGCCAGCTCGTGTCGAAACCAGGAGGGAGCCCGGAGGAAGGAGCTGTTGGGCAAGGCTCGAAGGCAGCGTAACTGCAGGGCTTTTGCGCAACGCGGGGCAGCAGCCGGGTGTCGGGAAGGCGAGGCCGCTATCGGCGCGTCCAACCCCTCCCTGGGAGCAAAGTCCCCGCGGATCCGGCAGCCGGGCCCCGGCCTGCCCGGCTGCGGGAGGAGAAGCCCCGGTCCCACGGCCGAGGCTGGCATTTGGGGATGAATCCGTGCTTTGCACCGGGGGGGTGAAAAACGCCTTTCCTCCGCGGGGCCCGGCACCGGCGCAGCACCTCCTGCGAGCAGCCCATGACCGGGGCGGGGGGGGCCCGCGCTCACCGGGCAGGGGGGCTCAGAGCAGCGGGACGGGGCGGGGGCGGACCGGGGCTCGGCGGCCGTCGGGGCGTTCCTTCCCCCGCCGCGGCCGTCGGGGCTCTCCTCGCCCCGGTCCCGACCGGCCCCCGGGGAGCCCCGCGCGGGGCGGGGGCAGGGCCCGCCCCGGGCCGGCCCCGCTCTGCTCCGCCCCGGCACGGCCCGGTACGGCACGGCCCGGCTCGGCACGGCACGGCACGGCACGGCACTGCCCGCCGCTCAGCGACCAGGTGAGCGTCCGGCCCGGCCCGGCACAGCTCGGCTCGGCTCGGTACCGGCTGGCTCGGCGCGGACGGGGCGGCGGAGCCCGGTTCTGGCACGGGACAGCCGCGGGGAAGGCGCGCGGGGGCAGCCGGATCCGGGCTGGGGACTGGCGGGGCCAGGCGGGGGTTGGCGGGGGGCTTGCCCCGGGTCCCCGCGCTGTCCCTGCGGGGCTGGCAGGGGTCCCCAGCGCCCCCCTGGTGAACTGGAGGGGGTCCCCTTTTGGGTCCCCATCCCCAGGCAGGGACGTGTCCGGGGGGTGTCCGGGGAGGGGGGCAGCCGGCAGGATTTGTCCCCCTGCCGGAGGCTTTGTAGTGCTCGGGAAGGGGCTCGCTGTGGCCGATCCCCCTGGCAGCACCCAGCGCGTGGCCGTGGGCACCCTGGCACCGGTGGCACACCGCCCCCCGTCCTCGCCTGCCGCAGCGCTTCCAGCCCTTTTCCTGGTGTTCCCGCAGGTGCAATGCTGAGCCAGCCTCCACGTGTCCCGGCCCCGCGTGGCGCTGAGCGCCATCGATAACCTGGTGCTGGTGGCAGCATGGGGCCGTTGTGCCGCACGCGCCTCTTGCTCGTCCTCGCCCTGGCCCCACTGCTTGCCGACGCCTGGCAGTGCCCCCGCATCCCCTACAGCTCCACCAGGAACTTCTCCGTCCCCTACACGCTGCCCAGCTTCGATGCTGGCGGCCCCGTGCAGAACGTCGCCGTCTTCGCCGACCCGGCCACTATTTTCGTGGCCGTCCGCAACCGCATCTTGGTGGCCGGCCCCGAGCTGCGCCTCCGCTCCGTCCTCATCACCGGCCCCACGGGCAGCGCTGAGTGCGAGATCTGCCGCCTGTGCCCAGCCGCCGCGGGCGGCCCTGGCTCCGAGGACGTGGACAACATCCTGCTGCTGCTGGACCCGCAGGAGCCGTGGCTGTACAGCTGCAGCACGGCACGGCACGGGCTCTGCTACCAGCACCAGCTGGAGGTGCGTGGCAGCGAGGTCACCATCGTGGCCACCCACTGCCTGTACTCCGCCACAGGAAACAGCCCTGCGTCCTGCCCCGACTGCGTGGCCAGCCCCTTGGGGACCAGCGGCACCGTGGTGGCCGACCACTACTCTTCCTTCTTCTACCTCGGCTCCTCCGTCAACAGCAGCGTGGCGGCGCGCTACAGCCCGCAGTCGGTGTCGGTCCGCAGGCTGAAGGGCACGCTGGACGGCTTCGCGGACACCTTCCAGTGGCTGACGGTGCTGCCGCCCTACCGAGACGCCTACCCCATCCACTACGTGCACTCCTTCACTGACGGCGAGCACGTCTACTTCCTGACGGTGCAGCCCGAGTGTCCCGGCTCGGCGTCGTACCACACGCGCCTGGCGCGGCTCAGCACCAGCGAGCACGACCTGCGCCGCTACCGCGAGCTGGTCCTCGACTGCCGCTTTGAGTCCAAGCGGCGCCGGCGCAGTGCCGAGGAGGACACCGAGCGCGACGTGGCCTACAACGTGCTGCAGGCCGCCCACGCCGCCCGCCCCGGCGAGCGCCTGGCCCGTGACCTCGGCATCGACAGCTCCGAGATGGTTTTGTTCGGCGCCTTCGCTGAGAGCCAGCCGGAGAGCCCGGCGCCGCAGGACAACTCGGCCGTCTGCGCCTTCCCCCTGCGCCTGCTCAACCAGGCCATTGAGGAGGGGATGGACAAGTGCTGCGGCACCGGTGCGCAGACGCTGAGGCGGGGGCTCGGCTTCTTCCAGCCGCAGGAGTACTGTCCGCACAACGTGAGTCCTGGCGAGGGGGCTCGGGACCTGCCGGGGAGCGCTCACGGGAGGGCCTGGGTTGGGGTGCCCGAGTCTGTGCCGCCAGCCCCCCTGCCGCGGGCTTGCTGCGGGGACACGGTGCTTTGCCCACTTCTTCATGTTTCTTGGCCATGCTGGCAGTGGCAGGATGCGGATGCACTCGCTGCGTGGGGACTCCCTGCCCGCTGAGCCGCGTGCTGCTGCCCGTGGCGGGGACACAACGTCCCCTCCCCTCCCTCTACATGGTGACGTCCCCAGGGCTGCCCCGGCCCCCTCATCACCATCCCCAGCGCCGCGGTGTTTACGGCCACGCTCTCCAGCTTGTTTATGAACGAGCAGAGAGAAGGCAGCGGGGGGCCCCCGTCCTCCCCGGAGAGCCGCTGCGCCATGCCCAGCCAGCCGCGGGGCTGCTGCGCTGCCCGAGCAAACAAACCGCGGGCGGAAGCGCCGTGAGTCACCCCGCCGGCCCCGTGGGGCAGGAACACGGCGTCTCAGGAACAAGCCTCGGCACGGCTGCGCTGCAGGGACGGGGCAGGGCGGGTGCTAGCGCGCGTGGCACGAGCCTGCCTGTTCTCAGCCGGGGCGAGGCGCGGCACAGCCGCATCTCCTCCTTTTCCCGGCAGCACGCAGCTTGCCGCCGCTCTGTGTCACGCTGCCAGGAAGGGGACTCCGGTGCCCAGCACCCATAAGTGGTCCTACGGGTGCCCCGTGGGGCACACCGGGGTTTGGCGTCCCCCTTCGCCCTGAGCCCCGGTGGATTTGGGGGGCTGGCGCTGCGTCGGCGCCCCCGCCGCACGGTGCTGGCGCTGATAATCACGTCCAGATGTGGAGGGGGGGCAGGGCAGGATCTGACGCTGCTCAGGGGTGTTGTGGTGGTGGGGGGGCATCCTCCAAAATCCCTGCTTGCTTTTTGCAGCCTGGAGCGGGGATCGGGTAATCGGGTGTTTGCCCGCCCAGGTCCTTGGCCTCCAAATATCTCGTCGACGTGTGTGCTCTAGGCTCGGCCCCACACCCATGGGTGCTGGGGCGGGGGGGAGCAGGGATCAGGGTGCTGGGGCTGGCTTTGAGGTGCCCCCACTGTGCTCGGCTGCAGGTGAACCTCTCGGCACCGGTGACTGACACCAGCTGCTGGGACCAGCCCACCCTTGTCCCCGCCACCTCCCACAAGGTGGACTTGTTCAACGGGCGCCTGGCCGGCATCCTCCTCACCTCCATCTTCGTCTCCGTCCTCGAGAACGTCACCGTGGCCCACCTGGGCACGGCGCAGGGACGCATCCTGCAGGTGGGTGCTGGCTGTAGGCCGGGGCGGGGTGCGGGGTGCCGGGGGCGCACTGAGCCCTGCTCCCCGCCCCGCTGCAGATGGTGCTGCAGCGCTCCAGCTCCTACGTCGTTGCCTTGGCCAACTTCTCGCTGGAGGAGCCGGCGCCGCTGCGGCACGCGGTGAGGCTGCGGGAGGACTCGCTGCTCTTCGCCGCTGCCACCAAGGTGAGCTGGGGGGGCCGGGGCGGGACGTGGGGCCAGTCCCCCGTGCCCTCTGCTCACCTCCATTCGGTGTCCCCAGGTGTGGCGCGTGAATGTTACCGGCCCGGGCTGCCGCCACTTCTTGACGTGCGACCGCTGCCTGCGTGCCGAGCGCTTCATGGGCTGTGGCTGGTGTGGGGACGGGTGCGCACGGAGCCACGAGTGCAACGGCACCTGGGTCCAGGACAGCTGCCCGCCCATCCTCACCGATGTAGGTCCGCGGCGGTGCCCGTGGCCCCGTGGGGACCTCCTGGAATCGGGCAGGGGGGTGGGGAGGGAGGTGGAACATGAGGCGACGTGCGGTGGGACCCCTCCTCAGGTCGGGCATCATGCCCACCGGGGAGGGAGCTCCCCATGGCCATCATGTGCTCTCGCTGCCTGTCCCGCAGTTCCACCCCAGGAGCGCACCGCTGCGGGGCCGGACGAGGGTGACGCTCTGCGGCACGACCTTCCGCTCCCCGCCGGACCCCGCTGCCCACCGCCGCCCCCTCAGCTCCTACCGGGTGGCAGTGGGAGGGCGAAGCTGTGCCGTGCTGCTGAACGAGAGCTGGGTCTACAGGTGCCGTGCCAGGGAGGAGAACGTGGGTGGGATGTTTGCTCCCCCCCTTCCCCGTCCCGCTGCTGACCCCTGCCGCCCCGCAGGCCGCTGTCCGCCTCCCGCCTCAAGGACTTCGTGGACATGCTGGTGTGTGCCCTGGAGCCCAGGGGGCCGGCGGTGGTGGGGCCGGCCGACGTGGTGCTCAGCGTGATGGAGCCCCCCAGGGCCTCAGGCTTCAGCGTCCAGGGCTCTGCCACCCTCGGCGGCTTCGTCTTTGTGGTAACGTCCCCATGCCGGCAGTGATGCCAGCCCCGGGATGGCACGGGCTGGGCGCTGGTTTGGGTGGGGGCACTGGTTCACTGCCCGCCCCGCTGCCCCCGTCTCTGCCCAGGAGCCCCAGATCAGCACCCTGCACCCCAGCTTCGGTCCCCAGGGCGGTGGCACCCTCCTGTCCCTCTGTGGCACCCACCTCTTGGCGGGGAGCAGCTGGGAGGTGACGGTCAACGGCTCCAAGTGTCCTCTGGCTGGGCAGCCCAGGTACGCCCTGGCCATCACCCCTGGCCATCGTGGGGTCCCTGGCACGAGGATGGGCGTGAGGCCGCCCACGCGGTCCCGCTGTCCCCTCCAGCCCCCGGCACTATGTCCCCAGCCAGGGCGACGAGGAGATTCGATGCACGGCTCCCGCTGCTGCCCACCTGGGCACAGCCTCTGTAGCCCTGTGGATTGACGGGGAGGAGTTCCCAGCCCCACTGCCCTTCCAGTACCGCCCCAACCCCTCCGTCTGGGGCATCGTCCCCAACTGCAGCTACGGGTGAGTGTGTGGGGACACCCCTGGCCTTATCCCCCCAGGCTGGGTTGGCTGAGGTGGTGGGGACTGCGTGCACCCTGGGGACCACGTGCACCCCAGCGCTCTGACTCCTGCCCACCACAGGGGCTCAATGCTCACCCTCATCGGCTCCCACCTGGACTCGATGTATCGCACCAAGATCCTCTTTGAGGCTGGTGGCGTAAGGACCAAAACCACAGTAAGTGCCAAGCCAGGAGGCTGTCACCCCGGGGGTGTCCCCGGCCGTGCCAGCAGCCCAGCACCTGCCCGCAGGAGTGCGAGGGCCCGCAGCTGCCCGAGCGGCTGCTGTGCCGCGTCCCGCCTTTGCCCTTCGAGACCCAGCCGGAGACGGTGCTTGGGAACCTGAGCGTGCTGCTGGACGGCGCTGCTGGCCGCCGGCTCTTCCGCCTGCGCTACTTCCCCCTGCCCCAGGTCTTCCCCTTCGAGCTGCAGGGCAGGTACCGGCAGTACCGCCTCAAACCCGGTGACAACGAGGTCGAGGTGCATGTATGTAGGGGAGTGGGGCGTGCGGGGGGGTAATGCCGGGGCCGGCCGGGCTCAGCGCCGTGTGTCTGGGCAGCAATGGGGGCTGGACGCCGTCGCCGGCTGCATGAACATCACCATGACAGTGGGGGGCCAGGACTGCCACCCCAACGTGCTGAAGAACAAGGTGATGTGCCACGTGCCCCACAACCTACGCCTGCCCCCGGACGGGGCCCCCGTGCAGGTAGGCACCCCCCAGTACCCCCCCTCCCCGTGCCCTGCTCCCTCTGGCCCCACTGAGCCCCCGCTCCCCCAGATCTGCGTGAACGGCGACTGCCAGGAGCTGGGCTGCGTGCTGGCCACCTCCTCGCTGGACCTGGCCGCCAGCCTGGCCCTGGGCACCGGTGTCACCTTCCTGGTCTGCTGCATCCTGGCTGCTGTGCTGCTCCGCTGGCACTGGAGGAAGAGGAGGGGTGAGTGCCGCTGCTAGCCGGCTGTCCCAGAGCCACCACGTGCCCGCGGTGCCACCCCCTGCCCGCGGTGCCACCCTGTGCCCTGCTCGCAGGGACGGAGAACCTGGAGCTGCTGGTGCGCCCCGGCCGGAGGGATGCCCCTGCCACCACCCAGTACTTTGGTGTTGACTACCGGGACGTGCAGGGTAAGTGGTGCTGGGGTGAGCGTGTCGGGGCGCTGGGGCCGTGCCTGGTGCCTGACGGTGCCTTCGCCTGCGGTGGCAGCACTGCCCGCTGCAGGCAGCCCCGTCCTGGCCAGGCCCCGTGCGCACGTTGCCACTGCTGCGGGCGGCGGCTCCCCGGTGCCCCTGCTCAGGTCCACGTCCTGCTGCCTGGAGGACCTGCGGCCGGAGCTGCTGGAGGAGGTGAAGGATATCCTCATCCCCGAGGAGCGGCTCGTCACCCACCGCCACCAGGTCATCGGCAAAGGTGACAACTCGCCCCGGGGCAGTTTGGCCGTGGCATCACCTACGGGCCTCCAGCTTCACCGCTGCTTGTCCCCGCAGGGCACTTCGGGAGCGTGTACCACGGCACCTACACGGACCCGCTGCTGGGTGCCCTGCACTGCGCCATCAAGTCCCTGCACCGTGAGTCAGCGCCCGCTCCCGCGCCCCAGCCCCGAGGCACGGCGCCCCACGGCTCGGCTCCCCGCAGGTATCACGGACGTGGAGGAGGTGGAGGAGTTCCTGCGCGAGGGCATCCTGATGAAGAGCTTCCACCACCCGCAGGTGCTCTCGCTGCTGGGGATCTGCCTGCCCCGCCACGGGCTGCCCCTCGTCGTCCTGCCCTACATGCGCCACGGGGACCTGCGGCACTTCATCCGCACCCAGGAGCGGGTACGGGGGTGCCCGGGTTGGGGGGGGGGGGAGGCTGAGCTCACCTCACTCACTGCTCCTACCCCACAGAGCCCCACGGTGAAGGATCTCATCAGCTTCGGGCTCCAGGTGGCCCTGGGCATGGAGTACCTGGCCCAGAAAAAGTTTGTGCACCGGGACCTGGCGGCCAGGAACTGCATGTGAGTGCGGCCGGCCTGAGGGTGCCCCCACCCCCAGCACCCCGAGGTGTCCCAGGCTGCAGCGGGCACCCTGGGGTGCTGCCCCCGACCCTTTCCCGCAGGCTGGACGAGACGCTGACGGTGAAGGTGGCTGACTTCGGGCTGGCGCGGGACGTGTTCGGCAAGGAGTACTACAGCATCCAGCAGCACCGGCACGCCAAGTTGCCCGTCAAGTGGATGGCGCTGGAGAGCCTGCAGACCCAAAAATTCACCACCAAGTCGGACGTGGTAGGCGCATCCCCCCTCCCCGTCCCCTGTGCCCATCCCCATCCCCATCCCCCTGCCCCGGCACTCTGCTCCGCAGTGGTCCTTCGGGGTGCTCATGTGGGAGCTGCTGACGCGGGGCGCGTCGCCGTACGCCGAGGTGGACCCCTACGACATGGCCCGCTACCTGCTGCAGGGGAGGCGCCTGCCGCAGCCCCAGCCCTGCCCCGACGCACTGTGAGTGGGGCAGGGGAGGGGGGCACGGCGGCAGGACCCCCCCCCGGGGGGTGCTGCTGGTGCTAACGGGAACGTCGGGGCAGGTACGGGGTGATGCTGAGCTGCTGGGCGCCCGCACCCGAGGAGAGGCCGTCCTTCTCGGGGCTGGTGGGCGAGCTGGAACGCGTGCTGGCCTCGCTGAAGGGCGAGCACTACGTCAACCTGGCCGTCACCTACGTCAACCTGGAGAGCGGCCCCGCTTACCCCCCCACCCCCTGGGGCCAGCTGCCTGACAGCGAGGATGAGGAGGGTGCTGAAGATGAGGACAAGGACGTGGCCGTGTGCTGATGGGCGCTGCGCTCGGTGGGGTCTCCTGGGTCCCCGCACCCCGTAGGAGCACGCCCCCAGGGAGGGAGGTGGGGCGCAGCCGGGTGCTGTGCGGCACCCTGCCTGAGGGGTGGGTGCTGGGGCGCTGGGTGCTGCTCTCCTGTGCCTCGACGGGACCCCCGTGGTGTCCCTCAGCCCCAGTCCGGTGCCATCTCGGTGCTGCGGGCCCTGTGCTCGGCACCAGCGAGTGCTATGGGGCAGCCTGAGCCAATGAGGTGTCCCAAGGGGTTTTGGTCCCCCCCGGACAAATTCAGCGTTTTCTGGTTGAATGACTGATAAAAAAAATGAATTTTATTTTTCCCTGGTGAGTGCCGTGTGCTCTGCCCGTGGTGGGTGCTGGGGCAGGGGCCGGGGGCGCCTACCCTTCCCGTGCCAGCCACGGGAGGGCACCTGCGGGCCGGTGCCAGGGCCACCCCGTGTCCCCAGGGGCCACCCAGGAGGGAGGTGACACCGGGTGACGCCGGACACAAACCTTCCCCCTGCCTTCTGTGGCAAAGCGCAGCCCTGGCAGCTCTGCCAGCAGCTCCTGCGCCAGGGGGTGCAGCAGGGGTGCCCCCAGGGCCTGCCTTTGGGCACGGGGACGCGCTGCTGGTGGCACCGTGGCAGCGGGCACCGTGTCACCCCCCAGCGCCACCAGCCGCCGGGCACTGCCGCCCACCCTGCGTGGGACCGGAGCTGGGGGGACAACCAGCGGGCACTGCAGCGGGGCGATCCCGATCCTCTGCGGGACCCGAGGGGACAGGGCCCAGGAGGGGACATCGGTGACGCCTGGCAAAGCAGGAGCCACCAAAACGCGCCCACAGCCTGCGCTGGCTTGAAATAACCCCTGCTCGGCTGCTCGTTAAGCAGCGCCGCAGCCCGGGGCCACGTCAGCTCCCATCAGTAGAGCTGTCCGTCCCCGGCAGCACCTCGCACCTGCACCGGCCGCTCGCGGCAGGGTATTTTTAGCCTCAGCTCCCGGCAGCGCTGCCTCAGTTTCCCCGCGGCGGGGCTGTGCCGCCTGGGTGCGGGGGTCCCCGTGGCCCCAGCGCCGCGGTTTTGGGTGAGCCGCCGAGTTGCTGTGGCAACGGGAAGGGCTGAACCCGAACCGGGAGGCGAGCGGGGATGCGGGGATGCGGGGCGGCAGGGACGGAGGGAGGGGGATCGGGGGGCACGGCCGCAGCGGGGATGCGGGGACGGAGGCGTGGGTGGACGGATGGATGGAGGGATGGAGGCACGGAGGGAAGGCTGCAGGGAGGGGTGGATGCAGCTGGCTGCTCCCCCCCCCAAATTTGCTGGTGGAGATGACAGATTTCAGGCTAACGCACATTTATCCTGCCCTAATTACACGGCTGGAGACGAGGAGCAAACACCCCCCAGTGAGTGCCACAGCCGTGCCGCTGCAAGCACCGGCGTGGCACAGGGGACACAGCGAAGGGACCTGGCTGGGTGGCATCCCCCAGCTCACACAGCGCCCAGCACCCAGCTGAGGGGCCTGGGGGCATCTCAGGGGAGCACCCAAGGGTGGGCACCAGGCAAACAGCACCCAGCAAATAGCATCCCGAGGTGCCGCCCCGTCAGGCTGCAGCACAGCACCCGGGCGGCCCGCTCCGGCAGCACGCCCTGCGCACGCAGCAGTTTAAATGTTTTATTTGGGGAAAGTGCTGTCGTTAGCAGGGATTAATTATTAAAATCGGAGCCATCTATAATAGATGAGTGGCCGGGCGTGGGGCTGCGGGCACGCAGGCGAGCGGGGCACAGCCCTGCTGCTCCCCGGGGAAGGCGGCAGCGCCTGGGGACACGCTGGGGTGGCACTAGGTGGCTGCGGCCCCGTGGGCACCTCGTGCTGGTGGCATTCCCAGCACTGGGTGGCAAAGGGGGAGCAGTGGCTCAGGGACGGGCAGAGCGTGGCACGCAGCCGCCCCCAGCTGCAAACCCCACAGGGGATCGAGGTGGGGGGGACGGACCCCAGTCGGGATGGGCAAAATTGTGCCAAATCAGCATGAAAAGCTGGGAGCCGGTTCTCCGGCATCAAAGAGCCCCGCAAAGAACGGCAGGAGCCACCAGGCAGGAGCCACCGGTGGCGGCGAGCTGTTTTTAGCTCCTGCTCGAACGCTCGGGAGCAGGCGTGATCGAGCGGCCTCCCGTCTGGAGCGGCGGCGCGGGGCCATTTTTAGCAGTGAGCGAGTTTTTGCTAACGAAGCCTGCGAGCAGCACCGCTGCTGGGGCGCGCCGCCCGTGCCCGGCACCCCGGCACCCACGGCCCAGCACGGCGGCACCCGCGTGGCACCCGCTGTGCCCAGGGAGCTCGGCTTGCCCTCGGGGCTCCTGGGGAGCTCTGCTGGCCCCCGGGGAGCATTTTGTTACACATCTTTTTCTCCTCTTCCCGCACCGCAGACAGCATCTGTCCTTAGGGGGATCCTTTTCCTGGTCTCCATGCCCGGTCTGGAGCTTCGCAAAGTGCGCCCAGCAGCCCCTGTTCTCCCCGGTGCACACCTACGGAGAGTTTTTCCCACCGAAGAGCCCTGTTTCGTTGGATTTCCGCCCCCCCCCAGCTCCTTGCACTTAGTGCCTGCCCCCTGGGCCCAGGGGCTGTGAGAGCCCCGGGACCACCGAAGCGCCCTCGATGCCTCGCGGGAACCGTGGCCACCGCGGGACACCAGCGGCCCCGCTGCCGTGTGCCGGTCCTGCTGCTGACCCCAGAAAGGGTCCGGGGGGGTGTGGGGGGCAACCCCCCCGTGCTTTTTCTCCGGACCTCCCGAAAGGAGGGGATGGGGTTTATTTGGAGGGGATGGGGTTTATTTGGCCCCGTTGCCAGGCCGACGCGCGGCGCAATTACCGCTGATTGCCTGGCGGTTGCCATGGCGATGGTGAGCACGCAGGGATGCGGTGCCATGTGGCGCTTGAGTCACGGGCACGTTGCGCCCCCCCACCGCGCCCCCCGGGCTGGCACTGCAGCCCCCCAGACATACGTGTGGGGCAGAGGGGGGCGGCTGCGCGGCTGGGGATGTCCCCGTAGGGCGGGCGTCACCCCACGGCCGGCTGGGGGCTCACCGAGGGGTGCTGGGAAAGATGGGGGGCGTGGGGGGCGGTGGGTGGGGGGTGCTGGGTGTGGGGGGTGCTGGGTGTGGGGGGTGCTGGGTGCGCAGGGCAGTGGGTGCACGGTGCAGTGGGTGCGTGGGGGGGGTGGGTCGAGACACGGCAGGCACAGACAGAGCCGATCGCCCCAAAGCAGGGCGCTGGGTGGGCTCGGACCCCAGGCAAGAGCCAGGGCTGCGGGGCCCCACGGGGCCCGGGGCTGCTTTGCGGCAGGCACCACACTCGTGCCAGGAGGGAGCCACGTGGCGGGCGGGCGGGCGATGCGGCGGCAGCACGCCGTCCCACCGGGTCGCCCCTCGTCCAGCCAGCAGCCGCAGGGCAGACCCGAAGCGGCGGCGGGCACCCGCTGATTAATTGTGAGTTACACTCAAGGTTCCCGGGGGGGGCAGAGATTAATAACGGAGTGACGCGCTGCTTCCAGGCTCTGTGATTAAACTCTTGATTAGAAGCTCAAACTACGGTGCCCTGCTAATTCCCTAGGGCTCACGCGCCGTTAATTACCTGGTGCGCGTGGCGTTGGGGCCAGGGCCTGGGGCTCAGTGCCGCACAGGATGGGAGTGGGGGACCCAGGGGCGCTCAGTTTCGGCAGGGGACACAAGTGGATGAGTGTCAGGAGCAGCTGGGGGCCCTCCCTGCACCCCCTGCCCAGGCTGCGGGCACCAAGTAAGGGGGTTGGGGGGCCCCACGGTGTTAGGAGGCTGTCACCCTTTTCTTGCCACTTTGAGGAAGAAAGTGGGGCAGTGAGCCCCACAGCTCTGGCCCCACAGCTGGAGGGATGGAGCTCGAGGGAAATTGCCCAGCTCCCACAAGATTGTACTTCTGTCCCATCCCATCCCTTCATCCCATCCCATCCCTTCATCCCATCCCTTCATCCCATCCCATCCCATCCCATCCCTTCATCCCATCCCATCCCATCCCATCCCCTTCATCCCATCCCCTTCATCCCATCCCATCCCATCCGATCCCTTCATCCCATCCCTTCATCCCATCCCATCCCATCCCATCCCATCCCATCCCATCCCTTCATCCCATCCCATCCCATCCCATCCCATCCCATCCCATCCCCTTCATCCCATCCCCTTCATCCCATCCCATCCCATCCGATCCCTTCATCCCATCCCTTCATCCCATCCCATCCCATCCCATCCCATCCCATCCCATCCATCACACCCCAACCCACCCCATCCCATCCATTCATCCCACCCCACCCCACCCCACCCTACCCCATCCCATCCATTCATCCCGTCCTATCCCACCCCATCCCATCCCATCCCATCCCATCCCATCCCATCCCATCCCATCCCATCCCATCCCATCCCATCCCATCCCATCCCATCCCATCCCATCCCATCCATCACACCCCAACCCACCCCATCCCATCCATTCATCCCACCCCACCCCACCCCACCCCACCCCACCCCATCCCATCCATTCATCCCGTCCTATCCCACCCCATCCCATCCCACCCCATCCCATCCCATCCCATCCCATCCCATCCCATCCCATCCCATCCCATCCCACCCCATCCCATCCCATCCCATCCATTCATCCCGTCCTATCCCACCCCATCCCATCCCATCCCGTCCTATCCCACCCCATCCCACCCCATCCCACCCCATCCCATCCCATCCCATCCCATCCCATCCATCACACCCCAACCCACACCATCCCATCCATTCATCCCATCCCATCCCCAACCCCATCCCCAACCCATCCCATCCCATCCATTCATCCCGTCCTATCCCACCCCATCCCATCCCAACCCACCCCACCCCACCCCATCCCATCCCATCCCACTCCCCCCCCCCCACCCCACAACCCCCCCATCCCGCCGCCCCCCCCCCGCTGACCTGCCCCTCGCGGGGGTCCCCACGCCCCGGGGGGGCCCCGCGCGGGGTCCACGTGCGCCCCGTCCCCCGTGGGTGCCGGCTCCCGCGCCCGAGAGGGGCGGGGCGCAAAGTTTGGGGTGACGTCACGGGAGGGGGCGGGGCGGCAGCCGGAGGGGGGGGGAGGGGAGGGCCCCCCCGCGGTCCCGCCCCCCCCAACTTGCCGCGCCGGGCGCGCGGGGCCGCGCCGCGACGGACCGACGGCTCGGCTCGGCTCGGCTCGGCTCGGCTCGGCACGGCACCGGCCCGGCTCCGCACGGCGCCCCCCCCCCGAGCGGCGGCGGCCCCGGGCCGCGGCCCCCTCTTTGCGGTCGGAGAGGCGACAAGGTGAGCGCGGCGGCCGCGGCGGGACAGCCCCCGGGGGGGCGGGGGCCGTGCCGAGCCGTGCCGAGCCGTGCCGTGCCCAGCCGCGCGCCGGGGGGGGGGCCGCTGGGGTCGGCCACTTGTTGGCCGGGGGCTGCCGCCCCCCCCCCCCTCGGCCCGGCTTCGTCCCCTCCGCGCCCCCCCCCCCCCGGCCGCGCCGTGCCCGGCTGCGGGTGCGCCCCGACGGCTGCCCCCGAGCCCCGCCGGGCGCCGCGCCCCGCCGCTCGCCCCCCGGCCCGGCCGCCCCCGCGGGACCCCCCGCCCGCTCCTCCGTGCGCCGAGCGCCCCGGCCCCCCCGCGGTTCCCTCCCTCCTCCTTCCCTGCCCTCCCCGCAGCCCCGCTCCCCACTGCGGCAGCGCTCCCCGCTCGCCCCCGGGGAGGCGCTCCCGGCGCTGGGGGGCACCGGGGGCCGGCCCGGGGCGGTGGGCTCGGGACCCCCCCCCGGCACCGGCCGCGTCCCGGCCCGACGCGCTGCCCCTGCGCGCTGCACCCCGGGCTCCCGCTGCCCTCCGCTTTGCTGCACCGGGGACACGGAGGTCCCCCCCCCCCCGGCCCGGCCCCGTTCTGCGCTCTGCTCCGGCACATCCCTCCCGTGGGACGTGGGGCGCAGCAGGGACCCCCCCATAACGCCACCGGGGCAGCTGCAGGTGGAAGCGGGGCCGGAGATGGAGCGGGCCAAGCGGCAGCCCGTGGTCCCCCCGCCGTGGAGCAGAGCCGGGCTTTGGGGGGCTGGGGGAGACGCTGGTGAGGGCTGCGCGGCTGCGTCATCCCTCCGTGCCATCCGCACCCGGCCACCCACTTCCCCGCTATTGTCTTACACCCGCTGTTGCTTCTGCTCCGAAATTAGATGCTTCGCAGTGGGGGGGGGGCAGCTGCGTGCAGGTGCCAGCGCAGCACCCAGCCTCCCCTCCTGCACCCAGGCCTTGCCTGGGTGCCCCTCGCCGTGCGCTCCCCTGTGGGGCACGGTGCACTCGGGCGTGCTGAGCCTCCCCGAGCCAGCCCCGGGGCAGGGGACGGTGGCGGTGCTGAGCCTCGGCAGGATGGGTCCTCGCCAAAGCAGCGGGAACTCGCTTTATGAGTGCAGATGAGCCGAGCACTCGCGGAGGCAGCGACACGACCCCGATACACCATCCCACCTGGGTCCCCTTCGCGGCCAGTCCTGGCACCACGCAGCCTGGCAGCCCTCCCAGCCAGCCAGCCCTGCTGCTGCCAACCCGCGGCCACGCCGCCGGCTGCGGGGACAGCCCTCGTCCCCCTCACCCGGGCACGGCAGGGGCAGCGTCGTTTGGCACGGGGACACGGAGCACAATTCCTGCTGGGATGAGCCGAGCGAGGGCTGGGACGCTTCAGCCGGGGGTTATAGCACGGGCACCACAAGTGCTCTCGCACCTCTGGGCGCTCTGCTCCTCCAGGAACGCCCCGAGCGGGACGGGGACAGCTGCTCTCGCCCAGCGAGGGCTTTCCCGGTGGGATGGCGCCCAGGCGCTGTGCGAGCGGTGAGCACCCACCCTGCGGTGAGCACCCACCCTGCGGGTGCTCATCCACGCGCGGTGGGATGGAGGCAGCGAGCGCAGGGAGGAGCGTGCCCGCGCCCCTGCCTCGCTGCGCCTGCATCCTGCCCGCTTTTGGGGTCGCTCACCCCACGGAGCGCCCCGGTGAGCACCCCGGGTGCCGCAGGCCGGACCCGGGGACAGGGCCGAGCACCCGCGGGTGGGTCGGGTGCCGCCGGGTGCTGCCCGTCCCTGCCCCCTCCACAGGATGTGCCGCTTTCTGCATCTCCAGCTCCCATTGCCATAGCAACAGGCGCAGCGCTTGGGTACCCGCCGTGCCGGCGCCCGCATCCCGCTCAGCCATCCTGGCCCACCGGGGCGGCGGGCGCTGCCGGCACGGCACGGCAAGGCCGGCACGGCACGGCATGGTGTTCGGGGAGGTTCGGGCGATGGGTGCTTCCGGCACCGCGCCGTGTCCCGCTGGGGCTGAGCAGGACGCAGGGAGCCCTTGGGGTCTTGTGAGCCGTCAGAAAATCACAGCGGTTGGAACTTCCTCCCCGTAACGGGGTGGGAAAGGGGAAAAATCCCTTCGTCCCGAGCAGGGTCTGGGTTTGGAGGGGTCCCAGCAGGAAAACCAAGGGCACATGGCTGCTAAAGGGCTGCACGTTTGGCAGCACGCAGCCGGCGATGCCCAGGCTGAAGAAGCATCACCGTGGGGCAGAACCAGGCTGAGAAACGGGAGCCGCTCTGGTCGCCTCCGCTCGCTTCCCCAGCAGGCTGCTCCCGGCTCTGGCTACGGAATAAATTCATTAACGAGCCCGCAGATGGGGGCCGGGGGGGGCGGGCTGGCAGCACAGCCCAGGCAGGGCGGCTGGGTGCCGCAGGGATGGGTGCACGGCGCCGCGCCTTGCCGGGTTTCGCATTAATTAGCACAGCTCGGGTGGGGCTGGGGCAGGCAGCGGGGCCGGGGCCGGGCCCGGGGCGCTCACTGGCTTTTGTGCCCTTCCAGCACTGGGCCCTGCAATGCCGTTTGGCTGCGTGACGCTGGGGGACAAGAAAGATTATAACCAGCCGTCCGAGGTGACCGACAGATATGACCTGGGCCAGGTCATCAAAACGTGAGTCTGTCCCTCCCGGGCCCCGGGGGCGCCCCTGGGGACCCGAATCCCACGCCAAGGGACAGGGAGCGCAGTGGCTTGGGGCTGGAGGCAGTCAGGGCGCTTTCCCTGTGACAAGTCCCCGTTCCCAGCGGGCGCCCCGAGTTCCTCGCTGCCCGCTCTGAGGACAGAGCTGCTGACGGCGGCGAGGTTCACCTCCGCGGCTGCTCGCTGCAGCCCAGCACCTCTGATAACCCTTCCCTCCCCCCCTGCCAAATATCTGCTGGGATTGCAGCAGTTCTGCAAGGCTGGGGCTCCCCGCGGCACCTCCCGAGAGCAGGGCGTTGCTGCTCCGCCGGCGGTGCAGGAGAGGGGACGCGGATGTCACTTGCGGCGCGAGTTTTCTTGTGGTGCAGAAGGAGAAGCCGTGGGATCCAGCTGCCGACAGAGACCGATGGGACCCCAAAGCACCCAGCAGGGATTTTTTCACTGGGCTCCGAGGTGCTGAGGATGCTTGGCCACGGGGCTGGGCATCTGAGAGCTGGGGATGCCTGGAGGGGCGGTGCTGGGTGGCCGCGGGAACCCTTTTGGGTGCTGCCCGAGCCTGGCTCTGTTCTAAAAGCAGCCCCTCCATTTGGGTCCTGGCTCCCCTACACCCCTCGAGGGTTTTGGCACAGCCAGGCAGGGCTGGGGGGGTTGGAAAGCCGAGGGCTGAGAGTCCCCGCGGCCCCTGCCTGTGCCAAAGGGCTCAAACACCATTAATAGCAGACTAGGACCGTTTCACTGGCCTCAGGCAGCTGGCGCTTCTCACCTTCTTCCTTCCCAAACGTGGCACTTGAATTAATTCTGAGGCAGGCTGCTGCTGTTCAGCCTCGGTACTGAGGGGTTTGCAGCATCCATCTGCCCGCGAGTGCTGTGCAGGGACAGGATTAGTCCCACACGGTGCTCAAGGAGCCCCTGTGGCGGGGAAGGGGCTTTCTTCTTACCTATTTCCCCCCCCTTTCCTATTGATTTGGTGATTTGAGATGGATCCCCCCCCACCCCCCGCTGCCTTGCAGGGAGGAGTTCTGCGAAATCTTCCGGGCGAAGGAGAAGACGTCGGGCAAGCTGTACACCTGCAAGAAGTTTCTGAAGCGGGACGGGCGCAAGGTGCGGAAGGCGGCCAAGAATGAGATCATCATCCTCAAAATGTGAGTGCTGGGGCTGGGCAGCTGCCGGGTCGGACCCCGCGGCCGGCGGGGGGCACCCACCCACGCCGCCGTCCCTTGGGCGCCGCAGGGTGAAGCACCCCAACATCCTGCAGCTGGTGGACGTCTACATCACCCGCAAGGAGTACTTCATCTTCCTGGAGCTGTGAGCGGGGCAGAGGGGCGGCGGGGGGGAGGGCTGCGGCCGTGCCATGGGGCTGCCGGCAGCCTGCTCTCGGCGCCGGCAGGGCCACGGGCCGGGAGGTCTTCGACTGGATCCTGGACCAGGGCTACTACTCGGAGAAGGACACCAGCAACGTCATCCGGCAGGTGCTGGAGGCCGTCGCCTACCTGCACTCGCTCAAGATCGTGCACAGGAACCTCAAGGTGGGTGCCGGCCGCGTGGCGGAGGGGTCCCCGGTGGGCGCAGGCGCACCCGTGGGTGCTGACGTCCCTCGCGCCGGCAGCTGGAGAACCTGGTGTACTACAACCGCCTGAAGAACTCCAAGATCGTCATCAGCGACTTCCACCTGGCCAAGCTGGAGAACGGCCTCATCAAGGAGCCCTGCGGCACCCCCGAGTACCTGGGTGAGGGCGCAGGGGGATGCGTGGGTGTCCCCGGAGGTCTCTGCCCTCCCGGTGGGTCCTTCTCGACCATCCCGGGGGCACCTGGTGGTCCCCATTGCTCTGGAGACCCATCCTGGGTGCTCCCAGCAGGTCCCTCCTGCTGCTGATGGGTGCTCCCCATGGCTCCCCGCCACTCCCAGCTGCCCTGGGTGCTCCTGGTGGGTTATTCCCGCTGCCCATCACCCCAAGGACCCATCCTGGGTGCCCCCAGTGTGTCCCTCCTGCTCCCCATCACCCTGAGGACCCATCCCGGGTGCTTCTGGCGGGTCCCTCCTGCTCCCCATCACCCCAAGGACCCATCCTGGGTGCCCCCAGCAGCACCCTCCCACTGCTCCCGGGGCTCCGCAAGCAGCCAGAGGAGCGGATCCGGCCCCGGGCCGCCGAGCACAGGGAGGCAGATGGGTGCCCGGGGCTGGTGGTTCCCCCCCGGGGGTATGCAGTTGCTGGGCACCCCGGGACAGGACCTGTCCCCCCGCCACCCTCCTGTGCCCCGCAGCTCCGGAGGTGGTGGGGCGGCAGCGGTACGGGCGGCCGGTGGACTGCTGGGCTATCGGCGTCATCATGTACATCCTGTGAGTGCGGGGATGGGGCCGGGGCCGGGGGGCGCGGGGCGGGGGGGTGCTGAGCGCTCCCACACCTCCCCGCGCAGCCTCTCGGGGAACCCCCCGTTCTACGAGGAGGCGGACGAGGACGACTACGAGAACCACGACAAGAACCTCTTCCGCAAAATCCTGGCCGGGGACTACGAGTTCGACCCGCCCTACTGGGACGACATCTCGCAGGCGGGTGAGCCCCGGGGCCGGGGGGGGGCGCGGGGGGAGCACGGGGTCCCCTGGCACTGACACCCCCCTGTCCCCAGCCAAGGAGCTGGTGACGCGGCTGATGGAGGTAGAGCAGGACCAGCGGATCACGGCAGAGGAGGCCATCTCCCACGAGTGGTGAGGGGCCGCAGGGGACTGGGGGGGGGGGGGGACATGGGGGCGGTGGGGGCCTCTCACCCCCCCGCGCCTCCCCGCAGGATCTCCGGCAACGCTGCCTCCGATAAGAACATCAAGGACGGCGTCTGCGCCCAGATCGAGAAGAACTTTGCCAGGGCCAAGTGGAAGGTGGGTGGGGGGCGTCCCGAGCCTCATTCTCCCCTTGGTGTTTGGGGGGGGGGGGGGGGGGTCCTGACGCCCTCTCCCCCCGCAGAAAGCCGTGAGGGTGACCACGCTCATGAAGCGCCTGCGGGCGCCGGAGCAGACGGAGCCCGCCGCCGCCGCCGCTTCCACCGCCGCCGCTTCCACCGCCGCCGCCGCCACGGACGCCGCGGCCCCCCCGGCCCCCCCCACGCCGCCCGCCGCTACCAGCCCGGCCCCCGCCACGTGTAACGGGGACAGCGACGCCGCCGCCGAGGCCCCGCAGGAGCCGAGCGGCTGAGCGGCCCCCCCTGTACATAGCCCCGGCATGGCCCCCGCGCCCCCCCCGCCTGCGCCCCACTTTTCTACGTGCCCCACGGAGAGCGGGGCAGCGCCCTGCATGGAGCCCGACCCCCCCCCGCCCCCCCCGCCGCTCTCTCAGTCTGTCCCCCGCCGCCGTCCCCCCCCCCCCCCCCCCCCCGGGGCTGCCCAGAGATACCCCCGGGGCGCCCCCGGGGACGCGGCCGCAGACGCCGGGCCCCGGTGGGACGGGGACCCTCCGGCGGCCCCCCCTCGCCCCACGGCCGCGGGGGGTGGGCCCCCCCCGGGCCCCCGCCCCCCGCCCCCCGCCCGCTGCATGCCGCGGCCCCGCGGCCCCTGTATCTCTGGCAAATAAAGGCCCCGCCGCGGGCACACTGGGACAGCACCGGCGCCGCTCCCGGGCTCTTTGTGGGGCTGGGGGGGCGTGAAGGGGGGGGGGGGCGGGGGCCGGTTGGGGTCAGAGTGCGCGGGGCGGGGCGGGGCGGGGCGGGGCGGGGCCCCCCGGGTCCCTTCCGGGCCCGGCAGGAAGCGGCGGGCGCGCGGCGGGGTTTGAATCGCGGCGCTCCGCGCGGCGGGGCCGGCAGTGGGGCCGGGGCCCGGTTGGGTGCCGCCCCCCCCCCCCCCCCCGCCATGCCGATCCGGGCGCACTGCGCCATCTGCTCCGACTTCTTCGACAACGAGCGGGACGTGGCGGCGCTGCCGTGCGGGCACACCTTCCACAGCGCCTGGTGAGCGCCGCTACCGGGGCGCCGGGCACCGCCGGGGGGCGGCGGCGGGGCAGGCCCGGCCCGGCCCGGCCCGGCCCGGCCCGGCCCGGGGGCAGGCCCCGCGCTAACGGGGGGCCCCTCCCGCTTCCTCCCGCAGCCTCGCGCGCTGGTTCGAGGCGGCGCCCAGCCGGACGTGCCCGCAGTGCCGCACGCAGGTAACCGCGGCCCCCCCCCCGGCACCGGCAGGGCCCCCCCGGTGCCGCCCCCCCGGCCGCAGCCGGGTTCCCGCCGCTCTCCTCCCGCCGAGGCCCAGGCCCGTCCCCCCCCGACTTGTTGATCCCCCCCCCCCCGTTCCCCGCTGCCTCTCGCCCCGCCGGGTTGCCACGGAGTCACCGGCGCCTTCTGCCCGCGGGAAGCGGCACGGTACTCCTGCCTCAGGAGCTGGCAGCGCGTTAGCTCGGCGTCAGCTGCCGGGGCCCGAGCTGCCGGAGAGCAGGCACAAGCCACGAGGGCCCGGATCCTTCTGCTGCAGCTCGGGGGCTCGGCTGGGGCCGTGCTCCCTGCGCCGAGCAGGGGGTGTGCTGCCGTGCTGCCGAGCCGAGGCAGAGCGCCGCCAGCAGTGGTGCTGAGCACGCGGTCTGACGTGCGCCTCGACGGCGCCGTTCTGCCCCTTCGTTTTGTCTCCCGCAGCTGTTGTGTTGCCGTGTCTGTGCGGGTCAACCTCTCGGCTCTCTCCTGCGTTTAGGTCAGCAAAAGGCACATCATCAATAAGCTGTTCTTTAACGTTGCCTTGGAGGAGCAGGCAGCACCGGACGCAGAGACCCTACAGGTATTTCCACGGGGTTTTTCTCTCGGGTGGCGCTTCGGGGACTTGGAGGCACGGCTGGGGCTTTGCCAACAGCTGCTCCCTGAGCTGCTGCCCGCTGCGCTGTGCTCGTCGTTCAGACCTGAAGCGCTTCAGTGTCTCCTCCTTGTTCCCACTGTCCGTGCTGGTCCTTGCCCAGTCCCAGCCCTGTCACAAGGCAGCCGCCCCGTGGTGGTTTACTTGCCCCTGACCAAGCCCCAGCTGGCAGCACAAGGAAGAGCAGGGAAGCAGAAAAGGCTTCTTACGCTTCTCTCCTTGCCTGGAAGCCTGAAGCAGCACCAAATAAGCATCCAACTGCTGCTTCTCCCTCGGATCTCCAAGCCGCCACCAGTGGCTGTGTGGGAACATGGCTGCAGAGCTTCCCGAGAGGCAGAAGGAAGGCGCTGGGCTCAGCGAGCTGCTGCAGGTGCTGGGGCTCAGGCAGGTGTGACTCCTGTTCCCCCCCTGGAAGAAAGGGGCTGTTAGACGGAGCCCTGCCTGCTCGTTTCTGTGCAGGGGGGTTTGTTTGCAGGGGCTTGCAAGGAAGCAGGGCAGGGTGCCAACGCTGGCTTGGTTTCCTGAGAGAAATTAGGAAACGGACTGCCTGAAGCTGCGCCTGCAGGGGCGTGGGCAGTGCTGCTGCTGGCTCCCCGTGGGGGATCCTGGCCAGGGCTGAGGAGCTGGGCGATGTTCTCCGAGTGCCACCCGTGGGTGGAAGGCTCTGCACGAGGAGGGATTGATGCAGAGGGGCTGTTCCGTGCTCTCCTCCGTCGTTTAATATGGACGAAGCGTGGCTCCGTATGTGGCGGAGTTATCTGTTCCAAAAAAAAAGTAACCAGTTGACCTTGGTATAATGGGACGCTTGTACCCTCTTGTGTTTAGAATCAGCATGTGCAGTAATTACCATAATTAGCATTGTCATGGCAACTGCTATATGTATATCGTATGTTTTTAAAATAAAGCAAGCCAGACTATGATGTCAGTAGCACTGTCATTCGCAAAGACCGCAAATAAAGAAACTGAAGCCCAAAGTGTGCGTGCAGAGGAAATGAAAAAGCATCTCTGGGCACTCGAAGCCGTGCGCCCTAGATGCAAAGCAGTGGCTTGGAGCAGGTAAACATTGCCTTTAGGACGCATTCAGATCAGCTCTCCTAAGTGTAAGTAGATGAGTGACTCAGAAATGGTACGACTGGAGAAAAATGCCCTAGAAAAGCTTTCTCTTCTCTCTTACCCCTCCTCCCCAGGGCCTAAGACTGGCTCCCCCAGCCATCCCCACTTTGCAGACCGTGCTGAAGACCTGCTCCCTTGCTCCAGGGCAAGACCGTGGACTCTTCTCGCACAACATCACGATGTGCTACCATCAAGCCTCCTACAAAGTTTGTTTTGTTGTCACCGTAGCAATATGTAGGCCCAAGCTCCCAGCTTCCCTAATGAGGGAGCCGAGATCTCTCTCTAACAGGAAAGGACTAAATATTTGCTGTGCAGATGAGCGCGGTCAGTTTGTAGGGGTACTTGCTGCCCCGTGCACGGCTCTGGGTTGCTCTGTAATCCGTTAGCTCTGTAATCAACCAGAGCTGTATCTGTGCAGCCTGCAGATGTCCTCAAATGAGTCTTTGGCCTCTTGCCATGAAAGAGTTGGGCTGGGGCAAGGGAGCGTGCTTCGGGGAGCTCACAAGCCGCGTGCGAAGCTGTGTCGCCTTGGAGAGTCAAGGCAGGGATGCTCTTCTGAGAACCGGTGTCATGCACCTGGCTAGGAGTCGTTGGAAGGAACTGCATTGTCGGCTGAAACCCTTTCCTGGGTTTCTGCTTTGCTTCCCACTGCCAGGCATCGGTTTCAGCCGAGGCGCCGAAGGTGACTTGTTTCCCTGGAGGAGCCGCAGGCCACAGGTTGAGTGCTGCGGCATATTTTCTCAGAGCTGAGTCTGTTGTGTTTTGTTTTTTTTTTTCCTCCTGCACTGCTCTTAAAGATGGTCCTCGGTGATCAGAACAGTCTCCACGTGGCTGTTCCAAGAGCAGAAGTGTTAGTTTTGGGGTGTGACACCTCCCCAGGGCTCGTCTGGAACCCGGCACTACCAGTCACTTGTGACCTGGGGAACCAAGAGCCCGTTTTATGAAAGGGACCGGGGGACTTTGTTCAGCCTGGCAAAAAGGAGGCAGGAGGAGGATTCCCGCCTGTACACCTGCTGGGGAAGGAAGAAACCTGGGAGGACGGCTGCCTGTTTGTGGTCAGGTTATACTCATTTGATCCTGCGGCAGCCTTGCCTTGTAATTCAGGTTTGAAGAGAGAGGAGGGCTTGCATCTATCAGGGGAGTGAAAATTGGGAGCAGCCTTTAGGAGCAGCGGTGGAGGATGAGGGATTTCAGATTAAGTTGATGAATGAGGTAATGTTACATAGCTGCCTGCGGTAGCCCAGGATTTCTTTTGCTCTCATGCTAATTAGCACATCTTGTGAGCTCACTAATCGTTCCTGAATAGAACTCGGAGGAAGCTGCTTCAGAACAGTTCCTGCAGCAGAGTTAATTCCACCTCAGCCCTCCGGCTGCTGTCCCCCTGGGGGCAAATCCAAGCCAGCTCTGCTAGGCTTTCCTCCAGTCCCTTCTGCGTACCCAGCTTTAGATCCCATCTTCTCCTTCCTGGCTTTGCTGTCGCTAGCAGAGCTTCGCTCTGGACCAGTCAGATCCGCGGCCGCTGCTCCTGCTATTCTCAGCTCAGATTTGCATGTAGCACTCTGGGTTGCACAGATTTGTGTGCTCGGCTTCTGTACTGTGTTGGCATTTTATCGAGGCTTTATTCCACTGCAGTTCCTGCCTGGCTTGTTATGTGCTTTCCTCTGCAGTTCTAACACAGCTTTTTAAGTCATCTTCTGTTGACTCTTGCCTGTATTTTTTTTTTTCCTCTCCCTCTCTAATGTGTGAGAGTTACATAAATATGGATGTAAAATACATAGATTTTGCTCGTCTTTATAAACTCTGTATGCTCCCTTTGGCTATTTGCCAGCGCTCGCAGGTCGCATCGCTTCATCTATAATTTAACCTACAAGTATGTGCTCCCTCTCTCCGCTCTTTAATGAAGGTGTTAGAGACGCCTGACCTTCCCCAGACCTTTGGGGTGTCCGGGAGACGTTCCGTGGCACTGTTTGGTACGGACGGGCTTGTCGATGATCTTTTTGTGGCCATTTGGCTTAACTGTTAGCTCATCAGCATCCCAAACTGCAGCGACTTCAGCGTCCGTCTGAACGCTGGCTGGTGCCTCTTGGTTGCGTGCTTCGTCACCTTCTCAGACGTTCGGGTGTGCCTTCAGGTCCCCCACCTGCACGCGGCTCAAGTTCACTCCAGTTCAAAGTGGCTCTCGATCCAGCTAGTCTGGCAGAATCCCTGCCTTATTGCCTTGTTTAGGTAAAACGTTATAAAAATCCTTCCTGTCTGATTTCCCGTGTTTCCCTGAGAGCCTTCCAAAATTATTCAGCTAAAACAAGATGACTGACAGTGTGAGAAACACAAGGTTGACAAGGCTAAGATAAAACTGGGATCTTCTCTTCTCTCCCCGAAGGAAGCCAGTTGGAGGTGCTCTTTTCGTTCCCTGCAATAATACTTGTTTGTAACTTGGGGCTTGCTGTTAATGCGCACTATTCTTAGCACATAGCTGGTGCAAATGTCCTGCTGAGAAACCTCTCAGGTCCTTTAGAGGTATGGTGAAAGCTTCTCTGCAGGCTGTTTCCTAATCGGGCTTTCTGTGCTGTGTTTCAGAATGAACTGGACAAGGCGAAGGCTCAGCTCTCCGCGAAAGGTGAGTTCCAGCTGCCGGCAGGTCCCGGGCTCTGCCCGCCTGAGCTGCTTTGTTCAGGCCCGAGGAACGTGTCTGCGGAGCTTGCCCCTTTCCGAGGCCAGGGGCACGGTGCAGGCTGTGAGTTCTCCCTGGAGCAGCTTCTTCGGAGCTTTTTCCAAGGAGAGACTGCCTGAAGCTTTGCAAAACCTGTGTGCCAGAGCCCGAGCCCGCAGGCTGGCCCAGCTCAACTCTGACTGGGCTGCCCCCTGCAAATTTAGATACATACGTGTAGTTATTTTTGCTCCTCTTACGAAGAGCTACAAAAGCCCAGCACGGCTACGTCTGGAGTAAGCTTGCTGAAAGCAGAGCCTGTGGTCTCATCGCTGGGAAGCTCGCAGCTGCTTTTGCTAAAGGCTCGTTCCTGCTAACAGAAAAGAGGGGGGGGTAAAAGTGGTGCCCGAGCAGCAGTGGGAAGGTGTTGGGTTTGTTTGGCTGTTGCAGTGCCACATGTGTCACTTGAAGAGCAGACGGAATTTGGTGTGTGCGCTTCCATTTTTCCCATCTGTAATTTTAGAGGATGTTTGAGGGAGGCAGGAAAAGCAAAAGCCCTGGAGACTTGTCGATGGGTTTTAAGCATCGTCTGTAGGCAGCCTGTCATCAGAACATGAGTCATGAGCAGCGAAAGGAAAATGTCAGTCTGAGTGACAGAAATCCAAAGACATGCTAACAGAAAGGAGAAATCTTTAAAGAATGCTGGGGGCTCACCCACGCCCCGAGTAGTCTTTCCTCTGCCTTTCCTGCGTGCACGAGACAGACGCGAATAGCCAGTAGGTTGAGGATTCGGTCCTCAGCCTGAGAGCAGGATTGGGTGGTCCGCGCGTCGCTATTCTGAGGCCTGTTCTCGTGCTAGCTCAGTGCAGTTTAGTGACTTGGTAGAGAGCCAGATCTTCTGGGGAAGGTGGCTGGGATTCTTGCTAGGATGTTATCCAAGAAAAACTGCTTGAAGGCCTGCTCATCTTCTCGGCTTCTGGTGAGTAGAGGTTCGATCTGACATTCCCCTATCCCGTTCTCTTTTCATGTTGGAAAGCAGCAGCTCGTTCCCACCTCCTGCTTACTTTGCTATGGGCACTCTGCTCTCTGGTGGCTCTTGTGTATAAATTCTTCCCTTAAAGATGTGCTCTGCGCTCCCTGTTGTAGCGTAGCTGTGTAATTGCCAGCTTCTCATCAGCTTGCAAATGGCTCTAGAGGCGTGGAGCTCTGTGCAGCCCCAGCAGGTGAAGTGGGAGGCACTTCGAGTGACTCATTTGAACTCATTCCTGCAGCATAGGGAGGTTCAAATCCTGCCATCTGCCTCTGGGCAGCTGGGAAAGGAGGAGAGGGAAGCCCCGACTCTTTTTGGGGATGTGGAGTTCCCGCAAATGCAGCGGAGCATCTCCAGGTTGTGCTGCCTCTGGTGAGGATGTGTTATTCAGCTCAACGGAGACAAAATGCTTTACTAAGAGAAGCTTCTTTCCCTAGATGCTTCTCCTAGCATCTGTGTTTCTGCTGGGATACGTTCCTCCTGTTCTTCCCTGGTGGCTCCTTTACTGCCAGGCCCACCAGTGAAGCACCGCTGCTGGTTGTGCTTCCATGGGGCGCGGTGGCACCATTTGAAACTGGATTGCTGAAAGGAGGAGCGGCCTTTTGGAGAGGCGCCGAGAGCCTCCCCACCACTGCCAGCCCGGGGCCACAATGGTTTTGGCAGAGGGGGAAGGTGCTGAGCTGTGGGCTTTGCCCCGTTCTCACCAGGGCTGGACGGAGGGGCTGCTGCTTGCCATCGTTGCCCAAGTGCTTCGAGCTTTCCAGCGGTGCTGGCTGTTCTGCGCTTAGCTCTGCCAGCTCCCGGTGGTGCTTGTTGCCCTGGGAGCTGTTCTTCCCTTGTCTCGCCAAAACAAATGGAAATCCAGCATGGTTTTCACCATCTTCTCCACGGTGTTTGGAGGCGTGTGCCTCGTTCTGCGCTGCCTGCACGGGGAGGGGTGCACCTTTGCTGGTGGTGCTGTGGGGAGGGCAGGGGATGTCACGGCGATGCCGTGGGGTCCCCATGCGTTCAGGACGGCCGTCTGCACATCCCACAGGGCTCGTCTGCACCAGGCTCCATGTGAAGGGAACGGGCTTGGCTCTGCAGCTTGGTGTGACTCCAGAGAACAGTTCTCCTGTGCTCGCCTGCCTGGGAGAGCATGCAAGAGTTAAGATGCATCAGCTTAATGCTAGCAGGGCTGGCACTGGAAAGCTATTAAAGGGAACTTGTTATCTTTACTGAAGAAAATCTCGAAGCCTCCTGGCACTGGGAGAAGCAATTGCTCAGTACAAACCCCGGTGCAGACAGCTTTTAGGGAAATGGCTCTCTACAGGAATGGCCAGCTCCTAGCAGCCTGCAGCAGCGTCTGTTGTGCTGCCGCTGTTGTTTGTGGGGCTGCTCACGTCTGGGTTTCTGGCCCGTGACCTTTGTGTTTTCCCTTTTTCTAGAGAAAGAAAAGCGAGAATGCCAGGCCATCGTGGATGGGCTGCGGGACACTCTCGATGTGCGCAATGCCACCATAGAGTCGCTCCAGAAGGTGCTGGGAGAGACAGAGATGCTGTGTTCCTCTCTCAAGGTACCTTTCCCATCCCATCCTGGCAGTACGTTGGCTCTAGCCCTTGCACAAGCACTGCTAATTTTGTTCAGGTTCTCCCCGGGCTGTGACAATGCAGACACGTGGCTCTGTGCCGCTGGGAGTTTGGGGCTGGAGGGGTGGCCGGGGCTGAGGGGCCACCAGCCCAGCCTGGGGAGTGTTGGCTGAGCCCAGCAGCTGAAGCAGCAGTGCCGATTGTACAGGTTATCAGCAGGAACAGTGTGGGAACCAGCCCCAGCGCCCCGCTGCAGAAGCGCCGGCTCCCTGCGGTAGAATGTTCTTTGTAAATGGGTTTCGGTCAGGCGGGATTCAAGGAAAATTAGTTTCTTAGTTTGATTGGAGGAGAAATCAAACCAAAATATATGGAGGGGGAGTTGCGAGCTTCAGCTGAGTGGGATTTGATCCAGCTAACTCTCCTGTCTCTGCTCTGTTGCCAGGGCTTTCCTTCGGTTAGGTTAGTAATGTGTGAAGTCCAGGGATCAAATATTCCTGTTGTGCTTCAGCGTGCAGTGACTCAGTGTGTAGTCACGCAGTGTGCATAAACAGCGAGTGGAAGGGGAGTAAGAGCAAGAAGCACTTCGCTGGGATGCCTGGGGGTGAGCAGGGGGACTTTGCCTCGGCAGTGGGGCGGGCTGGGCTGCCCGCTGTGAGCTGGAGGTGAGGGGGGATTGGGAGCAGTGGGCTGAAAGGGGGAGTAGAGGTGAACCGCACCTCTCTGCTCTCTGCCCCTTGGGTCTAACCCTAAATCGCATCACGTTCCTTGACCTGCCAGGCCACGCAGCCGGGGCGAGCTTGCAGATGGGGCGTGTGGTTGTGTTCCTCCATGCCTCCCGCAGAGCAGCTGGGCTCTTCCTGGAGGAGCCACCTGAGGTCTGCACAGCATTAGCAGCAAGATGTTGTCGCAGGGCAGGAGATCTACAGAAAGGAATTAACGCCACGCAGGCCTTGCTGTTGGCCAGCACAATGTTTTGGTGTTGTTTGTTTGACTGACCATGGGATTAGATCCAATCTGCTTGGGTGTAACGGCAACCCAGGTCTGGGTCATGCCCAAGATGCTCTTGGGATCCTGGGTATACCAGTGGCAGGATAGTACTGAAGCTTCCTAATCCTGTAAAACAAACAAACAAAAAGAACACTCTTGTGACAGTGGAAGCTGGTGCTTGGTGCTCAACTCAAGAGTTTGCTTGGCTTTCCTGCCGGGTGCCTCAGGAGGAGGCTCTGGGGTTACCTTGCCTGGTGCAAAACCCTCTGAGTATGCTCACGTTCTTTTAGTGAAAGCTGGGCAGGGCACAAGGATGAGGGACCTGAGGGTAACCTCTTCCGTGGTGTATGGGGTTTCCCATCTGAACGCCAAGCAAAGTTTTGTACTGCATCACTTCAAGATTAAAGCAGTAAACTTCCGCAGTGAAGACACAGGCTTAACTAGCTGTGAGGCAGGTCGAGCCCCCAGGCTGTGAGCCAGTCCTGTCTTCTGCTGGCGCTGCCAGCTGCTGCTGGACCTTGGCGTGACAGTTTGCTGCTGTCTCAGCCTGTGTGAGGCTGGGGACCCTGCTCCAACCCGGCCCGAAGCTCTGCTCTGGGGGCCTGGAGTGTGGGGTGCTGTGGTCAGGACCAGCCAGAGGTGGGCTCTGCTTAAAGCAAGGTGTGAGCCTGCACCTCTGCAGCGCCCCGGTACTGTCACGGCTGCTTGGCTGCTGTGGCAGAACGCGGATAAAAGCCTTGAACTCCTCCTTGCCACGCAGCTCAGCATTAGAACTCGAGAGGTGATGGTCTTCGGTCAGGCCTCTCTCTGGAGTCAGCAGCGGGCTGAAGCCAGGCTCAGAGCCTTTTTTTTTTTTTTTTGAAGCTGCTGCGCGAGGTGCCAAGGAACATGCAAACTTAGACAACACAGATGCATTGAAGTGGTGTGAATTCAGGCCAGCTTTCCCACGTCCTCTGCCAAACTGCAGATCTCTGTTTTCTTAGCTCAGCTGAAGTTCGCTGCTGCTGCTGCCTGCTGCTGGAGAGCAGAGAGAGGTGCTGGCTGCAAGAGATGTTGCAGCCTCCCCAGGCGGGTGAGAGAAGCACCCAGGTGGGTGGCTGGTTTGGCTGAGATCTGCCAGGAGAGACCACGCAGCGTTCCTAGTTATGCTTTAAGCAGCTAATAGCAAGGAAAACTGGGAGGCTAAAGCGAAAGGCTTAGCTGGGTAGGGAGCAGAATGCAGTAGCAAGATTTGCTTGCTTTGGACTCCTTTGCTTTTGAAAAACAAATTGTCGCTGTGGACAGGGTGCTGCCCACCCCACAAATCCTCATAGCAAGAAAGAAGGATCCAAAGCAGCTTCAGCGTCAGACTCCTCTCGCGATTAGCACTCGGACCCTGCTGGGTTTGCGAGGAGCAGAGGTAGGGGTGCAGCAGGGGGGGAGATAAACTCTCCGTAATCCTGGGCTGCTGAGCTGGTGATAGCATTAAGAGCCAATATACGCTCCCAGCTGCCCGCAGTGCGCATAAGCCAGGATGTTTCTCTAACAATCCCTGGAGCCCTCCTGACGGTCTGCGTGCGCTCGCTTCTCTGCAGAAACAGATGAAATTCCTGGAGCAGCAGCAGGAGGATAACAGAAGTTCAAAGGAGGAGGCCCGCCGTCTGCGAAACAAGCTGAAAACCATGGAGCGGTGAGATCCTGGGCCTCCCAGGCTGGGCCGCACGCCTCCCCCCTTCTCCAGGAGGGAGGGAGAGGTCCTCCTGTGCTTGCTGCGACAGCCAGCCCCCCACGCTGAGATTGCTGCTTCTCCTTACCCCGTAAGGCTGGAAAGTGCTGCATTAGCAGGTTCTGCCTGTCTGTGCTCTTGCCCCTGCTTCCTTTCCAGGCAGCTGCTCTCCCTAAATAGCAGCAGGGCACGATGCTGTGTTCAGAATGGCCTCATCTCTAGTCCTCTGAGCATGGCTGTGTGCTGCTGCCGTTATTGGAGAGGTTGTTGGGGCAGAGCCCAAATCCCAGCCCAGGAATACAGTTAGCTGCACGGATGTGGGGCCCAAAAGCTGCTCCGTCAGCCCCGTGTGCAGCACGTGTGTACAGCTGCCCCTTCTCTAGCCAGTCCACGTAGTGCTAGCAAAACGCCCTGCCTGCAGCGGGGCACTTGCATCTCTTTGCCACCTCTACGTTCAGGAGCTCAGGCTGTGGGAGCTCCGTGGGGGAAGCAGGGCTGCGGTCTCCTTCCCAGCTCTGTTCGTGACTCATGAGATGAGGGTACGTTTTCTTAAATTTTATATGCAGGATTGAACTGTTGCTTCAGAGCCAGCGCCCCGAAGTGGAGGAGATGATCCGAGAGATGGGAGTTGGGCAGGCAGCAGTGGAGCAGCTTGCGGTCTACTGCGTCTCGCTGAAGAAGTGAGTATTACAGGCTGCTTGTGCTGTCCTGGGTGTGCAGGGGGAGAACCCTCTGCTGAGCGCCGGCAGGCACACAGGCTCTGCAGGGCTCTTGCTGCCTGTTCGGGCTTCCGCTGGGTTTTGACTGACAGATCCTGGGAACCTAGATCGCAGCCTGTCACACCGAACCGTTGGTGTTGTCACTGTAGTGACACGTGTGTCACCATGGGAACTGTCTCCGGAGCTGTCAGTGCACCTCTGTGGTGATTATCGTTCCCTCAGTTCTCCTCTCGTGCCTGGGGGGGAAATGAGTGGCTGAGGGGCTCCAGGTTGCGCTCTCTGCTGCGCTGCACCGTGCAGCTGTGGCCTCAAGTGCTCCGTGCATGCCGTGCTCTGGCAAGTGGGACCCGCGGTGCTGCCATCCCCTACCTGGAAATCCATCTGGTCCTGCTGGGCAAAACCACGGCTTCTTTGGGTCCATTCTGATGGCAGCTGAATAATTGCAGCTTTGACACAAAGCTGTAATGAGGCGAGTGTCCCCGTGGTGTAATTGGAAATGAATGCGCGTGGCCAATAGTGTAATGCCTCTGAAAAGTCACTTAAAGGAAAGTCCTCTATTTGCTGCCAGCATGGAGGCTGCTCTGTTGGCTGTCTGTCTCTTCCAACAGCTGAAATGTTGCTGGATCTGGTTTCCATTTGTTCATGAATCCTGTGCGTGCCCTCTCCTCAGGCATGGCATCCCCCGCAGCCTCCTCCCTCCCCGTTTTGAGGCCGTGTATTTGACACGCTGCTGGTCAGTGTCGATATGCTCAGCTCTGTTCCCTAAAGGACTTTGTGTCCTGGGCTTTCTCCAGTGGTTCTGCAGTTGCAGAACTTCAGAATAATGGTCTCTGAGAAGTTCTGTCTCAGTCTTCATGCAAACACAGCACGACTCTTCTGGTCTCTTTTCAGGGAATATGAGAACTTGAAGGAGGCTCGGAAGGTATCCAGTGAGATGACAGAGAAGCTGAAGAAGGAGCTGTTTTCGGCCAACAGCAAGGTAAAGGGGGAGAGTGTGAGAGTCATGAGGGTGACACCTGGTCTGTAGCTCCCTCCCAGTAACGGTGGTCCAAGCCCTGTGCAGTGACCCCTTCCTGCGCTGGGTTAGAGGTACAGTTGGCATGGAAGTGTCAGGCTGGGGTTTCTGGGTCAGGGCGTGATGCCGTGGTGTGCAAACACGGGCTGTTATCAGCACCATGGTCTATGGGGACATCAGCAGGGCAGCGTGTGCAGAGCCAGCCGGAGCTTGGCAGGGGGCCTGGCCTGGAAGGCAGCAGCAGGCGGGGGTTTGCCGCTTCCCCCGGGCTCCAGCAGCAGTGCTGCCTCTGTCCTGCAGCACCGAGCACCAGTTTGTTCAGCCTCCAGCTCCTTGTGCTGCAGCATCAGGGCCCTAGGAAGCGTGGGGAGGAGGTCTGAGCCAGCACCGGCCACGCAGAGCGTAGCCCTGGCTCGGCACAACCCCCGTGAACCCCCCTGCTGGACTGGGCTGAAGCAGGCCAGCCGGGGCTCCTGCGTGGTGCTGGGTCCAGGCAGGAGAGGTTCCCAAAATTTAAGGACACACACGTGGCTTGCACAGAGCCTCCCTGGGCTAGTGCTGCTCTGAGCTGAGCTGGCACAGAGCTCGGCGCTGCAGATATGCCCCTTATTGCTGTGCTGCCCCTGTTCCAGGCCTGGCTGGGCTCTGTTAGCCCAGGCCAGGAATCCCTGCGTCAGTTTTGGTAGCACATCCCCTTGAAAAGCTCGTGCGTAGCCCTGCTCTCCAAGGCGCAGGTGTTCCCTGGGGTGCACCCAAGTCCAAGCTCACAAAGTGAGAGACTGTGGGTGGATTTGGCCTATTTTTGTTCCCCAGACATAGCTGTTGTGGTCCCATCAAACTGAGAAGGTTCTTGGATTGCTGAGCTGCTCCCCAAGCGAGTTAACCCCTTAACGTGAGGCGCTGCTGCTGTCGTCGGTCTGTTTTTGGCTGAGTCTGTGCCAAAGTGCAGTTGCTTTCTTGGGTCAAGAAGATGCGAGTCAGTGTGCTTCGGGCTTGGCTGCCAGCGAGCTGACTGTGCCGGCGCTTCGTGGGCTGGCCCAGATCCTGACCCCACTTCCAGTCCTTTGTTGTGGTGCCAGCCCACCTCTCAACCCCCGGCTCCTGGCGTGCCCTCCTGTTGAATCAGGCTTGTCCGTGTGCCAGTACTGCTGATGCACAGCCATCGTCCGGCCTGTGGTTGGTAATTCTGGGATCCGGTGTGTGCAAAGCCCTGCAGGAATTCAGACTGGAGCCACCAAGTGTTAAAACGTGGAAAAGCTGTCACCACCAGCAGAGTGCTATGGGAAGGCTTATGCTGGGCACGCAGCCCTGGAGATCCCTCTGCAGGCAGCCTTAGGAAATGAGCAGGCGCTGGATTGTTCTGATGTAGTAGAGCCTGGTCAGAGGTTGGCACTGGAAAACCAAGCCTTAAAGCAAGGAACAGGAGCACCTGCCGCAGAGCGTCCTGCGCTGCCGGGGACCTGCCGTCTCCCTCACCCGCGTGTTGTGACCAGTGTTGTTTTGTTGTGTTCTGCAGCTGCAGAGAACCACTTCAGACTTGGAGAAGACAAAGGAGGAGTTAAAAAGCACCCAGAAGGACTTGAAGAATGCAGACAAGGAGATTTTGGTGAGAACATTGTTCTTTAGGCTGCAGTAACTGGCAGCTGACCATGGCCTGCAGCTGCAAAGCCAGGAGTTGCGCTGGCTTTTGCTCAGGGGCTAGGTTACCCAGCCCGTCTTACCCCTTATCTGCTCCACCTCTGATCTCCTCCCAGTGCTGATTTACGGATGAGGGGCTGCTAGTATCTGCTCCTAAATCTTCCCTTATCTCACTGTCTGCTTTCCCTCCTCCCTCCAGAGTTTGAAGAAGAAGATAGACATCCTGCAGGATACTCTGAAAGTGCCATCTGTAACCAGAGAGACGCTCAGCCGACTGGTCTTTGAAAGGTCAGTGAAGTTCATCCTCAGATACGGGCCAAGGATGGCATTTCCCCTGCCAGGGAGATATCCACAAAGCTGCTGTCTCAGAGTTGGCCTTCCAGCAAGCACGCCCTGCTGTACAGGGACCTGAGATCTTTGTCACGCAGAGGAGTCCAGACCGATTGAGGCTCGGCCTGAAAATTGCATCCTTTACATTTTATCACGCCCTTTCTTTCTGGCAGCGAGTGCTCTTACCCCAGTACGGCAAACTGGGCAGTGTACGCTGAGCATCAGCGGGCCAGCGTGCTTCCCTGGGCTCAGGGTGCTGCTGCTGTGAGCACAGGCCATCAGAGGTCAAACAGCACTTTGGGACGTTGACTATAAAGTCTGGGGTTCGGGCTCTCCTTTTTGGGACTTGTAAGTAGAACGGGGTTTGGATCCTGGTCCTGCTGCTGTCGTGCAACTACACAGGGTAGCTCGTAGCTGTGTCTCCCTCTTGTCTGCTGCGCGGCAGCCTCCTGATGGCTGCTGCTCTGCATGGCCTTGCAGCCCTGCTCCCGTGGAACTGCGGCACCCGAAGCTCCACCGCCCGGCCCACAGCGATGAGATCAATCTAGATGCCACTTTTGATGTGGACACCCCTGAAAATCAGCCCTGCAAATCTCTCTTCAGCCCTGCAAAAAGGCAGAAGCTGGATAAAAAGCCGTGAGTTTTCCCTCCTCTTCCTGCTTCTAAAGGAGATCAAAGTCTCGCTGCTTTGGAAGGTGCTGTGTGAGATCAGATAGCTCTCCAGCTGCCTGATGTCGCACTGCAAGTTTTGTCATCGTTTGCTCAGCCTTGTCTGTCCTTGCCAGCTCCGCTTGAACAATGAATCTCTGCTGATTTGTTCCTTGTGCTTCTTACAGGCCTCCTGTGGTAAATCTGGCAAAGAAAGTTCTGAAGGAAACAGTGGAGGTAAATGGACTGATCTTGTTTTCTGTATCACCTCTTCGATTCTGCTGTTAATGGGCTTGAGATGAAGGCCCCGTTTTCCTACGCAGGAGATGCTCTAACCAGAGACTAGCCCATCTGCAGAGCCACAGCACGCACTTCAAAGTGCTTTGCTCGGCTGTCTCCTAGAAACACCGTATTGCTGTCGCAAAGACCTGGAATCGGGCAGGAGAGGGAGGGTGGGGACACACGCACTTCTTGCTGATTGTCCTGCCTCAGATGCGCTTAGCAAATGCGCAACGTGGCTCTGATCACAACGGCCACGGGGTCAGCTGGGGGGCTCTTTGCCCAAGCTCGTGGGGCACAACGTCCTGCCTCCCAGGCACTGCTCCAAACGAGCCCCCGTGGGAGGTGTCGGAGCTTCTGTTCTTTGGCCTGACATGGTATGGGTGTGCCTGTTACCCGAAGTAGCTGCCTGCATTGTCAGTGCTGCCTGTGTGTGGACTAAATTCAGCAGATCGTGCTGGTTAAAGGGCTTCTCTCATTATTTTGTGGGACAGAACTGGGCAGATGATCTGGAGGATGAGACTCTTAAAGGGCTCCTGCCAGCATTCATCAGGAACTCTGTTCTCTCCAAGAAGCCGACGCCAGGTAGCTTGCTGGGTCCCCACAAGAACACAGGCGCGGTGAGTATGACCGTCCAGCAGGCGAGCTTGTCAGGGGCTGGCACTGCACACCTCTGTCCTGAGGCTACCCTACACGAAGAAGCAAATGTGGCTTCTACCTTGCTGCATTCAGTGTGGGGAAAATAAATCTTGGAGCATGACCTGGCAGCCTCCCAGTCCTGCAGAGCTCCAGGGATGACAGATGGTCACTCCCTACATGGCAGCGGATTAAATGGCCTTCCACATCCCATTCTCCCACCTCCTTGGAGCTGTGGGTATTTTCTTTGAATGACTCAGTCCCGGTGACAAAATCCTAAGCCTTGCAGCAACCTGGAAGGCTCAGTTTCCTTCAGGAAGGTACCCAAACTTCTCTAAGGGGCTGCCTTTTCCCAAAGGTAAGGGCTTAGCACAAGTACGGAGCGTCCTGAGTGTTTGCAGGTGCTTGTAACCTCCCCAGAACACGTGGCCTGCGAGGCTCCCCCTTTTGTTATTCAAGACAAGAAGTAGCCACGGCTCCGTGCTGCTGTTCCAGTCACGTTTATTTCTCCCTCCTAGGTGAGGATGGGCTACGACGGCTTGGGAGGCAGAACAAAATTCATACAGCCTGTATCCTTCCGTGTGGCAGTAGTGATGCTGTGGGGGACCTCTTTTGTTCCTCCTGTCTCAGCCAGCCCGGTCGACTGGTGCAGGACTCCCCGGTTAGAGGCTGGGACCCTCAAGGAACCATCAAATTTCTCTACACCTGACCGAACGTGCCTGAGCTCAGCAAAGGCGTCCAGGCCTTGAACTCGCCATGAATGTTACGGGGGAAATGTTTGTTTGGAAGGACACAGCAGCCAGAAATCAGAACGGTTTGCAGGGGCTGCCTGTGCCCTTGTGATCTCTGAGCTGCTGCTTAGTGCAGCCTCTCCCTGCCCGTGTGCCCGTGCAGCTAAAGCCCTTGTTCCTGTGGGACACTGCTGTGGGTGCCTGGAGGCCTTGGGCTGCTGGCGGAGGAGAGCTCGTTGCTCTAAACCGAAGTGCTCCGGGGGCGCTGGTTTGTGTAACCCTGCAGCTCTGTTAGCACGGAGCATGCATCTTCCTGTGCCGCAAGTAGCGGCTGGTCAGGACCTCTTACAGCTCAACCATGTCTGGGTTTTGCTGCTTTTTGTCTCCGAAAATGTGTGTGATGGGGGTTAGAGGCCTTGTTACTCTAAGGGCTCTGCCCTTGGAGCTGCTCTGTGCCCTGGGAGGCTGCAGGTGCTGTCACTTTCCCTGCCCGGTGTCTCAGCCATGATATGTGGGCTGGTCACGTTTAAGTACTGCTTGTGTGCTAGGGCGTAGCGTGGGCGTGGGAAGTGCCTTGCTTCGTGGGACAGAAGTGTGCCTGAACTTTGCTCCTGCGGACAGGGGGCGGCAGAATCCAGCCTGCCCAGCAGGGGGCTTCTCTTAGAATAGAACAGCTCAGTTGGACTTCATCTCCGACTGCCTGACCTCTTCAGGGGTAACCAAAAGTTAAAGCACATTAATGAGGGTGTTTTCCAAGTGCTTTTGGGATGCACATCCAGGGGTGGCTCCCAGGTCTGTGGCTCAAGCTAGCCTGGAGCAGGTACCAGCTTCCTTCTGTCCCCGGGGCCTTGGTCTGTACTTTCCTTGACAGTTTTACCCTCAGACAAACCCCGCAGAACTCCGTCCCTGTGCAGTGAAGAGCAAGAAGAAGAACGTCTCCAGGCCTGTGTCTGCAGCTTCCTCCGCATCCTCCTCCAGCAGCAGCCAGGCCCGACTGGACGGCTTCCTGCAGTGAGCACCGCGGGGCGGCTCGGTGGGCAGCCGCAGGGCAGAGGGCACTCGCCCGGGGCCCGGCACGAAGCTAAGCGCGGTCCCTGCTGCGTGGTGGGCGAGAGGAGCTGCCAGCAGGAGGCCAGCGCCCTGCCTCACGCTCAGACTGACTCAGCCCCCATTTTTTTTTACCTTTCCTTTCTCCCATTTTCATGCAGAATAAACGGGTTTTTCCCATCTTCTGGCCTGCTCAGAGCTCTGCCGTTGCCACCACCGCTGTTGAGTTCATGGACTTCAGGCAGAGCTGCGCTGGGGGTGCCGCTGCAAGCTGAGGATGCAGGGCGGGGGTCCAAGGCACCCCTCGGTGTCCCCCCGGCTCCAGGCGCTCTGTGTCTCTGTGATCTCCTTCCGTCTTGGGCCACCTGTGGCATGCTAGGCACCAATCCCGTCGGGGCTGAGCACAGGGAGGCAGGACGCGGCCCCTGAACCGCTGCGGTGGGGAGGCGGGTGCTGGGGGGAGCCCCTGCCCCCCGCGGGCACAGGCAGGCGGTGTGCTGAGGGGCTGCTGCTCCGGCGGTGCCCCCGCCCGTGGCTGCCTTTACCTCGTGTTGGGTTTTGAGGTCGGAGGGCGGCAGCTCGTCCCCAGGGAGCTGCCCGCTTGCTGTCACCACAGGGGCTGTGATGTCACACGTGTGCCCGTGGGCCAGGCTGGCTGTGACCCCACGGGCAGCCTCTGACCTCACAGGAAGCTGCGTGCTCAGGGCCTGCCAGGAAATGACCTCAGGGGGCAGCAGGGTGCTCATTGGTCAGCAGGGAGTGACGTCCTAGGGCTGCCCGTGATGTCATGGGGAGGAGGATGCTCATTGGCCGGCAGAGCGGGGGAGCAGGGCTGCCATTGGCCGCCAGGTGGGAGCGCTGGGGCAGCCTGTGACCTCATGGGGAGCGGGGCGCCGATTGGCTGGCAACCCGTGACCTCAAACGGGACGGCAGAGCCCATTGGCTGCCGCGCCGCGACGCCCTGGGGCAGCGCCCGGCTCGGTAGCGGAGGCGGCTGCCGATTGGGCCGCGGCCTGTGACGTCCCCGTGACCTCACGGGGCGCAGCGGGCGCTGATTGGTCGCCGGCGCGTAACCTCACGGCGGAGCGCGCGCTCGTTGGCCGCCGGCGCGTGACCTCACGGGCGGGCTCCGGCGGACGCCGATTGGCCGCCGGGCCCGGCGGGGGGCGGAGCTCCGCCCCTCCCCGCCCCTCCCCTCTCCCGCCTGGCGCCGGGCGGGGCGCGCGCGTCCGCGGGAGCGCGCGCGCGGGGCGCATGCGCGGCGGCGGCGGGGCCGGCGGCGATGGCGGCGCGGGGCTGATGGCGGCGGCGGCGGCGGCGCGGCGCTGAGCAGCGGTCCCCGCCCGGCCGCCATGGGCAACGAGGCCAGCCTGGAGGGCGGCGGCGCCGACGGGCCCCTGCCCCCCGCCGCCGCCGGGGCCCCGCCGCCGCCCGCCGCCGCCGCCCCCGGCAGCGCCCAGCCGCCTTCAGCACCGGGCGGCGGCGGACAGCGCCCGGGAGGCGCCGCCGGCACCGCGCCCGCCGCCAGGTCAGCGCCGGGGGGGGGGGGGGACGGGAGAACGGGGGGCGGCGGCTCGGGGGCGCCGCCGGGGGGCCGGGGGGGCGGCCCCGTTACGCAGCGGGGGGGTCGCGGGGTGCGCCGTGCAGAGCGGGACCGGCCCCGAAGCGCCGCCCGCGGGGGGGAACGGGGGCGGGAGGTCGGCCGGGGCCGGGGTCGGGGCCGGGATCACGGCTGCCATCACGGCCGGGCTCGGGGCCGGGCTCGGTGCCGGGGCCGCCGCTCGCACGGCAGCACCCAGGTGCGCTTCGCCGCGAGCCGCCGGCGGGGCGCTCCCAGGCAGGCAGCCCGCAGCTCTCAGCCCCAGCGCGGGAAGCCACCGCCGGGCGGAACCGGCCCGGCTGCTGTGCCTGTGCCTGTGCCTCCTCCTGTCCCCAGAGGACCGCCCGCCCCTCTGCCCCCCGCTGCCTGCCAGCCGCGACCCGTCCGTAGGCTGCCTGCGGCGCTTTCGGATAAACGCTGCCACGGACGGCAGGGTGCCTGGGGGGGGTTAGGGGGGTGATTCCCCCCTCCCTCCCTCGGGAGGTTTCCTGGGGGTGCCCCCCTGTCCCTAGCATGTCCCAGGGGCTGGTGCAGGGCCCTGGGCTCCCGCCACCGGGCGAGAATCAGGGCGCCGCGACTGCCTTCTGGAAGCAGGAGTTGGGCAGAACCTCGCGTAGGGCTCAGTTCTGGTTTCTCAATGAGACGCGAGCAGCGCCAGCTGAGGTCCGCTTCCGCCCGAAACGCCAGGGTAGTTTTGCTGGCCACGAGCTGCTGGCAGGGAGCTGCCCTCTCTTGCAATTAATTAATGCAATTAGGGACGGGGGCTGGCGGCAAGGGCTGCTGCAGGGCTGGGGGCTGTGTGTGTGGAGAGGCTGCAGGGAGCAGCGCGTCCCCCAGGAGGGAGCGTGGGGGCCAGCAAAGCCTGGCTCAGCCCCGTCCCCAAAAGCAGCGCCAGACCCTAAGCACCCCAGCCCGTGTGCAAGCCGAGGAAAGCCAAAGGCGTCGTTACCCCTCTGCGTGATCCCTCCCAGCTTTGCGTTATGCAAGGAGGCAACCTGGCCGCCTTAACCCCGCTATGTTTTGTGTTTTGATTCTCCATGGCCGCGTTCAGCAGGCTGCGCAGCGCGTGCACCGCGCGGAGGTTTCGGAGAGCAGAGGTAACGCGGCGTCCTCCCACCCGGCTCCAGCGCTCGCCGCTATTGCTAGAGGAGGTGGAGCGCCGTTACCCGAAGGAACACAAATCGGGTGTGGGTGCGTTCAGACAGGAAACTGCCCCGTACCCCAACAGCCGAGTCCTGCTCTGCTCCTCCGCAGAGACCCCAAAGCACAAGGGATGAGCTGGCGTGAAGGCGCAGCCTGGTTGGCGTGCGGAGAGGTTTGTGGGGCTGGGCAGAGATGGTCCCGAGCTCAGAAATAGCTTGGGGCAGGGTGCTGGATTGCTGGGGGTCCCAAGGAACGGCTGTGGGGGCTGGAGAACAGCGCTGAATTCTTTTCCCCCGACCCCAAAACCGATATGAAAGCAGCAAAGCTGCAAACGTTTTGGAAACGGAGGAGCGATATTAACAGAAAAGGGGAGGCTGGTGGCTAGCACGGCCCCACACGATGCTGAGGGGCTGCCACGAGCCAGGCACGGGTCCTGCGCTCACCGGCACGTGAGTGGCATTGGGCTTTGGCAGCCAGTGGAGCCTGGTGCAAGGACCAGGAAAAGGAAAAAGCATCAGAAATAGGGCTGCGAGAAGTGCTCTGAATTGGAGAAAACAGCTCAAGTTTGGGAAAAAAAACCAGTCGTGCAGCTCTGGTGCTCTGTGCTGCCTGTATGGCAGCTCCCATGAGCGTGCTGGGTATTGCCTTCAGCGAGTACCACAGCAATGCTGGGCGGTAAGGACGTATATAGCAGCAATTTAACAAAAATAAGAGAGATCAAGTTTCCCCGTTTCTTTGTAAACAGACGCTTTTCACAGGCTGGCACAGATAAGCAGCCACTGTCTGTTCTAACAAGACGGTGCTAGAAATAAATCCACGAAGCGAGTCTGTGATGGAGGCATCCCTGGCACGTACTAAAGCTGGGCCTGCCTTTTCCTCTATATTAAAGTAGCGTTTTTCTGGCCGTTTGCTGACCTTAAGGCTGGCGCTCTGGAGAAGCTTGCCACGCTCCCGCAATTAGAGAGCGCAACTTCATTTGTTATGGGATGTTTGGAGGGCCAAGGGGAGCTGGGGCTGGGGTCGGGCAAGGAGGGGAAAACCAGCTACGTAATATTTCAAGCCTATAAAACCCGCCTGAGCGGAACAAAAAGGGAGCGCAAGGAATGGCTTACTTGGCTGACCAAGTCAAAATGTTTGCCCTGTTAGGGATCCCACTGGGCTGCTTTTCGCCGTGATGGGCAGGCTGTGTCAGCTGCAGCTGCCTGCAGCAGCGGGTGGGAATTGGATGGTTTTTAAGGTCCCTTCCAAGCCAGCCCGTTCTGTGCTTCCCTCCAGCAGCCCTGGTTTTACGCCTCTCGTGGCTCTGACAGCAGTCCTGCGGCCACTGGGTGCAGGTGGCACAGCTCGGGGTGCTGGAGTGCCTCCGAAACCTCTCCTGTGAGCGTGCTCGTCCGTAGTCAAAATGCAAGGCATCAACTATCAGCGCCTTTATTTCCAAAAGGAGTGCACAGATCCGCAGTCCCCTTCGCAGGTTCAAGTTTCCCGCTGCTGCCGTGAACCTCGGCGTTGCTCCGCAGGCAGCGGCTGCGTGCTCTTTGCTTTTGCTGCCTGAGGGACTCGTGTGTGCGGCTGCTCCGGCTCACAAAGGAAAACGCAGGAGGGTTTGCAGGGCCCGATTTCCTTCCTTCCTCCCCGTGCCGGTGGTGCGAGGCTGGCCCATCTCAGGAATGCCGTCGGTCGTCCCCAGTTGGGTGCAAGCAGGTGTGTCCTGCAGCTGGGGGCAGCTCCTTCCCCGCGCTTCTTTTCAGCTTCTTTTCCTCCTCACCCTGCAGGAACAGCAGCTTCGTCCCCGAGCCTGTCGGATGCACCTTCAGAAGCAAACGCGATGGGGTGCAAATGATGCTTCCTTTTCTGGTGTGCTGCAGTGGGCTCCACGGCAATGGGAATCTGTTTTTTTGCTAAACGGGGTCTGCAGGAGGAGCGGGGTCCCTGCAACGTGTTCCTGGGAGGGTCCTCGCTCCACCGGCTGAGATTTAATGGGGACAGGGAATTAACTGCCCTGGTGGTGTGGTATCTTGCTGGTTCTTGGCCTCTTACAGCTTGCAAGCACGTGCTTGCTATCGAAGGTAGATTCGGCATCTTCTCTGGGCTGGGGCAGGAGGCAGCGGCTCCCTGCTTGTGGTGGGCTCCCCAGAAGGCAGAGGAACGTTGCCCACTGTGTCACGGGAAGCTGCTGCTAAATGCAAACTTTTTTGTGCGTGTCCGTGTGTTTTCTTTCATCCTTTCTTTTTTTTTTTTTAAAGGCATCACAGCTTGGCTTGAGAAGGAAAGCAGCAGTGTGACACAGAGCCTGGCTGCTGGCCCAGGGTGCTGAGGGGCTTTAGGAAGGCAGGCAAAGCAAAACCCAGAGTTAAGTTGTTGAAGCTAGCTAAATGACAACAAACGTATGTAAACGATGAACGTAACTAAGTGTAGGAAGCTTACCCAGGGGTGTGATGGGATATGTGACTGCACAAGGCTTAAATAAAAGCTTCACCTCCTAAAATACGCAGCTTCCCTCAGCTCCGAGCTACAGTTGTGCGCTGCACAGCAGACGAGGGGTTCGCGTTGGCCTTATTCTCCACGAGGATGTGATTAAGGAGCTCGGCGTTCTCTTTTGTCAAAAATGATTTAGTTGTATTTCTAGGTCATTGTCTGTAGAAGAAAAATGTGCGTGTGTTAACGCAGTGAAGTGCACAAGGCACCTTCCAGAACGAGGCACGAGGAGAAGCCCTCCCTGCCCAGTTAGGACTGGGGCCATGGGGGGACGGGGGCAGCCGGTGACCGCTCCCGGTCCTTCTCCTGCCGCCAGCACCGCGTTGGGTCAGGGCCGGAGCTGCTGGAGGTGGGGCAGGAGGTGAGGAAGGGATGTCTCGTGGACACCGAGCCTTCCCACCAAGCATCGTGGTGACGCAGTGGTTTCCCTGCTCCACGAGGAGCTCTTTCTCTCCTCCCTGAAGACCGGAGAGGTGCAACCTGCTGCCCACCGTGCCCGCAGTCTTCGCGGCTTTTGCGGCCTGGGCACACGAGCTGAGAAGAGCCATGTCCTGTCGTCCTGCAAGCTTCCTCCTTTCTCCACAGCTCTCACGCGGCCAGGAGGCAGCAAACGGTGTCTGACTCAAAGCAAAGGCACGTCTGTGTCACCAAAGGCCGAGTGTTTTGGGGCAGGTGGGGGCTGTGAGGTTCCTCGCCTGGCTTCGGGGCCTGCCAGCACCCCAGGCTCTGATGTGGCAAAGCAGTTGGCCGCTCCGAAAAGCTTCCAGAGGAGGGTTTGTCAGTTCCTCTGAAAGCCTTGGGCCAAAGTGATGTGGGCACAGACGTGACGAAACGTGGTGTTGCAGGCGGTCGGCCTGAAGTTGGTGTGCCCTTTTGCTCAGGACGGTGCAGTCACAGAAATGTATGCCGGCCTGCCGGGGCAGAGAGACTTCAAGAGGCCAGACGTCAACTACTGAGAGCTGCCTTTGTACATGGTTTTGACTTCCCTGCGAGCAGCATTTTGCTTTTCACCCCGCTGGGAGCAGGAGCACTGCCTGCCCGCGGCAGCGGGGGCTCACGGGATTGCGGGCCCTGGCCGTGGGGCGAATGCCGAGGAGCTCAAGGGGAGCCGGGGCTGACGTGAGCTGCAGGAAGGGGGCTCCTGGCTCGTGGTGTCCGCTGGCAGAACCACAGCACTTCTCCGACTTGTAGCCTGGGGAGTGAGGGAATTTAATTGGGAGTTTGGCTTTATAATGGAGTTTGAGCTTTGTTAGGGTTCGGTGTATGTGACCTCCCCTGACGTGCTCCTGGGGTTCTCCTCCTCAGGGTGCTCTACTCCTTGGAAGCCGTACGTGGGCATCAAGTCAACGTTAATTGTCTTCTTACGCTGTTTAATGGATTCAAAGGGTTCCTGTCCCTCTTGTCAGCACACCTGGGTCCATAGTGGACTCCCCCACATGGGAAGAGCCTGTAGCTTGCTTCTTTCCGTCGTCAGCTGAGACATGAGGAGTACGAAGAGATTTTGCCGTATTTAATGTCTGTGAAGGGATGAAATTATATACGGGAATTACGGGAATTACTTTCAAAGATTGACATGTTGGAGCTGTTAACATTTTTTTTTACCAGAAAAAAAAAGCAACACAAATTGCAGCATGGGAAAAACAGGAAAAGCAGAGCATATTTTTTTCTTTCATCTCCTAAAGAAAACATTTCAGTTACTGATATGTGAAACTATGAGTTACAAAGTAGGACTAGTTGAAATTTGAAAATGTATAGTAAGTTCTTAAGGTACTTGGTAATTTGCTTTGCTTTTCTGAAAGAAACAAATCAGCTGGTAATGCAAAGCTTATGAAAGGGTTGGGGAAAATGCAGTTCTGAGCTAGATCTTTTTCCACGTTGACTCTGAACTGTACTTTTTCCTTTGATGAAACATGAAATTACTTTTAATTTATTTTGTTCCAATCCCAGTTACATAAACTATTATTTGATTGTACAGCTGGACTGAAAAACCGTAGGAGGTCTCACATTTAGGATTTTGCTGCCTCTTTCTCATTAAGCCTACAGACTGATTTCTTTAAATGCACCTATTAATCTTCTTAGGGAGACAAATTGTCATTTGGTTGGGGGGGGCTTTCTTTTTTTTTTCTTTTTTTATTTTCTTTATAAACTACGCTCCAAGGTCAACTGGCAAAATAAGTGCCGATGCTTTGAAGCCTTTTCAGGTACGTCTGCAGTGCTACCAGACAATGTGATGAGAGCACGTGGTGACGTGGCAGGCTGGATTTTATCCAGTTCTGTAGGCTGAAGCCCATCCCGAGCAGCTCTGCCACCAGGTACCTGCTTGCTGTGGGTTTGCCGTGGCGTCACCGCAGGTGGCAGCAGGTTGGCGCACACATCCTGCCCCGTGCCACCTCCCTGCCACCTGCCCACAGCCTCGTCCCCGAGTGGCCTGCCCAAGAAGTCCCCGTGGAAAGAGGTAATAGCGGTGTGGAGCTGGCACTCCTGTCCTAATGTACCCCTCGTGCTTGGCAGTAATCCCCGAGTCTCTGGCGGGGAGCGGGACCTTTTTTCAGCTTTAATTCTGCAGCATGTGTTGCACCGTTGGCATCATTTGAGTTACTGCTTCAAGAACCCATAGCACAGTGATGCTTTCCACGGCACGATGAGCTCGCTGCCGTGACCTGTGCTAGTGGTGTGCAAGGCTACGAGAGAAGTGTCATCAGAACAGGAGCTCTGGGCTGGGCTCTGTCCGTGGCAAAAAGCATGGCCTCAGGCTTGCTAGGCCAGAGCAGGGGAGGCAGGGTTTTCGCAAGCACTTTTTTTCCGTGTGTGTGTTCCCCTCTGCTCGTGTGCCTGCCCTGTGAATCTTCAGCTTCGTGGCTGCCAAACATGCGGGTGAAAGGCGGTGCTGTGCGGCACTGGCCCTCCTTCAGGCCCCTGCACGGCCAAAGCAGTGCTGCTGCTTGAGCTCCAGCGAGCTTTTCCTGGACTCTTTTCCAGAACAAAAGAAAGGAGCAGAATCACATTAATCCTCTCTTCCCTCCTCTGGCAGATCAGAATTTGGATGGATTTTTGTAAGAAGTTGTATTTTCTTGGTTTTCAGTCCAATCTATGTAGTATCAGGAAAATACACGTGATCGGTGCGAGGGCTGCCAGGTGCGTGTGATCACGGTCGTGTTTGTCCTGGTAGGACCACCTCTAGGACATGTGCTTTTTGAAATGTGTAGATTTTTCACTTATCTCCCTATCAGCTTTGTCTCCTGCCCACCGATGATAAGCCACTGGAATTTGGGTTCCTTTCACCCGCTCCCAGCACGGAAACTGCACCGTCATCGGGACGAGGAGCTGGCAGGTCTCGGAAATGATTCCTTGGACTGCTGCCCTTGCCGACCTGCTCTGCTCTTCTCATTGCCTTCCAGCAGCGTCACTGAAGCGCGTGGGGAGATGGATGTCCGCCTGCTCTCGGAGCAGACCTGCGGGCTGCGTCCGCGCTGATACGAAGGTGGCAGATGTCTGCAGCAGATAGCGCTGGAGCACGTCGTGTCGGGGCCGGGCGGCTCCGCAGCCCTGCCGTAAATACTCCCGATGCCAGTCTGCGTGAGGAGGCAGTGCTGGTTCCTACTTACATCGCTGTAAAGCATTCTGTGCTGCTCAGCGCCTACCCTGGCTGACCCGTTTTGTTTAGGTAGGGCGGCTGTTTAGTCCCAAAGAGTGCAATTTTCCAAGCCTTCTCCATTTCCCCTCTTTCTGCAAGTTGTGTCTGCTTGGAAATCCCACAGGTGGAGAGCAGGCGGGGACGGGCAGGTTGTTTCCATGTGCATCATGTTCGGGGTGCCCCGAGTGCACCTCATGTTCTGCTCTCCTCTCAGTGCTAGGTCCGTGCCTGGGGCTCAGGTGGCACCTGGGCATCCTTGTGCTTTGGACTTCCCATGTGGTCCTTTATCAGAGCAGCCAAAGCCTGTTTACCCCTCGTTACCTTTATTAGACTTGGTTTTGACTGGTGACGCCAAATTATGATAGAACATCAGTTCTTGTTGAACCAGGAAGAAGATTGTCCATATTCCTAAGTTGTAAGCCATTGTTTACCTTAGCTTGGAATTAAAAAGGTATCCAGAAACATCACTCTGGGAGAAAACTCAAAAGAAGCAACTCCTTCGGTATTCCTCTTGTACTTTGTTTTATCTGCCTTTCTTGTCTTGAAGCACCTCCTAGCTGCACGGGTTATTAGATTAGGATCTGATTCCTCTTTGCTGTACAACTCGGTTTCATCAAACCAGTGTCAATAATTGCCAGCTTAATTTTATTTATTATTAACTAAAAACGCAATCCAAAACACTCTGAATTAACAAATTATCATGTGGGGTTTTTTCTTCGAAACATGGAAGCAAAGTCAAATAGCTGCTTTGTGTAGTGATAAAACGGCTGCATCTGAATCCAGTTCGCTCAGCGAGCAAACTCCTTAGCCTGGAGTTTTACCTGCTTCCCTTCCTGCAGGGCTGGTGGCTGTCCAGGAGGGCCGTGGGGATGGTTGCATGCAATGGGCAGGTGAGGCTGTCCCTTTGGGGACAGATGGCCTGGTCTGAGGTGCGTGCGGGGACAAAGCATCTCAAAGAGCCTGCGAAACCTGGGTACGTGATGTTTTTCTTTGATCCTGTAAAGGTTTTGGCAGGGGAGCTTCAGACTCTGGTTTCAGAAGTGCCTTTAAACTGAACGGCTTGAAATACTGAAGTTGATGGTGTCTCTTAGTGGCATAGCTAGCGTGCTATCCTTTAGTTTTGCTTTCTTTCCTACTATAAATACCACATTTGCACACACAAACGTTTATTCATTCTGAGCTGGGTTTGCTGCTGGTGGCTGGGCTTCCAGTTGAGGCCTCCAGGCAGCGCTGCCCTGAGGTGAGCAAAGAGCCCTGCGCCCGCAGCTTGCCGGCAGCTTTGCCAAGCACCCTGTAGCACGTCGTGGGGGGCACGGCGCGATCCCTGCCTGCTCAGGCTGGTGCCCAAACGCTCTCTTCTCCGGATGGCTCCTCCACACGAGAGGCGTCAGCTCTCCTGGTACCCTGAGGCAACCAAGGCTGGCTGAGGACCTGGACAGCATGGGGAAAAGTCAGGGGGGCGGTTCCGTGACGGAGGAGATGCTGCAAGGTGCAAAGACACAGCTGCGGGATGGTGCGGGGGGGGCGGGTTTCACAGAGGCACACACAGAAATGTTGGGTATAGCACTTTGTTTGCCTGGGCACGGAGGAGGAGGGCAGCAGTCGGGCTCTCAGGCTGGGGCTTGCTGCAGCTACCTGGAGCTGTCCGCCTCCCCGCAGCACGCCATCCTCATTTCCTCTTGTATCGGAGGCACCGGGGCTGTTTTAATAAGGTCTTCTTTCCTTTCTCTCAAAATCTACATTGGTTTCTTTCTGGTAAGTCATTACTGCCTCTTTTTTTAGGAGTGCTTCTCTTCCTGATGGATCTTCCTATTTTTTGTGCCTGAAATGAATGTTGTTTCTCATGCCGAGCTCAGCTCAGTTGACTCGAGCTGTCATGGAGATGGATAATGATACATTTTTTGCATCAGCTTTTAATTTTGGAGCACGGGTGGAACTCATCCAAAAAAGGTCCCTGCAGCCTTCCTGGCTTCTGAGTGACAGGATACGAACCCGCTGCTGCCAGGGGGGCCGCAGGAGCAGGGGGAGCTGTGGGTGCTGTGGAAGGGACCGTGAACGCAGTCCTGGTGGAGCCAGACCCCCGGCCAGGTCCCTCAGTGCCCGGCAGCAGCGAGCCTCTATCTCCATTGGGGCACTTCCCCACGGCAGGCCGAGAGCTGCAGAAACCCCTCCAGGTCCTTGACTGCATCGAGCCTGAAGCTCAAAAGGGAGCCTTGCAAAAACAGACTTCTGTGCCGCTCTCCGGGGGGGGGAAAAGGCAGCAGCAAGTCAAGGGAACAGGCAGGCTGCCTCTGCTCTTCTGTTTGAATTGGTTTCCAGAATGTGATTTTCCCAAAATAACTTAATTGTGTATTATTTTTTTTTTTGAGAACATTCTATATTTGTTGATGAGCATTAAATTGACATTTTCTGAGAACTGTCCAAAACAGCTCTAAGAACTCTTTCCAGAGCGGCAGTACCTCGTTCGGAGCCCGTTGCTGTGCATGGTTATGGCTGGCTCATCTTGTGTGCGTTGCTCTGCATTTCCTGACCTTGGATGTCACCTGTCACGCTGTTACGAGACATCTAGTTCAGGAAGAGCCTTCTGAAGCTTTTGGCATTCAGTTTCATCTTTGAATACTCTGAATAAATTTGTGTAGATCAGCAAACGTGTCCCTTCGTTGTTTGCCTCCTTCCCAGAGCGTTTCTGAGCATACCCCATTTATCCCACTCGATATCACCAGCTGCCAAAACCTGACCATTTACCTCCATGCTCAGCTTCCTAGGTCTTGTTCAGCTGTTAATCCACAAGACTCTTTCCTCTTGTTTGACCATGTTTTACTTCCTTTTTTTCCTTCTATCTTTGTAAGATCCTTTGACTTTGCCAAAAGCTGTCTGCAAGCAGAAGGGCCTTTCTCAAGCTGTCCACCTCATTTGTGCTTTGACTCCTCCACCAATATCCTCTAGATCTGTGAGATGAGAATTTATGAGAGCTTGTTGATTGCCATTGAGCCTGTTCCTCCACTTGCCTCCCAATCCAGTCCCGTATTGCGGTTTGACCTGCCTGGCTGGTGCAAGCAGCCGTCCTGCTGGATTGCGCTGCCGCAGGTCTCGCCGAGCCCTTTTGGAAGATGGATGGCATGTTCAGCACTTCCCACTTCTCTGATGCTGGCACCGATTTAAGCGAGAGGTTGTGCAGCACGCTGGTAGTTCAGCAGTTCTGTATTTGATTTCCTGAAGAACTCGTAGGTGCGTTCTGCCGAGCCCCAGTGATTTGTTATTATTCATTTTATTGATTTTTGTCCTAACATTTCTCCTACTGACACTTTTCTTGAGGCAGTTTTTCAGACTAACCCTGTATATAAAACAGTTCTGGTGCAGGAACGCCCTTAAATTTCTCCTTAGCAAACAGCATTGCAAAGATTGGATTTATCTTCTCTTTCATTCTTGTGTTCCCTGAATATTTCTATTGCAACTCAATCATCTTTTGGCTTTATAGGTTCTCTGGCACATTTCCAGTTTCTGAAGTTTTAGACATTCTCCGTTTTTTTGGCCCAGTTCGCAAGTTGTTTCTCAAGGGCTTCTCTCTATGTTTTATCAGCGTTTTAAATGCAGTTTGCCAGAATTTGTTCTTTTTTGGATTTTTCCTCACGAAGATAAAGCTTTTGTTTTTTGAAGGTTTGTTTTTTTGCTCCTGTAGCCTTCTTAGCCACGGAAACTTTCCTTTCTAGCCCTTTCAGCTGCTGCCTCTAACTTCTTTTTAACAAGCTTTCTCACCGTCTCTAAATCTAAATCCTGTAGTAGTTGTGTATTTGTTTTTTCCCTCCTGGGAATAGACTGAAGCTGTGTCTGACCTGGCACTGTCACTGCAAGTCCCTGGTGGCAGTTTTGGTGCTGAAGTTGGATGCTGCCCTGCCGTCGGGACCAGCCGACAACCCCACAGTAGCTCACGTGGCTGCTGTTAAAATCAGAGAGACTCGAGAGGGGGAATCGTGTAATTGCAGATTTACAAGATAAGCTATCGTAAACCATGTGCCATAAAAATTCCTTAGTTACGTGCCACGGTTCAGCTGCTGGCTTTGCTGGCACTTCATTGACAGGGTACGTTAATGCGTGCTGGTAGCTGTGCTGGGACAAAGGTCTTGGGTTTTCTCGTGGGACCTGAGCTGGGAAATGTAAGCCGAGCAAGCGGGTGGGGGCGGAGGGGCGAGGTGCTGCTTGGATGTGTGCTCTGCCCACCATGCTCGCCACTTCTGGCGGGCACCGTGTTTTCAAGGCTGCCCCCACCCTTTATAAATTATATGGTTTTTATAATGCACGAATGACTTGGTTGCAGGAATCAGTTGGACCCAGGAGGGGTATGGAGGCGAAACACTGAGTGGGCAGGTAGGAATCGGACGGATGGGGTGGCTGTTAGCTGGCACCTCGCTGTGACTTCTGGGGACAGCGTACCCCTTTCTGCCACCCCTTCTCTGTATTTTCCCTTGTGTGGGTAACAGGACCGCACCTTGCTTTGCAGCAGGGCTCATCGTCGTTTCTTGCAGACCTTCCAAATCCTGCAATGAACAGAGAAGCTCCACGGGCAGCAGCTTGCTTTACCGCCAGGCCTGCAGCATCCCCGGAGCAGGACGAGCAGAAAGCTGACCTGCTGGCTGCACTGGAAGAATCCCAGAACTGTCCAGGTTGGGAAAGGCCTTCAAAATCACCAAGTCCAACCACCAGCTTGGCCCACCGAGTCTCACCACTAAACCACGTCCCTTGATGCCACATCCGTGCATCTCTTGAATGCCTCCAGGGCTCCGGCTGCACGTCCTCCTGGTGCTCAGCGCTAGCTCTGCTGCCTCTGTTGTGCTGCAGAGCGAATTAAGCAGCGTGTCCCAGAGTAGCTTCTGCTCTCTGGACGATGCTCACGTGGTTTTGTGCTGCCACGGAGCGGGCAGGATCTCCTTGATGCCGAGCAAACGCAGCTCCCCCGGGGAAGGTCTCTGGGCTGGTGCGTTAGGCTGGGGTCACACAGGGATGGGGTGTCCCTGTATGGGCTATGAAGGTAGGCGTTTGGGGGGGCCCAAATGATTGCCCCAGTGAAGGGAATCCTTGCGCAGGAGCTAGAGCATGTTCTTAAGCACGGGGAGAGGCACGTCAGTGGTGCTCAGTCCCAGGAAGGGTGCCTGGCAGAAGTTGCATCTTACTTGACAGGGACTGAGCAGCCCTGGAGCACGAAGCTGCAGGAGAACTGGGTTTTTCCACTGCTCACGAAAGTAATTCATTAAACACCGTGACCTTTCACAAGAGTGCTTGTGTTAGCATCTAATAAAATCCCTTCTGACAGTTCCCAGTCACCGTTTCATGTCTTCTCTTCTGCAGTCTTTTCCCCGACCTCTCTGGAGCAGAATTGTTTTGTGGCATTCACTGGTTTTAAACCCTCCATCATACACAGTTCCAGCATGGACTTCATCGGGTGTGGACATAAGTGTAATTGAGCCAGGGGCAGCTGTATTTAAGGTGGTGCTGATTTTTAATTCTATAACTGCCTTTTTTTTTTTTGTCCAAGCAGAGTCTAGTCCAGAACTCCCCGTGTCAGACCTAGAGCCTTCGGAGCCGTGAAGCTGTCGACAGCAATGTTCCTGAGCTCTGCAGATGTTTCAGCAGTGCTAGTGTGAGATTTTTGGTGCATAAAGCCCAAGTTGTAGGCCCTCCGTGTCAGGCAGTTCTTCTTCTGTTTACCTGTTGAAGGTTGCATGCCCTATGTACTGGTCTGACGTGGTAATAGGTAGTATATACCAACTAAAATTTGGTATTATCCTACGCGATTCCTGTGCTGAACCATAGGCACTAGAAATTATTTTCCTCTAAGTCACAGGCAACTCAAAACCGGCGCCATTTCACCTAGAGTGCAATTCCCCTCTTGTTCAGCTACCTCTTCTTTCCTAAATAGGTTCTATTCACCCATTCTTAAAATCAGTCACGTGAGTGCTCACATCAGGTTTCAGTCAAACCAAGTAGGTCAAATCTGTGCTCGTAGCAGAGCAGCTCCAGTTCCTGATTGTTAACCAAGCCTCCATCTTTTGGCTGGAAGCATCTGCACCTTTCCCCTCTCATGCCTTCTCTGGGTTTTTCTTCTCGTCACCTTGGTTTTATTGCAGGGAAACAGTCATTCGGGTTCCCTCTTTTTTTTCTGCTAGCACAGGAGACTTGCTCGTCCCCGCTCGCTCATCGTCAGGGCGGATCTGAAGCTGGGAGATCTCTTCCACAGACATAACCGGTGCTTCGGAGCCGTGCCCCCAGCGGACAGGAGCGCTGCTGTGGAGGTGGGAGCTGGTGCCCAGTCTGTGCGGGGTGAGCAGGGCAGGAGGCACCTGGGTGCAGTGGCAGGTAGGGGCTGAGGTTAGGGGAGAGCTGCTGCTCTTCTCTCTCGAGCTTCCCACGTAAGACGCCGCAGCCAGACTGAGTTAACAGCCGCGGGTGTCCATTTTCTGTAATGTCATTAGTGCACAGTCGTACAGCAAAGCTGCTGGCAGCGGTGGCAAAGTTGTGTGACAAAGGACCCCTTGATACACCTTGGGATGCTGGTTTCAGGCCTGGGTCTCGTCTGCAAAAATTTAGTGGCTGCAATGAACCTACTTGAGTTAAATTAGACCAATTCCCTTCGGCTTAAAGCTAGGAATTCCCAGACAAGAAGGCTGTACCGATTTAATGGGAAGGGATGGCAATCCAGTGCTATTTTATCGTGTTGTTTTCGTCTTTTCCTAAAGCTGATGACATCTCTTCACAGAAACTGCCGTGCTGTCAGAAGTTGGGCTTACGGCAAATCATTTTTTTATGAAATTGAACTTTAACCAGCACACTGAAAGTCTAACATTTGTTTTGGCTGTAAATAGTGCTTTATTTTTAAAGTCTTCCCAATTCCTGTTATTTCAATGAAAAGCTGACATTTTTACTGAGGGGAAAAAACAGACAGATTAAAAAAAATAAATCAGAGGCGCTGTGACATCTTACATCACTGAACGGGGTTTGTGGAGAGCCGTTCTGCCCCCAGCTTTTCATTGTGCTCTTCGTGATCCCGATGGTGCTCCCCCTGCCCACTTTCCTCCCCGACAGGCAGGGGGGCTCTGGCAAGGTGAATTAACAGAACCGCTCATCTGACCTCCTATTGATAACTCATTAGTGGGCAGTGTAATAAATGGAAACCTCGGTGGTATCATTCTTAATGAGCCCAGCCAAAGGCACTTGATATTTTTTTCCTAGACAAAATTATAACTCTCGATAAAAGTAAAAGTGATGATGAATGTTTGGAGTCTGCAGAGACGTTTGGCTTTGCCCGGTGCTCTGATTAAACAATTAGGGTTGTGCAAAATCCAAACAGCCCCCATCAAATGGGTGAAATCCTGCCTTACTGAGGCACCTCAATGCAATTTCTTGTGAGCAGCACTGGAGGGGGCTTCCTTTGGAACCGGTTAGCAGCCTGATGCTAGTTGATGCTTTTATCAGCGATAAGGAAGGCTGCGTGGAGCAAAGCGACCGAGCCGTGGCTTGATGTGACAACAGGGCTGGGTCCAGGTGGGTACAGGGCGTGCAGCCACCGCAGCACCCTAGCGAGAGCCGCGACGAGTGCGTCTGGCTCGGCACAAACACGCTGCCTGTCTTCCCGGGGCACTCGGTGGGAGCAGGCATCTGCCCAGGAGAGGTGCCCTGCCTCGGGCTGGACCCCTGGAGGTGGTGGCGGGGTAGAAGGGTTTGAGCAAGGCAGCATGGATGTGGCCAGGTAGCTTCTCAGGTGCATGCCGTTCTGCGAGTGAATAAGGGCCGTGCTTTGGTGACGGGACTCGGTGGGTCAGGCGGGTGGTGGGACTTGGTGGTCTTGAAGGCCTGCCCTTTGGTTCAGACCCTATAAACACCAGCTGTGCTGGTTCCAGGTTAATATTCCCAGGCTTACAGTTATTTTGACCCCGCATTTAGGAGCCGTATCTGACGGACCAGGCGACTCCCTTTTGGTCCTAAACCATCATGGGCACGTTGGCTGGCACAGGGGGCCCCACCTGCCTGGGGTGATTGTACATTACCGGGGGGGTCATGGTGCTGGTGCCGCTGCCCGCACCTCCTTGCACCTGGACGGAGGAGGGGAGCCAGGCCGGCACTTTCTGTTTTGATGAGAAAGGCACTCGAGCTAAATTAGGCAGGCTGTGAGTGCTGCTAGCGCCAGCTGCAAAATGGGGTGATAACCGCATAACTGCACCGTTTCCACTCGCCTTCCTGGATCAGGAACTGACCCAGCCGAAACCCAGCACGGCGTGCAAGTGCCACTCTTTACTCTTCAGTCTGGAGCAGCTCAGTTCCTCCCTTATTGCCTTGCTTTATTGCGTGGTTCCTCCTTGCAAGAATGGGATTTCAGCCTGCAAATTCCCAAAGTGCTGTTTTAATATTTATTTTCATCTGGGTTCCTATTACTGTGGCAACATGGACTTTGAATTTCATTAGTTTTATGCATTTAAGTTCCCTTTTTAAACCCTCATAAGGTCAGACCCCACGTGGATAAATTGTAAATTTATTACATTTGAGATTCTGGGTAATATTTTTCTATAACAGCTGTAGATGACAGATAGGAAGGGCACCAAGGCTTCTGCCTTCTTGAGAAATATTTGTGGGCGTTATCGGTAAGCACGTGCACCAGATTCCAGGGCTTTTAGGCAGCAGAATAATTACATAAACTCCCGTCGCAGAGGCATTCTTGAAAGCAAAGCAGTCTGGGCTCCGAGCAGCGCAGGAAGGCAGGGGTTGGGGTGTGCAGGGCACAGGGCCGTGCCCTGGCACGGGTTAAATCCGGCACCTGGGCTGCCCGACGGGGGGAGGCTGGGCGCCAGCGCAGAGCCATTAAGCTCTTTAAGTGCTGTCCTTGGGAGTACCACGAGCGCTGCTCCTAGCAGTTAAAACTCCCATGTCTTCTGGGGAAGGGAGGTGTAAGGGAGGGGTTGCTACAGACACAGCTCCCTGAGCGTCCCGCTGCTGCTTTTCTCAGGGCTCGGCCTTCCGCGGGTGGCGTTCTTCTGTAGATAAGTCTCTTTTCGGTCTTAAAAGGCTCCAAAGTGTGGGTTGTGAGGGGGTGGCTTAGCGTGCTTCAGCCACCCTGGGGTCTGCAGACCTGGGGGTTACCAGTTCCTGCTGGGGGTGCTTGCAGGGAGCCCGCGGCTGGCCGGGCACCGAGCCGCCAGGCTGCCCACGGGCATCTTCTGTGCAACTTTCTGCCCAGCGTTCAGCTCCGAGTACGCAGAGTAATTCAATTGCGTCGCCGCTCGGTTGCGTAAGGGAAAGTTCAAATCATGCTCTGTTTTGTAAGATAAAGCGCATCCTTCTGCCGGCCTGAGCAATTTACCTTGTTTGCAAAAAGGTTTTGCTCTGCCTCCATCAGCTGAGCTGGGACTTTGGGGAAGGAGAGGGTGCTTGGGGGAAGGTGATGAGTGTGTTGGCTGGGATCACAGAAGTCACTGAACCTTGCCTCACAGATGTGTGTTTTGCTGGCATTTCAGCACGCCGAGGAGACCGGAGCAGCTGGACCAGGCGGCGGGACAGCGGTCTGCGATCCCCTCACTGGCACCGGGCTCGGAAAGCCCCCGGGAGATGCGCGGCCGCGGGCAGGCGGAGGGACAGCGGAGGATGCTCCAGGTGGATGCACGGGGCCAGAGAGCGGGGCGGTCGCCCTCTGCGTCGCCCGAGCGGGGCAGCACCCCCACCTCGCCCTACTCGCTGCCCCAGATCGCGCCCCTGCCCAGCAGCACCCTCTGCCCCATCTGCAAGACGACGGAGCTCACCTCTGCCCCCAGCCAGCCCAACTACAACGCCTGCACCCAGTGTCACAGCAAGGTCTGCAACCAGTGCGGCTTCAACCCCAACCCGCATCTCACCGAGGTAACGCCTCTGTCACCCCAACCCTGCTGTCCAGGTTTTTTAAGTGCATGGTTGAAGCTTTGGGGGCTGTGAGGGAGTGTGGCAGTCGTGGTTTCCTTCCTCCAAGAAATTGCACCTTTGCTTTTGGCAGCTGCAAAGCGTTAGAGGCATTGCTGTTGGGCAATTCTCTGCTGGCCGGTCAGTGGGTAGTTGCAGTAAGGTGAGCTGTAACGAGGCGTGGGGGAGTTAAGGCAGTTAAAGGGAAGGGCCAGCCTAGTGCTGAGGTTCAGTCTCTGGCTGGGGCTTCTTGGTGGGACCTGAGGTGTGTGGCTGAGAGGAGGCCGTACGCTTGAAGTTGCCCTGACCTCGTGGGGCTCAACAGTAGGAGGTGAAGAGAGCAGCAGTTGGCAGTCCTGGGGCGCTGAATGTCACAGCCACCACGGGGGATGGTGGTTTTGGGGTGAGTGGACTGGTTCTGGCTTCCTCGTCCTCAGTGGCCAGTGTTTATCAGCTGAGTGTTGTTTTTTACTGTTGTAAAGATGCATTTATCTCTATGGAGATCGTGATAAGGTCTCAGATCCCAGCAGAAGACTCCACAGAGGTTGCAGGATTCCCATTGTGGGTGCCCCAAGAGCTTCACCACAATTAGCACAACCCAAGGGTTGTCCAGCGGAGGTGTTTGCTTTGTCGTCCTCTTCAAGGGACTGGCTGCTGGGGGGACAGCAGCTGCGGCCTGGGGTCACTTGCTTTCCTTACTTCCATTATTACTTCTGCTGCTATCACACAGTGACACAGAAAGGACCACATTGCCTGCAGCAATCTGGTGGCATTGAAAAGGGCGAAAGGGAGGCAGCTTGCAGGTTTACACGGCTGCTGTATCCCTTGGTGATAGGAGTCAAGTTATCGCAGTTGCAGAATGGCTGAGGCCGGTGGGGACCTCTGGGTCCATCTGATCCTACCCCCTGTCCCCTATCAAGCAGGGATACCCAGAGCAGGTTGCCCAGGACCACGTCCAGGCAACTTCTGAAGATCCCTTCCATAATGCAGGGATTTGGGGAAAAGCCACAGAGAACAGAGCGAGCCAGAGGCAAGCCAGGGTGTTTCAGCACAGGGATGGGACATGGACAGGTGTAGCCGTTTGCCTGGAGCAGCTCTGAAATCCATACCTCTGCTAAAACCACTGCTGTTGTCTGAGTTTTTGGGGTCAGTGCCACATGTACCCCCTACCACGCAGCTCGAGGTGGGCACCAGGAGCTCGGTGGTACTGGGGAGCCGGGAGCCCTCCCCAGGGTGGGTCATTGCAGCAGCTCCTGAGCATCCCTCACCTCCAGAGGTCATCTCATCCGACTTCTGCTCAAAGCAGAGATCGAGTGAGGTAGCTCAGGGTTTTATCCGGTTGGGTCTCAAACACTTCCAAGGATGGCGACTGAGCCCGCTGCACGGCTTGCCTGTCCTCGGTACAAAACTTCTTCCTATATCCAGTCTGATCCCTTAAGCCCTGCAGGTGCAGCAAGGTTGGTGCACGGTGATGTGATCATTTCTAATGATGTGATTTCCTGTGGTTATATTTTCCAGTTGTGTTTGCTTACAAGTAAATACATTTTCGCAGGAATAGTTCACATCTCTACTCTGGCTGGGGTAGATACATCCTTCTAACTTCTCTTTCTGCTTTCAAGGCTCATAAGCAGGACTAAATCATCAGAAATGTCAAATTTTCTAAGAAAACCGAAACCAAGACAACAAAAACTGTTTTATGCAGTACATCCTCTTCTGCACAATCTGTGGCCTGCCAGAAACCACAAGTATGGTGAGATGAGAGCTCCGCCGCTCGCTTGGCGTGATGCAGCCACGGGTAGCGGTTTCTGAAACCCTTGTGGGAGCCACAAGGTCTTGAAATAAGGTGTTTGTATAAGCTTGGCATGTCTCTTAATATATATCAAATACATGTATGCCCACACGTAAAGAAATAACAGCAGGGTTAGTGTGTGGGAGCTGCAGTCTGTCAGGCTCCATCCTGTCACTTCTAAAGCAGATGTCTCAGACAAGGGCTCACTGTACCCCTAGCAAAACACCTGAACCCTGCAATTAGGTGACACTTTATGCTCCAAAGGATGCACGTTTTTTTGAAAACACTTTTATTTCATTATTTTTTTCATATGGCTTGATGATCATTTTATTTTAAAGGCAAGTCATGCGTTTATATCGTTACTGAGCAGCTGGCCTCTTGGCGTCTTGCAGCGGCGTGTCTCGAGCTGCCTGCTTGCTGAGCAAAGATATCCCTGTTTGGTTTCTTGTTTGTTGTCTTTGAGTTTCTTTGAGCATCAGCTCATCTTGTCTCGCGGGGCTGGGGAAACAGACGTTCCTGTCCCCTCTCTGTGTCGCTTGGAGTTTTACATGCAGATAATCAGATTCTTGCTCAAAATAACTGCTGTCGTAGTTCTCAATTCTGTCGCGTGCTGGTGTGCGAGTTTTCCCATTCATTCACTAATTTTTCTGAAGGTCAGTGCTCTTCCCTAGGTGGTTATTTTAAGCCTGGGGAAATTTGAAGCAGGGAGCTACTAGAGCATCGTTAAAGACTGGAAGTGAAATGTGAAGAAGTAACGAAATAATGTGGTAAAATTTATCAGTTTACTCGTACTCCCATGTATGAAATAGTGCAGCCTTGCAGTCCTAATGCTCTGCTAGGATTTTTTAATTTCTCGTTGAAACTTTTCCTAATTTTCCTCTGGCTTTGAGGATTTATTTTTTTTTGTCAGGCTGTTCTGCAGGACCGCCCTGGTACTGCTGCCATCTCCTCTGTGAGCGAATAGCTGGGTTTCAAGCTAGTACAATAGGTTTAGAAAATCTTTTTTCTCCATCTTATGCTTTGTAATGCTGTTCCTTTTGACTTCTGCCTGATCCTGCAGCATGTTCATCTGATTGGATTTGCTCTGTTTGGTATAATGAGGAGGCAGGCATCCTATCTGCTCCTTGTGGGGTTTGAAGTGTCATAACACATTGCTAATTTGGGAAATGAATTTCTTCAGTATTGTCTTAATTTTATTTTTTAGGTTGCTTTTAATTCATTTCCTCCCCATCCTAAATGATAGTTGTTTGTTTTTTTTTTAAAAAACAGGTTTTGATTTTAATCAAGAGCAGTGGCACAGCATTACAATACGTGCTTTAATTTGTGTTGAAATGATGCTCACATCTAATAGGTTTGCTTGGGACTGTTTTAGGATCGTAGGGAATCTTTGCATTCTTCCTTATGTTTCTGTTGTGCTTTTTTTCAGTTTAAAATCGGGTTCATCAGACGCAGTTTCAGAAGTATTCAAATGCACTCAGTAGATTTTGATTATTTTTTTTTTCCCCCTGAGCGAAAGGAGCATGTTTATACGTGCGTGGCCTTCACCAGATTTCTTCCTTTGTCAAACCCCAGCTCTGGTCAGGAGGACGAGGAGCGCGGCGGCTGGCTTCCTGCCGCGGAGGAGAAGCTCTCGGTGGCTCCCGAGCTGCCTGTGCTGGGAGGAGGCAGCAGCTGTGTTGGTTCAGCTAATCGCTTCACAAAGAAAGAAAATGAAGGCTGAAAGCCACAGGAATCGTCAAGGTGCTCGTGTGCTGCTCTTCCTAAAGCCGATTGCTGCACCCGGCGTTTTTTTGGCAGGTGAAGGTGCCGTCGTGCCCAAACGGTGCTGCCTCCAGCGTGCGGGCGTGGTGGCATCGCGCCCTGCAGCTGGCAAGGCACACGGCGCTGGGTCAAGTCCCGCGTTTTGGGATGGCTTCTGAAGTAGCTACATCACGAAGAAGGAAAAGCCAGAAAAATCAATCTGTCGTTGCTGTTGCTTTGCAGATCCAGGAGAAATTTTCCACTGGGTCAGGTTGGGTAGAAGGAGAGACACGCTAGCTTGATCCTGAGTAGGCTGTTTGCTTTCGCACCGCTTCAGCCAGCTCTGAATGTGATTGCAGGGAATAATGCTTTTTTTTTTTTTTTGGTGTGAAAATATTGATAGGACTCCTGAATCTCTCTCCCTGGACCAACAGGTTGTGTGCACGTATTCCCTTCCTTGCTGATGACCTTCACCTCTTAATCCCCTTATCTGTGCGCCGAGCATGCCAGTCCCCACTTCATCCCGTGTCTGCCGCGTCGCAGTGAGGTGCTGCCGTCACCTCCTAGCTGCACTTTTTATTTATTTATTTATGCTCTCCCTTTTTTTATTGGGGCAGCTAGCACTGAATAGAGCAGCTGGTCTGAAGCTGGAGAGCGGCAGACTTGCACTTGCTGAGGCTTTCTAAATATAAATGACTTGTTTGCCTCTGCAGCCACTGCTGCAGGCTGAGCAGGGGCTTCTGCGGGCTGTCTGCAGCGGCGCGCGCGGTGCCTGCTCGATGGATTGCCGTCCAAGCCGGAGCCAACAAAAAAAAGCTCATGAGTAATCGTGGCTGTTCCTTCCCGTGTTCTGCCTCTCGCTCCTCTCTGCATAGACGGTTCCAATAATGAGAAATCCACTCAAAGAAAATGCCACGAGCAGCTTGGCCAACCGGTGGCCGGTGACTAATGGGGCTGGCGTTGCTCATGGTGCCGCTTCCGACGAGCCGACAGCAGGTCCCAGCGTACCCCTTTGGCGTTAAAAGGAAAGGGAAGCTGCCTGGGGACGTGCTTCCCTCCTTCACTGGGCTTTGTAAGGAGAAACCCAGCGGGACGATGGGCAGCTGCATTCTGCACAGCAGAGAGGGTGCTGCTAGGGGCAGCGCCAGCAGCTCCCCCGGGTTTTCAAGCTTTGCTGTGTGTTTTTTTTTTGTTTTTATTTTTCTTCCTGTTCTCCCGGGATGTCCCTGTGTGGGATGAGACCAGTCGCAGGAGGAGCTGCAGCCCACCTAACTCCTGCTGCCGGGGCTTCCGCCAGCACTGAGGGTGTCGGGTGCTGCCCAGCAGCATCTCTTTTGACCTGAATTTTAGCCGATGGCCGTCGTTATTTATAGAGCCGTGTGGGCTCCTCACACCAGAAACCCGGCTTGGTTTTCCGAGCTTGCTTCTTCCTAACCACCCCCCCGCCTCTTGCTGGGGCACGGCTGCATTTTGGTGCTTACAGGCTAAAAGTGGATTTAGGTAGCGTGAAAGCATCAGGAATTTCCGAAAATAGCCCTGTGCTAGCAGCAAGGTGTCTGCAGGCATCACAACAGCAGGTCGCGCCTGCCGAGGTGTTCCTCGCAGCTGGAATTTAAGCTCACGGAGCCTTGCTCGTGGCTCTTGCCTCCAGCCTCGGAGACATAACGTGAGGCTTTGCCCCTGGGCAGCGCTTACCGGAGGGGTGTGGTGCTAATTGGACTATGAAAACTGGTTAATTGAGCTCTGATTGAAACGGGGTCTTATCTAGACTGCAAACCTTTTGATCGAGGACAGCCGAAGGGTGGGATTTTTTTCAGCTCTGGATTTGGTTCGCCTTGTAAATATGCTGTGCGTTGGCTTGGCTTTTTTTTCTCTGAGGGAAATCAAAGCGAAGTTGTTGCAATGGCTCAGTAGGAAAATGTAGAGAGGGAAATGTGGTCTTAATGGGATCGGAATAGACCATGCAGCAGGTCTGTGGGATTAAATGTGTGTCGAAACGAGTTAAGGCAGGGATGCAGCACGGCGCTACGACAGCCGGGGGTGGGTGCTGGGGGAAGGCAGCGCTCTGCTGGCTCCGGGAGCTCGTTTCTGCCTGTGACACCCCCGGGCATCTTCCCAGGCACCCCAGGGCCAGTTCCAGGTGCGTGGCTGGGTGCCGGAGCGCGAAGGCGAGGCAGCACCCAGCACCGGTGGGCTTAATTTGGGCACGAAATATCTGTTGGAACTCCCCCAGGATGGGAAGCAGGCCCAGTGCTGACCTTCTGCTCCCTCCAGCTGCCTGCTCGTCCTCCTGCCTGCAGCCCTGGGGCTGGGCCGGCCGGCTCCTTGCTGCCAGGGGAGGCTGGAAGGGGACAGGCGCACGCATCGGTCCTGCGGGAAGGGAGTTTTGGTGCCCCGCGCCCCTCTGCTGAGCGTGACACACCGTATTCCTGGTACAAGGAAGGAGAAGCACAAAGGCTTGGGCTCATGCGTTTAGCAAAGTCTGGATTATTGTGAATCATCCGCTGTCCTTATCAGAGCGCTACAGACGGCGTTTGCATCAGTCACAGCACAGCCTGCTCTCGGAGTCGGCGGCAGCGCTCTTCCCGTTTAATTGCCGCAAGCAAGCAGCTATTTGAAGCCCTGTCCCCAAAGAGCAAAAGAGCTTGTCGTTGCACGGAACCCAGCTTTGCAAGATGTGTGGGCTCAGCAAATGTCCCCTGGAAAGGATGCAAACCTACAGGTGTGCACGTATATCACTGCAAGAGGTTGGCTGCGCCGCTCTGCAGCGTGGGGCCGTGGCTGGGCTTGGTGCTAACAAACGGGAGCACCCAGGGGGGTGTTGGTTTAATAGGTTTTTGCCTGGTGCAGTACACCAGTGCATGAAGACGTGGGAGGGGGGAGCTGCAGGTGCTGAACTGCCGCAAGCAGGGCTGGGAGGAGATGTGGCTGCAGCTCCTCGGGGCCATAGCTCCTCCCAAACCAGCATAAGCACGGCTGTGGTCCACGCATCTGTTCTGCTCGGTCCCTCCTGCGCTCTCCGGCATGCCACCAGGTCTTTCTGTCCTTGGGGACACCTCACGTTGCTCCTGCCCTCCAGGAAGGTGCTGCACTGTGCTGTAAAGGTCTTGAGCAGAGCGCGGCGCCCAGCAGATACAGCACGGGTCCAGTGGGAAGGTCTTGCTAAAAACTAGTGCTCTGTGACGAGGTACCCTGGGGAGCTGGCAAAGAGTTGAATTACCTGAGTCTCTGGATTCCTCAGCAATCATGAACACGCTTATTGTGGGGAGAGGCTTGTCCTTGAGCACGCCTGCGTCCGTTCTGCCCACGATGAGCAGCGCGTGCTCTCCCTGCTGCAAAGCCTGTCAGGCCTGGGGAAAAGCAGCTATCCCTGGTGCTTGGTGGAGCTTGGCATGCAAACACAGGAGCAGCTAATGCGCTGAAATTCGGTTTTACAAACTCTACCTTATGTTCTGACCTGCCATATTAATTTTCCAGATGATATGATTGTGGCTTTCGTATTTGAGAGCTCTTTGAAAAATACCACCAAACCGGCACGCCGCTGCTGCCATCTGTCTTCTGAGTGGCTTCTGGGATGCCGTTACTTGCTCTCAGCAGACAATGCTTATTGTCCTATTGAGTTAGGAAGAAAGATCTGCAGGCACTTCTGAAGTATTGTTTTCCATAGGTAACCCTGGGTGTTAAATTCTAGTTGAGGCTGGGGTCGCGTTGAAGTGACCCTCTGTGCAGGTGCTGGGAGTATGTCCCTGGTGACAAGTGCCGGGATCCGACGGTTTTGAAGGAGGTGCCCTCGGGAGGTCTCCAGCACCATCACTCGGAGCCCCCGCCTCCTCCAGCCACCATCCGTGTCCCCCTGCTCTGCCGCCACTTCCTCGCTGCACAAAGCACCGGGAGGCGACGGTGCCCGAACAGGCGGGCACATGGAAGGCGGCGTTGGTTTGGGTGCAAAATGCTCTCCATGCTGCTGCTTCCCCCTCACCGCTCCGTCCCTCGTTTGCAGCCTGGGTCCGGCCGCTCGCTGTCCCCGCAGCTCCCGTGCCGCCGGGCTGGAGGCTGGGGCGCACGGCGGTGGGGCAGCGCTGCAGGATGCAGAGAGCGGTGCTTGCTGTTGCCGTCACGTCTGAAAAGCACGCTGCGGATCAGAGCCCCGACAGCTGGCGCTTAAACCCAAGCTAACTCTGCTCGAAGCTGTGGTACTGGGACAGCACTTGGTGCTTCTCTCCAGAAGTGGTTCCTCGTTGGCGTTTGGAGCTTGGAGCAAATCAAAGGGGGGATGAAGTCAGCTGGGTCGATGCAGTTTGCTCGTCTTTATCTCCGTTTAGTCGGAACGGACACAGTGCTCAGCTTGCACAAGGTATACACCAGTCCCATGCCCGTTCTGGCCATGGTGGCAGTGCTGATGGAGGCACTGAGCGTGTTTAGCACCCAAAGGTGCTGCACTGAGCTCTTGGGCTGGAGTAGGAAACATTTAGGTCATTGGTCCTGCGCACCTTTACAGCACTGCACTGGCAGAAGAAGGGACAGCTGTCTGGAGGTGGCTGTCACAGGTGCGATGTTTTCATCAGAAATCAGCAAGTAAGGGAAGCTTTTTTTATTTTTCCTCTTGTCCTGACAAGTTAATTTGAGCTTCTGTTGGATGCTGGTTCCTCTCAGCTCCTGCATGCCGTCTGCAGGACCCCCAGCTGGAGCAGCTCTCTGCTCTCCTCCCAAACGAGAGGATGCAACGTGCCGGTGCTGAGGGCCGTGGTCCAGGCTGGCTCTGCTGGGCACCCACCCTGAAGCAGTGGGAGAAGAGTGACCGGAAAGAGGAAAGTTTTGCTTCCGGGGTGTAATTTTTTTAACCGAGCAATTTTTATTTTACATTTTTCTCTTCTGTAGAAGTTTCTGGTTCTGTAACCAAGGACTTGGCCTGTCCTCTGAGCAGAACAAAGCTAGTAGGACATAGCAGGGTGCTTTCTGATGAAGAGTTTGTGCAACTTTTTGGGGTCTTTTGATTTAGGCCTCCATGGCACGCAAAAAAAAAAAATCTTGATTTGAAAGACCCGTTTTAATCTTGCTTTGCATTTGCATGTGTTAGTATTTTTTTTTTCCTTGAAGAAAGGGTGATTGCTGTTGTAGACGGGCTTGCAGTTAAGCACCCCCTTTTTAGAGGAGTATTTAACAGCTAGGAAAATACAATTAACAGCGGCGTGGCTTTACAGGTATCTGTTCACTTCTAATTCTTTGCAGATTTTTGTGTTAGAAATGGTGTGGTTTTTACTTAGCAGGTGATCACTAGCACACTGTGTCTGGGTACGTTGGGACAGGAATAGCAACCCTGCTGTAGAAAGGCTGTTCCCACTGCAAGCAGGACCTGGAGGCACACGTGGCCATGAGCTGTGCCTAAGGGGATGCCCTGGAGACACCAGGACCCCGTTCTGCAGCGAGGAGGTGCCCGTCACTGCCTCGTGGCCTTGGTGCATGGATGGCTCCTCCAGACAAATGCACCCAGTGGGGAACCGCCAGTCCCAGGCTGCAGTTCTGTCCTCTGGGGAAGGGGACAGCAAGTAGCAGACTTAAACTGCAAGAAGTTTTAGGTTAACGTGTTGGGACTGCTCGCTAACAGTCAGGATGGTTAAGCTAAAGCCCCGATATTCCCCCTTCTAGTGCCCACCCAGTAAACCCACGACTGCTGGGAAGTGTAAGGACCAAATTTGGCACCTGGGGACAGGAGGGGACGTGACCCAGTCCTGCCTCGCTCTGTGGCTGTCTACTTTGTTCGATACCTGCATCTGCTGAGCAGCGTGAAAATCCAAACAATGGCACAGGCTGTGGGAGTGATTTCAGGCAATTTCGGTGATTTTCAGTGTGAGTGATTTCAGCTGGGGGCAGCTCATGCTGTTGCTCCTTTGGCCAGTGCTTAATAGCAGGAGTTGCCTTTTTTTTTTTTTTTTTTTAAATTTGAGTTGTGGGATGAACCTTTTCACCCCAAGTCATCCCCTACCCTGAGGAACTCTTGCAGGGTGACGGTTGCGTCAGGACTTCTTAACGAAGGTCAGGTCATGGCAGCTTTGGGGTGTCTCAGGGCCATTGCATCAGCTTGCATCTTCTTTGCTACGGCCATAGATCTGTGCCTCACCAGTCCTGTGGCTGGCTAGATTGAGAATTATTCATGGCAGGGAACTTAGGTTTATCTGGAATAATTGAGTAATTAACTCTGTTTAGGTATGTAAAAAGGTTGTGCAATGGCTTGTCTGTCTTCAGGCCTTACATTCTGCAAGAGCATCCGTTACATATTTAATCCATAGCAATAAAAAGACAGAATGCATTCTGCTTTGCTGCATTGGTCCACTCCAGTTTGTTCCCTTGCCCAAGCTGTTCATTCCAGTTGGTTTTCTCCAAAAAAAAAAAAAGTTCATTGGACCGGGACAAACGAGGCATAACTTGGCTGCTTCAGTCTGGAGAGGATGGGAGGCAGAAATGGCTGTTCTGTGGCTCTCTCTGAAAATATTTTGTACTATTTATGTCAGCACCCAGGATTATCTGTATCATTTTAAAAAAATTATGTCCCACCCGGTTTGTAATGAGCAAAACAGCAAAATCAATTGTGTGACATCTGTAGACGGGGCAAAACTTGACGCCTAAAAGGACCTTGAGGTACTCAGGCTCATTGGGTTCGTTCCCTGCACTGCAGGTGCGGCCTCCAGGTGCTGTGCTTGTTGAGGAGCATCCCCAGAGGAACCAAAAACTCGTGGCAAGGCTGCAACAGGGCCTGCTCGGAGCAGCCACGCGGAGCCGTGCAGCAAATGAATGAGGGTTTGTTCCGCACTACCGACAGGAAAGCGGGCTGCTTTTAAGTTAATCTGCTTTCAGGCTGCGTATCGAGAGCAACCCCTGTGCGTTGCAACGGGGGGGAATCATGCTGCTGCATGGGCTCGGCTGCCAGCTTTCCCCTTCGTGCCCAAGGAAACCCGTGCTCTGGGCACTGACACCAGGCCCCTCGCTCTTCCTAGGTTGCTATTTTAGTTCTGTAGAAGTCAAAGAAGTCTCAGGGCCCCAGAGGCTCCCGATGTTGGGATGCGTCGCCGCAGGGTACCGGAGCAGCAGCAAAATGAGGCAAAGCAATCCATTAGGCTTCCCAGGAGTGCGAGGGCTCGTGTCGAGGCCCTGCAGCTGCGGGGCTTGGAGCTGCACTTAAAGCACGTCCATGCTGCAAGCTCACGAGGTGAAACCCTGGGGGGAAAGCTCTGCGCAGCTCCCCGTGAGCACGTGTGGAGGAAAGCGTCCTCCGAGCACATCTGTGCGTCCGAACCTTTCATGTGCTCCCACGGAAGGAGAACAAAGGCTGTCTAAACAGGAGCTAGTGAGGCAGCAAATCGCACAAGAAACATTCGCTAATGAAGTGGAAGGGCTTGTCCCTTTGCCCAGGGCCGTGGCACTGCAGGCGTGCAGGGCTGGGCAGCATCGTGCTGTGACGGGGGCCCCGTGACCAGGGAGGAGAGGCTGGGGGCACCCCGGCAGGATCAGAGTGTAGGGTCTGGCTACAGAAAGGGCTCTGCCACCCGTTAACCCCGACCGGGGCATGGGTTTCTTGCCTTCACCCAGGAGGCAGCGGCTCCCTCAGCGCACTGGCGATGGGGACCTGGCAGGGGGAGCACCACCCTGCCTGTGACGGCAGGTCAAGGTTAGTTGCAAAGCTGTTCGGTGATTTTTTATTTTTATTTATTTTTTTAATTTATGTTTCGCTTAATCTTTGTGTGGTGTGTGGAAGGAGGGCGTGCAGATCCTGTTGTGCACGGGCAGGGGCGGCCGCCCCGGGGACAGAGGGGTGCGCTGTGATGCACACATGCAAGGTCTCCAGCAGCCTTTTTCCTGCCCTGCCTGTATCCCGGCAGCAATCTCCCCGCAGGAGCACATTGCATGCACTCTGCTGCCTTTTCCTCTGCTGTGCGCAGAAGAGATGGCACCCGTTTGTGGTTCCTGGTCGTTTTGAAAGCAGCGGGAGAAGACTCGCTCTCAATTAGTTTGGGGGGTGCTAACTAGAGAAAGAGGCTTTCTTAGGGGAAAATTGGTTAATAAATGACTAATAGGGTGAAATGGCGCTGTCTTACTCTGCAGCTTGGTTCTCTGGACAAATGCAATTTCCCATCTGTTGTTTGCAGTGAAGGAGATGAGTTTTGGGGGTTTGTTCCTGCTCGCCAGCACGGGTTGATTATTTCCTGGCAAGCGCTAGCACAATGATTACCGAGGGCTTCTGTGGCTTCCCCTTCTGGACAGAAGTGCCGAGGAGTGGATTTTATTTGTTTTGATATCTTTGAAGAGAAAGCTGAGCATAAGGTGGCTGTTTTCAGAAGTGCCTCGCTGAGCGATCCCCTTGCCAGTTAAGTGCCTGAACACCCCTAATTGCACGGTCCTTCCGGAGCGCTGCGTCCTTGTGCAAGCATGCTTTACATCTTGACCAGGAAACTTCAGCCCACGTCCCTGTGTGTACTGGCGTGGAGCTGGCATGCGTTTTGGCCCATCTTGAGGCCACGCTGGGACAGCCATCGGCTCCAGCCATGCTGCAGGGGAGCCTGCAGAGACCTTGTCCCCTGCTGCTCTCTTCTCCTTCGTGCCTGCTCCCCTAGGTGGGACCCTGGCTGGTGCTCCACGTTGCAGCCTCCCAGGGGGTGTTTTGCAGGGCTCTTGTCTCACTTGTGTGCAGGTTGTGCACCGATCCAAACAGTGAGAGCTGCTTGCCCTGCTGTGAATAGGTGAGCTCTGGGGTAAGCTGTCCCTGTGCTGCTACAGGAGAAATGGGCAAAATCTTCAGAACAATGTATATATTTGTATTTGTTGTGCTCTCCACCAGCCAGCCTGAGATGGTGCGGGAAGCCTTCTCTGTGTGGTACCATTAGCTTTTCTCGCTTGTCAGGAGCTCTTCCAGGCTTTGCTGAGCTTTCGCTGCTCTCCCCCTGCAATTCCCACCTTCTGCCTGCCCTGCAGCACCCCCAGCCCCCCGCCGTAGCTTGCTGCTCCCCCCCCCCAGCTGGAGGCTGTCGTGTAGTGTTGCCTGTTCTCTTGGATCAGGCTGTTCCTTTAATTGCACGGCGCATAGCTCTGGCAGATTTTGGTGCGATGCTACAAAATGTAAGACGTGCCCCTGGAGAGCTCCTCCAGAGCTGATCCGGGAGGCATTGCAAGGAAGGGACGTTTCGCTGACTCGCTGATTTCTTTAGATGGTGGTTCTTCAGCTGCAGGCTAAGCTGATGAGCTGAAGGCGTGTGAGGACACTCAAGGCATGTCCCTGGCAGCTCTTCAGCTCCAGGAAGAGGCTGGGATGCTGCAGTGTTCCTCCGGGACAGCCAGTAGCACCCATTGATGAACCCCTTCTTCACCCAGTCAGTGATCCCTGGCACTGAGCCTCCCCTCAGGGCGATTAACGCAGTACCTTCGTTACCAAATTACAGCTTTGGCTATTTTTATACCACCCTGGCTCTGGAGGTTCTGGTGCCCAGGAAAGGTGGCGAGGGAGATGGGACCATGGTCTTCAGGCACATCTGCTGGGGGTCGGCTTTGTGAGCTGGGGCTCCTGGAGGCCTGGAGTTGGAAAACTCCTTCCAGAGGCTTGCTGTCTTGTGGTTCCCAAATGCGTTTTTCCAAGATTTCCAAATTTGTAGAATGTTAAATACACATTTTGGACAACTTGGAGCAAACCCACGTTCCTTTCCTTTGCTTGACAATGAACTTGTCCCGTTTTTCAGCTGGCTGTGCACCCAGTTTTCTCATGCCAGGAAAGGAGGGCAGGCTGTGTCTCTCCCTGTCCTGTTCAAAGTGGCCAACCGGCATGGGACCTCTTACTTGAGATCACATGGAAGCTGCTGGTGCCAGCCTAAAATAACCCTTTCAGACAAGTAACTGTGCTCCTGACGTGCCCAATGGCCTCCTGTATGGAGAGCTGTGGCTGCGGGGAGGTGTGAATGGGCAGAGCTGGTCAGGAGCCACCAAGTCTCCCAAATCTCAAATAGTCATCTAATGCTCTCCTGTCCTCGTCCGCTTGTCCAGTAGGACAGCCTTCTGCATCACCTCCAAACGGTCCCGAATAGCCAATCTGTGGTAAAGATGGAATTATTCTTCATTATGGTCCTAAATTTTGGCTCAAAGAGATCATGGGCGTTTGCTTGAAGCCTTTCTGTTTGCAGCTCACTTTAAAGCTCTTGCCCACTGTGAAGGCCGAGCACTGTGCTTAGGAGGCCTTCACGGCCGTGTTGTCTTGCCTCAGGAGATCCAAACAACCTGCGCATCACCAGCCTCTCCTGCTAACAGATCCAGGGGGCAGGCCGTCTCCGCATAACTGCCTAAAAGAGGTGGTGGTAGAATAACGGCGAAAATCCCACGAGCTCAACAAGCCATCTCCGTCATCGTTTCGTATCAAGTCGCTTTTAGTTGGGCGGCTTCCTGGGCGTTGTTCTAGAGGGACTGGTGAACCGCAGTACACAGGGCCGCATGTTGGCCCTCCCTGTGTACCTCTGCAAAGCACCGCTCTCCTGTACCGAGCCCACCTGCAGAGGGTCAGGATTTGGCCCCCCCGTGCATCCCGTCGCACTGGGTGGTTCAAACTTTCAAAGCTGGCGAGATGAGTTTGGGCACTAAATCCCCTAGAGATGAAAGGCCTTATAAGTTTTACCTCCATGAGCCTTGTACCGAGCCCAACAGCATGTGTATAATTTGCTTTAATGGCTAGAAACATCTGCTGTTAAAAATGATGCTTAATATATTTGGCTTCCATTTCCAGTCATTAGTTCTTTTTATGCCTTTTTATGCCTAATTAAGAACCTTTTAGTACCTGATATTGTTTCCTCTGAATGTGCAGCTCTGTCGTAATCAAGTCACTTCTTAATCTTCTCTTTGATAAACTAAAAAGATCAACCTCTTTAATTCTCTCATTTCAGACATTTTCTCCTAAAATTGCTTTTACAGATCCGGTCTATATCTTTTGCAGAGTTGTACTAATGTTTTTTAAATGTCGGTGTTGAACCGTTCACGGTTCTGGAACGGCTCCCTTGGTGCTGGAAGCAGAGGCTGAGCCACCTCCATATTCCCACCTCCAGCTTCGTGCCACCGCATGGAGCCAGCTCGGGTTTGCAGGAAGCAGAGACTCGGCTGCATCCATATTTATTGCTATACCGAACTCTGTGATGTGGTGATATTGCCACAGTGAGATCAGGACCCTACTAGAGAGGCACCTAAGCAGTAGTAAGCCCTTGTTGTCCTCCAGGTCTGCCAGGTAACTACTCTGAAATCCATTTGGCATATTCAGTATTTTATAGGGCTTTTTTTTTTTTTGTCAGCATGTCACTTATTATGAGGTTAAAACACCTTTTGGACATCATGTATATTGCTTCCATTCATTACTAATACCAAATCTGCATTCTTAGCAGAGAATAAAATCAGGTTTGCTTTCCATGACCTATTTTCCCTAAAACCACGTTGACTGGCATATATGCTTGCCCTTCAGTTCTCTGCTGCATGACTCCAGTGTCATCTTTCTGTCTTAGATGGCTGGCTGGCCTGTTCAGGTCATACCCTTGCTGCCTCGGTGTTTAAGCAGAAGACATGCAGTCTTCTAAAATTCCCTCAGTGCACTTTAACATCAGCATGCAGCAGTTTTCTTAGCTCTCTCAGATCTTTTGGATGCAAAATTATTCAGATCTGCCAAATTTAAATATCCTTAGCGCTGGTAGATGTTGTTGAATGTTAGTCTCAATTGCTAATAAGTTGGAAATGCTTCATCCTTGAGATGAGTATTATCCTGCTTCTTTCCAAATGTTTACCAGCAGTAATTATCGCACTTCCACCGTATCTTTCTCATTAGCAGCGTTACCTTCTGCATCCAGTAATGGACCTGTGTCCTTCCTCGGGTAGCCTCTGTCCATGATGCACGTGATAAATCTTTTCTGCTGCTCCCCAACAGACTTTTTCATGAAGTTCCTGTGTTTTCATACGGTTTACGTACTTCACAGCTTCTTGTTTCCATCAGTTGATATTGGTGTGCTGAGCTCTGATAATTTTTGATTTTATATTTCCAATTGTGCCTTTTTTTTTTTGCACAGCAGTCGCCTTCCCTTCTAGCCAGCCTCATTCACTCCCTATTGAGGGATTGGTTCTGTTTCAGAATCATCATTTTGCACTCCAATTTTCTTTGAATTTTTCAGTATTTCTGCAGTCAAATTTTGTCAGCTGAAGGAGACTAGCATGCTCTGCACATCCAGTCCGAGGCTGTTCACGGAAGCATAACTTTGCTTCTTGGTATTTCAGAGTGTAATGGTGACTTCAGCATTCCAGCGATGGGAGCTGGACCTTGAGTTTTCGATCTTTTTAGGTTTTCCTCTTCTCCTTGATGGGTGTTTTCGTTTTGCTGCTTACCCAGACTGTTGGCACTAATGTAGAAGTAGTAGGAAAACTTCTTTCCATATTCCTGCCTCTGTTTCTGTCGTGTTTCCTGTGCATCTTCCACTCCTCCGTGGTTGGTCGGCGGGCAAGAAGGTTAGCATGCAGAGGAAGGTGATGCAAGCCACCTGAGTCGCCCATCATTTCATATGTTTGAGTCTTAATCACCCAGTACTCCGCCAAATCAAGACTTTCAGGGGTTGGGTTACCAACCTTCACTCTTCCAGGATCCTTTCAATTGTCTTTGATCTGCATAGGCCACACGTCGCAGAGAGGCTGGCCAGGCAGTGCGGTAGCCCCACGTGAAGTCACGTCTCAGACATTCACACGGGGAGCCCACCACACCGCTGTATCCCCTCGAGTTTTCTCCTCGGTATTCCACAGCATGTGCTCGCTGAAACACTGGTAACTATCTGGTCACTTCTGTCTGATTGGAACACTTTTTTTTTTCCTGTCTTGGTTGCAAAGCACCATTGATTGTATGCATGTACACATGCAAGTGAGCTTGTAGGCATGCACATGAACCAGGTTTAAGTGGAAAAAGCTTCAATTATCCCATTGTTCCCAAGCCTCTGAGCTCAGGACTGTCCTGGTGGCTTGTCCCTGACCCATACTCTGCTTTTGTGGCCATCAGGAGACGGGGGGACCTCCTGGTGTCAGGGAGCACTTCTGCACGGTGGAGATCTGCTCTTTCCCCACTACCTAGCCCTAGGGTCTTAAAGTGTGGATAAGAAGATTACGCAGAGAGGGAAGATTTGCATTTCTTAGATACTGGGAACTTTGTGGGGGAGAGAGAACCTGAATAGAAAGGATTGGTTCTCCCTTAATCAGAGCTGATGGGGATAGCACGCAAAGCTGATGGGAGTTCAGGAGCCGCTCTCCTGAAATAGCGCAGCGGGGAAAAACGCCGAGGGACAAGAACGCAAAAATAATGTGAGGAGTTCTGCACATCTTCAGTTTGTGGCTCAGAACAGTGATCGCAAAACCACAAGAAGTTATAAAGTCTAATAAATATCAGTGGCTGTAACAGCCCCTTGCGATGTAGCTAAATGGGGAGGATGCGGTTGGGGTGGCTCACGTCGGGTGGTGGTTTGGGCAGCAGGCAGCACCCCTTGCACGTGGTCACACTGCTGAGGGTCTGGAGGGCGGACAGGGTGAGCAGAAGTGACAGGGTTTGGGGCACGGGAGCTCAGCAAGCAGTGGGCATGGCAGAGTGAGAAGAGCTTGGAGCTGATGTGTGACCGCTTCTGTAGGGTGTGGGAAGGAGCTTTGGAGACCCAGGGACGGAAGATGGAGCAGAGTTGGAGAACGCTCTGGTTCTTTTTGGCCCCGTGCTTTGCTTTTCTTGGGGAAATCTTCTGCAAGCAGACCTGGTTATCCTGTGCTATACGTTAATATTTGCATAGCTGCAGAGCATCCCGGGGATTCCTCATATTAGAAGGCTCGCAGCTTTCATACGGCCTCTTTAATTAACTTAATTCAGACATTAGTGTGTCACAGGGAACGTCTCTCAAGGGGGGGAAGTCTTTCATTTATCTCCACTTAGCCAGGGAGCACTACGTTTTTCATTTGCATCCTCTGACTTGTCCTTGTAAGAGTGGGAATTAACCTCTCACTCCCACGCCGGTGTTGTGCCCACCCAGAGGAGCTGATGCATTGTGGAGAAGCTGCTCCTTCTGCCCCCGGTATCCCTGGACCTTCTGCAGGTCCTGTGCTCACCCCGGAGGTGGCCCTGGCTGTTTTCTGGACTGCTTGTAGATGCCATTCGCTTGCCTTGAAGGGCACAGGCTTGGGAGGAGGTTTCATGGGGTTAGGGAGGCCCCAACCAAGAGAAGAAGTGGGCTTCCAGGACCTTCTCCCTCCAGCTTCTGCACCCGCATCCAGAGCCCTCTTCCACCAGGAGAGAGCTGGGGGGACGAAAGCCTTATAGCTAGCAAGAGCTTTGCAGCAGAAGCCTTGGAAGCAAAACAAAGCTAATTAAAGCCTGCTTCAGCACATGCCTGTTATGCTGTAGGTACCTGTGACAGATGGGGTCTGTTCCCCGTGACTGCAAGACACTTGTGCGAAGAACACAGTGCTGAAATGTTTGCTTGTTTGTTTGTTTTTTGGGGGGGAGAGTGATAACTTAGCTACATAGGATTTTGCTTACAGAGCTCGTTAGCCATGACCTGGTGGTGCACGTGCTGGCCGCGCCCTGCTTGCTGACGGTCGCTCACCGCCCCGTGTCCTCTTCTTGCCCCACAGGTGAAGGAATGGTTGTGCCTGAACTGCCAGATGCAGAGGGCGTTGGGGATGGACATGACCACTGCCCCACGCTCCAAAAGCCAGCAGCAGCTGCACTCCCCGTCGCCGTCTCCGTCCCACTCCCCAGCCAAGCTCCCGGCGGGCCAGGAGAAGACCCCGGCACCCACCCAGACAAGCGCCCGTCCTGGTGCCACCACCGCTGCCCCACTGCCTGAGACCCAGAAACCACAGACGGCTGCACCGCAGAGGGAGCAGCATGGCCAGCCAAAAGCCGCCGCTCCTCAGGAAGCGGCAAGGTCCTCCCCGCAGCACCATCAAGCAAAACCTTCCTCCTCTGAGCAGAGAAAGGCGGTGGGAGACCCCAAACCCCCCGCCCCTGGTGCTGGGGCTCCTGAACAACCCCAGGAGGGGCTCACGGGGAAGCTCTTCGGCTTCGGAGCTTCCCTCCTGACCCAGGCGAGCACGCTCATGTCTGTTCAGCCAGAGGCCCCCGCTCCAAGTCAGCAGTCTTCTGGCAAAGTGCCTCCAAAAATCGTCTTCAGTGACGCCAGCAAGGAAGCTGGTCCCAAAGCCCTGGGGGCGCAGAGCCGGGCTGGGGCTGCGCCGGCTGCCAAAGCAGGCAAACCGGAGCCGGGCGTTAAGCCAAAGGAAGTGCCGAAAGCCAGGGTCTTGTGCCCCCTCTGCAAGGCGGAGATCAACGTGGGCTCCGGCGAGCCCCCCAACTACAACGCCTGCACGACCTGCCGGCAGCAGGTGTGCAACATGTGTGGCTTCAACCCGACGCCTCATCTGGTGGAGGTAAGGGGGCTCGCAGGGCTTTCATCGCTCTCTTGTCACTTAAAATGGGGAAAATACAATGCGTTTCCCATCAGAGGCTGGTCCCTGCTGTATGAAGCCCCGGCCTGCGAGCAGCCTCCTGGGGGCAGAAGCAAATGCCAGAGGTGCATGCAAAGCTCAGATCTCCTCACAGTGAAAGCAGTGCCGGGTGTATAGCAATGTCCCGTGTTCTTTGTGTGCTTCCCGTGACCCGAAGCGGTGAGGAGACAAGGCACCGTGAGGCAGGAGGCGCTGGAGGGCGGTGGGGATGGCAATCCCAAAAGTTGGGTGCGGATGGTCACGTGGAGGCAAGGGAGAAGGCTCCACGGGAAAAGAGCCCTGAAAATCGTGAGGGGACGGCTGCTGGGAGAAAAGCCCAGGGAATGTGGGAGGCTGCAGCCGGCACCGTGTCGGTGCCAGGACTGGGCCGGTTTGGTTTGTGAGGGTGGAAGGGACTTGCTGCAAACAGGCTCTGGATCCCCTGGTAAATCTTCACCGGTCTGCAGCGAGGATTTCACAAAAATGTACGGATTTTATACCGATCTCACGTGAGGAGCAGAGCGAGGGGTGGTCGCTGCTCGGGGCACCCCCAGCAATGCTTTCCGCTCCCTGTAGGTATTCAAGGAGTCAGGGGCCAGGGTAAGGAAACAAAAGCCGCTCACCAGGGAGTGTCCTCCTCCTGGTGCTGCAGGTGGATGTCTCGGCCAGGCGGAGCTTGGCAGTGGATGTCCTGCCCCAGATGGTGAGGGCACGAGGGAAGCGGTCTGGGACCCAACAAGAGGGTTTCAAGCCAGCTGAGGACACACGCTGGCCCGTTGGAGTTTGCTGCCCTCTCCAGATCCCCTGCTCTGTGGTGTCTGCGTACGGTGTGAGGGAACAGGCTGTGCACGGCGCTGTTCGGACGCGAGCAGCTGGGTGCTGTGCAGCCCGCTGGGGTGGAGTGCGGGGAGAGGAGGAGGAGGAGGCCGAGGTGGGCTGAGGGCCATCCAGTCCCACCAGCTGTGGTCCGGGAAGTCTCTGAATTGTGGTGCCCGCCCAGAGCATCTTCCAAAGCCCCCGAAAGGAACCTTAACCATCTCCTAGCTGCCTCAGCTCTATAGGAGCATGGTGCAACTGGCGCAGGTGTTCCCATACCTCCCCCTTTGGCAGGAGGGAGGGAGATCTTACAGACCCTTGGAGAAGGCCTTGTCTGAAGTCTAGACCCTCACCTCCTCCTCTACAGGTGATTCAAGACCCTTATGAGAGGGTGCCCGTGGCTTGCTCCTGGAAGTGCTGCATCTAGCAGCCAGCAAGACACACAACCAACACCATCAGCATGTGGAAAAGTTAATGGGAATTTCAAATGGCCAGAAGTAGGATTGCTAATCTTGGCTCCGTTCCACTGTGGATAATTACATTTTATGTCCCTAACTCTTCCCTGCAGTTTCAATTACAGGCAGCAATGTTCTCCCCTTCCCGAAGCTCTGGACGCAGAGGCGTGGAGCAGCACCCCTTTCACGCGACTCCCTTTTCGGCAGAAATGCTCTGCTCCTTCCTACCAGTTTTGTTCTAAAAGGTCGAATCTCAAAGAGGTTTGTGTGGTGAGAATGGGAGCAGCAGCAATCTTCCCAGCACAAAATGACTGCTTTGAAACGGAGCTGTGTGGAAATTGGTGTTACTTTGGATGCTGGGATGAGACCTGCAGCAATAGTGCTCTATGAAAATGAGTTGAAGACTGCTTGGTATGGAGCATGGTATGTTTTTATTAGGCATAATGTGAGCAGAACTAGACTGGGTACCAGTAAAGCACTGCTTCTTCCCTATCCTGAGGATTTTGGTGAGAAAAGGTGTCCAGGCTTTGTGTAGTCCCTTGCGAAGGGCTGAAGCCCAGTCTCGGTGTGCTCTTGGGTAAGGATGAGTTTCCAGGATAAGTTTCAGAAAACGCACACGTGGATGAAATGGCCGTAGCATGCTCCCCTGGACACCCCGTTGTGGCACAGAGCATTACTTTGGGTGTGGGTTGTAGCTGCTGACGTGGTGCTCTCCACAGGTACCATGGAAAGGTGGCTGAGAGGCAGGTAGCCTCTCCCCAGCAGTGGTCTTGGATATCTAGAACGAGAATCTGGCTTAGAGTAGATGGGTTGGCTGATGCAAAATTATTTTTTAAGAGTTGAGGAATAAATGAAACACTTGAGCTGTGAATGTTGTTAAACTTTCTGGAAAAATAAAGGGGGGGGGGAACATTGTAAGATCTTTTAATACTGTCAGGCTTTAGGTTTGCTTGATCTTCTTAGAAAATTGCTCTGTGGTCTTATCCTCTGAGTGGAAGTGTTTTGCCTGCAGCTCGCATGAGCTTGTCCCAAGCTTCAAGATTCGTACACAAATAGCAGAGCTCATTCTTTGAAGTAGCAAGGCTTGATCCATTAATTGCTTTACGAATTAGGACCTTGACTGCAAACTGCTGTTGGAAGTTCTGTGAAAGCTAATGAGGACGTTTGAGCCTGGGTCCGCTGATATTCAGAGGAGCCTGCGTTGAAGGCTGGGCAGCCACGGGCGGTACCCTGCAGCCTGGGCAGAGCCTTCCTCCCTGGCTTCAGACAGTGTGAGTCACACCAAGGCGGAGGAGAAGAAGGCACAGGCTGTTGTGGCCTGGTTTTTGGAGGAAGGATGGAGTTTTGCAGCCAAACAGTGCTAGAAGAACATGTTTTCTGCAAATAGTTGCATCGTCACTGCAGGCTGCTGAGGCTTGGTCACAGTGTCACGGAGCTGGGCTTCCTCACAGAGGTGGGCTGCGTGCATTGGCAGTTTCATTGCAAAACCACATAACCGCTTGGGGGCTGGGGAAAAACCCTAAATAATGTGTCCTTCCTCAAACAGGACACGTGTTTTCACTAACTAGGTCATCTGTACTGCCAGGGGGGCACGGACTAAATTCCACTAAAGGAGACTTCTCCGCAAGTATTAGCTCAAACTGTCACGGCTTAGTGGAGAGCATCGCCCAGGCTGAGCCCCCTGCTAGTGGCAGGGCTGGGTGACACGTCTGCGTGCATGGGGACCCTGAGACCTCAGGTGGGAGCTGAGGGACGTGCCAGCAGCACTGCTTCCTGGCAGAGACCCCAGTTCCATGGTGGCATCACACACGATGCTCGGGACAAACGGCATCACCAGGAGCCCCTTGCCTCTGCCAGGGGCAGTCCCCCAGGGACAGAGTGGCCAGTGAGTGGAGGAGCAGGAGAGGCTTCTGCCCCTATCTGCAGCCCCCTCAAACTTCTGGTTTCTCTTGGAACCATCACTGCTTACCTGTGATATTTTCAGATCCATCCCACGCCTGATCTACAGATGGAGCCGGAGGCTCTGGGTCCCTGTCGTCCCCTCCCACCCTCTGCTGTGGCACAGCAAAGCTGCATCTCCCCAGTGATTCATTCAGCTGAGTGCATTCAAACCTAACGAAAGATTAAAAAAAAAAAAAGTAAAAATGCTGTTTTCTGTGGAGTCATCAGCTGAGTTGCATAGGTGCTTAGCCACTGAAGGAACTGGTTCCCTTCATTTCCAGGTGGTATGAGGTGAGAAAAGGAACGAGCGGGCAAGGTTCTTTTCCCCAGATCACATCATTATGTACGGGGCTGGGGCTGCCTCTGTTGTCACTGTCTATGCTGGAAGCTCTTCTGCTCACGTTTGTCATGGGCCAGTAGGTATTTCAGTCATTGTTGCTAAGCTGTGGTTGCTCTCATTAAACCTGGGTGAGAAGCCACCACAGCTTTTGGATGTGTTGGGACCCGGCCATTGAATTAGTGCCGCTCTTTCATCCGCCAACAAAAGATTTTTGATGGTGTTAGAAGGCTGCAAAGGTCAGGGCTGCGTGTCTTCCATAAAAGCCTTGCATTTGTATACAGCTCTCCTCCTTGCCTGTATCCAGAGGCAGGTTTCTTATGCAGATCTCGAAGGCGACTTGAGCTTTCCTCCTTGGTTTTGTGCTGGCGTAGCTCGGTCTGGCTGCGAGCACCTGGCCAGAGCTGCTGCGGGATGCGCTGTGTGGCCCGTCCTCTCGCAGGACCTTGAGCCTTAGCGAGCTTCGGGGCACGGTCGGAAGGTGATGGTGAGGACTGAGAGCCTAGGGCTCTTGAGGAGGTAGGCCTGAAGTTCAGGCACAAGCATGGCATTGTGGCAGCACATCCCAGGAGAAGGGGTGGGCTGTGGCGGCCTGTGGGCACCAGAGGCTGTGGCTGACCAGTGGACAGAAGGAGCTATAGTGGTGAGGGAGCCCAAATGTGCACTGTCCAGTTGTCTTGCTTGCCCTGCTATACGTTACACAGCTTTAAATAAGTCATTTACGTGACTTACCAGAAGTACGGGTGCCTGGAGCTTCCTCCCACCTCGTCATGCTTCCCCCAGGAGCCTGGCTGCTGGCTCCAGCTCGTGGTGGTCTGCCCACCAAGTCGGAGCTGGCACTTTTGGGCGCTCCCCCTTGCCCCAGCCTGGTGGTGTGCAGGTAGGAAAGAGGTTTCCATTGCAGGCAGGCAGACGCAGGGCCGTTTTGCTAGGATTTAAGGCATCCTGCCTTAAATCAGCGCCTGCTATGGATGCAAGTGATGTGGCAAGAGCTGGCCTGGAGCGTGATTGCCCCGCGCTGCGTGATGCGTTCCCAGTAACCCCAGCTGACCCCAATTGACTCCGGTGGTTTTGTGTTAAGGAACAAATGAAGTGCGCATGTTGTGCCACTAAATGAGCGTGGCAGGATGCCCCTTTGCCTAATTAACCAGCCTGAAACAGGAGCTGGGACACGTCTCGTCCGAGGCTGCTGCTGCTGCTCCCCAGCACAAGGCTGGGACCTCTGACAGTGCCGTGCCTCCGCGGGGCCCTCTCACGGAGTCGTGTCCCTGCCACACAGCATCTGCATCCTGACAGGAATTGGCATTTATTTTTGTGCTTTAATGTGTTATAAAAGGATGCTTTTCATAATGCTCAGGGTGTGCCGTCCATCTCCCAGCCCGGTGTCAGCAAATTTCTTGTTTCTCTGTCCTTGCTACAGCTAAAGAAAAACTAGGGGCGACGTGCTTGTCTCCTTCGTGGGACACATTCCCTTGTGGCTGGTCTTTGCGGGCAGGTGTTGGCGTTACAAGGAGCATTCGGGTGGAAAGGGGGAGAAGAGTGGTGGCGGGGAGTGCCGGGCTGCTGCCGTGCTGCAGGTGGGAGCCGCCAGCCACAGCTCCGTGCCTGGGGCCTCCCGGCCCCTTCCAGGGCACCCGTGCTGTCAGGGGGAGGCAGTCAGCCCCTAGCTCCTGGCTGAAGAGGATTAGCGGGGCTGAGGGAACGCTGCCAGCTCCGTGCTGTCCCCTGGCCCTGGGGTTGCCCAGGAAGAGCCGGTGGGAGCAGGCCCCGGGTGGTGCCGGCAGCGCCGCGGGTGGGGAGGGTTCAGGCCCGATGTGCCCTCGTGTGGGCCCGACGGCCCCCAGCCGCCCCCTGAGCGGGGACGGCGGCTCAAGGTTCGTGCACGTCCGTTTCTGACAGAACCCGGGGTCTTCTCTTCCTCCTGTGGCTCCCGATGTAGCAGGGAGCAGCTGTCGTCCGTCCCCGTGACGGGTGCCCCTCTGGGGCTGTTTTTCTCCTTAAATCATGCATCCTGGTGGTGACAGCTTGGCAGGGCAGCAGCTGCGCAGGGTCCCATGACTGCAGATTTTAAAACTTTCTTAATTTTTATTTCATTCCTCATTAGGACAGCCCTTTTGCTAAGTAGGTCCATGCCATTCAGCAGCGTACGTGGCTGCGGCCGCTTTTGGGGAGACACCGTGCTCTTGCTGCATTTTTTAGCTGTTATCTCCCGGCTGAGTTCTGACAACGGGCTCAAAGCATGGGCGAGCGGCGTCACCTTGCCACAATTTTGTACCCCACCCCAAGAAACTGCAAGTTACTGCAGGGCTGGGAGCTTGCCGTAGGACTGAGAGCCAGTGCCAGGCTGCAAGTAATCAGGTCAGCCACCTGAACTGAAGGCAAAACGAGAGAGCCGTCTATGACAGCACGATGTGGAAGTCGGCTTTGCCTGCGTGAGCCTGCAAATCCCTTTACGAATGGGTAATTAACAGCTTGCTGTGACTCAGGAGTTTTCCCTACTGCTTAACATGCTGTAATTAACCCAGCCTGCCCGGGTCCTGCTGCCTGGACCCAACGGGGAAAGCACAGGGCTGAAGTCGGGCTGAGTTTTGGTTATGGTGTATGACCAAGCAAATTGGGTTGAATTAAGAGCAGAGTCCCAAAATGGACCTCGCTACTGCTTTCTCTGCAGAATCCCTGGAGACGTGTCTGCTGCAGACACTGGTCTTCTGCTGGCCGTGTCTTTCTGAGCTTCCAGAACCAGTTGCAGATGCTGAGCTTCTTGTTGCTGAACCTGCTGTCAGCTTGTGGCCACTTGGAAAATCATCTCAAGAACTGCTGTGCCTTTACTCAGGAAAAGCAACAGAGTCACGGATTCATTTCCTCCCTTAGGAGCAATTATATTATTAATAGACAGATGTCATCTGTGTGCTAACCCTTCTGATGAGTGCTTTGGAGGAAGCCGCTGCCTACGCGTGCAGGTTGTTTTCAGTGGAAAAAAAAAAAAAACACTGAAAAAAAGCAAACTATGTATAAAAGCAAACTATGTATTCCTGGGGTGACAGTGGGGCAGGGGACTTGCGTTTGCAGGCGGTGCCTGCGGAGCCTGGGCTCACAGGGGTCTTCTGTGGAGCCATCCCAGCCACTGAAGCCCTAAGAAGCAGCTCCACCGTTTCCTGCTTCAGCCCAGGCTGGGGAGACAACGGGTGCGCTCCCAGCACGTGCAGGACATCTGAGCAGAAGGTAGGCTTAGTGCCACCTCCGGAGTCTCCTAAGAGATTTGCTGGAGTTTGAGCTTGAGCGAGAAGCCAGCTTGCTTCCCTCGCTCGTGCTGGCAGTGGTACCGCACGGCGATGCTGCCGCTGCGTCCCAAGGGGCAACTTGACCCCTGCTGCCAAGTGGTGTCACCTCCCTCCACGTCACGGTGCTGCAGCAGCCTGGACTTGGGTTTGCTTTAGCTGATGGTGAAGCTTTATCCTTACAGTATCGATCCGGCCGCTTCCTAAAAAGCATGAGGGGATAGTTTAGGGATGCTCTTTTTGTCCTTGTAACAGGGCTAGCTCTCTGTGTCATGCCCTGGCCCTCGCAAAGCTTTGAATGCTTTTGCCAGCTCATTTCAGTAGCTGCTACAACTTTTCCGAATGCCGATGGCATTCTGTGCAACCTCTGCAGAACGGACTCATCTTTCAGAAAGCTGCCCAAGCTGTCCCCGCTCGGACGGAGGGGACGGGCACTTGGCAGGTGGGTGCGCAGGGCCATGCTCGGGGGGGCTTGGTGCTCCCATGGGTCAGGGGCGATGGACAGCAGCACCCCCCAGCACGGGGAAGGCCTGAGTGACTTCCTATAGCTGGAGCTTTGCCATCCAGAGCTGCCTGGGGAAAGACTGTGAGCAGATCAATCACTGCTCCATGTGCTTCTGTGCGCTTAGCAAGGAGTTACTGTTGTGCGTGTGAAAGGTTGGAGGCAGCAAAAACAGGCAAAGTCCAAGTCTGGAGAGGAAGCAGAATAAGCTAAAGCTGCCACAGTGCTTTGTGGATGTCAGAGGAGACCCTGTACACGTGCTGGAGAGCACGGAGCCCAGTTGTGGTGTCTGCAGGACTACGTGGGTCAGAGCCACGGTCTGGAGATGTGGTGGGCAGAGAGGAGCGGCTATTTTTGCTTGAAATGGCGAGGGGATTTGGCTGTTCCTGTTTCCATCCCTGGGGAGCAGGCTCAGATTATCCTGATGTGCTCTCAGACCATTACACAACCTGGCACTTCTTTCTTTCTTTTTTTCTTTAACGTGCTATGTTAGTACTTCATGTGGGAACACATTAGGACATTTAATCGAGCATTTAATTGGCTTTGTAGCACTGGATTTCTGAGTGGGTTGGGGACTGCGGAAGAGGTGCTTGGTTTTTCAGCTGTGACAGGAGCATCCCAGACTTTCTGTGTTGGTGTCAATCCACCTTCCAAGCCAGCATCGTTTCTTGTTATGAACCCAGCAGCATTTTGCAGTTAGAGCCCGCAGTCTTAAGCATCTGCAACCATCCATGGAATAAATTGATAGTGAGGAGAGGGGCTGCTGATGGTGAAATGAGCAGGACTGGTGGGGAAGCAGCTACTGCAGATGAAGATGGGATTACTGCTTGGGATGTGCACGTGTTGGGGACTGCAGCTCAGGCTATTCCATCCTTCCCACATCAAAACTGGTGCTGGCAAAGCGCAGAGGCACAGTAAGGCTCCGTGGGCGCGCTGATGCCATGCTGCTGGAGCAAGCCACGCTGCTGAAACCTTCGTCAGCCCTGCGCACGCTGTGTCCTTTACCAGCTCCTGCAGGGCGGAGCAGCAGGACCCGAAAGGCGGTTGGTGGTCCTACACCCCCAGCTCTGGGGGTCGAGCTTTTGTATTAAAATGAAGAAAAAAAAAATCAACCTTCCTGCTGTGTTAAAAATCAGTGTTGAAGGGACTTGGGGGTGTGCTGAGTGTCTGGTTGCTTCCTCCTCCTCTAGCCCTGTTTGTGTGGCTGATGCAGGGCCAGGGGGTGCTTGCAGCAGCTGCACTGGGGGATTTTACCTTCACAGAGGCATTTCCCCCAGGATTGCTCCACTCTGGAACTCTCTTGCCACACTGTCTGCTTGTACGGGGCTGCTCGAGGGCTGTGCCCCTTGCCTGTGGCCTTGTTCCCTCCTGCACTTCATCCATCCTTGCCTCCCATTGCAGGAATCGCTCTTAACAAGAGGGATAAAGAGGGATAAAGGCTGCCTTGTGAATAATTTGTCAGATATATGGGTCAGGAACTGGCTGGAAACATTTAATTAAATACCTTTTTGGTTGCCATGTGCCACTTACTTGAAAGGGAAACAGTTCGTGTTTGATTTCTGGAGGTGTGAAATCCTCATAAAAGCTGGGTGCAGGTGCTGCCTGGCAAAATCCCGAACAGTGGAAGCTGCTTTAGTATTTATTTGTGCTGATTTTCTGCTCTTCCCAAAGGAACTTCCTGGGATGGATCCCTGGGACTTGGCTCTCGGCTTGTAGAGGAGTTGGGTGCCAACCCTTTGCAGATGCTTTGAGCCCCCCAGGCACCCACCTGCCCCTTTACCTGCTTAAAAGCCCTCGCACGCCTGGCGCCCAACCTCCTGGCGCTTGTGGATTTCGGCTTTTCCCGTGTGTGTGTTTTGGAGTTGTAAAGCCTGATGCTTTAATAGTCTTGTTTTGTACGTAAGGCTGTAAGCCAGCTCCTTGTAAATAATCAGAAGTTTATAGGGGATTAGCAGGGAGGCATATTTGTCAACATAAATGATTGCAATTAAAAGCTGAGGTATTAACGTAGTTGCCTATGCCTGATCCTGCAGCAATTGCACTTTTTCAATGTCGATTTTTTTTCCTCCAGTTTCTATGCCCGTGAGCAGCCTGAAAGGGTTCTTCTCCGGGTGCCCGGGGACCTGTCAGACCAGCGTCCCCAGTGCAGAAATGCTTGTGCTACAGCACGTTAATAGCTAGTGTAGGCCACATAACAAATAAGATGTATATTAGTGTTGCTAACGCTGATGCAGACAGCCCTGGTCAGCCCCGAGCAACTGGACGAGGAACGTGCCACGAGACGGAGCTCGCAGAGGGAGCATGGCCACGGGCAGATTGCATCGCCTGGCGTCGGCTGGAGCAGGCTTGCCTGCAGTCTTGGAAAAGCTGGCCCAGAAGTGTTTATCGCGTCCTGCCTTGGGAGGAGGTTCTAGCGGTGGTGCCTGAAAGGGCACCTGGCGTGAGAGCTGGGCAGCGTGCAAAACGAGCAAAGTTGCTTCCTCTTTCTGCTGCAATCCCAGCAAAATGCAGGTGCTCGCCTTGCACAAGTACCGAGCTGCACTGAAAATCCCCGAAATCTCATTGCCAGCTCTTGCCTGAAATTCCTGAAGAGGGCGAATGCTGTGAGCAGCCCCTCACCTGGGTGTGGAAGCGAGGTGAGGCGGCCTGGGAGCCTGGTGGGTGCACTCAGCGTGGCGGCGGCGCACCCGGAGCTGAGGGCAGCTGGCAAGGCTGCTCCGTGCTCCTGCTGCAAGGGGAAGGATGCCAACAGCGCCAGCGCTCCAGAAATTTCCAGGGGAGCCTCCTGAGCGGGCAGGAGGAGATGCAAAACTTCTTTTTAAATCTGCCTGCCTCGCTTGTGGGGCAGGGAGAAACTGGGGGGGGCAGAGGTGTCACCAGGCGCTCCCCTAACTGCACCACAGAAATGTTTCCGCTTCCGAAGGTTCTCCTGGTTCCAAAAAGCTCTCGAGGTGCTTCTGGAAGCAATTCACCAACGCAGCAAATAGTTCCAGCTAATTAAGCCTGTTCCCAAAGCCCCCGATAATACTTTGCAATTCCAACAGTTTTCCAGCCTGCTCGGAAGAGCAGCGGCTTTAAAGGAGCAGCTGCTGCCGTGTACCCGTCCGTGCTGCGCGGCTGCAGGAATTATCGTGCTCTCTCCTCTCCGCCTGTCCTGGTGGGGCCTGGAGCTGCAGGCTGCCCTGTCGCCAGCTCCGCACGGGCTGGGGGAGCTGGAAGCTCTCGGGCAGGGAGGATCCTTGCAGCCCTAGAGGCGCTCAGGCTGGGTTGCGCAGAAGCCCCGCAGAGGGGAGCGCTCCCAGCTCCCCCCAGCCTCGCGGGCAGCAGCTGGCGGAGCCAGGGCTGCTCCCCGAGGGCCTTTGCAGGGGCTCTGCCTCCGTTTGGCACGGATTATTTCGGTTCTTCTGTTTGTGCCTTGCTGCGAGGCTGTGCTGAGCCAACGGCAGCTGTTCCTGCGAAGTGGTATTTGAAAACCAGGGCAAGCTTCTCCCACATCTTTGCTCTCCTTGCCTGGAGTTCCCACCCGAGCCCTGGGCTGCCTCAAAGCTCCTCCCGGCAAGTGCCACGAAAACGCCCCGAAACCCTGCAGCAGAGCAGGGAGCTCGCTGCAGAAGCCTTCTCCTCTGCTTCTGCTCCTCGCCGTTATCTTCCCACTGCCATCTGCCGCGCGTGCTAAAATAAGGCAGCACGTTGGGGACGAGGTGTGCTGTGCTCGGGGAGCCCCACGTGGCCCTGCCGGGCTGCACGAGCGCTGGCTTGGCGCAGTGAGCGGGGCGCGTGGGGCCCTGTGCTGGTCCCCTCGCGTGGTGGCAGCCCAGGGGCAAGGAGCTGGCACCGAGAGCAGGGTTTGGCTCCTCCATCTGCGGGTGCCCGGGCAGAGGTGGCTGCGGAGGCAGCTCTCCGTGACCACAGGCGCCTCCTGGGCACAGCTTTGGGCTCCCCACCCTGGCCATGCTCTCCCTCCCGGGGCGGATGGTGACTTGCTGATGTGTTTGAGGCAGTTACAAACGAACCTTGCCTCGAGGGACCTTAAGCACGTGGAGAAAAGCCCCAGTCCTCCGTGCCTCCTTCATCCTGTGATTCCTTTTCTTCTGCTCTCCTTGGGGAGCAGGAGTGGCCGCAGGGGAATGGACCCAGCAGCACCTTTGCCACTGTCTCCGTGGGCACGATGAAACTTCTGGAAGCCTTCCCAGGGCCGTGCCGTACCCCGAGGTGAGCGCTGGAGGCAGGATGGTTCTCGGCTGGCGCTCAGCAGCAGGAGCGGCACGGCAGAGCGAGGACCCGTGCTGACTCCTACATTTCTCACGATGCAAATGCAAGCAGAAAGGCGAAGTTACAGGCGGGTAGCGACATTTTTCATACGTTTTGGCCCAGAGGCCTCGTTGCCCGGAGTTGCTCAGAGCACGGCATATCAAAACGTTGCCATCAGGATTCGGTGGGGCTCTGCCCACCTCCCCGGGGTGTGCTTCCAAGGAGGTAGCAGCGGTGGCTTCTTTTCGTTCCATCATTAGAGAGCTCAAATCCTCCTTTTCCTCAGAGGGGATGGCTTTAAAGTATGCTGTATGTCTCAGCTGCTTTGTTCTGTGTCTTATGTGATGGCTTGGGTTTGGTGTGGTTTTTTTTTTTGGTGGGATATTTTTAATTGTACGTGCAGAGCCCAAAGAGCACCCGATTCCCAAGCCTGCTCAAGCAGAAGAGTACGGATTTCAGCGGGCTTTAGTTGACGCGGAGAACAAATATTCTCACAGAAGACCTAGTTTGGGAAAGAGAGAAGCAATGGGGTTGGGAACAGCCCCTGGCAGCGTGAGCGTGGGACAGGGCCAGTGCTGTGGCGGTGCCCGGGGGCTCTGGGCTGCCCCAGGTTCCACCCTGTGGCGCTGGGCACGGCACGGCTGAGCAACACCCGCTGCTGCCTTGCAATTGCAGGCGTGGGTGAGTGGGCATCAGCACGCACGCTGCTCCGACAGGGCTCGGCGTCTGCGAGGTAACTGTGAAATTCCCATCTTTATGTAATTTCCTGACTCGCCTGCAACTGTTAAGCATGACCAAGAGTCATCTGTTTGCCGAGAGCAAATGGCGCATCAGGAAAAGGAGAGCAAAGTGGGGCTGGGCAGCAGTGTTTGTAAGAAACGTGGGCTTTTCTTTGGGCTGGGAGCCGGGGCAGCGTGCCCAGTCTTCAGAGCAGCAGCAGCAGGTTTCTGGGGTGCCCCCAAAGCCCTCCTACCACGGGGTCTGTTGCGATGTGGTGAGGGTCCGTGCGGCGCGGGTCCGCCTGGGGCTGCGGGGGACGAGGCCCCACGCGCGTCTGTCGCTGCAGAGAGGGCAGCTGGAGAAGGAGAAGCCGTCACAGATGCACATCAAACCGAGCAAATCGCCCTGTTGTTAACTAAAAAAAAAAAAAAAAGCAACCATTTTACGTGAATGTCACCATTTCATTTCAGCTTCTTGGCTTCGTTCTTGCTCCGTATTTTCATTTTATCTTGAGATTAAAGATCTCAGCCGCAATAACGGCCCCAGCCCCGGCAGGCAGCTGCAGACATCGGGCTGCACCGTCAGAGCGGCTCAGCCCCGTGGCGGGCTGCGCAGGACTTCCCCGCTCCCTGTTCCTCCATGCCCGTAAGCGTTGTGCTGAAGCACATCAACGCTGATTCTGCTTGAAAAGAGGCAGACGCTGGGGTCTGGCAGCCGCCTATCGTTCTCAAGACGCCGATGCTGAGGTCGGACCCACCGAGATGTTTTGGTGGAGCTGGGACCGGAGCGGGATCGGCCCGGCTGGACCCCAGCAGGGGGGAGCTGCCAGCCGCGCTGCCCGAGCTGTGCTGCAGGGAAGGGGATGGACGAGGGCACGCAAGGCCCCGGCACGGGAGGGTGACGGTGTGTGTAATTGGGGGAGTAAAAGGGCTCATCCGTCTCCGCTGTAGCCATCTGCGTTCCTTTTTGCAGCCTTTTACTGTAATAGATTATTGACCTGCACGGAAGCGTGAAAGATCAGGGGAGTTAATTTTTCAAACTTACCACTTGATGTATTCCATAAAGGTAGGTCGTTTAATTAAAATACTTCTGCTGCTGGATTCGGAACTCGTGATCTTGAGGCTTGGAGCAAGGCCTATGGTTTTTTTTTTGGTTTTTTTTTTGAAAGAGCAGTCATTTAAAGGAGTCAAACAGAAACTAAAGTTCCCAGTTATCTCGGAATACATGGATTTCAGGGTGAAAATGCTGGCAGGGGCCAAGTGAGGATGTAGAAATAGAACATAACAGAGGAGGAAAGAAAGGAAAGGCTGAAATCCCTGGGAGCCGTGGGTTACTCCCAGGATGACTGTGACGATGCACGTGTGTCTGCGTAGCACGGGCTGCCCCCAGCATGAAGATGAGGCCCTTGGTGACATTTTCCACGAGCTGGGCAGCCAGAAGAGCCCAAAGGTGACACACACACCGCCCACAGGGGTGTAGGACAGCCGCCTGCTGGGTGTGAGGTGCAGGCAGTGAGTCTCGGTCGCGGCGCATCCAGCCACCTCGGTGGGGAAGGTGATCTCTGCTGGGAAAAGGCTGCCATTAGCTCTACAACTCTGAAAATGTTATGTAATTTCGCAGACACCGTGGGCCATCAGCTTGTACTGATGGCTCTTCAACGTGCTTTAAAAATGATCCATCACGGGCATGAAATAGGCTCAAACCCCAAAGGAGGGAGGTGGTCAGGGTCTGCCCTCACTGCTGCTGTTCTGGCTTGCGGGGGGACACAGCGATCCCCGGGGGGTAGCCGATGAGGATGCTGATTTTTCTTCTGCTTTGCAAGCAAGCGGCTGCTGCCTGGCAGACGTGGGGCTCTCTGCAGCTCAGAAGAGAGCAATCAGACAGCTTGAATCTGCTTTTATCAGAGGCAGAAAATTGCTCGTTGGATGGCTGGGTATTTTAGTCAACACTGGTGCCTATGAAAAAGCAAGGTTTTGATTAAATAAGATTTTTCAGATAAATTTAGCTTATCATGGGCTTTTTTTCCCCCTTTCTAGCGGAAAAATGAACAGAATACTATAGTTCTTTTCTGCAGTTTTGCTAGGTTTCTATTTGCAAGCATTATTTTGCTGCAGACTTGAAATCTTCCACGGACAGGTTCCAACGGCTTCCAGAGAGGAGCAGTTACTCCATCAGTGCAGGCACGGTGACAAAGGCATGAAATAATAGCACGCAGCATCTTGCTCCAACGTTGTGCCCATGCAGCAAGAGGAGCTAAGAGACAGCGATCGGGGCCGGGGCTCCTGGCGGCCCGCTGTACGTCCCCTGGGCGTTCTTGCAGAATTATTGTTATGCAGACGGCGTTTGGAGATCCTCCCGCTACTGTTAACCTTGGCTGAGAGCTACATCCTGATAATGTGGGCTGTGAACGATAAGGCTGCCTGGCAGGCTGATAAATCTGTTTAAGGAGGACTTCTTCCCCGAGTAAATTACAATGCACGTGGATCGATTGGAACAAAAACGAACGATGTGTTACTGCTTTATGGTTGGGGGGATAACGTCCCCGCTCTGTGCTGCTGGGCTCGCTGCAGGACAGGACCACGTCCTGTCTTCTGCGTGGCTCACTCATGGTCCTCGCAGCCTGGTTCACGGTAGGAGAGGCTCAGAGTGGCCATCAGGAAGGATTTCTTCACGCAGAGGGCAGCTGGGCACTGGAATGGGCTGCCCAGGGCAGTGGGGAGACCCCAGCCCTGGAGATATTTGAGAGACGTGGAAGTGGCACCAAGGGACGTGGTTCAGTGATGGGACTCGGTTGGCCAGGCTGCTGGTTGGGCTTGGTGATCCTGAAGGACTTTGTGGGATATTTTCTACTGGCGTAGCAGGGATTGTATTTCGTCATTTTTTGTCTCTTCAGCCTTTACCTTTTGCAGTCAGTGGTTGGCACTTCTCATCCTCCAGCACTGCCAGGAGCTCCCTTGCTCCTGCTGGGTGTGTTCAGCTCCACGTCCCCCTTCCCCATGTTCCTGCAGTGCCGCCACCAGCCCCAGGAAACCCTGCCCAAGAAGGAGTGCCGTGCCTCCCCCCGGCAGCCCCCAGTGCTTTGGGGGCTTTCTGTTCCCCTTCTTCCCGGCAGGGTCCTCACCGAGTCCATCCGTGGCCTGTAAATGATTCAGATAGTTTTATAAATGTCACATTACAGGAAAATAGGAAAATATGGACCTTCCTGGGGACAGCCGTAGCTAATCTTTGAAAAACAGACCCAACCCTCTTCTGGTTTAATACTGTTGGCTATATTTTATTGCGAATAGAAAATCTTCTTAATTCTTCATCCATTTGGATTCAGTCTCTTGGAACTGAGCTGGTAGTTAATTTAGCTCTTTCTCCAATATAAAAAGAAAAAAAAGAGGAAGAAACAGTAGGGCTCGGTGAAAAGAGAAAACAAAAGCGCTTGCAGCCGCTGAGACTCCCTCTCCTGTTCCTCCTATTCTTCCTACTCTTTTCTGGCACTTTTTTTTTCTTGAATACGCAGAGCTGCACTGGCGCTGTTTGTCCCTCAGTATCACGCTCCGGTGCCCAGTCTGGAAGGTTTGTTTCTCCCTATCCGTAAAGATGTTCAAGAGGCTGAGTCTGTCCGGGCAGCCTCGTCCACGCCTGCTTGCTGCAGCCGGGGAGCTCTGGGAGCTGCTGGGGCGCTGGCGTAGCACCAAACGTATGGCGGTGGCCCATCACCAGGAAAAAAAGAGGAGCACATCCAGCATGGAAACAACAGCGGGGATGAACGCGGAGCAAAGCGCTGCTCGGCAGTGGCTGCCTTTCCCACTTGCGTTTACCTCCCCAGCTGCTGCTGCGCCGGCTGACGGCGCCTCTGCTTCCCACCTCTCCTGGGAGCCTGGCTCGTCCCAGAGCACCAGCAGGGGCCCGGTGAGAAGCAGCACTCCCGGACCCCAACTGCGGGCAGCGGGAGGGCTGCGGCGTGCCGTTTTCTCCCAGCAGCCCTGTGGCACCCGTGCTGCACAGATGTTATTTCTGCAGCAGCTGCTTCTGTTGCTGGATGTACGTGCCGTGCGGTGATGCTGCCGTCAAACAGCCCCTTCCCAGAGAGACCAATGCTCACCCGCAGCCCTGGGAATCTGTCCCGGGGCTTTTAGACGAGCCAAGAGCATCAAAATTATCTCTTCTATATCCTACTCTTTTTTTTTTTTTTATCTAATGAACTGGAAGGAAATATGTTGAGTGGGGAGGAATGGCTATATATATTCTCCAAAAGGACCGGTTTCAAAATTTTGGACAGCTGTGTACCCTTTTTTAGCAGCCCCTTCACACAGCCCACACAGCACCCAGCACTTGGAATTGGGCTCGTTTGGAAATATGCTTCCTTGATTGCAAAATAGTTTAAATCCTTTAACTTAGAAACATTCTTGCGACTCGAGAAGATTTTTAGCTCAGTAAATACAGAAGGTGCTTCCTGCCGCATGCGGCTCTGCTAATTTTGGAAGTGGGTGGAAAATGACTAGGGGGCAGAGAATAGAGGCACATTTGGGGGATTTTGGGTCATCACAGCTCAAAGCACGGGCTGCGGGTGCACAAGGATGCTGGTCAGAACAAAGCATCGCTGCCCATGCCGCCCTGTGGCACCTTGGTGCTGTACCCCTGCCCAGCCCGCGTTGCACAAGCGTGCAGCCTGTCTGCAGCCAAGCCCCTGGGTTTCTGGGAGGAGAAAACTGCCTCAGACAGTCTGCGTTTAAGAGGCGAACTCTAAAAACCGAGCAATTCAAGAGCCCGCATAAAGCATCCCAGAAGGATTCGTTTGCAGTCCCCGGGGTTTCAGCCGCTGGAAGGGGGGGACGCCTCCCTGGCAGGGTTTCGGCAGCAGGGGTTGTGCCGCGGGTTTTGTGGGTGCCCTGCGTGGCACCACGGCACGGAGGCAACATCGGTGGCCCCGCGAGCCACGAGCCCGCAAATTCTTCGTGGTGCAAAGCAGCTGCCCGTGCTGGCAGGAGCATTTTGGGGTCTGAAACGCTGAGTCAGGAGCCCCTTCCCTTTCCTCCCGGAGAAAGCTCCGTGGTTTCTCTCGTGCTGCTTTCTCCCCATCGTGCCCGCATTTACTGGGCTTGTCCCACCGCTGTCACGCAGTAAGCTGGACTTGGCAAGCACACGCTCGTTCCTCGAAGGAAAACGAACAGGAGCGTTGCTATTACTCATCAGTCAAAGACTTTCAGCTGGATTAATCCCTCGCTGGCTGATGTGGCGGTGGTGACCGTGGTGGATGCTGCCTGGCTGCAGGCCAGCACCGCTGCCCGTGGCCAGCACTGGGTCCCCTCTCGATGCCCAAGTGAGCAGCTTGGTGGGGTGTAAGGGCAGAAATTGGGAGGAAAAGTTCCCATGTGGGGGTTTTTCCATGCAGGGGCGTCTGCAAAGGGAAGGAGAAGCTATGGCAGGGCTCATTCTGGCGATGTGTGACTGCAGCGAGCTCACCGTGCACTGCTTTGAGTCACAGCACTGCGGTGTGAAAGCTGCTGATGTGTCGCCCGCATCTGCAATAGGGCCGGGCAGACACTATCAGCCCCATCAGCCGGGGGGGCTGCAGGGATAGAGGAGAACAGAGCGACGCTGGGAAGCCTTGCTCCGTTGCTTGTCAAATGCTATATTTAGTGACGGGTTGGAATAACCTCGGTGGTTTTTGGTGAGGCTGATCTGTGAGCCGCAACAACACTAATGCTTGCCCGGGTCATGCTAATAAAGTCAATTAGCGTTGAATAAACTCTGCTGAGGGATGAGGTCCCGGCGCTGCCTTGCCCTGTAGACGAAAGCGCCTGCAGCTTCATGCTGCTGCGTTTGCAAGCTCACCATTCATGGGGCGCACAGATCCTGCCTCCCCTCTTCCACAGCATCCTGCAAAAGTCGGCATCTGGGCTGAAAGTTGCCTTGCAGGGCTGCTGTTCAGGAAAGGCTTAAGAAAATCTCAAGTGGTTGATATTAGAGATCGCAAAGCCTTCTGCTATCCCCAAAACCAAAGCCTTTCCCGTTCAGGCAGCTCACTGGGTGAACCAACCCTTCAGGGGGGCAGCCAAAATAGAGCAATAGAGCTGCAGCGCGCACAAGGCTAAAAACGCCCCGGTGGGGATGTGCTCGGGTTCAGACTGCCACTGCTCGTCGGACCCCTTCTCTCTGTTGGCACCCGACCCGTGGAAGCGCCTTTTGGCACAGGTCGGTCCGGCCAGGGCCGCTGCCTGCCAAAGGGAGGGGGCTCGGCGGGCTGGGTTTTGCAGCCTGGTGCCTGCAGCCCGCAGAGGAATTGTTTTGAATGGCCCTGGAGAATTCAGCCGCGATAATGGGCTAAAGCCGAGGGGAGGAAAGCATTAGGCGGCCCTCGGGTGGCAGCATCCAGGGAGCAAAATGAATTAGCACCGGTGTTCATCTGAGAGGAGCGGGGGGAGGCGGCTGGCAGAGATAACATCTTTCATTAGATCGGTGGATAAGGGCTGGAAGAAAAGCAGCCAAGCGCTTGGGTGCAACACCGTGGAATTAGGATGGGTGGCGGGGGGGAGCCGGGGGTGGTCTGAAACAGGTCTGGCGTTTAATGGCGAAGCATGAGTCAGCCCCTTTCCTTTAAACCTGCTAAAAGCGTTCACGTTACAGACAAATCTCTGGGTTTCCTTAGCGCAAGGGTGCTGAGCCTTGGGAGCTGGGTTCCTGACGGGCGATGTCCCCGTCCCCACTGCAGGAGGGTGCGTGGAAGGGGTGCGGGTGCCAGCAGACCTCCTAAACGGGAAGGCTGGAAGGATGCTTGCTGTTAATTTGGATCTTGATTCAGATAGCAGAAGTGTTTTCCATATTACCCAGGCACCCATCTGTCACAGTGATGAGCCCTGCACAGTGCTTGTCAGCAAATAAATGAAATATTCTTGGGAGATTCGCTGCGTTTAATGCTGGGAGACGAGACCCGGCTTGTAGGATAGTTACACCTCGCGCTGCTTATCTGATTTTGTACAGGCGTCGTGCCGGTATTTTAATATCCATCGCTTCGACTGTGTAAAATAATACCGGGGAGCACAAATAACAGGGCAGAGCCCTGGAGCTGAGGAAGCAGGAGGGGTCTGTGTGGGGCTGAAGCCACTGCTGTGCCTCTGCCGGGGCGCTTGGGGCGCAGGTCTGGGTGCTGCGGGGCGGCTGGCATCTGCTGGCGTGGCGGCGCTGGAGCTCGCCGGCTCCATCATTAAAACAAACCCTGCCGGCGCCGGGGGATTCAGCATTTAATTAACTTGCCAGGCGGTGATGTTGACCAAAATGATGCAGGAAGGCTTCTATTGTCGTTAATTACAGTTTTGTCATTGCCCATTAGTGGATTAAAACAATTGCTGGGTGCCGGCCCGTTAGGGCTTGGCGAACGCGGCTTTGGCCACCTGCCAGCGGGTGCCAGCCCGGGGAGGGGACCGCGCGCGTGTCCCCTGGGCAGGGGCCTCGGGCACCGCGCCGCAGTACTGCAGCGCCCTGCTGCTGGCCCTGCGCCCTCCGAAGCGATTATGAGTGCTGTGAAAATTAGCCCCTCGCCTCTTGAGGCTGATGAGCTGCAGTACGTGGGGCTGTTGTGACAGTGCCCGGTTTCAGCTTCCCCCGAGGCCCTGCTGGTTGGGGCAGCTGTGCCCCGCTGTGGCTCCAGCCTGGGACCTGCAGCATCCCCAGGCACCAAGACGGATGCCCAAGTGCCTCTGCCCCGTGCCGTCCCCGTGCACCTCCCCGCAATTCTGGGGTTGGGAAGTGTCAAGCACTAAGCCCAGCCCGATGGTTGTTACCGTCACGGGGTCTGGGTAACCTTCTGTGGATTTATGAGCACATCAGCTGCTCGTCGCACGGTGGTGTCTTGTGCATCTGGCTGAGCCGCGTTGGCCGTGGTGGCTGGGAGGTGCCCGTGGCCCTGTGCCAGGGACTGCAGAGGTCTCTGGGATCCCAGAACCAAGGAAGGGCCAGAAGGAGATGGCGCAAAGCGAACTGTGCCTGGCACCGGCGTCCCTGGGGCCCAGCCTCACAGCGAGTGAAGGCTGAGGGCCGGCATGCGACCTCCCCCAATTCTGCCTCCTCCCTGTGCACGAGCCTTCCTGCTCGCCATCAAAGGCGAGTGGCGTTTCAAGGCGCGACTTCCACCATCTTTTTGGCAGGGCTATTTTTAACAGAGATCGTTCCCTTCTCCGGTTCCCACTGTGGCTCCACAAAGAGCCCCGTCACGTCTGCTGGAGCGGGATGGCGAGGGGGGAGCTGCCTCGGCCGGGACGGCTGCTGCAGGGAGCGCGCTTCCAGCCAGCCCTCCTGCGCTCCCCGCAGCCAGGATCACCCCACGCTCACCTGGTCCTCCGGTTCGCCCCAAAAGGGCTGAAGCGGCCGTGCCCAGCCCCTCATGCAGAGCTGCGTGGCCAGCACGGGCTGGGCAGGATGGGCATCACGCGCGTGGGCGCTGTCCCAGGTGGGCCGATCGCCTCCAGCATCCTCGGGAGCCAGCTGGCAGCGGGCACGGCACCGCGGGCAGGAGCCAGGCCCGGCTGTCCCCGGCACAGCCACGTCCTCCCCTCTGCGCCGTGCCTCCCCTCGCGGGGAGCTCTGCCAGGGGGAGACGGTATTCCTGAAAGACAAATGGAAGGCCGGGCGTTTCCGTGCGGAAGGGGTTCGATTTGTGGCAGACAATTACATTTTCTTCCACCGCCTGAAATAATTACACGGCAGAGTGTGGCAAGGAGATCTGATTCGGAGGCAAAGTGATGAGAGCCAGTTCTGAAACAAAAGGAGACAAATGCAATCAGTAAGATACAACAGGCTGCACTTGCCCCTTAATTAGACTTTCTCTTTGATTAAGCAGTAATTAAATATTACCATGCTGTAAGCTTTTTTTTTTAAGGCCCTCCTTTTTTTTTATGGCCCTCCAAAGCCCCAGGGTATCTTGAAGATGCTCCTATGAAGAGCAGGCAGCAGAGCAGGGGCTGCCGCGGGGTCAGGAGGGTGGCAGGGCTCAGCCCACCAGACCCTTCCTCGCAGAAGAAGACCTCCTGCGCCCGAGCGTGGGCTGGAAGGCTGCAGCTGGGCCAGGCGAGCGCTGCGGAGGTGACAGCGAGCCCAGAAGCGTGCGTGGGAAGCCCACTCCGAGTCCCCGGGCGCTGCAAGCTGCAGAGCAGCCGTCACGTTCCCTCTGTGGGACACAGCCAGCTTGCAGCCCCCCGCGCAGCGTCGTTCCCAGGCTGCTCCGGCCGACGAGCACCTCTCCGGCAGCCTGGCAGCTCCTCTCCGGCCGCTCCTCCTGCAGCTCGGCCGCCGTGAAGCAACGGCTCGACGCAAAGGCGGAGCGGGAAGGAATGACTTTGAGCACTTGGCTGTTCGCAGAACGAAAAAAGAAAAAAAGATTTTAAATGATGAAACATCAGAAGTAAAGCAAATGTCAGGGCCCTATTCCTGGACATTCCTGTGTGGGTAAAAATAGTCCTTTCCCAACTCAGAGGGGGAGAGTGCTTCTGATCTATTAGTGCAGGGCTCCTGCCTCCTCCCTGTAGGCTTTCTGCCACTTACAGCCCCAGCTGCAAGCTGCTTTTTCCAGGTCATAAAATGACGGCTCTTGCTGAGAGCTTCACTAGACGAGATTGTCTTGTTCTTTTCCGCACAGCGTGTACTTTGGGTAATATCTTTGGGAAGTTTTTTATGTGCTCATGTACCCAGTATTTTCTGATAACCTAGAAAAATGATCCTTCAGCATTATGATTATGCTATTAAACCTCCGTTCCTCTATCGTAGCAAGGAAAACAAATCAGAGCAAGAGAGAAGCTGCATGGGACCCACCAGCGGCACGGTCACTCGGGTGGTGGCAGCGTCAGCTGGGATGTTGGCCGCCACGATGCCGCGGTGACGGGCACGCGTGGAGGGGGCTGCAGGAGCCAGCAGCGCGACGCACTGCCCTCCTGGCCGAGAGCAGGGAGCAGAGGGAGCCTGGGCACAGCCCCGCGGCAGGAGGGAGCAGTGCCGGCGGCGAGGCAGGGCGAAGCCACCAGCGCTGGCACCGCTGGAGGTGAAGCAGAGGGCTGCAGAGAAAAACGGGGTGGGGGCAGCACCTGCTCCTCTGGGCTCGTCCCCAGCAGGCTGTGGCAGTGAGGGTTTGCCTGGCTGGGGGACCCAGACTTTTCCTCCTGAATTGTGCTGGGTGGTCCTTCCCCACGCTGAGTGCGCTGCTTTGGATGCGCGATGCATTGCTTTCAGTGCCCAGCGCGCTGCTTTGGATGCGCGATGCATTCCTCCGATGTGTGTCAGCCACTTAGCAGCCCAGAAAGCAGCAGCCTCCTCATTGCCGCGGGACTTTTCGGCTGCTTTTACGCGAGGAGCCGGCAGGGCTGGGCATCCCCAGCCTGTGGGCAGCAAACCTGGAGCCAAAGGCAGGGTCAGACTGGGTTTGTTCCCCCTTGGAGAGATGCTGAAGGTGCTTTGGTGTAGTCAGTGCGAAATCTAGTCCTTACCATTAACGCTGAGGACAACAAAGAGATTGCAAATAAAGGGAGAATGATTTGCATGTTGCCAAGAAGTGCAATGACTTTTCACTCTCAGTCTAGATGGGAGAAAGAGGATTTCTCCCTGGTTTCCAGTGCTTAGCAAGGCTCAACCCCCTGGCATGTTGACTGTGCTGAAAGTCCTTGGTCGTGCTGAGGTCGGGGCAGCAGAGGGGTTGGAAATCCTGTCATCGCTGGCGTTCAGCAGGGCGTCCATCTCCACCGAGCCCCGGAGAAAGGGACACCCTGTCGGCGCGAGGCTCCCCGGTCGTTAACGGAGCTCTTCCTTTCCGTGCCTTGCAGAAAAACGAATGGCTGTGTCTGAACTGCCAAACGCAGCGGCTGCTGGAAGGGAGCCTGGCGGACCCTGCCCCGATGCCGATGCCTGCACCGAAGCAACCTGCGAGTGGCTCCCCCCGCCACCAGCCGCCGGCAGCCGTCCCGCGGGCACCGGCACCCCCCGAGCCGGCAGCGCCCCCCGACCGCCAGCCCTCGCCCGCCAGGAGCCTGCGGGCGCCCGAACAGAGCCCGGCCCCCAGCCCTGCCCCGGAGAAGAAGCCCCCGGCGCCAGCAGAGGAGAAGCCGCTGCCCAAAGCTGCCCCAGAGCCTTCCCCAGCACCCAAAGGGAAGAGCATCAGCACAAAACCGGAGGGGGAGAGCAAGGTGGGACGGGCGCCTCCCGAGGCACAGAGGGCGAAGGAGCAGGAGGTAAGCGCCCTGCCCCTGTGCTCTGTCCTCCCCGCAGCCGCTTTGTGCCAGGTCAGAACACAGAGCCTGCTGTCAGACCCTCTTGTCTCCCGCTTAGGTGCTTCAGAAAAACGGTGAGGCCAGAACAAAACGGTTTCCAAATTTCCAAGCTGCTGTGGAATTTCGCACGCTGTATAGCAGTGTGCGATAGGTGCCTTCGTTTTAGGATGATTACATTAATTGGTGCGTAACGCGACAATTCAGGCACTCCTCAGCCCATTGATTTTGAAGGGCAGTTGAATGTGTCGTTAAATGAAAAGCTCCTTTCAAAACATTTCCAGCTTGTGTTGCAGAAAACGACATTTTCAAGCTCCTCAATCCTTTTTTTTTTTTTTTCCTCTTTAATTGAATACTCTTTGGGGAAAAGCTTGGCTGCACTGGGATGCTTTTCCCTAAGGAGCCATCACTGAAACTGCCTTCACAATGTCCCCCACGGGCAGGGGGCTGGCTGCCCCCTGCCATCACAGCCCTTGGGGAAGAGGCTCCTCGCCCCACTGATGCTTTGTAAATCCCCTGGGATCCGTGGGGCCTCCTGCTCGTGGAGTCTCGGGTGCTTTCCCCGCTCCCTGGCACAGCGCTGAGTCTCGCCCCAGCGCTGCTTAACTGTGCCGTCAATTAAAACGTCACATTTATTTCTGCTGGCATCTAACGAGGATCCCGGGGACTGCCTTGTTTCTCTAGGCTGCTTTGCAGGGCCGTCAATCAGGGAAATTAAATTTCATTCGAAGCCTGCCGGCCCCAGCACTGCTGCCAGCGAGGCCGCTGTCCCGCAGGGTCGTGCCAGCCGGGCCGGGCAGCGCGCCCCGGAACAGCCTCTGGCTCCTGCCCTGAGCCCCGGAGCAGTTACGGTGCTCCCACTGCTGCCAGAGGCAAAGCCCTCCCCTTCCCCGGGGATGGGCCCGTGGCCATAAATATCCCATCTGAGCTCAGCCACCACTGGGTCTTTAACACAAACCAAAGAATATCACCGTAGCCAGCCTTCTGGTGTTTCCTACCGGGTGGGGTGGGGGACGGGAAGGTTCCCAGGGCCCCCTCCCACTTGGGGCACTCGTGGGGTCTAACGCTGCTCTCCTTCTCACCTGTAGGATGGGGGCAAGCCTTACCCCCCGGACCTGTCCCGCAGCCCCCAGAGCCTGAGCGACACCGGCTACTCCTCGGACGGCATCTCCAGCTCGCAGAGCGAGATCACGGGGCTGGTGCAGCAGGAGGAGGAGAAGCTGAGCGGCACGGGGCTGGCGGGGCAGAGCCCCCCGAGCCCCTCCGAGCTCACCAAGCTGGAGAGCAGCATGAGGCCATTGCTGGAGGCTCGGGGGGCCCCAGCAGAGCCCAGCAAGGGCTCGGAGCAGCGGGAGGAGCAGCGACAGCGGCAGCGGCCCCGGTACCTCTCCATCACCCCCGAAGCCTTTGACTCGGACGAGGAGCTGGAGGATATCCTGGAGGAAGACGAGGACTCGCTGGAGTGGGAGAACCAGAGGGAGCAGCGGGAGAGCATGGAGTCTTCGGATGAGTTCGGCAGCAAGCTGCGGCACGACTACGTGGAGGACAGCAGCGAGGGGGGCTTCTCCCCGGTGCCCACCCACCCCAAGGGCCGGGAGGAGGTGAGCGACGAGGAGTTCATGCGGAGGCAGATCCTGGAGATGAGTGCAGAGGAGGACAACCTCGAGGAGGAGGAGGAAGAGGGGGGCTATGGGCGCACCAAGTACAGCGCCTCTAAAGCCGACGCAGAGAAGAGCAAAGAGCCCCCCTTGGCCAAGAGGCACCTGCCGCACGGCCCCAGCAGCCTGTACAAGGAGGAGAGGAAGGAGCTGGAGGCAGCAGAGGGCGACGACATGAGCACGTCCCAAGGGGGCCTGCGGCGCTTCAAGACCATCGAGCTGAACAGCACGACCGGCTACGGCAGGGAGATGGAAATGAGCCAGGATGCGGACACCAGCCTGGAGCGGGAGCCAGAGCTGGAGATGGAGAGCCTGACGGGCTCACCCGAGGAGCGCTCCCGCGGCGAGTACTCTTCCACCCTGCCGGCCACCACGCCCAGCTACACCTCGGGCACCTCGCCCACTTCCATCTCCTCCCTGGAGGAGGACAGTGACAGCAGCCCCAGCCGGCGGCAGCGGCTGGAGGAGGTGAAGCAGCAGAGGAAGGCTCGGCACCGCTCGCACGGCCCTTTGCTGCCCACCATCGAGGACTCATCGGAGGAGGAGGAGCTGCGTGAGGAAGAGGAGCTGCTGCGGGAGCAGGAGAAGATGCGGGAGGTGGAGCAGCAGCGCATCCGGAGCACGGCACGCAAGACCAAGCGTGACAAGGAGGAGCTGAGGGCGCAGCGGAGGAGGGAGCGCTCCAAAACTCCCCCCAGCAACCTGTCCCCCATCGAGGACGCCTCCCCCACTGAGGAGCTGCGGCAGGCAGCGGAGATGGAGGAGCTGCACCGCTCCTCCTGCTCTGAGTACTCGCCCTCCATCGACTCGGAGGCTGAGAGCTTTGACGCCGTGGCCTCCAAGCTGTACAAGTCGGGCAGCGAGTACAACCTGCCCACCTTCATGTCGCTGTACTCCCCCACCGAGAAGGCGGAGAGCGGCCCCAGCCAGCCCGCCAGCAAGCCCCTCAAGAGCGCTGAGGAAGCCTACGAGGAGATGATGAGGAAGGCAGAGATGATGCAGAAGCAGCAGATCCAGCAGGCCCAGCAGGGCATTTCCTATGGCAGCACCTACCAGCAGGTGGGGTACCGCGGCACCGAGGGGCAGAACGGCTTCGAGTACCAGTACGCGGATGAGTACGGGTATGAGGGCAGCCCCGCGCACCCCTCGCAGCCCGACTATCCGGGCACCCTGTCGAAGCCGGGTGCGGTGTACGAGGAGATCCTGCAGACCTCGCAGAGCATCGCCAGAATGCACCAGTCCTCCTCGTTTGACCTGGCTCTGGAGCAGGGAGGCAAAAAGAAAGGGCAGGAAGAAGCGTACCAGGAAAAGCACTTTCTGAACGCTGAGAGCGCGTATGCTGAGCTGATGAAGCAGAACGGGGGTCCCCTCACCCCTGGGACCAGCCCCACGCAGCTTTCTGCTCCTGTCTCCTTTTCTGCCTCCGAGGGCAGCAAGGCCGTTCCCGATGTCCAGGTCACGCAGCATTTTGCAAAAGAAGGACAGGACCGCGCCAAGCTCCAGAGCGCCCCAGCAGCGCCCAGCCCAGGTCCCAAGCCCCTGACAGCGCCTTACGCCTACAGCAAAGGTACCAGCGCAGTCACAACAGCGGCAGCCGGCCTCGCCAGCACAGCACAGATCTACAGCTCTCCAGAGGCCACAGCTTCACCCGCCAGGAGCTACGGCCCGGTGAAGAGCTCCATCAGCTATGGCTCACAGACGGAGGATGTCTCCCGAAGCAAGGCAGCGGTTGAGACCAGTGTGCAAATGGCCAGGGAGAAGCTCCAAGCGGTGAGCGACAGCAAGCCCCCACCGGCCAAGACGTACCCATTCTTCAAAAGCTCCAGCCCCCCGCTCTCACCAACGTCTCCTACTCAGAGTCCCACCCGTGCTGTCCCCAGGGCAGCCGTGCCTCCTGGCCCCACCACCAAGTCCACTGCCGAGTTCTCCACGCAGACGCAAAGCCCCCTCCTTGCCTATGACATCCCCGCCACCACTGGCACCTCTGCCTCTTCCCCCATGGTGGCCCAAGGGACGCAGACGCCACACCGGGCAGGCTCGCCTCGCCTGGCCCGGCAGCAGTCCTCGCAGGACGCGCCCTTCATGCTGATCACGCTGGCGGCCGACGCAGCCAGCCAAACCAAGCCGCCAAGCTCCTCTGCGTCCCCCACCTCGTCTCCCACCAGGACGAGCCGGCAACTGATTCCACACGGGTACGGCCAGGAGCCGGAGCAACCGCCGGGTGCATACGTCCGGGCGCAGCACGGGAAGGAGCAAGCCCAGAAGGTGCCTGTGACTTCAGGCGCCGACAGCATCGCAGGGCTGTACGGCTGGGGAGCGCTCCCGGCGGAGAACATCTCGCTGTGCCGCATCTCCTCCATCCCCGGCACCTCCCGGGTCGAGCCGGGGCCCAAGGTGCCGAGTGGTAGTGCCGTGGACTTGCGAACAGCTCTGAAGTCCGCCCCCATCATCATAACAGACCAAGGCATGGATCTCACCTCCTTGGCCACCGAGGCCAGGAAGTACTGCCTGACCTTGGACCAGATCCCAAGCCGGCAGTCCACGGCCATCCAGCCCCTGATCATCAACCTCAACGCCCAGGAGCAGCCCCATGCCATCATTGCAGCCTCCAGCACTGCCGGCCTCGCCATCGCCTCCCCGATGCTCATCTCCCAGCCCAAGCAGCCCGTGGTCTACGGAGACCCTTTCCAGAGCCGGATGGACTTTGGGCAGGGGACCGGCAGCCCGGTGTGCTTGGCGCAGGTGAAGCAGGTAGAGCAGGGCGTGCAGACGGGCGCTGTTAGAGTCAGCGGGGCAGCTGGCCCCGCGCCTGCTGGCAAGCCCGAGCCGGCTGCTCCTCCCCAGGCAAAGTTCTCGAGGTACAGTTTGCCCAGCCAAATGGTGAAGAAGGATGTGCTCATCACGCAGACCAGTATCGCGCAGAGCGTCAGCGGCCTCCCTCAGCCGTTCCCCCAGGAGCAGGGCTCGGAGCTGTACCGGGCAGTGCCAGTGGAGCTGAAGACCCAGAGCCCTCTCCTTGCCCTGGGAGGGAAGAAGTCCCAAGTGATGATGGTGCAGGTGGAGGACATGGCAGGCGGCCCGGTAACCAAAGTGCTGAAGGAAGAGCCCCCAGCCAATGTGCTGGACCTCACGGGTGTGAAGGCGGAGAGCCAGGTGGCCTGCTGTGACGTGGTCTACAAGTTCCCCTTCGGCAGCAGCTGCACTGGTGCTTTCAACCCCACTTCCAAGATGCCGGAGAAGAAGGCTGGGGATGCGGTCCCCAGCAGGAAGGCTGGTGGGCCCCTCTATGGCAGCAGGGAGCCGGAGCTGCCGGAGACCTTCCCGTACCGGGAGCAGCCGGCGCCTGCTCTCTACGAGGAGCAAAAGTTTTACCCCACCGGCACCTTTGGGAGGCTCTACTCCTCCATGTCAGACACCAACCTGTCCGAAATCGGGATGAACTACTACCCCCCAAAGGGGGACCAGCCCTTCCCTGCCAGTGAGGCTGCCGTGGACTTGAGCACCATGAAGCATTCCTACAGCGTCGGCTTTGCCGAGGCGGGGTACCTGGGCCAGGGGCTGCAGTACGGCTCCTTCTCCGACCTGCGCCAGCCCACAGAGCTGCTGGGCCACCCACTCCCCATGAGGAGGTACAGCTCGGCCTCCAACATCTACTCCGATTACCGCTACTCACCCCGAGGGGACCTGGCCAGCTTCCAGGAGTCCAGCCTGGCCCACTACAGCGCCACGACTGCGCGCGAGATCAGCCGCATGTGCGCCGCGCTCAACTCCATGGACCAGTACGGGGGCCGGCATGCCAATGGCCCCGACGTGCTGCCCTACGGCCCCAGCAGCGGCAGCGGGGGGCTGGCAGCTCAGCCGGGGGGTGCCGTGGCCCCAAAACCCGGCGGGATGTTCAACCCTAATGTCCCCGAGGCACGGCAGGGCTTTGGCAGCCTGGCACAGTACAACGTGCCCGGCATGCGCCTGGGCGCCATCAGGCAAATGTTCCCGTCCTCCGCCACCGTGCGGGCAGCCGACGGCATGATCTACTCCACCATCAACACTCCCATCGCCTCCACGCTGCCCATCACCACCCAGCCAGCCTCTGTGCTGCGACCCATGCTGCGCGGGCTGTACCGACCCTACGGCCCGGCCGGCGTGGCCGCCGTCCCGCTGGCCAGCCTGGCCAGGGTGCCCGTCATCACCCCCCGCGTCCCACTGGCACCGCAGAGCCTCTACCGCTACCCGGCCCCCAGCCGCCTCCCGGCCGCCTCGCTGATGGAGACGCCCGTCTACCTGGGCAAGCCGGCCAGTGCCACGGCAGGCACTGGCCCCACCGCCAAAGCCCCCGCCGGCCCCGCTGCTGGCTTGCAGAGAGCAGAGGCCTCGGGGGCTGCCCCCCGCGCCGAGGGGCCGGCAGTGGGCGCCAAGGAGGGCGGGCAGGCAGCCCCCTCGTCCAAGCCACCCTTGGAGGGGATGCAGCGGGAGGAGCGGGAGCGGGAGGAGGAGCGGCAGCGCAAGCAGCAGGAGCATGTGCTGCAGCTGGAGCGGGAGCGCGTGGAGCTGGAGAAGCTGCGGCAGCTGCGGCTGCAGGAGGAGCTGGAGCGGGAGCGCGCCGAGCTGCAGCGGCACCGGGAGAAGGAACAGCTGCTGGTGCAGCGGGAGCTGCAGGAGCTGCAGTGCATCAAGCAGCAGGTGCTGCAGCAGCAGCAGGAGGAGCGGCACGCGCAGCTGGCGCTGCAGCGGGAGCAGCTGGCCCAGCAGCGCCTCCAGCTCGAGCACATCCACCAGCTGCAGCACCAGCTGCAGCAGCAGCTGGAGGAGCAGAAAAGGCAGAAGAGCACCTTCCCCAGCACTGCCGAGCCTGCCGCCCGCCCACCCGAGGGACCCGCTGAGGCACCGCGGGGCCCAGCGCACAACGGGCAGGGGTGGCCCCCACCCGGCCAGGCGCTGCCTGGGGGGCCGGAGGGTGCTGCCGGCCCCCGCTACCCTGCGCCACAGAGGCCTCTCAGCAGCTCAGCCTCGGACATGTCGCTACAAGCCGAGGAGCCCTGGGAGCCTGGCCGGGGCATCAAGAAAAGGAACTCGATGCCACGGCTGCGGGACGCCTACGAGAAGGAGGCGGCGAGGAAGACGGCAGACAGCAGCGTGCAGACGGACGAGGAGGACGGCGAGGAGCGGTACCTGCTGTCACGGCGGCGGCGGTCGCGGCGCAGCACTGACTGCAGCGTGCAGACGGACGAGGAGGACAGCGGGGAGTGGGAGCAGCCCGTGCGGCGCCGGCGCTCCCGGCCATCGCGGCACGCTGAGGCCAGCGCCGAGGGCAAGGCGGACGGCGCCGCACGCTGCACGGCCAGCATCGGCATCCAGACCATCAGCGACTGCTCTGTGCAGACGGAGCCCGACCAGCTCCTCCGTGTCTCTCCCTCCATCCACATCACCACCCACGACCCCCGCGTGGAGATCGTCAAGTACATCTCGGCCCCGGAGAAGACGCAGCGGGGCGAGAGCCTCGCCTGCCAGACGGAGCCCGAGCCGCCCCCCCAGCCCGGCATCGTGGTGCCCCAGCTCACGGTGCCCACCACCATCACCCCTTACTCCACCAACATGCAGATGGTGAGCACAGGCCCCCTGGACCCCCATGCTGTCCGGCAGCAGACCCTGGGCAAGTTTGAGAAGAAGAAGCCAGACCCCCTGGAAATCGGGTACCAGTCCCATCTGCCAGCCGATTCCCTCTCCCAGCTGGTGACCCGCCAGCCGCCCCGCTCTCCCCAGGTCCTCTACTCCCCCGTGTCCCCCCTGTCCCCGCACCGCCTCCTGGAGTCCTCCTTCGCCACCAGCGAGCGGCTTAACAAGGCTCACGTCCCGCCGCAGAAGCACTTCGCTGACTCGGCCCAGCGCCAGCAGACGCTGCCGCGCCCCATCAAGACCATGCAGCGCTCGCTGTCCGACCCCAAGCCCATCAGCCCCACCTCGGAGGAGGCCGGCAAGGACAGGTTCTCCCTCTACCAGCACCCGCTGCTCCCAGGCACCCAGGTACATGCACACGGGGTCTTGCTCGGGCACCTGCCCCGAGGGTTCCTCTGCTGACAGCACGGTGTCCCTGTGCGTCGCACGCACCCGCGTCCCCTCTTGGTGGACGTCTCTCCTCACTGGGGACAGGTGTGTCCCCGCTCCGCATCCTCCTCCTGGGTGTGCCCGACCACGCTGACCCGAGCTGAACCTTTTCTGATGACATTTCAGCACTGTCAGGAGAAGAGGGGCAGCGCTGGGCACGCAGCCGCCTGACACGCTCTCGGTCTGCAATAAATAGACTTTCCCTAGGAGACCAGCTCCAGGAGGCACCTCAGGCCATTTCAGTTTCATTAGTGCTGCAGCAATTAATATTTTAAAAGGTTGGCTCCCTGCAGCAGCTGATGGCAGCCCGTGTGCGTGGACACGTGGCTCCAAGCCGAGCCGCAGGAGGTTCCTCCAGGTCTGTGGGTACTCAGGGGGGCCGTGGAGCTCCGTGGGTGGCACAGCTTGTCCATGGAGAGACGGATGGGAGCTGCCACCCCACAGGCAAGCCTGGGTTTTCAGTTGCCCCAGCTGCGTCCCCTTCCTCTCCCGAAAAGCAGGCACAACATGCAGCTCAGTTTTGGGTTGCAGCAGCTCTCGCTCCCATCTGCAACCAGCCCCATTTCACAAGTGGGGAAACCAGGGCACAACCTGGCAAAGCCCTTCCTTACTGCAGCAGTGTAGGGGAAGAGCAGGCAAGGGATGGGCTGCCCGGTGTCCCCAGACACGAGCTGCCCCGCCTGGGGTGCAGCAGGGAAACGCAGCCCTCGGAGAGCCCCTGGCTCAGCGGGCCCCGTGCAGCCACTCTCCTGCCACATTTCCAAGCCCTGCTGTGAGGCGCAGGGATCTTCGCAGCGCTCGGCGGTGCTCCTCTGCTGGAGCGCCCACGGCCAGCCTCGCGCTTGGCTCACTGCCACTCCTGGTAATTATTCATAGAAAGTGCCCTGCCTGTTACTTCCATCCTATTTATTACAGTTTTACGTAAACGCCGCTTTCTCGGGGCGTGAGGGAATGCGTGCGGGGCCTTTGTCCGGTCTGCACAGCCACACTGGCAGCGCTGCCTTGCCCCAGGGGGCTGGGCGACCGCCACCCGCGCTGCTGATGGGTTTCCCTTGCCTTTGCAGGTGGGTGGGCTGCAGTCGAGCCCGCTGGCGCGCAAGGTGAAGCGCACGCTGCCCAGCCCGCCGCCCGAGGAGCCCCACGTGCCCCTGGGCAGCCCGGCCACCCCCCAGCTCTACCTGGGCAGCCTGGCCCCCAAGGCCCCCCCCGGGGCACCGGTCACCAAGGCCAGCCTGCTGAAGGAGCTGGACCGTGACCTGAAGCTGGTGGAGCACGAGTCCACGAAGCTGCGGAAGAAGCAGGCAGAGCTGGACGAGGAGGAGAAGGAGATCGACGCCAAGCTGAAGTACCTGGAGCTGGGCATCACGCAGCGCAAGGAGTCGCTGCTGAAGGACCGGGGGACGCGGGACCACCCCTACCTGCGTGGCCTGGCCGACCGCCGCGACTACCTGTCAGACAGCGAGCTGCACAGCCTGCGCCTCGCCGCCTATGACAGTGCCAGCCTGCGCCCCGCGCCCGCCGGCCAGTACCCCGACTTTGCTGCCGCCTCCTACAGCGCCTACCCCTACCCGGCCCCGCCGGGGCCCCCCGCCTTCCAGCCCACGCACCCGCAGCCCCCCCAGTTCCCCGCTGCCAGCACCGCACAGGACAGCTTGCAGGCTGCCCCGTTGCCTGCCTTCGCCTCACCCGGCGCCTTCCCGGCCCCCGGGGCCGCATACACGGAGCTGGGCACGCCGGCCCAGCCAGGCTTCCGGCCCCAAAACCCCTACCAAGCCCAGGGCGCCTTCGCTGGCACAGCCGGTGTGCCTGCAGCGCAGCCCGCGCTCTTCCAGAGCCCGTCAGACACGCACCAGAAGCCACGGCAGACCTCGCTGGCTGAGCTGGAGCAGAAGATCCCCACCAACTACGAGGTCATCGGCGCTGCCACCAGCTCCTCCGCCGTCCCCGACGCCGCCTTCAGCGCCGCAGCAGTGAGCAGCGGCTACGAGCAGTACAAGGCACCCGAGGCCCGTCCAGCTGAGAGAGCTGGAGTCACGCAGGGCCCGTCAGCCAGCTTCTCCTCTGAATCCCTCTACACCAGCCTGGAGCAGAACATCCCCCGTAACTACGTGATGATCGAGGACATCAGCGAACTCACCAAGGAGAGCCCACCGGTGGATGGGCAGAAAGCGGAGCCGGTGGGCACGGGCGCCAACGGCCGCCACGGCAAAGAGAAGAGCGAGCTGGGGGATGCCGAGGGCTCCGGCCGGCCCTGCTGCTATGCCAAAGCGGAGGAGGAGTCCGAGGAGGATGTTTATGACCACCACGGCCCCGAGCATCGCGTGAAGAACAGCTACCACCGGGGCGTGGAGAGCAACGGCAGGGTGTCGGGGAGCTCTGCGGGCTCCTACTACTACGGGGATGGTGAGTACCGGCACTCCTCGCGAGCGGACAAGCATGGCTCCGGCGTGGCACTGCCAAAGCATTCGTCCAAGAACCTGGCACCCGCCGTCGTCTCCTCTAAGCGCAGCAAGCACAGGAAGCAGGGCATGGAGCAGAAGATCTCCAAGTTCTCTCCCATAGAAGAAGCCAAAGACGTGGAGTCAGACCTGGCCTCCTACGCTGTGACAACGTCGGTCAGCAGCAGCAATGTGGCCTCCAGGGCCAAGAAGCTGCAGGACGAGATTACCTATGGCCTCAAGAAGAATGTCTACGAGCAGCAGAAGTACTATGGCGTGTCCAGCCGGGACCTGGTAGACGAGGAGGAGCGGGTCTACTCTGCTGGCAGCAGAACTCGCTCCTCTGGCTATGGGCTGGAGAAGTCCTCCGGCCGTGACACAGTCAGCCGGAGCAAGTCCTACGAGCGGGAGGGCGCAGAGAGGTCCCAGAAGGGCAGCTCCAAACCCTCGTCCCTCAGCATGAGCCAGAGCCGGGGACGGGCTCCGGTCCGCACTCAGCCCTCGGAGGAGGAGAGCCCCATCAGCCCCCTGGGGAAGTCAGTGGGGGGGTCACGTTCGGCGGGGGGCCCTGGCCCACAGTCATCGGGGGACCCCTGCTCCCAGTTCTGCTCCAGCCACTCGTTGCCTGATGTGCAAGAGCACATCAAAGATGTGCCAAGGAACCACTCGTACAAGCACGAGGAGGGCTACGGCATGGACGATTCCCATTGCGTTGTCTCGGACAGCGAAGGTAACAGCTACCCATGGTGGTGAGCACCCAGAGCATGGCGCTTCCCCGGGGCATGCTCGTCTGCAGAGACACTCTCACGGCCTCAGTTTGCTTGACACGTGCCTTCCTCCCCCCTTTCCAGTCCTTGTCCGGGTGTTTGATGTTCGCCGGTGCTGCCCGGTGCGTGCGCGGTGCCCCATCCCGTCCCTGCCGGCGCGGGCTGTCCCCTGTGTGTGTCACGAGCTGCTTGCCTTCTCCTGCCTCATTGCATGGCTTCAGCCCGGGCTGCGTTCCCACCTGCGGAGCGAGAGATTGACTGTGGTTTGTTTTTGGTTTCTGAAGCCTATCATTTGGGTCAGGAGGAGACAGACTGGTTTGATAAGCCCAGGGAGGTGCGGTCAGAGCGGGTAAGGCACTACGGCGGCCACTCTTCCTCGCAGAAGAGACCCCCGGCTAAGCACACCTACCACGACTATGATGAGCTGCCCGACGAGGACCCGTGGCAGCACGACGACTACCCCCAGCACCGTGAGCACCGGCACCACGGCGAGTACGGGCGCCACGCTGCCTCCTCCCGCCACGACGAGCAGCCGCGCCGCTCGGCCAAGCAGCACCCGCGGGAGCCCGGCCGCCACGAGCCCCGCAGCCACGCGCCGCCAACCACCACCAAGAAGGCGCAGCAGCCCGAGCCCCGCGCCCCAGCACCGTATGGCCCCAACGCCTCCGAGTACGCCCCGCCGTCACGCCCCGCCGCGCACCACCACGGTGCCGAGCCCCAGAAGACGCCGAAGACGCCGCAGCCGCACGGGACGCCCACCCCGGCGCAGAAGCCAGAGGCACCAGCACCCGCACAGCAGCCGGCGGGCAGGCAGCCGCAGGCTGGGCAGCAGGCAGCGCGGCAGCAGCCGGCAGCGAGGCAGGCTGCCCAGCCGGCGGGCTCGGCACAGCCCAGGACACAGGGACCCGCCTCGTCCCGGCCACCACAGCAGCAGCCAGGGACAGGCCAGGCTGCGGGGAAGGCACCGGCCACGCTGCACGCGCAGCCGGGTGGGCACCCAGGGCCACAGGTGAGTATGGGCACGGCTGGGTCTGCTGCAAGCCCCTGCTGCAGCCAGGGAGCTAGCAGGGGAAGGGCTGGGGACCCATATGGGGAGCCATAATCCATGCACGTGCCACCCCAGACGGCACACTTTGGGAGGGTGCACATCCCTGCGCCCCTGCCTCTTCTGGGGCTGTGGGGCCACTTTTCCCGCAGCATTTTGCGTTTTTTCCCCGGGGAGCAGTACACGGGCATTGCCACAGCAAGCCCTGGATCACGTCCCACCCGGGCTACCCTACAGGATGCTCTGCTCTGCTGTCCCGGCTGGGAGGTGAGAGCTGAAAGGCATTTTCTGCCTCACAGCAGAAAGTGGAGCAGACAGACGCGTCCAAACCCGCGGTGAAGGTGCCGCAGCAGCTGGGGAGAGCGCCCACGGCTCAGCCCCCAGGAGCAGCAGGTCAGTGCGCCCGGCGGCACAGGGCTGGCCCCGTGCTGGCTGCCTGGCCCCCCCACGGGGTCAGCCACATGGGGCCTTTCCCTGCTAACGGCAGCCTCCTTTGTCCCCCAGCAGACAGCAAGGTTGGGCCGAGGGCAGCCGGGACCCGTGGCCCCGCCAGCACAGGCACAGGGCAGCCTGGGGTGGAAGGAGAGAGCGTTTTCTCCAAAATCCTGCCGGGAGGGGCAGCAGAACAAGCAGGCAAACTGACTGAAGGTAAGGGTGCACCCCGCAGACGGTGACGCACTGAGACGGGGTCAGGCACCGCAGGGGTGGCCGGGAGCCTCCATCGGGATGCGCTGCTCCCGACGGCTGGGGATGCGCAAGCATCACAGTCCGATGACTTTGGTTTGGGGTCTGCGGGCATGGGATGCATCAGGATGCTTCCGTCCTCACGCTTCTCCGGCTTCCCCGCAGCGGTGTCAGCTTTTGGCAAGAAATTCACTTCGTTCTGGTGAGAACGGCACAAGGTGAGTTCAGCGGCGCCGATGCCGCGCCCCGGTGTGTCCCTGCCCTGCCGTGCCCTGACGCCCTCCCGCCGCAGGAGCTGGGGAAGCGAGTGGAGATCGAGTCGTTGCAGCGGAAAAACCTATGAAGAAGCCAGCGGACTCAGCACGCGGCGCCAGACTCTGGGTATAACGGTGAGTCCCCCCTCGGTGCCGTTCCCAGCTCCGCACCAGGAGCGGCTCCAGCTGCTCCCCCAGCAGCCCTTCGTGGCGTGGTGCCCCCGTCACCTTCTGTCGCGCAGCCGCCCAGCCGGATGGCAGCATCCCCTCCCCGTGGGGACGTGGCTGCGCGCGGGCTGACCCCTTTCCCTCTGTCTCTCACCAGCTTTTGAAAGCAGGGTGACACCCTGGGTGCTGGACGTCACGCAGCAGACGGCGGCGAGCAGCTCCGGCGCGGCACGCGTAGGGGGGACCCCCCCCATGCCGAGGGGCTGTGCCGGGACCCACGGCCCTTTCTCAAGATTATACGCAGAGTTGCTTCCTCCGAACCCCAGCTCTGGCATCTTCATAGGTTTTTCCCCTCCGCGCGAGCCGAGGGCCACCTTTCCGTCCCCTCTGTCCTGCCGGCCCCTTGGCCCCCCTGCACTGCAGCCTGCTCCCCCCCCGGGGAGTCGGCGCGCCCCGTTAGGACCTAACACTGTTTCACTACCGAAATACGAGGCCATAGGACTCTGACAGGCAGCGCAGATGCGGGCTGGCCTTTGCCGACACCGGGCGCTGCCCTGAAGCCATTCAAAGCATTCAAAGGGCCACGCTTGCCCTCGCCACGCAGCCGGCGCGCCCCGCTGCCGGGCACCCCTTTTCTTTGAAGAACAGCCTTAATCATCCCACTTTGATTTCTGTGTATACCTCATCTGCACCGGGGGGGGGCAGGGGGCATCGTCGGGGGGGGGGGGAGGGGACGGGCTTTTTTTTTTTCCCATTTTTTTGTTTCTTTGGGTTCATTTCATTGATTTTTTATTTGACTTTGTACCAAATCCTCTTCCCTCTTTGCTTTGTGCGATGAGTTAGCACATGGGCTGTTGTTTGTAGAAGCAATAGAGTGCAGGAGGCCACAAAAGAGCACAATCCACGGAACAAGATCAGGAGAGCTTCGCCTCCGCCAATATCCTTCCTCTTACTGTGCAATTCAAGTCCTTCTTAAGCCATTACGCGGGGGCCCGCTCGGACCGGCGGAGGGGCCGGGGGGCCGCGCTCACCCCGCCAGCAGGAGATGTCCGTGGCGTGCCCGGCCGCTCCGGTCCTCGCCCCCACGTCCCGCTGCCCCCCGCACGCTGGCAGCGCCCCGGTGCCCGGCGCGGGCGGCAGCGCCCTGCGCGCCCCGTCCCATGTTCTATGCAACGAAATAACACGACTCCGGAACGAGACCTGTCGATAGCTGATAGCTCCAACGTCGCGTGCAAGGGTGTCATTGCAAACCGGGTACCTCCTCTCTCGACCACCTGTGCGTATCAAGCTCCAGTTCGTGGCATGTTCGACCCGCCGAGGGCCACGCTGCCAAAGGGTCGCCGTAGCGCCCGTGACCGTCCGTCCTGTTGTAGAGCATGGCTTGCTGCTTCTCTGCACGGTCCCACCCGCGTCCCAGTGCTTGCTGTTCTTTGCCTGGACTCTTTTTTTGTTGTGTTTTTTTTTTTTTTTTAATTATTATTTAAAGCTATTATTCTTACTCCTTCTCCATCGGTTCATCGCCGTATCGGATGCAGAGGACCTGGCCGCCGTAGGGGCCGGGGGGAGACGCCCGTGGGCGCCGTGGGACGGGGACCCGCGGTTCCCCCAGCCCCACGCGGGTACCCCGCGGGTGCCCCCCGCCGCCCCGCAGCTCCCCCCGCTCCGGCGCTGTAAATACGTGTACAGTGTGTAACCGGCACGCGGGACCCCCGCACCCCCCCGGACCCCCCGGACCCCCCCCGCCCAGCACACCGCCGGCTGGCCGCCCGCGGCTGGGGGGCCCGGGGGGGCTCCGGGGGCTGCCGTGCCCCGCGAGGCGCGTGCCCCCCCCGGCCGCTGTGACGGTGTGCGTGTGTGCCGTGCCCTGTGAGACCCGTCGTGACCCCCCCCGTGCCGCCGCCGTGTCGTGACCGCGTACCACGAGTCGCCCCCTCCCCCCCCACACCCCCCCCCCAGGTGTTTCTGTGGGAACGGAATAAAACAACAAGGACCTGGTCTGAACCCGCGCCCGGCTCCGCCTCGTGCCTGCCCCGGGGACACCCGGCCATGGGGGGGGGGGGGGGGCGTTGGGGCCGGTCCCCCCCGCACCGCACCGCCCCCGCCGCCCGCCAGGGGGCGCCGCAACGCGGCCAAGGGGGGGGGCCCGGCCCGCCCCGCCCCGCCCCGCCCCGCGCCGCCTCCCGGAAGCGCCGGTGCCGCCCCCCCCCCCCCCCGACGCCGCGACATGGAGCCGGTGGTGAGGGGCTGGGGGGGGGGGGGCGTCACCGGGGGGCCCGGCCCGGCCCGGCCCGTGCGCGGCCCCGTCGCTGCCTCCCTCCCCCCTCCCGCCGTCCCCGGAACCCCCCCGGTGCCTGCACGGGCCCCGCAGGCTCCCCCCGTGTGCCCTGGGAGCCCCAGCCCGGCCCCGCGGTGCTCTGCGCCCCCAGAGCGGCACGGCCCCTGCCCCGGTACCCCCAGGGCGGCCCCCCCGTGTGCTCTGGGACCCCGATGGGAGCCCCCCGTGTGCCCTGGGACCCCGATAACTGCCCCCCAGTGCCCTGGGACCCCAATAACTGCCCCCCAGTGCCCTGGGACCCCAATAATTGCCCCCCACGTGCCCTGGGACCCCAATAACTGCCCCCCACGTGCCCTGGGACCCTGATAGCCCCCCCCTATGACCTGGTACCCCAATAGCAGCCCCCCATGTGCCCTGGTACCCCAATAGCACCCCCCCATGTGCCCTGGTACCCCAACAGCAGCCCCCCATATTCCCTGGTACCCCAATAGCAGCCCCCCATATTCCCTGGTACCCCAATAACTGCCCCCCATGTCCCCTGGTACCCCAATAGCAGCCCCCCATATTCCCTGGTACCCCAATAACTGCCCCCCATGTCCCCTGGTACCCCAATAGCACCCCCCCATGTCCCCTGGTACCCCAATAGCAGCCCCCCATGTGCCCTGGTACCCCAATAACTGCCCCCCACGTGCCCTGGCACCCCCAGAGCCCCCTCCCCACGTACCCTGGTCCCCCAGCCTTGCCCCATGTCCCTGGTCCCTGCCCCGGCCCCGTGCCCCCCAGCCAGCCCGCGGGTCCCGCAGGTGCTGCCCAGCCTGGAGGAGGTCGCGGGGCTGTACCGGGAGCTGAGCCAGCACCCGGGGCTCAGCACCGCCTGCCTGGGCCCCGACGTCACCACCCAGTACGGGGGCAAGTACTGCAGCCTCTACACCGGTACGGGGATGGGGACGGGGCGAGGGGGATGTGGGGAGGGGGGCGTCGGGGGTGCTCACCCCGTCCCCCCGTCCCCGCGCAGAGTGGTCGCAGCGGGACCTGGCGCGGGCCGAGAGCATCAAGTCCTGCCGGCAGTACCTCGTCTTCCACGACGGGACCTCCATCGTCTACGCGGGGCCCGCCGGCACCTGCTGCGAGATCAAGGACGAGTGGGTCCCCGCGTGCCCCGGGTCCCCGCGCCGCTGGAGGCGTGGGGCTGACGGGCGCCTTCCCGCAGGCTGCTGAGCCGCGAGTCCCCCAGTGGGGCGCTGAAGGCCGTCCTGCGCAAGGCCGCCGGCAAGGAGAAGGAGAAGGAGAAGGAGAAGCAGTTCCTGGAGGTGAGCTGGGGGCCGGGGGGGGCCGCGGCAGGGAAGGGGCCGGGGGCTCGGGCTGCCCCCCGTGCCTGCGTCCCCAGGTGTGGGATCAGAACCGCAAGGTGAAGAGCATCGATCTGACAGCGCTGGACAAGCACGGCAGCGTCTATGATGACGGTGAGGGACGAGGGACGGGGTGGCCCTGGGGGACCCTGGGGACAGGGCAGCTGGTGCCTGACCCTCCCTGCAGACCAGTTCGGCTGCCTGGCCTGGTCGCACTCGGAGACCCACCTGCTCTACGTGGCGGAGAAGAAGCGCCCCAAGGCCGAGTCCTTCTTCCAGAGCAAAGCGCCGGAGCTGGACTGCACCACCGATGAGGACCTGGAGCGCCCCAAGAAGCCGGACGCGCCCGTCAAGGTGGGCCCCCGCCACCCCCAGGGCGAGGGCTCCCTGCCCCGCAGCTGGCGCTGATGGGGCCGTGCCGCAGGGCGAGCAGTTCGTGTACCACGAGGACTGGGGGGAGACGCTGAGCACCCGCAGCGTCCCCGTGCTCTGCGTGCTGGACATCGAGGGCAGCAGCGTCTCGGTGCTGGAGGGCGTCCCCGAGCACGTCTCCCCCGGGCAGGTCAGGACGGGGGACAGAGGGGACGCGGGAGGTGGTGGGGAATGGGAGACGCCGTCACTGAGCTGCGCTGTCTCCTTCCGGGCAGGCCTTCTGGTCCCCAGATGACACCGGCGTGGTGTTCGTGGGCTGGTGGCACGAGCCCTTCCGCCTGGGGCTGCGGCACTGCACCAACCGCCGGTGAGTGCCTGTCCTCCCCGGCCACCCCCAAGCCCTGGGGGACCCCCAGCCCGCCCCGCAGTGACAGTCCCCCTCTCCCCGGCAGCTCGGCACTCTTCTACGTGGACCTGACGGGTGGGAATTGTGGTGAGTGGCTCGCCCCCAGGCCCCACTGGTGCCCAGGCCCCCTGCAGCCTCTCAGCGTCCCCTCGTCCCCTTGCAGAGCTGCTCTCGGAGGACACCAAGGCCGTGTGGTCCCCGCGGCTCAGCCCCGACCGGTGCCGCATCGCCTACCTGGAGAACAGCGCCCTGGGCCCCCACCAGCAGTGCAGCCGCCTCCTCATGGTGAGCAGCTCGGCCCCAAAACGTGCCCAGGGGGTTCAGAGGGGGCTGGCGGGCAGGGGGGTGCCGCCCCCACCCGGATGGGCAGGATGAGGCCTGCAAAGCCCCCCCGGCCCATGTGTCCCGCAGTACGACTGGTACACTGAGCACACCCGCACCGTGCTGGAGGCCGTGCCGCGGCAGGCGTGGGGTGAGTACGGCCCCGCGGGGGGGTCTGGGGAGATGGGGCGCTGGGGGCGCTGAGCGACGACGCTCCCCTCGCAGGCACGTTCCCCGGCATCTACTGCAGCGCTCTGCCGGCGCTGTGCTGGGCGGCCGACAGCCGGAGGCTTGTGCTGGACACGGCCCAGCGCAGCCAGCAGGTAAGGGGCTGTGGGGCCCAGGGACACGTGGCGGGGCCGTGACGGTGCCGGGCTGGACTCTGCCCTCCTGCCCCTAGGACGTGTTTGTGGTGGACACACAGACGGGTGCCACGACCTCTCTGACAGCCGGTGAGTGCCGTGCTGTGCTGTGCCGTGCCGGGGCTGGGGCTGGTCCTGCCTGCAGGTCTGACCCTCTGTCCTCCCCAGGGGCACCCCAGGGGAGCTGGTCTGTCCTCACCATTGACCGGGACCTCCTAGTGGCCAAGTTCTCCACGCCGAGCTGCCCCCCCATGCTGGTACAGTGACGTCCCTGTCCCCACAGTGACCCCCACCCCCCCGGACGCTGGCACTGTTGCTTCTCCCCACGCAGAAAGTAGCTGTCCTGCCCAGCGCGGGCCAGGAGGCGCAGGTGCAGTGGGTGTGCCTGCAGGATGCACCCCCCGTGCCCAGCATCAGCTGGAGCATCCGCACCCTGCAGCCCCCCCCGGAGCAGGAGCACCCCCAGTACGGTGAGCACCGGAGGCGGCAGGGCTCTCGCCCGTCCCTGCTGAGCCCTGACCCAGCCTCCGCCATCCCCGCAGGGGGCCTGGACTTCGATGCCATCCTGCTGCGCCCAAGCGAGGGTCCCACTGCCCAGAAGCCCCCCCTGGTTGTGATGCCCCACGGTGAGAGCTTGCCCCCCGCCGCCCCCCCCCCCCCAGCGCTGGCTGTGGCCGCGCGGTGTCACCCCACTGCCTGCCCCTCGCAGGGGGACCCCACACCGTCTTCTCTGCCGGGTGGACGCTGTACCCAGCCGTGCTCTGCCGCGTGGGCTTCGCCGTGCTGCTGGGTGAGCAGGGGGGGCGGCGGGGCACGGCACCCCTACAGAGCCCACAGGGTCCGGGGCGGGGGGCGGAAGGTTTCTGATGCTGTCTTGCCCAGTGAATTACCGCGGCTCGCTGGGCTTTGGCCAGGACAGCGTGAACTCCCTGCCGGGCAACGTGGGCACGCAGGACGTGCGGGACGTGCAGGTAGGGTCCCAGCAGACGTGCGAGCCCCCTCGCCCTGTGGGTGCCCCCAGGGAGGGAGACCCGGGTGCGGGCATGTCCCCACCTCGGCGCGTGTCCCCTGCGGTCGCAGCTCTGCGTGGAGTGGGTGCTGCAGGAGGAGCTGCTGGACTCCAGCCGGGTGGCCCTGGTGGGCGGCTCACACGGGGGCTTCCTGGCGTGCCACCTCATCGGGCAGTTCCCCGACACCTACCACGCCTGCGTGGTCCGCAACCCCGTGGTGAACATTGCCTCCATGGTCACCACCACCGACATCCCCGACTGGTGAGTGCTGCGCCCCCCGGCTCCCCCCGACCCCGGCCCTGCATGTGCCCCCCTGCCTGTCGCCCGCAGGTGCCTGACGGAGACGGGGCTGCCCTACGTGCCGGCTGCCCTGCCGGACCCAGCCCAGTGGACGGAGATGCTGCAGAAGTCACCCATACGCTACGTTGACCGGGTACAGCCCCGTCCCCATCCCGTCCCCTGCACCCGCCTGCGGCACCAGCGCTGAGCCGTGCCCCCCGCAGGTCCGCACGCCCGTGCTGCTGATGCTGGGGGAGGACGACCGCCGCGTGCCCCCCAAGCAGGGGCTGGAGTATTACCGTGCCCTGAAGGCTCGGGGTGTCCCCACGCGGTGAGTAGGGTCTGGGTGCTGGGGAGCGGGCTGCGGGCACGGCGCTAACCCCCCCTCTGCCCTGCAGGCTGCTCTGGTACCCGGGGAACAACCACTCGCTGGCTGGCGTCGAGGCCGAAGCCGACGGCTTCATGAACATCGTGCAGTGGCTGCTCGAGCACCTGCGGTGCTGAGAGGGCCCCGGCGTGTACTCCCCAATAAACGGTGTAGCTCAGCACTGGGGTTGTCTGTGATGGTGCTGCAGCCACCGGTGCCTCGTGACCACGGCGGGGTCACGCAGCAGAGGGTGGAGATGTCCCGGTGCCAGCTCCCAGCACCCTGCTGCCCTTCCTGGGTGCGCACAAGGCAGCGGGTCTGGCACTGGCCCCAGCCGGGCGGCCTGCACATGCCTTGGCACCCTGCCCCGCTGTGGAGCTGCAGACGCCAGCAGCCCAGCGCGGCGGCGGAGCGGCCCCATGGCCTCGGGGAGACGGTGGGGCACGGAAAGCCTGGGGGAGCCGGCAGAGGGGCAGCAGAGCCACCCCGGCTCCTGCTACCGGGAGCTCAGCCGCTTCCCTGCCATCACCCGCGCCGCGCTGGGTGCGGCGGCGGGGGGCCAGGCCTTCCGCCTCTACACCGGTGAGTTGGGGCTCGCGCGCCCCCGGCGCTCTCGGCACGGGCGGGCGCTGACGTCCCCGTCCCGCAGAGTGCAGCCAGCCAGACCTGCGCCGCCAGCGGCTCCTGCGCTTCAGCCGGCACTACAGCCTGCAGCACGCTGGCGGCGGCCTTGCTGCCAGCCGGGCAGTGCTCAGCGCCGAGATCCGCAACCAGTAGGGCTCGCGGCTGGGCTTCGGGACGGGGCAGCGCGGCCGTGCCCGTGGCTGCAGCCTCCCTGCCGCCCGCAGGCTTCTCAGCCAGGACTCGCCGTCGGGGCAGCGCCGCGCCGTGCTCACCCGCTGCCCGCTGCAGGGCCACGAGTTGCTGGAGGTAACGCGGGTGCCCGGGGCTCGCTGGGGAGGTGGGTGCTGCGGGCAGGGCGTGCCTGTGCTGAGCCCCCCCTCGCCCAGGTGTGGGATGGCTGCGGGCGCAGCCACGGCGTGGACCTGACAGCGCTGGGGAAGCACGGCAGGGTCTACACAGAGGGTAGGGCCCCCTCCCAAAATACTCCCAGGGTGCGGGCAAGGGCGACACAGCTGGTGGCCCCGCTGGCTGTGCCCGTGCCATGCTGGGCTTTGGCACCCTGTTCCCGCACCAGGTCCCTTTGCCTGCCTGGCCTGGTCTCGCTCGGAGACGCGGCTGCTCTATGTGGCCGAGAGGAGCCAGCCCAGACCACCAAAACCCAGCCCATGGCTTGTGCCAGGGGCAGCCAGGCTGGCGGAGGAGGAGGAGGAGGAGGAGGTGGGTGGCGAGCTTCCCGTGAGCGTGCCACGCGCATGGTGAGCGTGCCAGTGACCGTGCCACGAACGCCGTGAGCAGGGTGAGCAGTTCGTGTACCGTGAGGACTGGGGGGAGGCGCTGAGCACCTGCAGCATCCCCGTGCTCTGCGTGCTGGACATCGAGGGCAGCAACATCTCGGTGCTGGAGGGCGTCCCCGAGCACGTCTCCCCCGGCCAGGTCAGGATGGGGGGCAGAGCCCTGGGGGGTCAGTGGGAATGGCCCGTGGCTCCGGCACAAGCCCAGCTCTCACGCAGGCTCTGTGGTCCCCGGACGACACCGGCGTGGTGTTTGTGGGCTGGTGGCACGAGCCCTTCCGCCTGGGGCTGAGCGCCTGCTCCAACAGGAGGTGAGCCCCCCCTGGTGCGGCCGCGATGCCCACCCCGTGCCAGCACGGAGAGGGCTGGACATAGCCACGGGGCGCTGACTGGGTCACTCCTTCCCAGGTCGGGCATTTTCCATTTGGAAGTGGCCAGCAGGCGCTGTGGTGAGCGCTGGGGACACCGGGGTGCCATCGGTCCCCAGTGTCCCCGTGATGCTGACCCCGCTGCCCGCAGAGCTGCTGTCGGCACAGCCCCGTGCCGCCTGCTCGCCCCGGCTGAGCCCCGACGGCCGGCGCCTGCTTTACCTGGAGGGGGCCGTGGGAGGGCCCCACCGGCAGTGCCTGCAGCTGCGGATGGTGAGGGGGACTGCGCGTGCTGGGCCACCCCTCCCCGTTGGACAGGAGCGGTCCCCAAAATCCTTCTCGGTCCCCAAATCCCCCGTGCCTCAGTTTCCCCATCGGGGCTTGGCTCTCCCCAGCTCACCTGGCAGACACGGCAGACGGTGACGGTGCTTGACGTGGTGCAGGAGCCCACGGGCGGTGAGAGCCACGCAGCCAGCGGGGCTGGGTGCTGCTGGGGGGTCGGATGCCCCCCCCCGTGCCGGGGGCCACCACCCCAGCCCAGCAGTGCCCTGCCCTGCTCGCAGCCTTCACCGGGATCTATGCCGCAGAGCTGCCGCCGCGGTGCTGGGCAGCCGACAGCCGGCGAGCCCTGCTGGGCACCCCACAGCGGAGCCGCACGGTGAGCTGGGGGACAGGGACGGAGCAGGGCTGCGACACAGCCCCCATGGTGATGTGGGATCCCGCGCTCTGTCCCCTCGCAGGACCTGCTGCTTGTGGACACGGAGGCGGCCGCTGTCACCAACCTCACTGCCGGTACGCTGCGCCTGGCTGCTCGCGGTGTGTTGGCAAGTCGGGATGAGCCCTGGCGCCCATCGGCGTGCTGTTGTCTCCAGGGTCACCCGAAGGCTGCTGGGAGCTGCTCACCATCCAGTGGGACCTGCTCGTGGCCACCTGCTCAGCCCCACATCGCCCACCCCGCCTGGTGAGCAGCACCGTGGCACGGCACCGCGCCGCACTGGGGCCATGCCAGGGGCCGACGACACCTTGCCGAGGGAAGGGGGTGCCCCGGTGCCACTCAGCGCCCGTCCCCAGGTCGTGGCAGAGCTGCCACCGTTGGGTCAGGAGCTGTCCCTGCGCTGGGTGACAGTGGAGGATGCCCCGACAGTGCCCGGCATCACCTGGAAAACCCTGATGGTCCGGCCGCCCTGCGGTGGGCAGAGCCCTGCTCCGCATGGTGAGCGCCCAGGGGCCCCCAGGCACCCGGCTGCTACTGGGTGCTGGGGGCCCTTGGGTGGAGGGGGGCGGGAAGGGTCTGGGGGCACTAGGTACCCGGGCAGTGGGGGCTGAGCAGGGCCCCTTCCTCGGTGCAGGCATCCAGCCCTTCGAGGCGCTGCTGCTGAGCCCAGCGGGCAGCATGGCACCGCACCCCCTCGTTGTGTGCCCCCACGGTGAGTGAGGGGGCAACGGGGACATCCCTGCGCTGCTGGTGGCACCCCAAGTGATGTCCCCGTTGTCCCCAGGTGGCCCTCATGCCGTCTTCGATGCCCGCTGGCGCCCGAGCATGGCGGCACTGTGCCGGCTGGGGTTCGCTGTGCTCCTGGGTAAGTGCTGGGGACCCCGGCTCTGGGTGTCCCCCGTGCCACGCTGGGGATGTGGCACCCCGCAAACCCTATCTCCCCAGTGAACTACCGCGGCTCCCTGGGCTTCGGGCAGGCCAGCATCGACTCACTGCTGTCCCGCGTGGGTGAGCAGGATGTGGCGGACACACAGGTGGGGGGCGCACTGGGACAGGGTGCTGAGGGTGCGGGGTGCTGGCGGTGTGGGGTGCTGACAGTGGGGTGCCCCACGCCTGCAGCTGGCAGTGGAGCAGGCACTGCGCAGCGAGCCCCTCGACTCACGCTGCCTGGCCCTGCTCGCCGGCTCCCACGGAGCCTTCATCGCCCTCCACCTCCTCGCCCGTGAGCCCAAACGCTACCAGGCGTGCGCCCTTCGCAACCCCGTCTCCAACCTGCCCGCCCTGCTGGGCACCTCCGACATCCCCGACTGGTGAGAGTCACCCGCCCCACGCCGCGCTGCGTCGCTCCGTGCCGTGGGCACCACGTCACCCCCCCCCCGCCTCCCTCCTGCAGGCGCTACGTGTCCCTGGGGCTGCCCTACTCCTTCGAGCGGGTGCCCTGTGCCGAGGACGTAGCCACCATGCTGCAGCGCTCGCCCATCGCCCAGGTGCACCGGGTACAGCACAGGGGGAGGGATGCGGGGGGTCCAGGGATGGGGACTGAGCACCCACCACTGCTTGTGCCGCAGGTACGGACGCCGGTGCTGCTGTGCGTGGGTGCCCGGGACCGGCGGGTCAGCCCCACGCAGGCGCTGGAGCTGTACCGGGTGCTGCGGGCCAGTGGGGTGCCGGCACGGTGAGCGGGGCGCAGGGGTTGGGGGGAGCAGGCAGGGAGCCCTGGGGCGCCGGCTGAGCATCCCCTGCCCCCCCCCAGGCTGCTGTGGTACCCGGAGGGCGGCCACGCGCTGGCAGGCACAGAGACGGAGGCCGATGTTTTTGGGAACTGTGCCCGCTGGTTCCTCCAACACCTGAGACAGCCCCGGCACAGCCCCTAGCACCTGCAGTGGCCCCGTGGCCGTGCTGGCCTTGGCGTGACTGGGGGTCCTGGGGATGGCACCGGGACCAGAGGAGAATGGAGCAAGTGATGGCACAGGATGGAAATGGGGATGTGGGCTTGCCGCTAAATAAACGTGTGCCACCTCGTGCAGTGCTGTCTTGTGCATCTTGGCCACGCTGCAACACAGACAGAGGCTGGCTCCACTCCCTTTATTGGGATCGGGGGGGCAGGCAGGGGGGTGCCACCCCTCCAGCCGCCCGCAGCCCGGCTCAGACCATCTTCATGACCTTGTGGATCCAGTTGACGTAGAGCGAGACACGGATGAAGAGGGCGGGCTGGTCGGTGCGGGCGCAGACACGGGACGGGGTGATCACCCCCTCCAGCACCCAGCAGTCGGCGGTCAGGCAGGCCAGGGGCCCTCCGTAATCTCCCTGCAGGGCCAAAAGAGCGCTGTGACCCCCATACCGGGGGGGGGGGGGGTGGCCCCGAGCCCACCTGGCCCCACAGCCCCTGGCCAAACTCACCTCGCAGGCGCCCACGCCGGTGCGCAGCGGGGCGGTGCACAGCTCGCTCTCCGTCAGGCGCCCACGCAGCGCCGCCTGGCACTCGCCGTGGGCCAGCACCGGCAGCTGGGCCACGTTCAGCACGCGGCTGTCTGCCGTGCCTGCAGGGAGCCAGCCCCCGGGGCGGCGGCGGGGGATGGCACGGAAGGGGGAGGGCATGAGAGGGGGCTGCCATGGGATGGGCAGGGGGATGCTGCAGGAGGGGGGTTGCTGTGGGCAGAGGATGCCGTGGGCAGCAGAGGATGCTATGGGCAAGGGATGTTGCAAGCAGGGGGACACGACAACCACGGGGATGCTGTGGGCGTGAAGGTGCCACTGCGTGGGAACGGCACGGGCAGGGGATGCCGCGGGCAGGGGGCACCGCTGCAGGGGGATGCCGTGGCTGGGGCTGCCCACATCGGGTACCTCTGGTTTCCCCCCAGCCGGCGATCTCGCAGGTGGTGCCCGCAGGCACGACGTAGCGCTCGGGCGGCAGGCAGATCAGGGCCACGCGCTTGTTCAGCACGGCCGGCCTGCGGAGGGATGGACGGGGGGGGACGTGGTGCCAGCCCCGACAGCGCCAGGGCGCAGGACACCGGGCTCGGCTGCTCACCTCGCCAGCTTCAGCAGCACCAGGTGGGACTCAGAGGGACCGCAGAAGATGTGCACGATGGGGATGGCCTGCAGGTCGGGGTCTGCAGGGCCGGGGTCCTTGAACAGCAGCCCCAGGTGCACCTCGTAGCCCGACAGGTCCGCGTCGCTGCAGGATGGGGACATCAGGGCACAGTGGTGCCCGGTGCCTTGCATGCTGTCCCCAAGCTCACCAGGAGGAGAAGCACTGGCGGATGCTGATCACCCACTGCTCCTTCACCAGGGACCCGCCGCAGAAGTGCACGCCGGCCCTGCAGACACCGAGGGAGGGCAGCTAGGGTGGGCGCCCGGCTGGCGGCGCAGCGGTGCTGGCACGCGGGGTGTCCGCTCACCGGTTGCGGATGCTGACGGTCCACGGCGAGTTGCCGGGCTGCCCGCCCACGATGCGGCCCTTGAGCTGCAGCCTCTCGTCCCGCCGGCCGCACTGCTCGAACGTCACCGCCTCTGTGCGCACAGAAGGCATCAGCCGGCGGCGTCCGCGCCCGCCGCGTGGCACCCAGCATCCCCCTGTCCCTACCCATGCTCTCCAGGATGGACGGCACCGCGTTGCCAGCTGTGGAGAGAAAAGCAAGGGGGTGGCTGCAGCGGGGTGGCCACAAGCACGCCACGGGGCAGCCGGGGCTCAGCGGGGCCAGGGCTCACAGCAGGGCTTGATGGCGCAGTAGTCAAAGGGCATGCGGGGGTCCATGGTGTAGCACCAGGGGCCGTGGCTGTCGTTGTCAGGGTTGCGGCAGTAGTTCTCCTCCAGGTGGGCCTCGGGGTGGGTGGCGGGAGAGATCCTGCCGGGAGGGAGTCGCCATCGCTGTCCCCATCCCCGTCCCTGTGCACCAGCCCCCGGGAGGCTCCTGCACACACTCACTGCGGCACGTGGGGTGTCTGGGCGTCCCAGCGCTGGCACGTGATGCCCTTGCGCGTCTTGCTGACGCGGCCGTGGTACATCTCGCCGTGGCCGTGGTAGCACTCTGGGGGCAGGCAGGGAGCACTCTGTCACAGGCGGGCGCTCTGACGGGGGCACCCACAGGCCCAGGGGAGCGGGGCTCACCCTGAGCACCCAGCTCGTCGTCGCAGCGGCGGATGTGGAAGCAGAAGGCAACGCGGACGCTGGGGCGGGTGGTGAAGCACCACGGCGCCTCCGAGCCATCGGGGTTGCGGCAGAAGTTCTCCTGCAGGTCCCTGGCAGAGCAGCCACGTGCGTGCCCGTGCCCGCGGGTGCTGTCCACGGCCACCCCATCCTGCCCCACCAGACCTACTTGCATGGGTACTTCTCGGGCACAAAGTGGTGCCGGTGGGGTGCCTGGGCGTCCCAGCGCTGGCACGGGATGCCCGACACGGTGACGTTCACCCGGCCCCGGTAGCCTTCGCCCTTCCCCCTGAAGCAGCTGGTGGTGACGTTGAGGGGCCGCGGACGCTTCTCTGCTTGTGTGGCCAGAGAACAGCGGGGTGAGGGTGGCACCGAGGACAGCCGGCCCCAGCCCTGCAGGTGACACCAGTGGGGACTTACTGCAGACGCGGATGCGGCAATACTCGCGCTCCCGCGCGGGGTCAACGGTGTAGCACCAGGGCTGCTCGGAGCCGTCAGGGTTTCGGCAGTAGTTGTCATCCAGACCCTTCTCGGGGTACCTGGGCAAGAGATGGGGAGCAGTGGTTGAGGGTGACAAGCGTTCATTGTCACCACCGTGGCTGCGCGCCCCCGGGCCGGTACTTGTCGGGGTGGAAGGGATGCTTGTGCGGGTGCTGCAGGTCCCAGCGCTGGCACTCGGTCCCTGACTCGGTGTGGTCCACGAAGCCCCGGTAATCCTCCCCGTTGCAGGTCATGCAGATAGCTGCCAACAGCGGGGGGGTGGCCTCAGCGGTGGCGGGGACAAGCGGCACGGGGTGTCCCCGGGGCACGGCGCTCACCATCCTCGCACTTCTTGATGCCGCAGCTCTGGTGCCGCACGCTGGGGTCGACAGTGTAACACCACGGGCCCCGCTTGTCCCGGTCGGGGTTGCGGCAGTAGTTCTCCTCCAGCCCGTTGCGTGGGGACGGCAGGAACCTGTGCCACCCCCCGTCAGCGCCACTGCCCCAGCGCCGTCCCCACTGCCCCCGTGCTGCCCCCACCCCGTAGCCCATGGCCCCACGCTGTCCCGTCCCGTGTCCCATCGCCCCGTGCTGCCCAGGGCTGGTGCCCGCAGCCGCTGGGGGAGCGGCGGGGGGCACGGTGGCACCTGTGGTCGTGCGGCGTGGTGGCCTGCCAGTGCTGGCAGCGCAGACCTTTCTCCGTCGTGGCCCGTGTGCCGCGGTAGCTGGTGCCGTGGTTCACGATGCACTCCCGCAGGTAGTCTGGGCAGAGCCGGGCACCGCGTCAGAGCCGTGCGGGCACCGGGGAGCCCCGCGGCGGGTGCCCGGCGTGCAGCCTCGGCGCCAGCCCACCTTTCTTCTGGTACAGGTCGTAGTGGATGTTCTTCTGCAGGCGGACGCGGGGCGAGTGCTGCGTCCAGGGCAGCAGCTGGCACAGCTGGCTCTGCCGCTCGTGGTGGAAAGCCCTGCGGGGCGCGACAGCGGGGTGGCACGGGGCACGGGGCACCGGGCCGCCCGGCGGCCGCAGCCGCGCTCGCCCCGCGCCGCGGCTCACCGGCAGGCCAGGCTGGTGGCGCAGCGCTGGGCGCACTGCTCGGCCGGGCCCGGCTCGGGCGGCGGCGGCGGCGCCTCGGGGGGCACGGGCAGCAGCTCGGTGGCTCGCAGGCGCTGGAAGTCGTTGAGGGGCGAGCGGGGGCCTGGGGAGCGCGGCGGGAGCTGGGCAGCGGGGGGCGCGGGGCCGGCCCGGGGGGCCCCGCCCGGGCTGCCCAGCGCCGCCCAGCCCCCGGCGGCCCCGCGGCCCCCGGCCCGGGCCCTACCTGCGCCCAGCGCCGCGGCCACGGCCAGGGCCAGCAGCACCCGCGGCACCGCCGGCATGGCGCTGGCGGGCGGGGGCGGGGCCTGCCGGGCGGGGGCGGGGCCTAGCGGGGGCGGGGCTGTTGGGTGGGGGCGTGGCCTGCTGCGTGGGGGCGGGGCCTGTTGGGTGGGGGTGGAGCCTGTTGGGTGGGGGCGGGGCCTTCTGGAGGGGGCGGGGTCTATTGGGTGGGGGCGGGGCCTGCTGGGTGGAGGTGGTGCTTGTCTGTGTGGGGCGTGGCCTGATGGTGGGGGCGTGGCCTGATGGTGGGGGCGTGGCCTGATGGTGGGGGCGTGGCCCAATGGTGGGGGCGTGGCCTGATGGTGGGGGCGTGGTCTGATGGTGGGGGCGTGGCCCGATGGTGGGGGCGTGGCCTGATGGTGGGGGCGTGGCCTGGTGGTGGGGGGGCGTGGCCTGATTGTGGGGGCGTGGCCTGATGGTGGGGGCGTGGCCTGGTGGGTGGGCACGGCCCGGTGGGTGGGGGCGCGGCCTGGCGGGCGGGGGCGGGCCGGGCGCAGGGCGCGGGGAGGGGGGGGCGGTGCCGCGCGCGCGGCCAGGTGGGGCGGGGCCGGGAGGGGGCGCGGCGGGCGCGGGCGGCGGGCGCCGATTGGCCGCGGCGCGCTCGTGCCGCCGGTTGCCAGGCGCCGCCGGGCCCCGCCCCCAGGTACGTGCCCGCGCGGGGTCGCGCTCGCGCCGCGCCGCCCGCTCGGTGCGTCGGGGCCGCTGGCGGCGGGGAGCGGCCTCCGGGAGCGGCCTCGGGGCCCGGCCGCGCACGGTGAGCGGCGGAGGGGGCACGCGGGGGGGGGGGAGAACGGCGCGGCGGGGCCTCGCCTCGCCTCGCCGCCGCCCGGCGGCACCTGCCGCGCCGCACTGCCCTTGGCCTACCGGGCGGGCCCGGCCCGGCAGCGGCGGCAGGGCCCCGGCGCCTCGGGGAGCGGGCGGCGGAACGGCCCCGCCAAGGCCTCGGCCTGGGCCTGGGCGCGCCCCCCCCCCCCGCACCGTGGGCGGCAGGGCCGGGCCGGGCCGGGGGTTTCCCGGTAGCGGGCGCCCAGCGGCCCCGGCTGTGCGGGGAGCGGCCTGGCCCGGGCTCGGAGCCCCGCGGGGGGCTCGGCGGGGCTGCGGGGCTGACCTTGGGCCGCCGCCGGCACCGGGGCGGCCGCGGCGGAGCCCCCGCCTCCGAGGGGGACCCGACCCCCGGGCGGCCTCCCCGCGCGGCTCCCGGCCGCCCCCCGAGCAACAGGCGGCGGGGCCCGGCTCAGCCCCGGGACAGCGAGACCTGCCGGGGGCCGCGGCCCCCCCCGGGCTGGGACCGGGAGGCGGGGGGCGTGGGGGGCTCGGTCCTGGGGCCCCGGGCTTGAGGAGATGGCTCCGACGTCCCCCGCCCGTCTGAACCGAGGCTAAAAATCCTCCTTGTGGGTAAAAAGAGCGGTCACGTCTCTTCTCCCGGCCCCTCCCGGCAGGGGCTTCCTCCCGCCGCCGTGGGAGTGCCGCTCGTCCCGGGCTCCTTGTCCAGCCTCCCGCGGCGTGCCGTCCCGTAACGGCTTCGGCTCCCAGACCCCGTTCTGCCCCTGGAGGCCTCGCTCCAGGAGTTTCTAACTCAGTGCAGGTTTCTGCGTCTCTGCTGCTATTCCAGGCGTCCTAAGCCCCTTAATTCGTTCTTCCCAGCGCCTGTCATTGTGCTCTTCTGTCCTAAATATAGGGTAGTATGCCAACGGGAGAAGCTCGAGAGCGAGCCGAAGCGCTGGGAACGCCGCTGGTCGCTCAGAGGCGGTCAGCAAAGCGTCGCCGCTCCCAGGTCGCGCTGGCTGTCCTCGTGCTGCAGGAATTCCTGCATCTTTCTTCGGGACCTGGCACGAATTCTTGAACAACGAGGTGCTGGTGTGCAGGGTGCGTGCTAGCTTAGCAGCGCCCCTTTCTTTACGCTAAGTAAATCCTGCATAATTTTAGGCCTGGAGAATTGGAAGAAGCCGCTGGGCTGGTACCAGTCAGCGTGTTCGGTGTCTTGCTGTGTTCCCGTAGGCTCCGTACGGAATTTGTTAACCACGAGCACTTCTCTGCTTTTAGACGTGCCTGAAGCTTGCTGCTAGGTCGAGCACTGTTTGCAGCAGGCGGAGCAGCGCTGCTAATCCGCTCCCCTCTCCTGTCTCTTACTGCCCGGTGTGCTGGGCTCGGCTGCCACAGGAGACGGAGCTGGACCCTTGGCAGGTACAGCGAGACCCCCAAGCGCTTGCGCTGTGAAATGCGCGGCTGGAGTTGGCTCAAACCTGGCCGTAACTTATCTTCCACGGGCGGCTGCTTTAGAGGAATCCTCGCGTGTCTCCAGCCTTCAGAGTTAGGCCCTGGCAGCGAGGGAGGATGTCGGGGGGAGCGCTGCGCCCTGCTCCGCGTGCACGGGGAAGCTGACGGTCGCAGCTGTGAGGAGAGGGGCTTCGGTGCTTTGCGCTGACCCCCAGGTCCCCCGGCAGGAGTGTTGCCTCGCTGCCTTTTCCGTGCTCCGGGGAGAAATAAGGTGGGGTTGTCCTGGAGGGGGGCCGCTGTGCTGTGCCAGCCCGGGAGGAGCTGTGGCCGGCTCCTTTCGGCAGTGACTGCAAGTTTCATTGCAGGGGTGATTTTGGGTGGCTTGTGCCTTCCCTCCTGTGAGCTGAGGAATAATACGGAGGAATTAATTCCGGTAATGGTTAATTTGAACGAGGAAAATGCAAACTCAAAGTTCTCCTTGGGCAAGCAGCGGTTGTGTAAATAAATGTCTCTGGCATTCTTTGTGGTGCTCGTAGGCTGTCTGCCGATTACTTCTGGTCTCTTGCTGGATCGGTGGGGAGGGAGGCTGCTGCTCCTTGAGCTCAGAGTACTTCAGCAGCGATTTGGGCAAAATACAGATAAACACAGTTGGATTGACCTAGCATATCTGAGGTCTTGGTATGCTGAAAGTGTTTGTTCTTAGGATGTTTGTGCCGTCTGGAGAGCTGTGTACCTTAAACCCGATTCGCTGAGGACTGCGACCATGTTTAAGCTGTGAAAAAATAAAAGATCAACCCAAAGAACCGGTGCTTTTAGGTCTAGTTCTGCGAGATCAAGTAAGTTTGGCCAAACTACTGAGGTGCTGCTGGAAGGGAAGATAACACATTAACCTGCTGGAGTAATTTAGATAGGTGCGTTTCCTCTTCTAGCGCATGTTTCTATCTGCGTATCTTCCTGCATTTACCAGCTGGCTTAAAACTGTCCATAGTTCAGCTTTGCTGGATTGAAGTTCAGCTTGCCAGCGGGGATGGCGTTGTATATATTTGGCGTTACTGCCTTCTTTGTCACTGCCTCTCTCCCGAGCGTGCAGGCTGGCCTGCTGGCGCAGCGCCGTCCCGAGGAGCTGGTGCTCGCTGGCCCCGTGAGCGGGGTGCCCCGGGGGGTGTCCCCCCTCTGCCCCTTGCGCCCGGCGTGGGAGCTGTCAGGAGGAGGAGCAGCGCCAGGGCTTGGCGTGGCACGGAAGCGGGGGCCTCCCTCTCCTGGTGCTGAGCGGCCCCGCTGGGCTTCCCGCGTGCTGGGGCCGCAGCCCGAGTTCAAGCTTTTCACCTGGCGGCGGCTCCTGCCGGAGGTTTTGGGCGCAGGTGAGATCGTGCACCCTGTTTTTCCCCAATGCTCTGTCCTGCTCAAGGTCGCTGCAGCCCAGCAGCGCGGGTTTCCAGAGGCTAGCTCAGTGCACGCTAGGAAATGCCCCGGTGTCTCTGCCACCGAGGGGCTCCTCCACGGCTGCGTGCCGCCCTGCGGCTCCCTCCGTGCACCTGTGGCTGCAGGGGGCTCGCCACGGAGCCCGGCCTCACCGCAGGTGGCTCGGGCTGGGCTGGCGGCACGCTCGCTGCTCCTGGAGAGGCGAGGTCCTTGTCCCGCGCACATGGTGGCAGTGAGCTGTTTGCCAGTCCTTTTGCTGAGCTGAGCTTTTCTTTTTTCTCCCCCCACTCCCAGTTACCTTTCTGCAAGTTAGCAGCCTGAGTCGCGGCGTGGAAGGAGCACAGCAGGCCCGGCCTGGAGGAGCAGGAGGGAGAGGCATGGCCCTGGTGCTGGCGGGCTTGGGAACGGCAGTAGGTCTTGTCCTAGTCCTGGAGGCGGACGGTGTTTAGTTTCACTTTGGGGTTTTCTTCAGGAAAATTGGCTCCTAACCTCACCTGCCCTGTCAGTAGGTATTGAAACGAAGGTTTCTGGCAAGGATTTCTCCTTCCTAACTCCTGTCTCGTGCTGTGGTCTCGCTGCAGCGCTCAGCTGTGGCATTCGCTGTCTTGGTGACCCTGAATAAGGTTATGGTCTGTATTTTCTAACCTGCTTTCTGAGAAGGGTGCTGTTCATGGAGGGCTATATGGGCAGCTTCAGAAATATTTTGTATCCGGGCTCCTCAGAGCTTTCTAGCAAATTGTTTGAGAAGCCTCTTCACCAGCGCTCAGCTTTGCAAATGCTCCTCGGCAAGGACCTGACGGGCGGCATTCCTCCCCTGCCTCCCCACGGCTGCCGAGCGATTACAGGAGAGGTTTCAGCTTACCCTCGCACAGCTATAGGTCGCGCTGGCGTTGAGCACGTATAGGCGATGAATTCACGCTGGTTCTTTCGGGCACGTTCCTTTTTTTTTTTTTTACGAGCTAGATTGTACATTGAGACTTGAGGAAGCTTAATCTTCTGCGACGCGTGTCCCTTAAGGGTGGGAGTTAGCCTTGGGTAGTTCTGATGAGAGTTTCCAGTAGCAGACACTGGTCACTTGCTGTCAGTCCCAAGGGCTAGGGGTTGATTTGGGATGAGTTGGGTGAGGCTCGGCGATGGTCTGAGCCAGCGGTTTTCCACTTGAGCACTGAATGGCGGCGGGTGATGTGACAGCCTCGTGCTGCAGTCACAGCTTCGGGCAGTGGCACGGGGGCCACCTGCGCTCTGGGTCCCTTGCTGGGAGGGATGGCTCGCTTCCTTTCACCGTTTTTCCCATTTTCCTAATGCCAGGTCAGCCCCAAATGGGCTCCTTCAGACCCTTGGGGAAACATACGCCTTTCCAGAGCTCCCGTCCTCCTCCAGAGAATTTCCTTGCACCAATGGCGTCTTTGGGCTTTTCAGTTACAGGGGAGGAGGGCTGGGTCTGGTAGGGAAAAGCAGTCCCCGTCCCTGCTGGTCAGTTATTCAGAAATCCGGGGTGCTGTTCAGACACCTCCTTAATCAAAAGGGAGGTATTTGCTGAGTCTTTTCAGCATGGCTTCTGTGCACCTCCCATAAACTTAGGCTGTAAAACTATCCTCCGGCTGAGAGTTTCCTCTGCAGGAAGGAGAAGTTCCTTCAGACCTTCTCGAAGTATTGCAGAAATTGAAATAACAGTGTAGAAACGTAACGTGGTGTCATTTTTAGCTGTGCTGTGGCTCTTGGGATTCCTCCAGGAAGCTGGCTCCCAGGTGCGGGGCAGGGAGGCATCGTGAGCCAGAAGGCAGAAAAATACCAGGACTTCAGCATCCTTCCCTTCTCCCGCACGCTGCGCAGCCGTGCCTGCTCCATGACATGCTGAAGGGTGTAATTCCAGCAACGCTGGTAACGACTGAACGTAACAGGCTCGGCTAGTCACTGGTTTCATTAGTTCTCCCATTTAGTTCATTTCAGCCCCTGCCCCGTAGTGCCTGTGAGCAGGGCACGTCAGTGGTCCCGGGAGCTGTGGAGTGTGGCCACAACGCAGATCTGTCCTTCGCCTGTGGAATAAAGCATCAGGAACAGGGTAGCAGACGCTGTAGATCTGCGTGGAGGTCAGATCAGGGGTTCTCCAGGCTTGGCACTAATTTGTTTGTTGGGGGCAGTGATACAGAAGTTGCCAGAAGCGGCTTGGACCAACGATCTCTTGTAATCTAACACAAAGCACTGCATGTTTGCACGCTGTGAGCTCCATTCCTCCAGAACGAGGACCTGCTTGGCCAAAATTCGGAACTTCGTACGCAGTGGGGGGGAATTTAACGCTTCTGATGGTCTCCGTGAAGCCCAGGCTTTGTGTTCGCCCCTGCGCCAGCAGCCTTGTGCTGGCTGCTCCTTCAGCAAACACTTTATCGTGTCTATGAATAAAATCCTGTTTGAATATCAGTTAGAGTTCGGACTTGAGAGAAATAAGAAGTTTGATCTTGCGGGAGTAACAATTGCTGAATAACAAATCCCCTTCAGAAAAGTCCAGAGGAAGCCAAAGCAACGTGTTGTAACGGTGCTGCGTGCGGAACCCCACGAACCCTTGTTAGTAAACTGCTTGTAAGAAAAGCATAAGAATAGGACTTCAGAGCCCTACGAAAACTTGGTAATCAAAGCTAACACGAAGAAGGGATTCAGCTGTTACTGGCAAAGATGTAAGCTTGTGTATTGTGGTCTTAAAGCGTTGGAGAAGGCAGCGGCAGTGCTGCGCGTTGTACTGGTGATAAGCTGGGATAAAAGTTCTGTGTGATCCTGTCTGCTTAACGTGGCCGAGTGAAGTACTCGTGATTGTCACGGCTAGTCGAGGCGTGAGAAGGTTTGCTTAAAAGCCTGGATCGGGGGTGGTCGGGTTCCTGGTGTCGAGAAGCGGCATCACAGGCCCGTGGTATGGTTCAGTAACCACCTGCCTCTCCAACCAGTGTCCCGCTGCCGGTACCGTAGTACAGCACACCCCTAAGTGCTGGAAACCGGAATCCTAACCCTCCTCTTCCTTCTCCCTGCTGTGCTCTGCAGAGCACGGCGTGCGAGCTGAACGTGCCCGCAGGGTGCTGGTCGCGGGGTCGGGCGCACGCGGTGGGACCCGGCGGCGTCGGAGCCAGGACGTGGCCTGCCCACGCGGCTGGGACAGGCCTTGCTCGGCGGCTGTCCGTCTGTGGGCTGGAGGCTTCCCCAGGGAGAGCGGCTGCGGTGCTGTCCTGCCGTCACAGGAAGAAGCTGTTTCCTGCAGACCGGCGTGCTGGCGCTGTGTGCTTTGCCCTGGCGTGACCGAGCTCGACATCCTCCAGCCCTGCTCTCTTCCCTGAGTCCTGACTCCTAAAGCCTCCCCTGGCGGTGCGTGGATGTGCAGCGAGCCGAGTCCCGAGCGTAGGTAAGCCTTTTTGCACCTTTTGCGGATTCCTTGTAGTCTGTTGAAAACCACGGACGATAGGGTGCTTCAGGGGACCACTTGGTGCGGCTTCTCCCCTGCTTGGTAAAGAAAAGCAGGACGGAGCAGGCAGTGAGATTTTGGGCTTGATTTTCCTGAGGCTGAGGTAAGCTCAAGATGCCGCAAGCAGGGACAGCTCTGCCCTCTCCCCTTTATGTCTCGGCTGTTGGTACCGGTGTGCTTTGTGGTGAATTGGTGAGCTTAGCTCCTGCCGGAGAAGCAGCCTGCCACCGGCGTGAGGGAGCTCGCAGGGGGGCAAGGGTAAGTGCAGGGTTCCTCCTTGTGAGTGCCTTTCGGACCCGTACAGCGCGCGGCGTGCTTGCTCCAGCCGAGAGCCTGGGAAGAGCGCTTTGTGTGCTCCAGTCCTGTCTTCTGGTTGTGTATAGGGATTCGGGTTGGCTTAGCCGAAGCCCCTACGTCAGTGTTCTGGGGTGGAATTGTACTTAAGTAGCTGCTTAAGATGATGGTGACTCTGCCACGCGGGGCTGACACCTCGCGCTGTCGGTTTGGGACCGAAGCTCTAGGTTAATGCTGAATGGAAGAGGATGCGTGGAGCTTGGAGCCGCTTGGGCGCGTGGCAAGGTGGCCGGGTCCCAGCGAGTGAAAGCCACCCTTGGTATCAGCGGAAGGCTCAGCTCTGTAGCCCGACCCGATCCACCAGTGGACTCCTGCTGGTGTCCCAGCATTTCGGTGCGTGCTCCCCTTCAAAGCAAAGCCACGTGTGAGCGGAGGTTTATGAGCACGCTGGTCCCAGCTTCACATTGACAGAGTGCAGGAGCTGCCCAGTTCCCCGCTGGGAGGGGAGGAGGAGGTTTGGTGGCTGCTGCAGAAGTCATTGCTTCGGGAAGCTTGAAGGTGTTCATCTCCCTAAAGAGACGGTCACGAGGATCAGCTAGAATAACTGGTGGCCCCTGTCCTGCCTGGGCCCTGTGATGGCAGCCAGCTGAGCAGTCTGCAGTCCTTGTGAGCAGGACAGCTGCTTGCCTTTACCTTGTCTCTCCTCCATGGGAAGGAATGCCCTGTGTCAGCAGAGCCGAAGGTCCCCGTGTCTTCCCGTGGGCTTTGTGGGGAGGAGAAGGCATCTGAACTCCCCTGGGTGCATGTGGCCGGCTGGAGGTGGCGCAGAGGCAGGTCGGTGGCATGGTCAGCAGGCTGCACGCACGTCACTTCAGCTCCTAGCTGGGGCTGGTCCCCTGGCGTGCTGCTCCTTCCGTGTGCTGGCGGCAGGCTCTAGAGCAGTCCCTTGCGTAGAAAAGCCACGTGCAAAAAGCATCTCGTGTATTTTTTAGATGTCTTTCAAAGTAGCTTGGTGGCTGAGCAGAGACCTGTGGCAGGTCGTTTGCCTGCGTGCCCAGGGGAGCTCGGGCAGCCGGTTGGGGTGGGATGGATCCTGCCGGGGACTCGTGCCCGCTGTGGATGGCTCCGTGCTGCTGGGACACGGCTGCCCGTGGGAGACAACAGCAGGAAATAAATGGCAGGTGTCCAGCTGAAACCAGCTTTTATTTCTTTTTCCTTTTATCTGTTGGAGTTGGGTGGGTTTTCCTTGGCAGCAGTGTGCGGTAACCTTGCACGGCACGATTTTTACAGGGCCCGAACTCGGCACCGCAGGTGTAAGGGGTCCTGCCCTCTGCTCGTGCTGCTGCGAGGGAACACCCCAGGGCTTGCAGAGCTGGGGCCAGGTGGAAACCGGGCTCTTGGTGGGCTCCTCTGATAGGTACCATTGCCCTGGTCCCATTCTCTGGGTGGCTTTAGCTTGCGTGCTAGCACAAAGCCAGGGAGAGGGTTGGAGTGGGGTGGAAATCCTTCTTCTGGAGGTGACACCAGCTTCAAGCGGCCATAAAGCTGCCTGTAGTGCTGGTGCTGGGTCTTCAAGCATGTCCGCCCTGCCTGGAAGAGTTGGGGAGAAGGAACAGCGAACTCTTTCCTACCAAGCCTTCAGTTTCCAGGCGTCTGTGAGGATCCCTGCCACCAGAGGAGACCCACAGAGCTGCTGGAGCATCGTGCTGGGCCCTGGTTGCACGAGCTGCCAAAATCTTTGCGGGCCATTGAATAGGAGGAAAAGTGGGCTGGAGCAGGAAGGAAGCGGGATGCATCGCGCCCCGTTGCGCCAGAGGCGAGAGCACCGCAGCGCTGTGTGCGTGGGGTGGTGGGCTTCCTGTGGAGGTGGTAGCTGCCGGCCTGGGTTGCGTGGGTGGGGGGAGGCGGTTCACCCATCGCAGTACCTGGTGCTTTTCTCGGGGGGGCGGGCTGCTAAGCCACTTGCCGCTGGATCAGGAGACATTTTTTTCTGGGATCTGCACCCTGTTAAGTGAAAAAGAACAAGAAGTGATGGCAGGTAAGGAGCAGGGGACAGAAGAGGAGTCCACTTTAAGAGTAGCAGCGTTTATCATAGAATTGCAGAGTGGTTTGGGTTGGCAGGGACCTTAAAGCCCATCTAACTCCAACCCCCTGCCATGGGCAGGGACCCCCCCACCAGCCCAGGCTGCCCCCAGCCCCACCCAGCCTGGCCTTGGGCTCTGCTGGGGATGGGGCAGCCACAGCTCCCCTGGGCAGCCTGGGCCAGGGCCTCACCGCCCTCTGAGCGAAGAACTTCCTCCTCCTTATGTAGCAGGTAGCACAAAATATTAACATGAGTAAGAAGCTGTGGTTTATACTGTGAAGCGTCTGGCTGAGGTGACTGCAGTGAGTGTGTGCAGGCAGGTGGGACGGGAGAGCTGGTGAGCGGCAGGCAGCTCTCCTTGTTCTCTGAGCTGTTTCCGGCCATGAAGTATGAAGGTCTGTGAAAGCCAGAGGAGGAGGAAGCCAGGCAAATTAAAACCTGGGAACAGTGCGCTTTTTTTGTCTCGATTATTTGCTAAGGTGCTTCACAGCTGGAAGAGGTAGGTGGGGAGAGGCTGTGGCCGTGCCATCCCTTGAAGTCTTTGGCTGCAGACAGCGTGCTTTCTGCAAGATTTGCCTTAATCGAGCAGGTGAAACGCTGAGGACCGCTGTAACTGACCTTGCTAAGTGCTGGATTTGAATGTGATGTGGCCGCGTTTAAGAATGTAAACTGAAGTAAGCGTTGAGCTTTTCATATGACCAGCTACACTGAATGTCTGTTTAGCTAGCAAATCTGTTTTTCTTGTCCCTGTCACTTAAAATGAGCACGGCTGTGCTAAGAAACCTTTGGAGATGCCGCCGTGTCTCACCCAAAGCCCTAAATTGCTGCTGCATTTATGTTGCCGCCGTTTGAGCCCGCGTTTCAGGAGCGGAGCTGGGAATTCGGTGGTGCTGGGAGCCGGATGCACGGGCAGCAGCGGGGCCGCTGACCCTGCTGCGGTGCTCAGAGCCACCCCCGGGGGATTTCCCACGGGGGACACGTTCAGCACCCTGTCGTGGATTCTCCTGCGGTCCTTTTTCAGCCCCACGTCAGTTAAGCTCGTGGGTCTGGCTGTTCCCTCATTGGGAAAAGGAGGTGACAACCAAAGCCAGCTTCGTGGTGGCTTCCCCGCGGCGTGGCCCTGGGTCACTCCTCTCCCAAGGGCTGGGCAGTGCGGGTGCCAAAGGGTGCGTTTAGGCCCTGGAAAAAAAGTGAATTTAGCAGAGGTTGGTAGGAAGCAATGCTGCTTTGGGAGAGCCAGAGCTGCCGTGGTCCCTTTTGGAGCACAGTTCGTTGCGCTCGCGCTGCTTTCCAGAGCCCGTCACGACTGCAGCACAGCTCAGCGCTAGATTTGGTAGCTAATGCTCTTTGGAGTAAGTGTCATTTAAAAAGTATTCAGCCAAGAAAGAGCACAAGATGTAATTCCAATGAGTTTTTTTTAGAAGGATGGGAGTTTCTATTAAAGGGAATCGGCGCCGTGTGGCCTCCAGCCCTGTGCACAAGAGGAGCTTCGCAGGTGCTGTCCGCTCGCCACCTTTCTGAATTCCTGCAGAAATGGCACAGAGCTCAAATTGAAACATTCCCTCCTCATCCGCTGACATTTACAGTTAAGGTATTTTTCTGGTTAACCTGCGGAGCTTTTGCATGCAAGGCAGAGGTCCTGGGAAGGGATGAGAAACGAGCTATTTTTACTCTATCACAAACAGGGCTCAGCGTGTTTATTTTAGCCTCTGGAGCCACTCAGGCCAGTGCATTGCTTTTTTATAGTCTCCTACTGTTACTCTCTGATCAGAAAACAAACTTAAACTCTGGAAATCCCAGGAAAACGGGATGACCTGGCGCTCTCGGCCCCCGAGGCTGACAGGGAGGATTTAGGTTGGTCCCGCTCTTGGTCCCGGTCCCTGCTCCCTGGCGTTGGTGAGGACAGTCCCTCCGACTGCAGGCGTGCCTCACGCGCTGCTCTTCAAGCTTTAAGCTCCTGAGCCCGGCTCGGTGCTGGAAGCTATTAAAAGCACGGTGTGCTCACGCCGTGGTGGCACGTACAGCTGGCAGTTGTGGATGGTGGTCCCTTCGCCGTGCCGGGGTGCTCGTCTGTCCCGGCCTGCCGTCCCACGGCACGCTGCCCCGACACGCAGCGGGTGGCAGCTCCCGCGGGGAGCAACCTTTCCACTGCCCTGACCCTTCCTTGCTCTCCCCGGGCTCCCAGATAACAGCACCTTACCGCTGCTTGCTCTTCGTTTTCGGCTCTGCTGCCTCCGTACCCAAAGCTGGCGTTGCTGTGCCCCTGGGGCAGTCCCGTTGCAGTGCCACGTTGCAGCTCCGGTCGCTCCCTACAGGTGCCCTCGCTGGTCCCCTGCCCTGGCCGCTGGGTGCCCTGCACCGAAGACAGCTCACCCCACATTGGCTTTGCCTCCTCGTGCTTGCGGTGCTGCCGAAACAAGCTGATGTGCCTTGGTCTCTGAGCGTGGCTCCTGGTGTAGATGACAGTTGGCGGGGCATATTGAACGTATTTGACCGTGGGCATGCCCTCTGCATCCCCTCGGCAGACTCCTGGAGGTGAATTCAGTACCTTGGGGGTGTTTTCTCCCCTTTCGGGAGCAAGCAGGGGAGAGCAGGAGTTCTTGTGTTGAGGACTGCTCTTTCAGCTTGGTTCGTTTCTGTTCAGTTGGCTTGAATGTGGCTTTCAAAAGCAGGTAAAGGACTGGGCTCGGAGTGTCTGGTCCGGCCTCCGAAGAAAGCACATGCTTGGCCAGAGACGTGTCTGCTGCGTGTGTTTTGGATTAAGCGAGCCTGGACTTATTTGCAAATATTAATATTTGTGTGCTGTAAAGCATCTGTGGGCGTCCACGCTCTGAAGGTTAAGCTGTGTTTTGTTGGTGTCCTGAAGGGGATGAGAGCTCACAGGACAGAGTCTGGACACAAAGGGGTGGCCTTGTGAGCTGCTCCCCAGTGCTCGCAGCACCCTGGGTTCTCCCGTGGGACAGGGGGCTTGGGGTCCACATGGACACGGTGCACCAGGTGTGCAGCTCTACGCCTGCATTTATGCAAGCCCGTGGCAGTGGCTTGCTGGAGGGGCAGGGAAGCACGTTTCCCCTCCCAGCTCCCTATCTGCAGGCGGGGCACACAGGTCAGGATGCAGGGCAGTGCATTTTTCCTGCTGTATACAGCTTCGCCGTGTCTTTGGAGGAGAAGAGACGTCAGAGGAAGTTTGTCATGTCTGCGGTGCGGTACTTGTGCTGCTGGTTGTGTGTTCTCCGGCTTCGTCAACGGGAGGAATACCTAGTTCTGGAGAGGGTTACTCTGCATGCAGGTACTGGGGTATTTGCTTTTGCTTACCAGCCTGTAAAAGGAAAAAGATGAGTTGAAAATAAAACCGTGTTGTTGCTTTGTGAAGGAGGATGTGTTAATCCACAGAACTCAGGCTTGATGTATCAGTGGAGTCCTAATGTTACAATGCATAATAAATGTTTTTAGACAAGCACCTGGGGGAAAAAAAAAAGAGGTGAGCCTATGTAATAACCTAAGTAACACAGCACAGCTTTAAAAATCAGGAGCAAATTTGGCAGGGGCAGTCCACAGGTCTAAAACGTGAAGCATTGCAATGCAGTTGCCTAATATAATAAATTTTGAAACAAAGTGACTTAAAATACTTATTTATAGAAAATATACCCAGGGACTGAAATGCAACTGTAGTAATGCTTAAAATATCCGTGGAAGAGCTGTGCTGCTGGACAGGGTGAATTTCCCAAACTCTATTTTTGACTCTTCCAAAATTTTTCCATAGGTTTTTCAGAAAGCTTTTTCCCTGCAGTGTTTCCCAGGTTTGCTGCATTGACCTCAGCCCGCTTTCCCCATGCTCCTTTCCTGGTTTCCTCCCAAACTGGGAACCTGTCAAGTGCATTTTTATCAACAGGAAAAGGAAGCCCGAAAGGCTGGGGGAAAGTTTCCATAACCACCTTACCGCTTGCAGTTTCCAGACCTGGAGGGAGCTGAAATCAATGTGTGTGTTACTCCGGCAGAATAAACGGCCTCGCGAAGACGTGGGTGAATAGAGCTGGGGATGACTTTCTGAGGCCATCGTGTATTTTACTTGCCGGGACAAAGGCTACTTAGACATCTGGATTGCACGGGGGATTTTAGGGGAAAAACAAGTTATTAGTTTGCTGTGAATGGAGAATGACTTTGACTGCTTTGAGTATGCCTTCCCCAGCTCGCTACTGCGCCGGCTGAATCCGTATTCTGGTGCTTTGGAAGGAAAAACGGCGCCTTCAGAGGCTGCCTTCTGCGTCCCGGGGCTGTGAGGCTGAGCAGCCCTTTCCCGACCTTCTGGTGCATTGAGAAAACAAGCTCATTTTATGGACAGTTAATTTACAGAAAGTTCCTGTTTAAATTTCCTCCAAGGGCCATAAACCTGGAGGACAGCTGCCCCCGTTAGGCAGCTCGTCGTATGCTGCTCGCCTGGCCTAGCTTCCACCCCTCCACAGAGGCTGACTGTGGCTCTTCCGTGGGAGCAAACCTGGTAAATGTGAGGAACCGTGGCCAGAGAGCGCCTGGGGACTGCTTGGGAGACGGGGGGCTGACTGGGGGCCGTCTGTTTGAGCCTGGGACGCCTCAGAGCTCATGTCGCCTTCCCTCTGGTGTCTGAAGGCCCCGCCACAAAAACAAGGCGGTGCCGGGCTGGTCCGCCTTCAGCAGGGGCATGCGCTGCAGTCTTCGTGATCCTAACAGCTAATTCTGATCAAGTTTGATGGGGAGGTCGGATTTCGGACACCTAGGAGAGCTGTGAGATGCTCGGTTGGTTTGCTGTGCCGTTTGGAGCTGCTTTTCCTCCCCTGGGAACAAGCAGGCTCCCGTCCCCCTCTGTGTCGCGGCTTGGCAGCCGAGGTACCCTCAGCCACCGGGCTGGGTTAAAGCGGAGGTGCAGGGAAGGAGAAACTTCCAGCCTGTGTCCGGGGCTGAAAACCAGAACGGGACTCCTGCCCCTTCCAACCCCGGGATGCCTGTGAGGTGATTCCTTGGCCTGGCCGCGGCCCCGCAGCCGCCCCCACCCTCCGGCTGTCCCTGCCCGTCAGTGCTCTGCCTCGGGCCGCGCCGCGAAGCCTTCGCCCTTTCCACCGGGCTGGCACGGCCTCACGCTCGGCACCCCTTTGTGCCGGGCAGTGCTTGGCCAGGACGGAAAATGACTTTGGGGTGAGTGGCTGGAGGGGGGAGAGACTTCCCTGGCCCCCCCTGCTTCGTCTGGCAGCGCTTGGCAGCAGCAGGAGTGACCTGAGGGGAGCGCCCGGCTCCCCTGCCTGCACTGCCAGCTGGCCGCGGGGACCTGCGGGGGCTCTCTGAGCCAACCCTTCAGCAGGTTTTTCCATCTGATACAAGAAAAACTCTTTGGCACGCTCAGGGCCCGCAATCTCTTGGTTTTGTTGAAGCCGGGGCCTGTTTCTCTTCCTTTAAATCTCCTCTGCAGCAGTTGATAAGCAGCAGGTCCCTCCTCAGAGAGAAAATGCTGCAGAAAGAAATGCCAGGAATGCGAACAGCAGGTGGGGACTGGCAGATGTACTTATCAATCACAACGGACTGACAGAGCGGCTCATTCCTCTAAAGAGCTACTGTTTGCCTCCAGCCGGGGCCATACCAACCCCTCCGGCCTTTGCTGGGGGCAGCTGTGGGGTTTTTGCTGGGGCACGGTGTGCTCTGCGCTGTCCCAGCCCAGCGGGACTCCCTGCCGGGGCTGGGACCCCCGGGAGCACGCGGCGAGGTGGCAGCAGCACGCCTCGTAGATAACGTGCCCCGTCCTGGGGACGGGCCGCGTGGGATCGTGCTGCCACGTCACCGAAGTAGAAGGCTGGCTCGAGGAGTTAATTGAATTTGCTGCACTGTTGCTCTTCAAAACGCGGCTTCATCCCTCTGAGGAGCCTGGAGTTGTTTCTGTGGACAAAAAAAAAAAAAAAAACCTATTTTGAGGCGGTGATGCTTCCAGGGGGTTACCTGTGTTGGCAAGTGAGAAGATCGCTGCAGCTCCAGGCTGCAAGACTGCACTGGTAGAGAGGGCAGCACCTCCCGGGGTGCTCCGAAGGGATTCGGGCACAGCGTGAGTACTTTCTGAACTTGTTTCCCTGCAGTTGCTGCTCCTGCTTTCTGAGCACCCTGCGCTTGATATGGAGATGTCTTTCAGCAGCAGGACAGCCTGATTTACATGAAATAACAGGCTGAATGGTGAAAAGCCTTTATCTGTTGATCTCTAAGCTGCTTTGCCCTGCGTGCTGGCAGTGTGTGTTACAAGCAGAACAAACCTGCTGTCACAAATGACATTATGGATGTTTTTCCCATCCTCTAAGCTTTCATTCTGGCTGACGTGCTTGTGTCAGAATGCGTGTTATCTGAGCGCGTCGGATCCCCTCCGCTTCTGTGCCTTGATTCTTGGAAAACCCAGAATAAGCCACAGACTGGGAGGCGATGGGATTAGACCTCTCCTTATGTGACTCCCTGTGTGGTTTGCTGGGCTACTTCAGCCTGCCTGGATAATGCTGTTGCATCCATCCCCAGTCTCAGTGATTTGGTATCCTTGAAAGCTGATGGTTCTGTGGGATTCATAGGAATGCTGCTGATTTAGATCGCTGATATGTTTAAAAAATGAAGGCACATCTGCCCTGAGTGGCCTTATCAGTTCTTCTTCAGATTGTTTCTTGTTTTTGTGAAAGAGCAGTGTAAGGAAGAAATAGCTTTCCCACATAAAAGCAGGGAGAATAAGGGGGAGGTCAGTACTGTGGCACAGAATAAAGACCTTGGAAACGTAACTTTTTAAGAGCAAAATGTCATCTCCAAACTCTGTTCAGATAGCAGCACCTTGCCTAAGCAGGGTGTGTATTTGGGAGGTCCTATTCAGTTTTTAAAGCACTTCAGCTCCTGGAGCAAAGGCAGCAATTTGGGCAGCGCTGCCGTTTGCACCGCTACCTCAGCGGGACTGCTGGGCAGGCTCACAGCTGGATGCGGGTCAGACGGTGAGAAAGGTTCCCCGGGAGCTGCTCCCAGGAGGGACTGCCAGGGGAAGGCTTTGGGAAGGGGCACGGCGCGGAGGCAGTGACTGGGGAGTATGCACCCAGGCTGCTCGAAAGTCCCTTTGCAACTGGGAATCTGCTGTGACTTGGCCTGAGCTCCTTATCTCAGGAATTCCCCAAATTATATTTGTTTGATCTGGAATCGATCTAAAACTCTGGGCGTTGCTGCAAAGGCTCTGGGCTATGCTTTTGCAAGGGGCAGCTTGCTTTAGCAGCTGCAGTAGCTTTTCCTCAACAGGAAAGCAGCAAGTGGTGCTGGTCAAACCACCTGCTGCAGAGGTTGCCTGGCGCTTGAGTTGCATTTAACTCTTGAACTTAATTGCTAGCACTGGAATTTCCCATGCTGTGTGTCTGCCCCAGGCTTGTTTTCAGGTTTTCAACACCAACAGCTCAGCCATTTCCAGGAATTAAAGGGAGAAGTGCCTTAAGCCGTGAGTGTTTGAGAAACAAGGCAACCTTAACTGCTGGCATTGAGCATGCTTGTGCCCCCGGCTCTGCAGTGGGGCTGCCCTTCTGTTGCAAGGGATGAGGCTATCCCAGCAAAAACCGCCCCTATCTTATCAAGATGCAGGCATCTGAATGCCTCCCAGCACTCTTTGGACTTTAAGATACTATCCACTGGGCGATGGCCGAGGTGGGGACCAGGAGCAGGGTCCTGTCTCCTGCAGTGTCGGCTTGCTTATGGTGAGGAACTTCTGCCTCCAACAGAGAGAGGAGAGGAAGCTGGAAACGGCAGAGCACTGTGGTGCTTGCTGTGACCAGCCCCAAGGCAGCCTTAACTCAGGTATTCTGATTTCCAATTCATTATTTGCAACCTCGATGTGTTAAGGACCGTTTGCGTTACCTGCAGCAACATCATGCATCGCTGCAGGGATTGGGGAGAGGGTGGTTTCAGGCTCAGCCTACAGTAATGAGCAAACTTCTTGGTTGTCATGAGGTTTTGAGGCAGTGAGGGGCAGTCTGTCTTCCGCTGCTGCCCCGCTGTGGGAGGCTCTGCTGCTATCTGTCACAAACCTTTTCCTCTTTTGTGTGTGCGCGCAGGGCTCTTCGGTAATGTGGTTTTGCTTGCTCTGCACTTTGCTGCAATAGGGTGGTGGAGGCCTTTGGAGGGCAAGTGAGCTTGAGTTATATACGAGAAGTCCCAAAACTGCATCTTTCTTAGTCTTTATAGCACACCTCTCTCTGCAGCTGCTTACTAACTGCTGTAGCGTTTTCCTGCTCTGTTGTGTGCCTCTCTTTGGGGAGCACCAGGTAGGTGAGCGGGGGGTCCGGCCTGTCCGGCAGAAAGGGGCTGCGGAGCTGGGAGAACGTGCTTTGGGGAGGCTGGGGAATGAGCTGCCGTGTTGGAAACCACCTCCTGCCTTACCCAAAACCCTCACGCTGTCGGTCAGGGAGTCCTGTCCGGGCCGGTGGCGGCTGCGGTGCAGGCAGAGCACAGTGGTCCCCTGCCCTGGTCAGGGGCAGGAGTGCATGGGGACCACAGCTCGTAAACTGGGTCACTTTCTCTGCTTTTAAAATGTGGACTAAGCTGCTAAAAACACATTTTTCTGTATTAAACCCAGAAAAAGCTCAAGTACCAGTCCTGATTTCCTCTTTGGAGGTGGGCTTTTGGGAAGCTGGAGGCTCATTCTGGCTGCCCTATTAAAAAAAAAAAAAAAAAAAAAAAAACAACTTAATTTTGGTTATTTTGCTGAGTCTACTCCTTCCAGGTGAAGAAATAGAAGTTGTGACCAGGCTTTGCAACCAGTCACGCTGAATGACTGGGAAGTCAGAACTTCCACGTGGCACGGCGTGGTCCTGCAGGACTGACCAGATCTCCTGGGACCTTACAGGTCTTCCCTGAACCCTCAGTCTTTTTGCGACAGCAAGCAAGGAAGTGCTATATAACCATTGAAGTGAGATAACATAAGCAAAGAGAAGCTTTGGTGCAGGTAATTGAGTACCTAATTGCTGTGTTTGCCACCTGGGGATTGGAATTGCTCTCTGCTCTGGAAGCTGAATGGGCCACACTGTGATAAGCAGTTTAATTGTTTCCCCGCATCTGCTGCAGCATTATAAAATGAAGGCAAGCTGCACGCACCTTCAGAGCTTAACAGCCTCTCGGCAACTCCAAGGCTGCGTTTTTTCCTGTGGTGCTTGAGCATCTCTCTTCATGCCGCCCTTATGTTCTCTAAACTGTTTATGTTTACCTATGCCGTGTGACAGCAATGAGACATCGAGTTTTTCTAGAAAGTTTTTCAGCTTTGCGTAGTTGTAAGCCGTAGGAACGGCGATGTGTGAGCAGTGAGGAGGAGGGCGCACGGTGTGCGGTGTGCTGCGGACAGGATGCCCTCTTAAGCTAATTACTGGGATTTGGGCATCATTTTCGTAATGAAGATCAGGTGAGCGCTGGGCAGAATTAAACTGAGATAGACTCGGGGCGGGGGATGCGTGTGCGTTCAGAAGAAAAGGCACAGGGAGGTTAAGGAGAAACGCATTTGCTCTAGGTGCTCTCAGGGGTGCTGTGGGGTCCCTCAGCCTGGGGAAGGGCTCTGCTCAAAGGGCTGGAGGCAGGGCACAGAGGCACTGCCTTTGCAAAGGATTGAGAGTTTCGGTGTGCCTGACATGGCTGAGGAACGCAGGCATGGAGGGCACAGGGGTTTTGGGGTATCTAAAGCTCATATGGTGAGCCAGAAAAGACAGTGCTTGGCTTGCAGAGGCACGAGCTGGTGAAAACACAGGTGAGTGCAGGTTTAATTCTCGTTTCCTCAGAATGGCATCCAACTCTGTTTTCCCAGGGCAAACATTGGTGCTTTAATGACTTTGCCCCCATTCCTGGGATTCCTGCAGCCTGAGCAGGTGAGTTACCCTGTGGTTCACTTGGATGCTTTACGCTGGGAAAGAAGGCAGCACACGATCTGTCCGGTTGTCTCATTCCATTTTTTTTCTCTCCACATCTTAAATCCATGTTTTAATCTGCTCGAGTCAGGACGAGGACACAGCCGTTGCCCTCTCTGTTGCCCTCTTCCCATCCTCGTGCTGACCTGAGCCCGTGCTGGGGTCCCGTGCAGCCAGCTGGCATGTCACACGGGGAGCTGCCGTCCTTGGGGGTCCGAACAGAAGCTGCAGTCGCAACTCAAGATAAGACAAATGCAATTTGAAATACAGCACAGTTCGTTTCTTCTCAAAAACATGCAAGTCTCATTTCCCACCCATACCAGATAGATCTGGGCTGCAGGGAGAAACGACGGGATTTTCTGCAGTGGCAAAACCTGGCAGCCTGGTGTCAGGTGCAGAGCTAACGAGTTAACTGCTGCGGATCTCCTGCTCCGTGAGGACTCTGGCTCCGTATGGGAGAAAAAACATTTGCTTTCCTTTTCTTGTTCTTGCTGCTGCTGTCTCTGCCTCCGCTTTTTCCTGCAAGCGCTCTGCCTTCACCTTGGGTCCCTGGTTTAAACAGCTTGTCTGGGGCTGGGCACGTCGGTGTGCTCCTGCTTTGTCAGGTATCCATCGGGCTCTCGCTGCCAGCAGGAGAACTCGGGGCTCTCCAGAACAGCACGCTAAGCGTGTGTGCTGCCAAATGAAAGCTTGGACTTGATTTAAGCTGAAATTTGTCAGAAATAGATTTAAAACCACGCTTTCCTCTGGCAAGCAGGTTTTTTCAGCCCTTTGGCCTTTCTGGCCCGTGAGGTCTGGGCGCTGGCAGCAGCAGGATGTGTGGATGGGGCAGGTTGTTTAAAAAGACACCTAAATGCCACCAGTACTTCTTACAGGGGGGTTGGGTGAACGGTCCGGCCTCGAAATAATTTAACTTGGTTCTTGACTTCCCAATACCAGAGCAGGGTGTGGAGGGCAGCCGGAGCTCTCTCTGCTGGCGGGCCTCCCCCAGTCCTGGGCAGCTGAAGCCATGGGAGCCACAGCGAAAGCAGCCAAGGGGTATTTTTTAATTGTGTAGTGCAGGTAAACAAATAAGAAAATAGAGCAGAAAGTGGAATTAATGCTGCATGAACGTGATGCAGACTTAGTGTCTCCTTTTCTTTAAGGTGCTAATCTCTGCTTTTTTCCATTTAAATCACTCTTCTTGCACCGGTGCAGCTGAGAAACAGCTGGACCTGCTAAGCCGGGTCCTGTGAGCCCATGCCTTCGCCAGTCTGCGGCTTTCGGACCTGCTGGCATGGACTGGAGGTTTCTGTGAAGAGCAGGGAGTTCTACCGAAGCGCTCAAACCCTTCACCCTCTGCTCTCTAGCAAGGGGAGAAGGTACCTATATAAAACGTGCACCTGCACGAAGAGATTCAGTTGGATGTCTTTTGGCAACCCGTGAATTTCTGCGGGTGCAGGGACGTGTGCTGCCCAGCTGGAAGCCGCAGACCTTCAGGGGGTTAATTCCTCCTGCAGCAGCTGTCTCTGCCTCTGTGGCCTGGGAGCAGCGCTGCTTCGTTCTGCAGCTTTTCCATTTTATGCTTGATGGCGAAGTTGGCTCGTACCGCGTTCTGCTGAGAAGCGTTTAGAACAGTTTTCGTGAGAAACATCGAAAGTTGCAAGTCCGTGGCTGATGCCCTGGCTGCTCTGCATAAATCACTGGCTGGTAAATATATTTAAATGAAGAGCTGTGGCAGTCTTACTAGCTGAGTAATAAATCAGGGCTGAGCAACTCCATAAAGTTACATCTCAATGCCTTGGCTTGAGGTTGTAGGGTGGGGTGCTGAAACTGATGGAACAGTGCGATGTTTCTAAACAAAATGTGCTAGCCCTTAGTTACACTGCCACAGAGGATATAAATGATGCTGCAGATGTAATTGAAGTGCTGAAAACTGTCTTTCTGCTGGCGTGGCTTGCCGTGCTCCATGTGTCCACCTAATATCAGCTGCTCCTGCTTTACGTCCCTCCGGTAGCAGCAGCAGGTTTTGTGCCTGGCGGTCAGGCTCCTGGTGTGGAGGGGACTTGAGCCTTGCCTTCCAGCCCTCGCCTGGTGCTGTGACCTCAGCCTATGTGAGATTACGTTGCTTAAAAAACACTCCCAAGGACCCTCTTGAAATATTTCATTATCTGGGGAATTCTGTGGAATACCCAGAAGTTGATGATAAACCCTTGGAATGTGGCTGCCTGTCCATGAGGCCATTCAGCAAAACGATGTTTTGATGAATATGGAACCTCAGCGAGGTTTTCTCTTCTCAGACGGGGTCTCGGTGCCTGCGGACCGGGGGGCTTTGTTCCTCATGCTAGAATATGCAGGCGTGCTCCTTTGCCCGTGCAAACTGCCTGCTCCCAGGTGCTCCCGTGTGCTTCGGTGCCTGCTTCGACACCGTTAGCAAAGCTAATGCTTGCCTGGTGGCTGCTGTGCCGACGTGTCCTGGGGAAGCCTGACTGCACTTCTTGGTGCACAGGGCTGTTCTGGTGATGTACGATAATAATAATAATTAAAACCCACTCTGCTGTGTCACTGCATGGCCGAAATGTGCGCAAGGGTCCTGGCAGCCAGCCTGCTGCAAGCCCCCAGACCCAGCTCCGGGGCGCCACCAGGGCTGAAGCCTCAGGAGGGTTTCCTTTTACCTGATTGGGAAGTATGATGAGGTTTCCCAAGGAAGATTTTGCAGGACTGCCCTGCCCATCTCCCTCACCCCACTAACAGCTTCTGCTTGCTAATTTGACAGAAGGGACTCTTTACTTTCTTGTCTAAAAGAGCACAGGTGGCCAGGCTGGTGGGCGAGCGTCCTTGGCTAGAAGGATGCACCTAAGCTGACCTCTCCCTCCTCGCCGTGTCTCTCCCCATGTGTAACGTGGTCAGAGGGCCGAGCCAGGAGAAGCTGCAGTGAGATTTCTTGCCTCGCTGGACAAGAGAGTTTATCCCTCGGGGTCTTTCTCTTTTCCATGTCGACTCTTTAGTATTTAATAAGAGAAAATGTCCAGTGGAAGCTTCAGCTCTGATTAGGATATTCATCGCTTCTCTTCCGTGTTGATTCTCTGAAGCCTCATAAGGGGGGTTGCTCAGCCTTTAATTCAATTAAGAAATCAGGCAAGAGATGCAAATCTTTTTAGCCTCATTTGTTTTGGCGCTCATAACTCCATCTGAAGGGAACATCTCTTGCAGAGCAGCTTAGGAAGGAAGGATTTTTCTGGGTTTCAGCTGAGATTTTCAAGTGCTGTTGGGCGCTCAGGAAGGATTTTGTCCCTTTTGGAGCATGGGGTGGAAGGAAAGACGGTGCGTTGGTGTAAGCTGACTTCACAAAGAGCACCCTAAATAAAAATCTGTGCCCCTCATAGCTGGTAACCTCTATTAAAGGTCGTTAGCTGGTGTGAATTAGATCCAAAACAACTGGTGGATGGTGAAGGACACCAAGAGACAGGACACACTGGTGACTGTCACACCAGCTGCTCTCGTGCGTTTCCTTTGGTGTTAGCTGGGAAAAAATCTGCCTGGTGAGAAATGCACTCTCATAATGTAATGCCTTGAAGTCCTTGCGTTTAGGAACCATCCTTCGGTTGTGTGCTTTCTGTCTGGCTCCAGGCACCTCAGGTGTGCTTCCCGACTGGAGCTTCCAGAGCATCCTCTAAACACTTCCTCAGACAGCCCTTTAAACTCAGTTTAGTTTGCCAGAAATGGTTTGTGCCTTTCATGGGTGGGGATGGCTGCGGGACAGTCTCAGGAAGGAAAAGGCAGCCTGGGCTCGTTTTATTACACTTGAGGACTTGTGTTTTGGTTACAAAACCCAAATCAGTTTTAAAACAAAAGAAAAATCAGCTTTCACGTGTAAGCTAGTTGGAGGCCCATATAAGCCAGTTCTAGAGAGCCCTGAATTACACTTGGGTGAAAATAATCTCCTATGGCGTGGTCCAGCCCCACCTCCTCCCGGCAATCAGCGCCCCTCAAATCCCGGCGCGGTGCCACGGGGACCAGGCTGCTGCCCTGAGCGGTGGCTCTGGCACCGGCCAAATGAAAATCGCTCTGGTTTCGCAGAGCACTGCTTTCATCTCATCTCCTCTGGCTGCTTCCCCAGCCCGGGTTCTGCCTCGCGCCCCTGCGGGACGGTTTCTGCTAAAATGCCCCCCTGTAGCGCCGCTGCCTTGTTTCAGTCACCTTGCTGAATTTGCTTGAAGTTATGGAGCTTTCCTTACAGAAGAGAAATCTGGAGTGAAAATACTTTTGTCTTGCTGTCTTGAGTTCTTTTTTTTTTTTTTTTTACCAAATCTTGGAGACTGATAAAGCATTCATATGCATGTATGTATACATGCCTGTCGTGCTTGTCTTCAAAATATGCATTTTCATAGCTTTTGTACATAAAGAGCTCTTAACCCCAAACTTCTTTTTTTAACTTTTGTGGTTTAGTTTCCTGTGGGTTTCGGTACTAGCTTTCACTTACATTCCCTTAAACATATTATATTAGGATTTTTATGCTCTCTAGCTCTATTTCCAGGCCAAATCAGGAGGTACTTGTACACTTTTGAGGGGCTGGCTGCACAGCGGAAACTCGAGTAAAGTCAAAGATGGGTTAAACTGAATGCCCTTAAGAAACACGGCCCTTTGCTCTGCCCTGTTACAGCTGTATATTTAGCCTATGTGCCCTTTCCAATTACAGCAGGAGAAGATACCCAGAGAGGAATGCAAGTCGTCCTCGCCCCGAGTGCTGTCCTGGCATCTGTCACGAAGTGCTTCTTGAGCCAGCAGCGGTGCCTTGGTAACTCTTCCCTCCATAAAGCTGTCCCCTCCCTCCCTTTTTCCTAACCCACGTGGAATTTAGCATTCATCATGGTCGCAGCTTCCCAAGCTGCTGGCGAGGGAACAGTGCGCGCCGTCAAGCCTGGTTCGGGTCTGGCCCCTTGCTCCCAGCCCCCTGGACCTCTGCGCCCTGCTTTGCTCTCCTCTGGTTCCCTCCCGGGCAATGCAGTTGTTTCTCGTGCGGGATCCGTCCTGTACCTCTGGTGATCCCGGTGCCCTTCTTCTGAGGTCGGGAGCGGTGCTTAATGCGGAGGCAGCGCAGTGGAGCTGTCCTCAGGTGGTATTCGGAGCTCCCTCCTTCTACTTGTTGCTGGATGTTTTTATCCTAATTTGTCTGTGCGCTGCCAGCAGCCAGGAAAATGGCACTTCTGACTGCAGCGTTCCTAATTACAGGGAAAAAATGATCTCTGAGGCCTCCGAAATATTTGGGCAGATAATATCTGAGCTTCCTTTTAACTGAACGCACTTGAAGATACGATCTGAGTTGTCTGTCTGGGAATAACGAAGTGGGAGGAAGGCAGTGACTGGGGCTGCTCAAGCTCCCAGCAGAGTAAGAAGTCTCGCCCAGCTGAAATCTGCCGCTGCTGGTCACTGGTGCGGGTCCGGTGCAGCGGCGGGTGGTGTGGGCGCTCCCTGGCTTCGAGGCGCCGCTTAAACACACGGCAGGCAGCACGCGTGGGCTGTCAGGGGCCCTGCGAGCAGGGCTTAAAGGCTGCGAGGTGTCCACGGGATCTTCTGGCAAAGTCAGGTCCGTGTGCGCGGTTCCTTCCTGGTGGCACAGAGGTCTGGTTTCCAACCAGGAGATAATGATGGGTAGCAGGAAATCCTCCTCGTAGCTGTAGGAAGGTTAAACATCTCGGCGCTTACTCGAGCAGAATAAAAACTGCTTTGAGGTGTCAGTTGCTGTGACTACTGGCCCTGCAAGCTTTCGGAAGCTGCTGGTGGCACGTGTGACTCGAGGCCGCGAGCTAGTGACAGTTTGCAGGCAGTTCCCATCGGCAGAGGGGTGTTGCTCACCTCCCTGCCCGAGACACATTCAGCACTGCTGGGTCTTGTTGCTTGTTGGTTTGGTTTTCCCCAGCTCGTTTTTCAGTGTCAGGGTTTCCTGTTGCTGACAGCAGCCATGATGGGGAAGAGCACAGCCTGCTACTTTGGTTTTGTTCTGCGTCGGTCACAGACGTGCAGGGCAGCTGTTATTTCAGCACTGAGCCCGAAACGTGCGGACGAGCTTATCTTTCGGAGAGGCATCTGCTCTCGGTGTACAGCCGTCCTCCTGCAGGTGTCTGGTCAGCTCTGCCTGGGAGGGACGTTGTGGCTTCGTGGGGAGCCGAGGGCGATGTCCCGTCCCCTGCTTCGCTTGCTGCCTTGCCCCAGCTGTTCGCCGCTCCTCCTGTGCGTGACAAATGTCTCCGAGCAGCTGCCTTCCTGCGTGTCCCTTCCCGTAACTCATCCCGGGCGCAGCGCTGGCTGAAGCTAGCGAGAGCCTGGGTCACGTTCTGTGAACATAAGCATAAACGTGGCCATGAGCCGCTCTGTCCCGCGGTGCTGCCTCCGTGGCACTCCTGCCCCCTCCCCAAACCCCTCCGCCAGCAGCAGCCCCCAGCACCTGCTGTGCACACGCACAGCCCCGTGCCATCTCGTGGGTCTGGCCGGTGGCTCCAGGTTTCATCATCTTCCTGCTCACTGCCTCGACACGCAGCCCCGCGGCCGCCGATGGGGCTTGCCCGGAGATCCTCCTGTGGAAACACGCACGAGAGATCTGCGCAAAGACAAGAGCTCGGGCTTGGGAAGGTGCACCGGCCTCCCTTCAGTCGGGTCTGAGTTCGCTTCCTTACTGAGAGGTGCTGCCCTTACCGGGGATGCTGTTAAATAAGCAGCTCAGGTAAGTGGGATTCCTCCTCGCTCTCCTAAATACCTTCTTCTCTGGAGCAGAGCACGGCAAGGCAGCTACCTGGGCTTTCTGTGTGCGGGGCTCAGCGGCACTAAGATGCTGGCAGTGATTAATTACACAGCCCGCTGCTGCGATTGTGTACTTGGGCACTCGGATTAGACGCCGCCGGGCTGAGACTTGCTTGCACTGGCTCTTGCAGGAGCAGGGGTGTAACTGGCCACAAAGAAGAGTGATTTCCAGGACAGCTGCGCTCCTGCCAGGACTCTGACCCCGGCTCCACAGCAGGCAGAAGGCGAGGTCTCCGAGAAGGTGTGTGGCTGGCGGTGGCTGCTCTGCCCTGGTCTCGCTCCTCCTTTCAGCCCGACCTCCTGTCTGCTCTGCTCCGCGTTCCTGAGTGATGAAGTAGTGCGTGTCCTCGGCACGTCGGTGGGCCTCGGAGGTGCCTGGAGAAGGAGCAAGCTCCAGCGTTGTCTTGACAAGTCAGCATCATATCAAGTGTGCTATCATATCAACAGCTCTGAGCAGGCCCGGCTCCGCGCCTGAGACGGGGATTTGGCACTGGGGAGCAGGCATCAACACTGGCACGTGCGCCAAGCGCTGGGGCTGAGGCAGATGTTGATACTGACTTTGATGTTTAATCCAACGTTTTGGAGGTTCAAAGTTGAGACCAAAAGAGCTCTCACAGGAGCAGGAGGATAAAGAGAAACTCGGTTCTTTCAGAAGATCAGACAGAGCAAAACATCCTGAAATTCAGGACTAACCTGAACCTTTGTGCTTGTTCTGTGAAACTGGGCAGCACAGATCCTGCTGGAAGAAGGAGCACTCGGCCACGTGGAGAAGCTGGGGTGGGCTAACCTTCCCCTGTAGGCTGACAGGGAGCCCGACAGCTTGATGCTTTCCACAGATCAGCAGCGGAGCACTGCAGAGTGCTATCTGTATGTGATTTTTGGCCCTTGAGCTTGTGTGGAATAGTAACCTCTGCTGGGCGCTGGGATTTCTGATCTACAAGAGCTCCAGCTCTATTCTCTCTTTGTGGAAGATGATCCCGAGAGCCGACTTTTTCCACCTATGACAGAGATGGTGTCTCAAACAAGTGGGTCTGCCCAGGGTAGTACCATGTGGAATGGTTTGGGCTCTTGAACTTCCCAGAGGCACCACGCAGATCCCCACCAGTACTTGTCCCGGTCTCACATAGCATTTGCTCTGTGTTCTGCACTTAAATCTGGACTCACGGCTGCCGGCCTTGTTGAGCAGAGTGCCAGCTTTTGGACACGAGCCTTGTGTCACAGGAGTCCTCCCGTCCCGAAGCAGTGGTCCCCGTGGACCTCAGGGCTGCGGCTGGGTGCCTTGTCCTGGCTCTCCGGGTCTGGCCTGCGCTGCCTCTCAGCCACAGCCCGTAAAGTGAGCCTGGCACCGCTTCTGTCGGTGCTGGGGAGAGGTGGAGCTGTGACGGTGAGAGTCTCTCTTGGTGGTGTAATTTTGTCTTGGTTCTCCTGGTTGTTCTTTCAAGAGTGGCTACTGGATTCCTCGTGTAGCTCCTTTGTGCTTTGCTTCTGCCTCCTGAGACTGTTCTTCTGTAGGTTCCCTAAAATGAAATTCTGAGTCTGTGTGACCTGCAAGTGTCAGACTAGATCTTCACGGCCAGTGCCCGAATTGCTTGGCTGAGGGGCACGGATCAGACAGGCAGTGCTTGTTGCCTGCTCCAATAATTCTTTCTGCAGTGGGCGATGACTTCATTTTCCTCTCCTGCTTGCCACAGATAGCAGGAGCCGGCTCCTTTCTGCCCAAATACTCCTATCCGTCCAACAAAAGTGCCCTGGGGCAGATCACGTCACTTGGCTGAACAACACAGAGCTGCGCCGTGCTCGCGCACGGTTCCACCGTGGCCGCGATGAGCCAGGGGCTGGCAGTGCCGTAGGGCCGTGGTGCTGAACCTCTCCAGGTGCCTCTGCAGCCCCATGTGGCTGCGTGCCGGCTGCCTGGCTGTCTCTGCTGGCACGCGGCGTCTCTCCTCCGTTTGGGAGCGGAGGCTTCGCGTGGCTGTGAGAGGCAGGGACGTTTCCGTGCTGATAGCATCTCAGCTCCGCAGCAGCCACATTCTTCAGCCACCGCTGCTGCCTTCCTCCCCTGGCCGTGAGCCTTCAGTCCTGCCCGTACTTGCTGTACAGGCTGCTTTTAGTCCCTCGCAAGCAGGATTTTCCAACGAGCAGGCTTCAGGAGAGGTGTAGCCCACGGATAAGGTGCCACTGTTGCGGTGCCCATAGCCCAGGCTCTGGGGAAGTGGAAGGCAGGTCCTCTTTGTGCTCTTTTTGGGGTATTGTGCAGGAGGAGAGCCCTCCGGTTTCCCGCTGTGACGGTCGGTAGCCTCAGCAGGACCTCTTGCGGAGTCCTGCTCTGTCTCTGCAGCTCATTCAGGATGGGAATTGGCCTGGGAGGCGCGGTGCGTGGCGTGCGGGGTCTGCCAAGGGGTGGGCTGTGCCTCTCGCCTTCTCTCGCAGGGGTTTTGGGGTGGGCACCCAAGTCCCAGCTCACCTGGTGTGCCTGGGGAGGTGGACCTGGGTGTGCGGCGTGCCGTGCTGCGGTGATGGACTTCTCAAACACCTTTAGATTTGGGTATGGAGGAGACTTAATCCTGACAGGCAAGCAGCTTCAGGGGTGAGGAACTCTGAGGCAGCCTTGGAGCCCGAGGACTTGGTGATGTCCAGAACAGCACAAGCTCTGCGTCACCCTCAGAGCCCCGGAGAGGGTCTGTGGTGCGTTTCAGCTTTGTTCCTTAGCTGGTTGGGTCCAGAACCTGCCAAATGGGAGCTTTACCCACTAGGGCAGCTCCCAACCCTGTTCACACGCCCTTGCAAGAGGAAAACTCAGAAACATGAGCACAGGGATACGTACGAGGGCACCCAAAAGCCAGCACCCAACGTGCAGCTGTCAGGCTGAGCCGTTTGCCCTGGGTAGGCAGCAGCACCTGCAGACAGCCCTGGGAGCTGCTGGTGCTGGTCGCGTGCCCACGGCCGCGGTGGATGACGGCGCGCGCCGGGCCTGGGGCAGCCTGACGGGCATCCTGCAGCGCAGCTGGAACCGGCTGAAAGAACCGGGGGCTGTGCTCGGTGCGCTGGGAGCCACGGGGATTTGCTGTTTGTGGTCGGGAGGGGGACTGGGTTTGCTCTAGGAGTACAGAACTGCTTCCCTTAGCCCAGAGAGAAAGGGTTGGTTAAAGATGTGTGAGTGCCCGGCCCCAGGAAGCCTAGTCCCTTGCGCTCTCCGGCGCTTGGCGTGTGTGGCTTACTTGGGTCTGATTTTGGGGTGTGTGTTGCTGGCCCCAAAAACAAAGCCTGAACACACTGGCTAATACCAAAGTCTGGACCTGAGAGCAGGCCTGGCTGGAAAACCATGGGTATGGGTCAGAGGAGCAGGAGCATCTGTCGTGCGTTGGGTATCAAAGGTTTCTAGGGGGTTCGCACTGCATAACAAGCATGTAAATCCTCTGATGCCCCAGCCTGACTTCAGCTTGCTGGGCAAGGCCACCCCTCCCCCTGTGTCTGCCCAGTGCCTTGTGGCTATCTCAGGATGCTGTGGCTCCAGGAGCAGCACGGCTGTGTGTATGGAAAAGCAGAAGGACCCTACTTCTCCAGAGACGCTGTATATCAGAAAAAGAGCTGAGACGCTCTTGCTGTCTTTACTGGTAGCATTAGCTCTTGCAATTAAATCCAAAAGCTGAAACGAAGAGGGTGGTGGGGCAGGAAGTCCTCTGTCCATCGCGAGGAGGTCTGCATGTATTAGCTGGCTGGCTTGGATATCCTAATTAATGTGCTGATTTGGTTTCCTTTCTTTAATCAGGTTCCCAGGATCCCTAGGATGAGGCTGCTGTGAAGGAGGGGCAGATCCACTGCCTGCGCTGCCGTGCCTGCAGATCCCCGCAGCCCCCTTTCTGGCTGAGCGCCGTCCCCAGAGCCGCTGGGCAGAATGACTGTCAGATGTGTGCTGCAGCCCCCTGTCCTGGGGAGGACTTTGCTCCCCGTTCTGCTGCTGGCGGCCTCGGCTCACTGCCACTGGCCCAGCGAGCCAGCAGAAGTGGTGCGGGACTGGGAAAACCAGCTGGAGGCCTCCATGCACTCGGTGCTCTCGGATCTCCGAGAGACGGTGCCGGCCGTGGTGGGCATACCGGACAGCTCCGCCGTGGTGGGCCGCTTCTTCAGAGTCTCCATCCCCACAGATTTAATTGCTTCCAATGGAGAGGTAGTCCAGGTGAGAAATGTCGTTCCCCAAGGCTCGTTTTCAGTTCTGTTCTTGCAGGAGTCCCGCTAGTCACCCCACGAACAGGGGGGTCACAAGCACTGCTGTGAAGCAGCCCTGAGGTTCCGTAGGACTGTGGAAGAAGGATTTATTTATTTTTAATAATTTGTCTTAACCTCACTGTAAAGTTTCTTTCTTCTACAGTAAGGCAGAGAGGAGACGCCTCTCTTCGGGGACAACTGATCAGGTTTGTTGGCTGTGTTTAAATGGTGAAATTCTCAGCCCTTGGAATGATGGGCACGTTCCTGAGAAGATGTTGCCTCGGGATCAGGGCAGCCACGAATTCTCTGGGACTGCCCTGACACTCGGGGAGCTTGCTTTGCTATGGTAACAAAATATTGTTAGGCAAATAGACCTTGTTCTGCGAGCAGGGCTCTGGACTGTGTTCGCCACAGTCTCTCCTGACCTTGTCCCTAAGTCCTCCTGGGAAAGACGAGAACCTTTCTTTTTATCTGACTTGCCCTCAAGGTTCTGGCACCGCAGGCACCCAAAAACTGAGCTTTGGAAGCAGTCCTGAGGGCAAGAAAGCGTCAGAATAGCCCGGAGGAAGACAGACACGCTGCCAAGCACACATTTATTAATCTTCAGTCCTTTTCTGGAAGGGTGCTGAGAAGTTGTCGTCTCAGCCTCTGCCTGCTTGGGTGGAGAGTTCAGAAGACTCTGTTTTGAAAAGAAAACTGAAATTCACCTTCCAATCTTAGACATATTTTTTTCAGAGAGCAGACTTGAAAAATATTTTTAAAAATCCATTTTTGGGAAACGCTATAAAAAGCCAACCTTCTGGTGCGTCTCAGCAGATCAGAGGGAGATGGAGAGAGCGAGTCAGGAGGCAGTCTGACATCTTGGCTTCTCCTTGAAGGCAGGTTTGTTTTAGCTCTGCATGCTGTCGTGCAGTCATCTCCATCCAGATCTGTGATCTCGCCGTCTACAGCGACGGCGCCAGGACCACGATGTGCCGGTGGTAGGCAGAAAATCAGCAGAAAGCGTCCGACAGGACGTCAGATCCCGGGGAAGAGGGAAGTGGTGGGGGAGCCCTGGGAGTAGAGGAGATGGAGGTGGGGACGGGCTGGTCGCAAAGCAAAGACTGGGACGTCTCACTGAGGAGTGCGTGGCTGCTTTGGGAGTGCAGAATGCCCTTTGGTGGCACGGTGAGTGCCGGGCAGCTGCTTTGGAGGGAGCAGACTCTTCACCGTGAATCTTCAGGAGCAAGAGAGGTGCTCAGGGCTGCTGTGCCCTCGGGCCCTACGCCCGCTGCCTGGCTCCATGTGTGATGGGTGCCGCTGCCAGGACCCAGGGAGCTTTATCCTTAGCTTTGGATTCCCCCATACTTCTGAGGGAGCTGTCAAGGTAACGTGTTCCAGAAATGAGAACTTCGGTTTGGAGTTTAGTATCCATGGCTTGTTTCGGCGTTGTCTAATGGCTACTTTGACAGCAAGAAGTCATTTTCAGTGCTTGCTTAACACCACAGCTTCCTCTGCCTCCTTTTCCTGGCACAGTAGTTGTCTTTGATAGTTCCAGCAGCTGCAGGAAAACTCTGTGATACGTTACTTCAACCCCACAGCTTCAAACAATGCTTCCCCCACTACGGTGTCGAGGCGTGCTTGCTAACAGCAACAGGTGCTTGAGGAGCAGCACAGGGGCCGTGCCGAAGCAGGGCTGGAGGAGCAGTTGCTGGCTGGGTGCAGTTCAGCCAAGGCTGGGAGCGATTTCCACGCTTGTACGTGGGCTTGCCTGAATGCACGTCGCATCTGTTCGCCTTGAAATTGATTTTAAAAGTGAGGCAGGCTCTAGGGCAGTGGTACTGGCCTCGTTTAGCTGGTGCATCTGGAAGGTCTCTCCCTTGCAGCAAAAGCTGTGTTGGCTGCCAAGCATAGCCAACCTTTCCCATGGGGATTTGACTCCTGGCTAGTGAGAGCTGCGTAGGCAATTCTGGAGCGCTGGGGTGCCTTTTTTGTCTTAACATCAAGTTTCAGGGCAAGCTGCTCTGCTCTTTTTCTCAGGCTGCCTTGTATTTTTCAGCCAGACCAGTAAAAACATAATGCATCTGGATCTAAGGGAGGTGCGCTTGCCAATACTCAGTCCCCTTAAATTTCTAAGAAACCGTATATCTCATTTAAAAAGAAAAGAGCAGACGGTCGGTGTCCCCAAACTTCCAGGAGCTCCCCATCTGGAGCCCAAAGAAGGTGTGATTGCTTCGTTTCTAGGTCATTTCCCACTGATTATCGTACCGTGGTGGGGAGTGCCTTGAAGCTGCTTCTCAGATCCTCTCCCTGCTCGTTAGCAGATTCCAGCAGACCCGTAGACAAAATAGTTTTCTCTGCAAACTTGGTTGTGGGATGGAAACAATGCCAGGCATCCGCAGAGCGCTGCGGAGGAGTGCCTTGCAGGCGCGCGCTCCTGCACAGATGTGTGGGCTCGGTGCAATCAGGTACGTGCTCCTGGGAGCAGCTGCGAGTGCTTCCCTGCCACCCCCAGCCTGCCTAAGGACAGGCGAGGTTTTATGGCTAAGCACAGAGGCAAGCTTATGCCAGTGCGCTCAGCAGCTAGGCAAAATGCAAAGGCGGACACGCAGGAAAGTTGGGAGGAAAAAAGAAAAAAAGCCCCAACCTGCTAACTATTTTGTGAGTTAATTAACTTCAGAGCCTCTGCCCTGTGTTGCTCAGAGCCAGCTGCCAGCACGGCTTTGTGCTGCTGGAACTCGTGGCTGGAGATGAGAAACCACCAGTGCCTTCGTGTGAGAGGTGCTGCCGAACGCCTCGCGCCTCCGGGTGGTGCCTGCAGCCCCGTGGGTCTTCCGGCTCCTAATTTCGGCTGCGCCCTGCAGCGAGGTTGCTGCCCGGAGTCAGGAGGTGTCCTGGGCCCACGTGTCCCGTCCGCACTGAAGGCTTTGCGGAGCCTGACCTGCTGCACCCCCGCAGCTGTCGGGGCAGGCGAGCTCAGCTGTGTCCTGTTGTTGCGCAGTTCATCGCACCCGGGCCTAAAACCAGCCGGATTTCCTGTTCCTATTGCTTCCATTGGAAGGCTGTTCCAGAATTTGGTTGTTCTGATTAAAAATGCAGCTTCTAAGCCTAAATTTAGAGATGGCTAGAAATATTTAGACGAGCTGCCCTTTAGCTTAAATCTCTCTCCACCTTCATAATATTTACTTCCTTTATGTATTTATAAGTGACAGGCGTATTCCCGTCTTGATTTTATTAGGTTAAACAAGCCAATCTCTTTAGTCTTTCCCCATAAAATAAGCTTTTTTTTTTTCCTCTCCTCATCTTTGCAGCTGTCTAGCTGTCTTCTGCACCTCTTCCAGCTTGAGTTTATTTTTCTTGTGGTTGCGTGACCAGCGCTATACAAAATACCCCAGGTGAAATTTTACCAGAGCCTTGTGTAAAGGCATCAAAACTTCCTTTTCTTTGCTGTAAATAACCTGTCCTATAATTGTGTGCTTTTCCACGTCTGCCTTACTTCAGCTCAGACATCTCGTGATCAGCTGAAGTATCCAAGTCTGTAGGTTTTTTCCGCTTCCAATTCGTGAGATATCCCAGAAGAGTGCATTAGGCAAGGGAGGCAGCCTTTGATTTGGTGTTGCTGCTCCTGGTCTCTCTGAGGTCCGACACTCCACTTTTTAAGGTTGTCCCATTCTTCCTGCGTGCAAATCTAAGCCTCCCGTCGCTGAGTGACAGTGCAGAGAGTCAAGGCAAGGAGAGCAGCACCTTTGCAGAGCTGGGGACAGTGGCTCTTCCAGCAAGCACGTCCCGCTGCTCCCGTTGTCCCCGAGATGATGATCCCCACTCAGAGCAGGAAAGCTGACGCTGGGCTTGGCCCACCAAAGAAAAGCCGTACCAAGGAGGGCGTTTATGTGGTGGCTGCCTCCATCCCGGCTTCCAGGAGTTGATCTGGCTGACGTGGGAACTGTTGTCGAAAGCACCTGGCATCTCCCCGTCTGTGAGAGAGGCTTTCTGATGCCGAGCTGTGAGCCAGAGGCAGCATTTCTGTCATCTGGCTGCAGGGAGCGGGAGACATCTGGGCTTCGTGTGCCCCTCCAGAAACACCAGGCAGTGCACCCAGGTCTTCCTGTGAAGTGCAGGCACAAGGCGTGCACCTAAAACACAACAGTTCGGTGACTTTTTGTCACTTGTGCATCCCTAACAGCGGTCAGCAGACCCAGCTAGCAGCTGGGAGCACACTCGCTGTGGGAGCAGTGTGCTGCATCTTCCCCCGGGGAAGTAAAGATGCCGCCTGGCCCTCTCCTGGCAGCACAGGGGTGTTGTGGCCCACGGGCACGTGTCGCCTTTGTGAAACGCCTCGCTTGAGTGGCTCCAAGGCAAAATGGAAGGAAAGGTGAGGCTGCAGGGAGGGCAGCCTGCAGGTGCCGGCAGGAGGCTGTTGCATCCCATTAGCACCTGCCCACCCTAAATACTCCCTAATACTCCTCACCTGTCTGGTGACCAGGAAGGGCGATGATTCAGGCCTGGGACAGGTCCCGGGTAGCAGATCTGCTCCTTGGCTGATGCTAAGGAGAAGTTCCCGGGTGAGCACTGCTGAGTCTTCCTGGTCCTGGCTCCATAGCTCTTGGTTGTGATGTGCACGACCTCCCCAGGGCTTTGTTGGGAAGACGGGTGAAACACATAGTGGGGCTCCCCAGAAGCTGCCACTCCGTGCAAAGTAGCTGGTGGCCAAGAGATGAGAGCAGCTGGAGTAAATCAGGTAGCTGCTGTTGGTGATGTATCCGTGCTGTGGGTTCTGGGGGCAATGAGAGCATTGCCTGTTCATCTGGTTAAAAAGGAGCCTGGCTTTCCAAAGAGGAGCCTGGCTTTCCGAGGGTGGTTCTATTTACCATCTGTTGGAGTGGCGTTTGTCAAACAGCTTCACTCGTCAGACTGCAGGGGCCTTCTTTTATAAACAGGATCCGTAGAGCTCGAGTTGCAGGAGCCCCAACGTTGAGATCTGGTGTGGGTGCTGCGCGTGATGCCAGCCCCTGCTCTGAGGCAGTGACCTGGGCAAGGGGCCAGGCATCAGAAGCCAGCCTTGAAATACCAGGACACGCTGAGTTTTATGGAGAAGAAGCACAAAATACTGTTCTTGTTTTTTTTTTCTCCTGCAGCGTTCCTTATTTCAAAGATTTTTACCTGCATGTGAATTTTAACATAGTGGTGTTTCTCAAAGAGTGGGGGATAAGCAAACATCCTGAGGGGCTGTGTGGCCAGGCTGGGCATCCTAAAAGGCTCCGTGCACTGACCTGTTTGAGCTTCATCTCACTCCCAGGGTCCTCGGTTTTCTTAGACTTTGCCTAACTAAAAGGCATAGCAACAGCAGCTATTTACAGGGAGTGTGCTGGGATAAATGGCAACGTCTGGAACAGGTCCAGGCAAAGGACTTCTCGGGCAAGGCTTTAATTCGCCACGGTGCTGCAATCGGAGAGATAAGATGAGCCGATAAGATTTCTGTTGGGGGGCTGAGGGGGCTGCTTATCTTTTTCCTGCAGCAAAACAAAGTCGGGGAATTTGGCATTTTCAGTGCACGCTTAGTAACGAGCTCTGAATTTGGAGGAGTGGAAAATGTGACTCAGTCTAATTATAAACTAGCTTTTCAGCCGGGCCGGGAAGTTCCTTGTTTTGTCCTGCTCTTACGGGTTGTTGCCCTGAGCATCCGGGGAGACTGAAATGAGGTGGTGGAGTCCTGTGAACAGGCTGACCTGAGATTGCTGGATCGGGCTCGCCTTTCCTCGCCGCTGTCCTGAATGCCAGATTTCCAGTAATCTGCTGATCGCAGGAAGAAATTGCAGGGCTGGGGAGCTGCGCGGCCGCAGCGCTAAACCCCCAGTGCTTGGCATCCCCGCCGTGTGGTATTTTCGCTTCCCTTTGGCCTTTCACTTACAAAAAGCCATGCTGAAAGAAGAGACCGACTCAACTTTTCTTTCTGGGCCGTTTGAGGCTTTTCCTGCCCCGCTCGCCCCCTGCCCAGGCGAGGAAGCGGGGTGTGGGCAGCTGCGCCTGCTTGCTCTGACAATGAAGCTAAACAAACCCTTCCAAGCCGGCCGCGCGAGCCGATGAAAGGGGCATTTCTTGGGACACTCAATGTTTTGTCGTGACCTCCCGGTGAAACAGCTGTTGTGTTCCCTCGCCCAGGCAGAGTGGGACTCTGAATAGTGCCCTTTTAGCGAGCGCGGAGGCGCAGCTGGAAGAGAAGCCGTCACGGTAGGAGTATGCGAGAATGGCACGAGCTGGGCGTAGCTGCCCCAGCGCGAGGCCATTTTGCTGGTAGCTTCTTCAGCTGGTGGAGCAGAGCAGGCCAGCACGGCCGAACACACATCCACAAAGGCAGGGAGGGAGCAGCTTCCCGTGCAGGGTCTTTGCCTGCCCAGTGCTGGGAAACACGGGTGAGCGGCAGCACAGCGTTGCGGTCAGGTTTTCATAACCACACAAAAGTTAGCGCAGCTTTGCCATCTGGTTCTCTAGGGACCGAAGCTCGAGCTCCAAGTCTGAAGGCCAGGACCCGTGGTACAGCCCCCACCACCTCGCTGTCCCTTAGCTTTCCCAGCTAAAAGGTTTGTTGTTTTTTTTTTTGAAGGCAGCAGCTCCAATTCCCAGCGATGTCCAGAAGGAGCTGAAGGCTTCAAGAGGTGCCCATCTTCCTGGCACCGCTGCTTTTTGCCAGGCGAGCCCCATGCGATGCCGCAGCTTGCAGTTCTGCTGCATTTCAGGCAAGCTGTGGGGTTGAGGCTGCCTGTTGCTCCTGCTGACAAAGCTGCCCCTAGCAGTGGGCTGAGATGAAGCCTGGCCTTAGGCAAACAGCTTAAATTTTACTCTTTCTTTGCAGCTATATTTGCATTTGAATTGTCTCCTCCTTTCCGTTTTCTTTCCCCTGCCCGCTGGTTAATTGCTTGCAGAAGCCTGAGCGCTGCAGCCCTTCAGCAATGTTGGGTCAGCCGCCCTGAGCACAGTTCAGCTCCCGCGCCGAGAGGGCTCTGCTCTGTTTTTTCTCGTTATTGGCCATGTGTGTCCAGGTAATGCCAAAGGAGCAACCCAGAAGAAGGGGAGCCTGTTGTATGGTAAATTACCATCAGTGGTGATACTCCAAATGAAATTACCGGCAGACGGGTCTGCCTGTCAGCAGCAGCCGGGCTCAGGGAGAAGCAGTGGAAGATCTGGTGGAGCTGCAGGAGCATCCACACCCACTCCTGCCCGAAAGCAGTCAGGATTTTTTCAAGACTGACTTGAGAGCGCTCAGGAAGCACAAATGCGGAGTCCTCGGCTGCCCCTGCTGGCAGGGGTCTCGCAGTATGGGCTGGGAAGGTCAGCAGGGTTGTACTGGTGTGCTAGCGTGAGCCCTGTGCCTGCTCCTGGCGAAGGACTTGCTGTGCTGCCTCCTTTTTGCAGGATGCAATGGGAGGAGGAGGAGGACTGAGTACTTGGAGGATTAGAGGGAACTTTTGTAGGCAAGAATGCTTTTTTTTTTTTTTTTTGCGCCTGAATTCCCTTGGAGGCAACAGCTTTGCGCACTTCATTTTCTTGTCTTTGTCTTGCAAGCTACAGGGCTTTGAGATCTAAGTTTAAAAACCAAATCAAATTGAGCTATCTTCCTGTACGAGCTGCCTGACTGCTCCCGGCCAGCCTAAAAATAACAGGCCGTGTGTATCTGAAGGGACTTTGTGAGCTGGGTCTTCAAAGCCAGCCAGACCACTGCATGTACTTAAAATTGCGAACATGGCTAATTTTTTAATGGTCTTCTATACACTGCTAGGCTTGTGTAATCTTTAGCCGATAAGCATTCATTTACAATTATCTCAAATAATAGGAAAACAAAGACAGTCTTTTTTCTTGAGCAACAGAAGAGTTATTTTGAAACCAGGCCCCTTGTGAGAAACGGCAGGGCTTAAGGCTGATATTTACTGTGTGCATGAAACACTGGAAAACTTCTTACGTGAAAACTAGAGATCCCAAATCATTAACTATGTGCAGCCTTAACAAATACCGTTTGAAGCAATATGTGGAGGAAATGTTGCTAGAACAGAGTCCAGGGCCCCACTCTAGTTTCACAGTGCCGCAAGCACAGCACAATACCTTAACGGCAGCTGGGTTCAGGCACAGCCATGGTGTTGGAGAGCTGTCACTTGTGGCCTTCCTAAAGATTTCCCTGGGGAGGCACAGGCATCTTCACGGGTTTCGTGTGCGTAACCCATGTAAACTTGATTTTTTTCTAACTTTGCAGAGCCTTGAGAAACAGTCTGCACGTCCTCTCAGGTTGAAAAGCTAGCTCAGCTGTTTTTAAATCAGGTTTAAGTGGTTTTATAAATGTTTTGCAGCCATCACGTCCCTGCTAGAACAAGCTGTCCTGGCAGGTGATTGCCTGGCCTGGTTTTGCTTCCTAGAAGAGCCTGGTGTTCGGTGTTAACCTGCCTGCAGTTTCATTTTCTAGCGTGGGCCCTGAAGAATGTGAGCAGTGTCCCAAGTCAGGCCAGACGCCCATCGAGACTTCTGGGGCGACCAGGGGGCACTCCTCGTGCACCAGTCTTTATTAGGGTGGGTGGCCATGCCCCTCTGTGAGCCAAGAAGGGCCCTTGCCGTGCCCATGCGCTGCTCCTCTGGGCTAGGCAGGGTTTGGCCTCATCTTCTGGAGGGGCTGAAATATGGTTTTCAAAGCAGAATGGGTCAGACTGACCCATGCCTCGCTCGGCAGACCCGGGGAAAAGGGGAGCAGCAGCAGCCCCGGGTCGCAGGAAGGCTCGGCAGCTGGGCCGCGGCCCTGTAATGAGGGGCTCTCACAGGGCACGCGGCCTGGGAAGGCTTGTTCCAAACGTAGCCCAAAATTACACGTTCTGCATGCGTTTAAACCGCTCGCTATTAAAGGCGTTATTATTCCCGGTTGTGTAAGCCTCGACAGCGCCGCGGCTTTGTCCGGGCTGCGTGCGTTCGCTCATCGCGCGCCCGGCCCTGCCCGGCCTCCTGCCTGCGGTACGGCCGGTGGCGGTCTGTGGCCCGAGGGGGCGGCGGCACCGTCCGGCTCCTGCTACTTGAAACGCGGAGTTGTGCTCGGGGCTGCCCTGACATCTCGGTTCCTGGGGGGTGCTAGGAAATGCTGCCAGCTGTGAGGAGGGGCACGAGCACAAGGCCGCCGCCTCGGCTGGCAGGGCAGCACCAGCCCGTGGCCGCGTCCTCTTCTGGAGCGTGAAGTGCCCAAGAAAGGACGCCTTGTTCCTGCCAGAGGGAGGCCCAGCCCAGCGTGCCCAGCTCAGGTGGAGGGCTGGCTTTCCTCCGGGCTGCCCCGGGGTAAAAGCAGCTTCTGTTCTTGCTGCGGTGGGGAGGAGGCTGCCGGCAGCGCTGCCAAAAACCGCTGCTTTCTGCCAGGCAAGCGGGCAAACGGCAAAGCCGAGTGGAAGGATGTTCACGTCTCAGAGCCTGGGATGGGTGGGCTGGCTTTCTGCGTCTGGTGCAAGCGGGAATCCTGATTCTCTGCTCTCTGACACCGCTTGTTAGGAGTTAACTAAAAGATGTGCTAACAGCTTTAAACTCTGCTCTATAAAGTGTACTGAGCGTGTGTCTCGTGATTTGCTCTCCAGCTTGTCTGGGCTGGCAGAAAGCGAGGCTGATTCTTTGCAGATGAGAGGAAGAGGGGTGGTGCCCTTGCAGCCGTGGCTGAAACCCTCTGCTGCTCTTGCACAAAAGCTTTCTCATGCTGCCGTCCCCAGTGGACTTTCAGGCCCTCTGTTATCTTTGCAGTTAGCCTCCTCTTCTTCGTCTCCTCGCCCTTTTGAAGTAGAGGCTTTGTTCTTTGTAGGTGAAAAGCGCAAAAAGAGCCAGCTAAGAGAGCTGGACGTGGTGCGGCTCTGCGAGCCTTTCCCTGGAGCTCTTGCATACAGGGGTGTGAAGAGGTGCCCCGGCGTCGCAGCCTGCAGAGGGGGACACCGCTCTGTGTCCGTGTGTCCCCAGGCGTCCCGGAGCAGGGACCTGCAGCTCAGCACAGAGGTGCGCAGGTGGCTGTTCCCTGGCGCACTCTCGGCCGTGCTGGTGGCACAGGGGGAGGCACAGGCCTGGTGGCACTTGTGGCAGAACCGGGGCCTTCTCCACGTAGACAAAGCAGGTCAGGAGTCTGGAGAGAGACCTTTGCGGGACTTTATGAGCTCCTGTGGTGCTTTAAGTCTTTTGGGACCGGCACACCCCACAGAGCCAGCCCTTGTCACCACGCTGAGGAGATGCCTCGGGCTGCCCTGTTCCAGACAGGTGGTTCCTTCACCAGTTACTAGCCTTCAGATATTTTTTTTTCTTGATCCTTTTGATTAAATGTTATTGCCGGTAGAACCTGCCCTAATGCCATAATTCTAAAAACACCTTCTTCTGTCTCTTCTTTGGTAGATCTCTGAAGCTGGGAAGGAGTCCTTGCCTTCCTGGTTACACTGGAATGCAGAGAGCAGCTCCCTGGAAGGGCTGCCCCTTGACACGGATAAGGGCGTCCACTACATCTCGGTGAGCACGCTGCAGCCCTTCCCGAACGGGAGCTACGTGCCGCAGACCACAAATGTGTTCTCCGTTGAGGTCCACCAAGAAGACCACAACGAGCCTCAGTCGGTGCGAGTGGCGGTCCAAGACACGGGCGAGGCAGCACCGTTTGTGTGTGGCGCAGAAGAGCCAGTCACTGTCCTGACTGTCATTTTGGATGCCGACTTAACAAAAATGACACCAAAGCAGAGGATCGAACTTTTAAACAGAATGAGAAGCTTCTCAGAGGTGGAGCTTCACAACATGAAGTTGGTTCCTGTTGTAAATAACAAACTCTTTGATATGTCAGCCTTCATGGCTGGACCGGGAAATGCAAAGAAGGTGGTGGAAAACGGGGCCTTACTCTCATGGAAACTGGGATGTTCTCTGAGCCAAAACAGCGTACCCAACATCAGCAAGGTCGAGGCTCCGGCTAAGGAAGGAACTATGTCTGCCCGCCTTGGCTACCCCGTTGTTGGCTGGCACATCGCCAACAAGAAACCTCACCTCCCAAAGAGGATGCGTCGGCAGATCAATGCCACCCCGACGCCTTTGACTGCTGTTGGGCCGCCCACCACTGCCGCGCAAGAGCCCCCGACGAGGATCGTCCCCACCCCAACGTCACCTGCCATAGCGCCCCCCACGGAGACGACAGCACCCCCCGTCAGGGAGCCCATCCCACTGCCGAGGAAGCCTACGGTCACCATCAGAACAAGGGGTCCCATCGTCCAGACACCCACTCTTGGACCAATCCAGCCGACCAGGGTGACAGAAGGCACCGGTACGGCCTCCGTGCCGATTCGCCCCACGATGCCTGGGTATGTAGAGCCCACCGCGGTGATCACGCCGCCCACGACCACCACCAAGAAGCCGAGAGTCTCCACTCTGAAGCCCGCCACGCCATCCACGACGGATTCCTCCACAGTGACGACACGGAGGCCTACTCGAAGGCCCAAAACGCCCCGTCCTACAAAGCCTCCCAGCACCACCAGGTCCCCGATCTCCAAGCTGACCACCGCCTCCCCACCGACCCGCGTACGCACCACAGCTAGTGGAATCCCCCGGCCCTGGGAGCCGAACGAGCCACCCAAGCTGACAAACCACATTGACAGGGTTGACGCGTGGGAGGGCACTTACTTTGAGGTTAAAATACCCTCAGATACCTTTTACGATAAGGAAGATACCACCACTGACAAACTGCAGCTGACCTTGAAGCTGAAGGAGCAGCAAATGTTAGAGGAGAATTCGTGGGTCCAGTTCAACAGCACAAGCCAGCTCATGTACGGCATGCCAGACCACAACCACATAGGGAAACACGAGTATTTCATGTATGCCACAGACAAAGGCGGGCTTTTTGCCGTGGATGCTTTTGAAATCCACGTCCATAAACGCCCACATGGGGACAAGTCTCCAGTGAAGTTCAAGGCCAGGTTGGAAGGAGACCACAACGCGGTGGTGAATGACATCAATAAGAAGATCATGCTGGTGAAGAAGCTGGCTCTGGCGTTCGGCGACAGGAACAGCAGCACCATCACGGTGCAGGACATTGCCAAAGGCTCCATTGTGGTGGAATGGACAAACAACACGCTGCCTGTTGAGCCCTGCCCCCGGGAGCAGATCCGGACTTTGAGCAAAAAGATTGCAGATGACTCAGGGGGGCCAAGCCTGGCTTTCTCCAACATCTTACAGCCCGAGTTCAAGCCTCTGAACGTGTCGGTGGTCGGCTCCGGCAGCTGCAGGCACATCCAGTTTATCCCCGTGACGAAGGACGGACGGGTGATCTCGGAGGCAACGCCAACGGTGGCGGCCGGCAAAGACCCTGAGAAGAGCAGCGAGGATGACGTGTACCTGCACACCGTCATCCCCGCCGTGGTGGTGGCCGCCATCCTCCTCGTGGCCGGCATCATCGCCATGATCTGCTACCGCAAGAAGAGGAAAGGGAAGCTCACCATCGAAGACCAGGCCACCTTCATAAAGAAGGGCGTGCCTATCATCTTCGCCGATGAGCTGGACGACTCCAAGCCTCCGCCGTCATCCAGCATGCCCCTCATCCTCCAGGAGGAGAAAGCCCCGCTGCCCCCCCCGGAGTACCCAAACCAGAGCATGCCGGAGACCACGCCGCTCAACCAGGACACCATCGGGGAGTACACGCCGCTGCGGGACGAGGACCCCAACGCGCCGCCCTACCAGCCGCCCCCCCCCTTCACCGCGCCCATGGAGGGGAAAGGCTCCCGCCCGAAGAACATGACCCCCTACCGCTCCCCGCCGCCCTACGTCCCCCCTTAACGAACTGGATGCGATCGGGGGAGAAGGGGCCTCCAGTTCCACACCGGTGCTGTCTGTGGGCCGGCAGCCCCCTCGCCAGCCGGGAAGCCCAAATCCCAGCCCGCTCCCGAGCAGGCCCCCTCCGGCTGCGCCTGCCACACCAGAGTGCTCGTGGAACCTGGGGGACACTTGTTTTATTTTTGCCTAACAAGCTTTGGTTTTATTTTATTCATAGAGAAATTCTCGGCTCAAAAACCGTCTTTCTGGCACCGGGCTTCCGGATGCGGCCGGGGCCGGCGCAGAGGGCAGGGAGGGGGGGACGAGCAGGCAGCACTGGGGTGGCACTCTGGGTCTCCGCTGTTTGCCTTTAACACTAACTGTACTGTTTTTTCTATTCACGTGTGTCTAGCTACAGGACGTAACATGAAAGGTAGCCTAAAAATAATTAAATTCAAGGGACTTTCTGAAGTTGATGTTTTAAGTTTTTACAGTTAATCTACTGTTTACCTAAACTCGTATATACATAGTTTTGGGGGCTGGGGGGAAGCGCTATGCTACAAATAAACTCCGGGGGTGTTTCAGGCCTAGGGAGAGGGTGGACCTAGAGGCCAGCCAGCCCTGCCGCTAGGGGGAGATCGGTTTCTTGGTTTTTTTTGTTTGTTTGTTTTTGTTTTTTGTTTTGTTTTTATTTTACTTTATTTTTTAATCAAAGAAATCCTATTTTTCTCACGCATCAAAAAATAGCCACCAGTTGAGTCAGACCAGCCGGGGTGCTGTTCACTAGGCACGGGGCCGTTGCCTACCGGGGACTCTGACGGGAGCCCGTGTAAGGGTGGGTGCTGGGGCTGGTGGGGCTTTTGTAAGAAAAATTGCCCTCCACGGGGCGTTTTGGTGACAGCGGGGGGTTTCCGTAGCACACTGCCATCTCTCCACCTTGATTCCTCTCCTTCAGAGTGATACTGGGATGGCTGCCCGGGCTGCTATGCCGCACGGCTGTGGGCAAAGCCCCGCAGCTCTTGGAAAAGTTTAACGAGGAGATTAAAAAAAAAAAAAAAAGGATAGCGAATAGTCAAACAATCAGTGAACTCTCAAATCTAATTTTTTTACTAAATTTTTGATACAGCCTCGAATCGTTTTATTAAAAAATATATATAAATATAATTAAAAATCGGTAACGCTGACAGCACTTTGTACGGGCTCAGCTTCTTCGTTGCCAGCTCGCGGGGCTGCCCGCTGCTCGCATCGCGTTCATTGCCGCGGCCTCCGTCCTGGGGGCCTCCGTCCTGGGGGCCTGCGGCCTCCCCGCCGCCTGCCCCCTGCCCTCGGGCAGGTCCTGCTGGGGCCTTCGGGCCCTCCCTCTGAGCGCGGCTGCGGGTTTTTTATCATTTTCCCGACCGCTGGAGAGCCGCGGGGACACCCGAGGAGGGGCGGTGAGTTGTGCGGCTCCCCCGGGGGGCGCAGCGGGGGGACCCCGAGACGCGGCGGGGGGAAGGAGGCGGCCGGGGCCCGATCCTGACGCGCCCCCGGTCCCGGCGCTCTTCCCCCCAGCGCAGCCCGGGCGCGCCGCCGGCACCGGGGGGGGGGGTGCGAAGGGCTCCGCGGGCGCGCGCCCGGCGCGGTGTCTCCCCCTGGCGGCGGCGCGCCCGGTGACGTCCCGCGGCCCGCCCCGCTCGGCGCCGCCATGTCGGGAGCGGCGGGGCCGGGCCGCGCCCCGCTGCCCTGCGCCGCCCGCGCCGCCGCCGCGCTGCAGCTGCCCGGGGGGGCCGAGGCGGCTCGGCCCGGCGTGGCCGTCATCGACCTGCGCTTCCCCCGGGGCGGCGCCGCCGATGTGAGTGCGGGGCGGGGCGGGGCGGGTGGCGGTGCCCGGTGCCCGGTGCCCGGTGCCCGGCGCCCGGTGCCGTGACGCGCGGCGCTCCCCGCAGGTGCACGAGATCGTCTTCAAGAACTTCTACACCGCCTTCCTCAGCGTGCGGGTGCAGCGGGCCGGCCCCCCGGGGCCCCGCAGGTGGGTCACCTGCCTCCGCGACCACCGCCTGATGCCCAGCCCGCACACCGAGGAGGGCTCCCAGGACTACTTCTCGCTCCGCCGCCACCAGGTCCCGCTCCCCGGACCCCCCCCCCCGTCCCCGTCCCCGTCCCCCCCCGGCATCTGACGGCCCCCTGTCCCCGCAGATGCTGTGCGACATGGAGCAGGTGACGGCGCTGCGCTTCATCCTGCGGCAGCCCTCCCCGGCCTGGCTGCACTTCAGCATCGAGGAGCTGCAGGTGTTCCCCCCTGCCCAGAAGGTGACCCTCGGGCACACTGGGGGTCCCCCGGGCCGCCTGGGGACCACGCACCGGGGTGGGCGGCGTGCGGGCAGTGGGACGGCATCCCCGGAATGACGGTGGGGCCATGCCCCTTGTGCCTGTAAAGAGTGGGGAGGGGGCAAAGCGTGGCGTGAGGGGTGGGGGCGGGCAGGGAACACCCGCGGTGTGACCCTTTGGATCTGTCGCAGAGCCCCCAGAAGGATTTCCCCTCCTGGCTCTCCCAGCTGACCCCTCCGGAGCAGCCGGCCAGCCCGCACGGGGTGAGTGGTGTCAGCGCGGCAGCAAACGCCCACCGGGGAGCAGGCACCTGGGGTGGGCAGGGGGCTGCCAGAGGGCAAAGCCCCCCCGAGGCTGCTCTGCTCCAAGGCAAGCGGTGGCGCGGCAGGAGGCAAACAGATGCCTTGGGGCTTTGCCACCCATGGCACCAGCAAAGCCCTTCGTCTTCGAGGCGCTCAACACCTGAGCAGGGGCTGGGAGCTGACGCGGGGCTGCCAGCTGTGGCCAACCAAGCGCTGGCGGCCTCCCTACCCGGAGCAGCCTGCTTGAGCTTTGAATTTGGCTGAAATTTTGGTGCTGTCTGACTCGAACTGGTCCATAACTCCCAAGCCCGGAGGACCAGGCTGCCTGTGCGGGGCTCAGCGGCCAGGGGCTGTATGCGCCTCCGGGCAGGCTGCAGAGCGGGGCCTGGAGCCGCCAGGGTGGCAGAGCACCGAGACAGGCGGTGCTTCAGCACACAGTAGCACGGGGATGCTCAGAGCTCAGGACGGGGTGGACAACGCTCCCGTCCCAGGAGCAGATCCCAAATCCTGGCACCAACTCCACCGAGAGGCTGCCAGCTCTGTCCCAGCCCATCTCCAGCTCCAGGGCCCAGCCAGGAGCCGTTTGGGTGCTCCGAAGTGCCCAGCGAGCCTGGTGCTGGGAGCAGCTTGCAGAGTTCAGAAGGAAAAGAAAAAAAAAATCTACCAGGACACGTGATCGGAGAAGACATTAAATCCACCCAGGGAGGAGAGCATCCCGCTGGGACTGGCGGGCACACAGCATCGCTCGGTGGGGCGCTGGGGGACAGGAGGAGCCCCGTGGGTCCCCAGCGGTGGCAGGGGGAGCGTGGCACTGCCCAGCCATGACGGCATCGGGAGGCAACGCCCCCGGGGGGTGGCCCTGAGCGAGCAAAGTCCCAGGAGAGCAGGGGCACATGGCCGGCGGTGACCTGCTGTGACGGGTGCTCGACTTGCCCCCAGGGAGGGGCTGGGTCCCTCGGTTTGTCACCGCTGCGTGACCCCGCGTGGCGCTGGGGCAGGCAGCGTCACCACCGCTGGGCCGCAGGAGCTGCTCCAAACCCCGTGGCCGAGCTTGTGAGTCCCAAAGGCTGAAACTCTGGACTGTGCGATTATGTCTTTAATTATTAGCTAATGAGCCGGTTTACGTCCGTGCTCTGGATGCCCGCCAGAGGGGACAGGTCATGCTCGCGCCGTGCCAGGCTCGGGGTCACCTTGTTCCCAGCTGCTGCTTTCCTACGCTGGGGCCCCCCTCTCCCTGCCTTGGGAAACCGCCGCTGGGCGATGGTGCTCCACAGCATCGCTCCTGCTTCTTCGCAGGAGCTCCCCGACCCGGAGAAGGTGTCGACGGAGGTGCAGCAAATGTGGGTGCTGACGGAGGTGATCCGGGCTCGCCAGGCGGCCGCCCGCATCGGGCGCTTCGACGTGAGTGCCCCCAGCGCCCCGCTCGCAGCAGGGGGGCGGGTGCCGGTGCCGCGGGCACCCACGGCAGCTCTCCCCGCAGGTGGACGGCTGCTACGATGTCAACCTGCTCTCCTACACCTGAGCCTCGACGGGACCCGGCGTGGACGCTGCTGTGCCCGAGAGCCTCCCGCGGGGGCCTTCACCCCCCGCCGGCGGGGCCCTGCCCCGAGCCCCTCCGCCTTCCTCGCCCTTCGCTCCGCGGCCGGGGGGGGGGGGGGGGGGAGCCCCGGATAAACGCTGCTGTGGCGCTGCCGCTGTGCCTCGTCTCTGGGTCTGGGGGCGGTGCTGGGGGCGGGCCGCATGTCCCAGGAGCCCCGGCGGGGCGGGCCGAGCCGTGCGGGGCCGGGCCGTGCGGGGCCGTGCGGGGCCGAGCGGAGGCCGGAGGATGCTGCGGGCCGGCTGCCGCGCCGCGCTGTGCCGCTGCCGCCCGGGCTCGGCGGCGCTGAGCGGGGCCGGGGCCGGGCCGGGCCGGGCCGAGCCGGGGGGGCTGAAGCGGACGCCGCTGGACGCCCTGCACCGGTCCCGCGGCGGCAGGATGGTGCCGTTCGCCGGCTGGAGCCTGCCGGTGCAGTACGGCCGCGGGCACCTCGAGTCCCACCTGCACACCCGCCGCCACTGCTCCCTCTTCGACGTGTCCCACATGCTGCAGGTAGCGGGCGGGGGGGGCCGCGGGGAGGGGGTCCCGCTGCCGGCCCCCCGCCCCCCGCCTCACCCCCGGCCCCCTCCAGACGCGGGTGTACGGCCGGGACCGCGTCAAGTTCCTGGAGAGCCTGGTGGGGGGGGACATCGCCGAGCTGAAGCCGGGCCAGGTACGGGGCGAGGAGCGCCGCGTGCCCGGGGGGGGCGCGGGGCCGAGGGGCACCTGGCAGCCGGCCCGGCAGGGGCAGACGCAGAGGCCCCCCCCCCCTGGCGCAGGGCCAGGCGCCCTGCCCGCGCTCCCTAGGGTGCCGTCCCGCAGGGCACGCTGACGCTGCTCACCAACGAGCGGGGCGGCATTGTGGACGACCTCATTGTCACCAACACGGCAGAGGAGCACCTCTACGTGGTGTCCAACGCGGGCTGTGCCGACAAGGACTTGGCCATCATGAAGGTACGGCCGCTGCCTGCCGGCGGGGACGCACCACAAGCAGGAGCTCCCCGCTCCCCGCGGGTCAGGCGGCCACGCGTGGGGCTGGCTGCAGGCCGGCCCCGTGCCACCAGCCCGCTGTCACCGTTGCAGGGCAGAGCAGCAGAGCTGCGGGCTGCTGGCAGTGACGTGCACCTGGAGGTCTCAGACAACGCGCTGCTGGCTCTGCAAGGTAGCAGGGTCCCCACGAGGGCTGGCACCAGGCATCACCGCAGGGGGGTCTCACCCTGGGACCCGCCATCCTGTGGGGCTCTTAGATGGCCCTGCCTTCTCCGCCCAGCCAGGGCTCCCCTCCCCGCGTCCCACCTCGCCCAGGTGCTGTCCCCTCTTCAAAGCCCCCTGTCCCCCCAGGTCCCTCCATGGCACAGGTGCTGCAGGCAGGGCTGTCAGACGACCTGGCCAAGCTGTCCTTCATGACCAGCACCACCATGACTGTCTTCGGCGTGCCGGGCTGCCGGGTCACACGCTGCGGCTACACTGGCGAGGACGGCGTGGAGGTAGCGGGGGCACCCCAAGGAGGCTGGTCCTGGTGGGACGCCGTGCCCCGCTGACCCTGACCCTGTCGTCCCCGTCCCCATCCCATGCAGATCTCGGTGCCCGCGGGGCAGGCGGTGGAGCTGGCCGAGCGGCTGCTGGGCATCCCTGAGGTGTGGCCAGCGGGGCTGGCGGCCAGGGACAGCCTGCGCCTGGAGGCTGGGCTCTGCCTCTACGGGAACGACATCGATGAGACCACCACGCCAGCCGAGGCCGGGCTGATGTGGACCTTGGGTAGGTCCAGGCCGCGTCCACCACCGCCTCCTCCAACGCAACCACTGCACAGGCATCGCTGGGCATTGCAAAGTGTGGGGAAGCCACCATGCCAGCCCTCGCCCCTCTCCATCCCATAGGCAAGCGTCGGCGTGCAGCCATGGACTTCCCCGGCGCAGCCATCATCATGGCGCAAGCCAAAGAGAAGCCGAAGCGGAAGCGCGTGGGGCTGACCTCGGTGGGGCCCCCCGTCCGGCCACACGCAGTCATCCTGGACCCTGAGGGCAGGCCTGTGGGTACGTGGGGGCGGCACTGGGGGGGGTCAGTGGGGGGGTGTCTGGGACCGCCAGCCCCTGCTCACCTTCCCGTGTCCCCAGGCGCGGTGACCAGCGGGTGCCCCTCGCCCTCCCTGGGCAAGAACATCGCCATGGGGTACGTGGAGGCCGCGCACAGCCGCCCGGGCACCACGCTCGCCGTCGAGGTGAGGAAGAAGCAGCACCCGGCGCTGGTCACCAAGATGCCCTTTGTGCCCACCCACTACTACGTGGCCAAGTGAGGCCAGGCGGCCCGGCCCCATTAAACCCCACTGCTGCCTCACAACGCTGGCCTCGTGTCTGGTGGTGAATCCCAAAGCAGGGGCAGCGGGATGGGGGGCACAGCGCTTTAATGGTGCGGGCGGTCTCGGGCGCGGCGGGCGCTCCTCACTCGCGGTGCGTCTTCCCCGGCTCAGCTGGCGGGCCCTCCCTGCGGAGAGGGGCAGCGTGAGCGGGGGGCACCTACTGGGATACAGGGGTCTGGAGGGGGGCACATATGGGGTCATGCTGGGCTGGGGGGGGTACACTGGGCTGGTGGACACTCGGGGGGTGCTGAGGGGGGCATGGCCTGGGGGGGACACACAGGGGGTTCACTGGTCTGGGGACATGTGGGGGGGGCATGCACTGTACACATAGCCCAGGGGGACACACGGGGGGTTCACTGGGGACATGAGGACATGGGGGCATAGCACAGGGGGACACACGGGGGGTTCACTGGTCTGGGAGCACATGCACTGGGGTGCCCGGAGGCCACACTGGGGGACATGGGGGGGGGGCATGCACTGGGGTGTACTGGGATGGGGGCATAGCACAGGGGAACACACGGGGGGTTCGCTGGTCTGGGGACATGAGGACATGGGGGCCATGCACTGGGGTATACTAGCACAGTACAGGGGGACACACGGGGGGTTCACTGGTCTGGGAGCACGGGGGCGGCGGGGGCCATGCACTGGGGTGCCCGGAGGCCACACCGGTTTGGGACGCGGGGGGGGCACGCAGTGGAGCGCACCGGGCCGGGGACGCAGGCTGGCGTGCAGCGGGCGGGGGGCTCGCACTCACCGGGGCGGGCAGTGCCGCTCAGCGGCGCCGTTGCGGCCGGCCGGGCCGGCGGGGGACAGGGAGTGGGCGCGGGGCCGGCCGCTGCCGGTGGCGGTGGCGGGTGGCGGTGGCGGGGCCGGGGCCGGGGGGGGGCCGGCGGGCGGCCGGGCGGTAGCAGAGAGCGGCCACGGCGCCGCCGTAGGCCCGCCAGGCCAGGCGGACGCCCAGCAGGCTGAGCCCCAGCCAGAGCAGCAGCAGCTGGCACAGCGCGGCCCGCACGTCCTGCGCCGCCCACTCGGCCGCCAGCTCCCGGCCCAGCGCGCCCAGCGCCCGCCACGGCGCCTCCCAGCCGCCCGCCGCCATCGTCCCGGCCGCCGCCTCCTCCTCCTCCTCCTCCTCCTCCTCCTCCTCCTCCGCCTCCCCCCGCCTCCCCCCGCCGCTGCGCTGCCGGGGCGGGGCGGGCCCGGGAGCGGGAGCATGGCGGGGGCGCGCTACTCGCGGCAGCAGTGCGTGCCGGGGGGGGCGCGGGGGGAGCCGGGCGGCCGGGAGCCGGGCTGCGGCCCCCCCCCGGGCCGAGCGGCGCCCCCCCGGGCTGAGCGGTGCCCCCCTTCCCCAGGTACGTGCTGGGCGGCGGCAGCGGGCGGCGGCTGCGGGCGGCGGCCGCGCTGGTGGCGGGGCTGCGCGGGGCCGGCGCGCAGGTGGCGGCGGCGCTGGTGCTGGCGGGGGCCGGGAGGGTCGTGCTGAGGGACCCCCGGCGGGCCGCCGGCGCCGACTGCGCCCAGCAGGTACGGGGGGAGCCGCGGCGGGCACGGGGAAGGGGGGCGGGTGTGGGCAGGGGCACCCGGAGCGGGTACGGGCACGGGTCGGCGTGCTGGGATACGGGGGGGATGTGGGGGGGGTCCCGGTAACGAGCACGGGGGGGGGGGGGGGCTGCTGCGGGCGGGTGCAAGCTGGGGGTGCTGGCGGCGGGTGGGGGTACGGGCAGGGGGCCCGGTAGCGGCTGTAGGTGTGGGTAGGGTCTGATGGGTACGGGTACAGCTGGGGGTCTGGGTGTGGGTACCGCTGGGGGTCCCGATACGGGGTACGGGCACAGGTTGGTGTCCTGGTAATGGGTACGGGTGTGGGTGGGGGTCCCAGTGAGGTGTACGGGTACGGGCGGGTATCCCAGCGATGCCTGCAGGTATCAGCAGGGGTCCCTACAACGAGTCTGGGTGTGAGCGAGTGTCCTGGTAACGGGTGCAGGCACGGGTGGGCGTCTCGGTGACAGGTACAGGGGTGGGCCCTAGTGATGGGTACAGGCATGGGCAGGGGTCCCAGTAACGAGCACAGGCTGGGGCCCCATGCACGGGTTTGGGCAGGGTCCCTAAGGGGCATAGGGATGGGTGAGCGGGTGGGTAATTGGTACAGGTATGGGTGCAGGTCCTGGTAACGGGCCCTATTAATAGCGGTGGGTGCGGGTATGGGCAGTGGAGGAGATCCCAGTAATGGACGGGGGGGTTACGGTAATGGGTGTTGGTACCGCTGGGGGATCCCTCTCCCAGGTGCAGGTCGGGGGTCCCAGTAAGGGGTGCGGGGGGGGGAGGACTTGTTGTGGGCAGAGAGCCCCCACCAGCGTGGGCAGCACCCCAGACCTGTGGGGGTGCCCGCTGCTGCCCACCCCGCAGTTCCTCCTGCGGGAGAGCGATGTGGGCCAGAACCGTGCCCAGGCATCGCAGCGGCGGCTGGCCGAGCTGAACCCCGACGTGGAGGTGACGGTCAGCGCCGAGGAGCTGTCGGAGGATTTCCTCGACGCCTTCCAGGTGAGCCCGACGCCCCGGCCAGGGGACGCCCCAGGGTGCTGGCACCTGCTGACCGCCCTGGTGCAGGTGGTCGTGCTGACCGAGTCGCCGCTGGAGGAGCAGCTCCGCGTCGGGGACATCTGCCACGCCAAGGGCATCTGCTTCATCGTGGCTGACGCCAAGGGGCTGGCAGGGTAAGGGCGGGGGCAGTGGCTGGTAGGGAGACCTCGGCACCGTGTGGCAGCCACATGGCGGGGCAGGGTGCGATGGCTGGGGGCTCTGTCCCCAAGGACGTTGTGTCACAGCTAGGACCTTGTTGTGATACTCCACCACGCTTGCAGTGTGGGTTTTGTCCCGTGTCTAGCAGGGATTTCCCATGTCCTAAGCGTTGCTGCCCCAGGCACCTCCTGTCCCCTCTGAGTCCCTGTCCTGCTTGTGGGGCAGGACCCGACAGCACTCTTGGAGCTCCACGAGGCTCCCGCTTAATGCAGCCCCCCCCTGTCCCTGCCCAGGCAGCTCTTCTGCGACTTCGGGGAGCGTTTTGTTGTTGACGACCCTGCAGAAGGGGACCCGCTCTGTGCCACCGTGCAGCACATCTCCCAGGTAGGAGGCTCCGTGCCACCTCCCCGCTCCCCAGCATGGGGCCCCTCCAGCTCCACAGCTTTCCCTGAGACACTTCAGTGGCTTGATGTTACCTCGATCGGGTTCCCCGTGCTCACCTCTCCCCCTGCTCAGGGCAACCCGGGGATCGTGACGTGTGCGAGGGCAGAGGGGGGACACGGACACCATTTCAGTGACGGCGACCTGGTGACGTTTTCCGGCCTGGAGGGCATGACGGAGCTGAACGGCTGCGAGCCCTGCCCCGTGCGTGTGCTGGGTGAGTGCCTGCCAGCCTCGGGGGGCTGCAGCGGGTCCCCGGTGGTGACCGTGGTGCCCGTCCCCTCCTCTCCGTCCCAGATACCTTCAGACTGGAGATCGGTGACACGAGCGCCTTCTCACCCTACCACTGCGGGGGCCAGGTCTTGCAGGTGCGATTGCGCCAGGAGCACTCGTATGTACGTGTCCCCCCCTGCCCCACCGTGCTGCCTCCCAGGTGGCAGGGAACCTAGAGTTGGTTCCGTGCCCCCAAAAAGCTCCCGTCCCCACGATCCCTGCGCGGTGCCGGCAGGAGTCCCTGCGCCAGGCGCTGGCGATGCCCAAGATCCCAGTGGAAAGCTCCGCGGAGCTGCAGCGCAGCCGCAGCCTGCACGCCGCCTTCCGGGCTCTGCACGCCTTCCGTGAGGAGCGGGGCCGCCTGCCCCGGCCCCGGGCACCGGTGAGTCCCCATCCTGACCCTTCCCAGCCCCTCTGGCCCTCCTGCCCCTCGCCGGGGCTGCCCTCGTCCCTCCTCCCCCAGGCGGACGCTGAGCGGGTGCTGGAGCTGGCGCGGAGCCTGGGCGCGCAGCTGGGTCCCCTGGACGAGGATGTCGTGCGAGCGTTCGCCAGCGTGAGCGCGGGGGACCTGTGCCCCGTGGCGTCCTTCATCGGTGCCCTGGCTGCCCAGGAGGCGCTGAAGGTGAGCAGCTGGGGACAGGGACCCACCACGGGGTCCCGCACGCGGCAGGCCAGCCGGCACGGCTCGGCACGGCTCGGCACGGCTGTCCCGTGGTGCTCGGTGGCCACGAGAGGGCACCTGCTGCCCGCCTGGGGACACCGTGCTGCAGAGCCAAGCGGAGTGCTCGGTGTGGGGCACGGGGAACCCCACTGGGCACGGAGCTGACAGGGCCCCACTCACCCCAGGCCATCACAGGGAAGCTCCTGCCCCTGGACCAGTGGTTCTACTTTGACGCCTTGGAGTGCCTGGACATGGAGGGGGCTGCAGGACTGACGCAGGAGGACTGCGAGCCCGTGAGTCCCTGCAGCTGCCGGGTGCTGGGAGTGCTGCGGCCGGCCCCGCTCACGCGGCTCCCCCGTCCCAACAGAGGGGATCCCGCTACGACGGCCAGATCGCCGTGTTTGGGGCCAACTTCCAGGAGGAGCTGGGCCGCCAGAAGTACTTCGTGGTGAGCAGGGTGTGGGGCAGGAGAGACGGCGAGGCACCTGAGCGGTGCGCGGAGCTGCAGCAGCGCTGCCCCAGCAGGTGGGGGCCGGTGCCATCGGCTGCGAGCTGCTCAAGAACTTTGCCATGATGGGGCTGGCGGCGGGGCCGGGCGGGGATATCACCGTCACCGACATGGACACAGTCGCAGACTCCAACCTGCATCGGCAGTTCCTCTTCCGTGCAGCGGATGTGTCGGTGAGCTCCCACTCGTCCCACGGGTGCCCCAGGGCTGGGTGTTCCCCGGGGACCTGGGAGCTGTCCCCCCGCTCTGCGCCCTTGTAGAAGCCGAAAGCGGAGGTGGCCGCTGCAGCTGTGAAGCGCATGAACCCCGACGTGAAGGTGACGGCTCACCAGAACCAGGTGGGGCCTGGCACCGAGCAGCTCTACGGGGACGACTTCTTCCAGCGGCTGGACGGCGTCGTCAGCGCCGTGGACACGCTGGATGCCCGTGAGTGCCGGGGGGCAGGGGCAGAAGGAACCGAGCCCCCCACCTGTCCCTGCGCCACCGGGGCAGACACGCTGCCCTCGCTGCCTGCAGGCGCCTACTTGGAGAAGCGCTGCATCTGCTCCCGCACGCCGCTGCTGGACTCGGGCACAGAGGGGGCACGGGGGAACGTGGTGGCCATGGTCCCCCCTCTGACCGAGCCGCTGGGGTCGGCCACAAGCTCCACGGATGGGACCTTCCCCCTCTGCACCCTGCGGTACTACCCCCACACCATCGAGCACACGCTGCAGGTAAGGCTGCAGGTCTCTGCTCCTGGCCTTTTGTTTTCCCTTCCCGTTTCTCCGGCCCTGCAGGCAGGATGCAGCCCCAGCTGTTTCCTGCTGGGAGCCGCCGTGCAGCCCCAGCGCCTTCCTCAGGTCCCAGCACCAAGCCCAGCTTGGCCTGGGCCAGGGTTCCCAGGGGCCCCGGGCGCTGCAGCCCCGCACACCAGCCCACCCCCAGCTGTCCCCGCTGGGCGCTGTCCCATAGCGGCACTCCTTCAGAGGGGGCTGGCAGCGCATTGCGGTGCCGGGTCCCTGTGTGGGACCCGTTGCTCATCGCCTGTCCCCTCTGCGCAGTGGGCTCGCGATGAGTTCGAGGGGCTCTTCCAGCTGCCTGCGGAGAGCGTGAACCAGTTCCTGGAGTGAGTGCGGACTTGGGAGCTACCCGGGATGGGGACCGGGGACAGGCAGCTGCGTCCCGCACGCGGCAGCGCTGCAGGCAGGCCAGCAGTGCCTGGTTTTGCAGGGAGCTGCCGGAGGAGCCGGCACAGCAGGAGGGCCTGGAGGTGCCGGAGCGAGTGTGGAGGAGCCTGCAGGAGAGGCCGCGGGACTGGGGGGACTGCGTGCGCTGGGCCCGCCGGCACTGGCAGAGCCACTACCACGACGCCATCGCCCAGCTGCTGCACACCTTCCCCCCCGCGCACGTGAGCATAGCGTCTGGGGGGCTGCCCCCCCCCCCAGCACCCTCCCCAGGAGAAGCATCTCCAGGCCTGACTTTGCTTTCCCTGTGCCAGGAAACCAGCCCCGGTGTCCCATTCTGGTCGGGGGACAGGCGGTGTCCCCATCCGCTGACGTTCGACCCCAGCAATGTGAGTGCAGGGCAGAGCCGTGGGGATGCAGGGGACAAGGTGGGGTATGGGGAGAGACGAGGGCTAGGCGGTGGGTGCCGGAGCACAGCAAGGGGCAGAGCTGCCGGGGCCACCCCCCCCGCCTACTTGTGATTCTGCAGGACGCACACGTGGCATACGTCGAGGCTGCTGCCCAGCTCCGGGCCCAAACGTACAAGCTCCCATCACACAGCAACCGCGCAGCCACGCAGGACATCCTCCGCAGCATGGTCCTGCCGCCCTTCGTGCCCCAGGACGGGCTCCGCATCCCCACCGCGGAGGGCACGGAGGTGGTGGAAGAGGCTGGGGGTAAGGCTGCTGCATGCCTCTGTCCCCGGGAGCCGCGGCACGACATGGGGACACGGGCCAGGAACCGCAGGCCTGCTGGTGCTGGTTCTTGGCTCTTGACCCCATGTCCCCAGACCCTGGGCAGCCGATGGAGCTCACCCAGGACCTCGCCCAGGACCTGGCACGGTGGAGGCAGGAGCTAGGTGGAGGCACGGAGGCACAAGTGATGGAGCCCATCCACTTCGAGAAGGTGCCGTGGCCGCAGGGCTCAGGGCGGTGGCTGCCGTGTCCTGGGGGATGCTGACGTCCCCGCGCTCTTCCCTGCAGGACGATGACGCCCACATGGACTTCATCATGGCTGCGTCCAACCTGCGTGCAGAGAACTACGGCATCCCCCCCGCCGACTGGCTGACGGTGAGGGGGGTGCCCCCACGGGTCCCCGTCCCCCACAGGGCACCCGGTGACACCCCCGCCTCCTGTTCTCAGAGCAAGCGCATCGCCGGGCGCATCGTGCCCGCCATTGTCACCACCACGGCAGCCGTGGCCGGCCTGGTGTGCCTGGAGGTCTACAAGCTGGTGTGGAGATGCCAGGTCCTCAGCTGCTACCGCAAGAGCACCCTATTTCTGTCCGAATGCCTCCTGCTCCGTTTCAAGCCCCAGCAGCCCCCCACCTACTGGGTAGGACCCTCTCCCCCGGGGTGCCTAGCAGCCCCACGGCCAGCTCCGTGGCTGCGGCAGCCGCTTGCAGCTGGCTCACCAAAAGCAGCTGCGGCAGCCGGCGAGCAGCTGGCACCGGTCCCGGGGCTGCAGGGGGAGCGGGGCCGGGGTCCCCCCCAGCTGCCGGAGGGGGAAAGCGGGGCAGGGACGGGGGCAGGCCCAGATTGGGACCGTCTGGGCGATAGAGGCCCCTTTGTCTGGGGGTTTATGGCGTGCGAGGCAGCCCTTCCTGCGCGGCAGGAAGCGCCGATTGGAACCAGATTGGCCCGGGGGGCCCAGGGCCGGGGGCAGGAAGAGGGGGAGGGAGGCGCCTCCAACGCCTCCGCGCCGTCTCCAGCTTGGCTTTCGGGCTGCCCAGCCGGGCTGTGGCCTCACCGCGCCTGCGCCCCGCTATCCGCGGGTGCCCAGCCCTGTGCCTCAGCCTCGGGGTGTCCTGGCCGTGGTTGGCACCGTCCCTGGGCGGAGGATGCCGCTCTGTGCCCTCTGGTCCCGGCACCCCTACGTCGACCACCAGCACCTCCGTGTCCCAGAGCCAGGACACGCGGCGTGACGTCTGCTCAGCTGTGGCAGGAGCACACGTCCTACGGCTTGGTGGCTGGCAGTGCCAGCCAGTACCGAGAGCACATCAAGGGCTGGTGGCCTTGGCGTGGGTGGTGTTCGCAGTGCGGGGATGGGGTTTGCACAGTGCCAGGACGGGAGGTCAGCCTGGTCCGTGGCGCCGTAGTGCAGATGGGGTTAAGCCCTTTCCGCCTGGAGCAGGAGGTGAGAGCAGCAGCTCGGTGCCAGCAGCCTGGTGCCAGCAGCCTGTCGTGGGGACGGGGACAGGGCCAGGGCTGGTGCTGCCTGCAGTGGGGGCAGATGGCAGGGTGGCCGTGCCAAACAGCGTGGGGCCACATCCTGCGCTCAGCTCCCTCAGGCCAGAGCCAGGGTCACAAAGCCCTGGGAGCCACAGACACAAGAAGAGGCGATTGTGTGGGGCTGGGCAGCACTTCAATGGGGCTTTGTGCATCTCTCGGGGCCCAACCCTGGCTGCAGCAGTGCCGGGGTGGTGGCTCTGTCCCTGCCCTGCTGTACTCAGCCCCACACTCTCCTTGCAGTACCGGGGGAAGGAGTGGAGCTTCTGGGACCGGCTGGAGGTGCGGGCTGTCGGGGCAGACGGGCAGGAGATGACGGTGGAGGAGCTGCTGGACTGGCTACAGGTGAGCGCAGTGCCGGCCGCCCCGCTGTCCTGGGGCTGCGTGGGGCCAGACCCTGACACCCGGCTCTTGCAGAGGGAGCACGGGTGGACGGTGAGCAAGCTGCTGCGTGGCACCACAATGCTGTACGACTGGGAGGACGACGATGAGACGCAGGCGCGGCAGCGGGCGCAGAAGTAAGCAGCCCCCCCCCCTCCTCACCATGCCCCGGTCCTGCTGGGTGCCGGGGCCCCTGTCCCTCCTGAGCCGCTCCAGCTGCAGGGTAAACATCCTGCTGCCGGCAGCGCTTCCCACGCTGGACCCCCGCCTGGCCCCCAGCCACAGGGGCTGGGGAGGGGGCCTGGGACCAGCCAAATGTAGCTTCCCCAGCCTGGGGGGCCCAAGCAGGGTTCGGGGGATGAGCTGCGCCCAGCCCACTTTTCCTTCCCCTGCTGCAGGCTGTCGGATGGCATGGAGCGTGCCGGGGCACTGCGGCAGCTGGAGTTGCAGTACTTGTGCAAGGGGGACAAGGAGGAGGAGTGCCCCCCGCTCCTCTGCATCCTGCCCTGAACCCAGGGGAGGTCACGCACCAGGGGGGTGCCCGCACACCCCACTCAGCACCGCCGGCCCCATGCAATAAAAGCTGCAGGACAAGCTCTGCTGCGTGGTCTCTGTGTTGATGCCAGCACCCTGCGCTAGCAGGCAGCCCGATGCCCTCTCACCCCTCATCGGCGCTTCAACCCCACAAACGCTGCTGTGTCCATACCATACAAAACTGGGGTTTATTTACAGCGGAGGAGGGGGCGGGCAGGGCTAGATGTAGCCGATCACGTCGTTGCAGATGATGGGCTGGCGGCTGCGGCTGTTCATGAGGGCGGCGAAGCGGTGGAAGTCCGTAGCCAGCTGGGCAATGTTGCTGTGGGACTGGTGGAAGCAGGCGCCCTTGGGCTGCCCGCCCAGCCCCAGCGGGCAGGACAGGCGCTTGGCCGGGTCACGGCTCCCCGGCCGGGCACCCTCGGCCCCTCGGGGCCGGGCCATGCTGGCCAGCTTGCGGCGCACGTTTCCCGAGAGGCTGAGCAGGAAGGCGGGCGGCTTGCCCAGCCGGCGCGAGGGCTCGGCGGCTGGCCGGTGCCGGGGCTCGGCGCCCACCTCGGGCAGGTCCATCCAGTTCTCCACCAGGTCGGCGAAGCAGTTGTCCCCCAGCACCAGGGGCTGCCGGTTGCGGCTCTGTGACAGCAGCGACACCGTCCAGTCCTGCCCATCGGCTGGCTCCAGCGCCCGCCACTGCTCCAGGCAGGCGTCCGACGTGGATTTGGGGCGGGCGCGGCGGGCGGGCGCGGGGCCCCCAGCGCCGGCGGGGAGCTGGTGCGCCCGGTGGCAGGGCGGCGGGTGCCGCCGCAGCACCGTCACCTCCTCTTCTCGCCACGTGCCCCCCGACGTCTCCGAGTAGCCCGAGTCAAACTCCAGGCTGCGCTCGCTGGCGGGGGGCGAGCGGGCGGCCAGGCCCCCCTCGTCCTCCTCGCTGCAGGCCGAGCTGGGGCGCCGGGGGGCGGGCGGCCCGCGGGGGTCATGGGCAGCCGGCCTCGTGCCGGGCATGCGCTCCCGGCAGCGGCGCTGCAGGGAAAGGGCAGGTCAGCGCCTTCGCCCCCGCGCCGCGCAGGGGACGCAGGCCTCGGCTCGCCCGCAGCCCCGGGCCCCGCTTTCCTGCGGCTGCGGCGCGGAGCCGGGCGGCGTGCAGCGGCACGTCGGGTGAGCAAGCAGCCGCCCGGCCCCGGCCGTGCCTGCGGGAAATGACACAGGGCCGCGGCACGTAGCAGCCCCCCCGCCGCCTCGGCGCTCCCCCCGTGCCGGGACGCCCCGGCCCGCGCCCCCCCGGCCTGCGGACCCCCGAGGAGAGCGGGGCCGGGGGGTGCTGGGGGGGGGACGGGGACACCGGGAGCCTTGTCGGGGGGGCTGGGGGCGGGGGGGGCAGCGGAAGGAGCGCTCCGTCCCCGCGGCCGGGCCGCTCCTCTTTCTCGAATTGCTATTGTCTGCACCCAAAAGCAGGGTGTTCCGTCCGCTTCCCTCCCGCGGAAAGCCAGGCGGGCAGGGCTGGCAGGCTGCGGCCCGGCCCGCCCCGCGGAGCCGCTCGCCCGGCAGCAGCGCCCCGGCCCCGCGGCCCCCGGCCCGGCCAGCGGGTAGCGGCCGGGGCGCCCTGTCCCCGGGGTCCCCCCGCGGGGTGACGGCCCGGCCCGGCCCGCCCCGCTCCCCCCGGCCCGGCGTCCCCCCGCCGCTGTCACCCGCGGCGCCGCGCCCTGACACCCGCCGCCGCCGCCCGGCCCCCCCCGGTGCCCGCCGCGGCACTCACCGGCTCGGCGCGGCGCTGGCCGAGGCCGCCGTCCAGGCGGGCGCTGTGCATCCCCGGCCCGGCCCCGGCCCCGGCCCCGGCCCCGGCCCCCGCCGGTGCCGCTCCCGGTGCCGGTCCCGGTGGCGGAGCGGCCCCGCGGAGCGCGGCTCGGCCCCGGCTCTGCCGCCAATGGGAGCCGCCGGGACGCGAGCCCCGCACCGGCCCCGCCCCGCCCCGCCCCGCCCCGCCCCGCCCCGCCGCCCCGGGGCCCCGCTCGGCCCGCCCGGGCACGGCCCGCGGTCCCGGCCGGGAAGCTCCAGCGCGGAGCCAGCGCCTGCTCGGCGGAGCCCCCGCTCCGCTCCGCGGACCCGACGGGGAGAAGCCGCCGCCGCTGGTGCCGCGGTTCCCCGGCTCCCGGTCCCCCGGCGGCGGGGCGGTGGCAGCGCGGCGATGCCGTGTCCCCCGCCCCGGGGCTGGGCCGGGAGCCGCGGTGGCCGGCGTGACGCCGGGCATGGGTGGTGCCGGGCACCCGTAGCAACGGGCCCCGGCTTGTCCCAAACAGCCGGCGAGCCATGGGTGCGCGCGGACGCCTCGCCTTCCTCCTCCTCCTCCTCCTCGGTGCCCCAGGTAGGGCCGCGGGGCTCCGGAGGCACCCCCAGGGAGACCCCGAGAGGAGGGGGACACGGGACGGGGTCCCCAAGGGTGTCCTCGCGTGCCAAGCCCAGGCTGGGCACGGGGACGGCAGCCGCCCGGCTGGCTTCAGAGGCTGGGGCGCCTCTGGGGTGCCTTGGGGACGTCTTTGGGGTGCCATCAGGGTATCCCAGAGGGCTCCCCAGGGCGGTGCTGGGACGTCCCCAGCAGGCTGGGGTGACACTCGGTTCTTTCCAGGGACGTTTGTAAGGCCGGCAGGTGAGAACGGCGGGGCCACCGTGCCCATGGGGATGCCGGGGGGCAGGCCCCCAGTCCCTGAGCGTGGCCAGGTGAGCCACCGGCAGCGACGTGATGTGGGGCCGGTCCCCGCGGTGTCCCGCCAGCCCTGCCTGACCTGCCCCGCCTGGTGACCCTGAGCGAGGATGCGGCGCCGGGCACCCGCGTGGCTGAGGTGACCATGTCCTGCAGCGCCGTGCAAGGCAGCCCCAATGTCACTCTGGTGCGCGTCGAGCCCGGCACCCCCACCGACCCCACCGTCACCCCGCGCACCACTGAGCCTGGCCACCCCTTCAACCCCATCGCCATCAGCGCCGTTGGCGTGCCCACCACCGCCTTTCGGGCAGAGGTATGGCTGCGGGACACGGTGCGTGGCGGGAGCCTGCGGGGACCCCGCTGGGCACCGTACCCTCGCGGCAGGTGACGCTGCGTGCCGGCGCCGAGCTCGACGCCCGCCGGGTGAACCTGTACATGCTGGCGCTGCGCGCTGCCTGCCCCGGCGAAGAGGAGGTGACGAAGTGGCTCTTTGTCTGGGTGACGGCAGGACACACGCTGCGCTGTGACGCCCCGTTCGCCAGCGCGGGCGGGGACGTGGTGCGGGTGCCGGCGGACGTGGCGCCCCGGGCCCCCCTGCACGTGGTGCTGCCGCAGCCGCTCGGCGGGCTGACGGTGAGTGCCCGCAGCCCCCTGTCCCGCGGCCCCTGCCAGCGGGAGCCACCCCTGGGGACTGCGGGGCACGGGGACAGGGCTGTGCGCTGTCCCCCTGCAGTTCCGGCTCAGAAATGACGGCACGCCGCTCACGCTCACCCCACGGGGGCTGGTGCTGGCGCCTGCCAGCGGCTTCAGCCCCAGCAAGGACACCCAGGTGGGCACCAGCATCCCCGTGCTGTCACGGCACCGCCACCTCCCTTGCTGGCACTGCCCGCAGCTCTCGGCATCCTCCTCCCATGCCCCAAGAGCGCTCCAGCCCTGTTCCTATTCCTGTCCCCATCCCCAGCTCCGTCCCCTTCGGCATCCCATCCCCATTCGTGCCCGTTTGTACTCCTGTCCTGATCCCCATCCCTGTCCCCATTCCCATCTCCTTCTTGGCCTCATCTCCATCTCCGTCCCTATTCCTGTCCCTATTCCTCCATCCCAAGCCCCATTCACATCTCTCTCCATCCCCAGTCCTGTCTCTGTCCCTGCCCCCATCCCCATCCCCATCCCTGCCTTGCCCATCCCTACATCTGTCTTCTCCATCCCTGCCCCATCGCTGTCCCTGTCGCTGTCCCTGGTGCCACCCCGGGCCGTCTCGCTGGCACTGCCCGCAGACCTTCAGGCTGGAGATGGAGGTGACGGACCGGCACGGGCACAACTGCAGCGGGGCTGTGACAGTGGAGGTACTGCCGTCACACCGTCCCCGTGTCACCATCCTGTGAGTGGGGCCGGGCTGGGCGGGGGGTGCTGGTGGCACCAGGCCATGCCACAGTGCCACCTGTCCCCGCAGGGAGCCGCGGCAGGATGTGACGGTACCCGAGGGCTCCGGCCCCTTGGAGGTGGTCACGCAGGTCCAAGCCAGCGGTGACAACGTGCACTACGCCATCCTCTCTCCCACAGTGCCAGCGCTCTTCACCATTGACGAGTGTGAGTGGGGGGGCACTGGGGGACCCCTAGGGCCACCCTGTCCCCGTCCCCGTGTCTGACAGAAGGCTGCGCCACCTCCCGCAGTGACGGGCGTGATCCGCAGCACGGGCCGGCTGGAGGTGGCCCGCGTGCGCCTCCTCGTCCGGGCTTACAACGCGCTGCAACCTGCCGACCAGGCCACCGCCACCATCAATGTCACCGTGCAGGGGAGGGACCGGCAGGCACCATCCTGCGTCCCAGCCCTCTACGTGTACGGTTTGGGGGGGGGGATGCCGGGAGGGGAATGCTCCTCTGTGCCCCGGGCATGGAGCTGAGCCACCAGCCGCCCCACTGCAGGACCCAGGTGCGTGAGACGGTGTCCCCCGGCAGCACCCTGGTGACACTGAGGTGCGCCAGCCCCGCTGGTGCTGAGGGGTCCCTGAGCTACGCCCTGGAGGGGCCCCCAGGCTCCCGCTCCCGCTTCCGCATGGAGGGGCCACGGCTGCAGGTAAGCGGGGCTGGGGCTGGCGAGCCCCTCCCGGGGGCACAGGGACCCTCCAGCACCTTCCGTCGGGCTGGGCACGGCATGGCAGCGGCTCTGGGGGACACCCAGCCCTACGGGACATCGTGTCTTGGCAGGTCACCACCACCCTGGACTATGACTCGCAGGCAATGGCTGCTCTGGGCTTCCAGCTGACGGCCACCGTCGTGGTGACGGCCGGGGGACAGCCCCCGCGGAGCAGTGCGTGCCCACATCCCCTGTGCCCTGGGGGAGGTCAGAGTGGGGTGGGCAAAGCCCTTCTGGACACTGCAAACAACAGACAGCAGAGGAAGTGCTCCTCTCCTGTGGCCCCAGTGATGCTTCCCCCACAGGCACACAGCTGGTGGCACTGCCCCCATGTCCCCAGGGGAGCGTGCCCAGCGCGGGGCGGGTTGTGGGACGGTGCCAGCGCAGCTGAGCCGCCGTGTGCCACGCAGCCCGTGTGCCTGTGCTCGTGACCGTGACACCCGTCAACGAATTCCCACCGGAGTGCCCCCGAGGCCTCACGTTCACCGTGCTGGAGACGGCGCCTTTCGGCAGCGTCGTGGGGTACGTGAACGGCACCGACCGCGACCACCCGCCAGACAGCCTCGAGTACAGCCTCGAGGGGGGCTCCAGCCCCGCGCAGCCCTTCTCCATCGACACGCACAGCGGTGAGCACCCGTCCCCTTCCCCAGCCCCTGTGCCCCCCCAAGCACCCGCAGGTGCCCAGCACTGATGCCGCCCCACAGGCGAGATCCGCGTGGTGGGTCCCCTCGGCTCCCTGCCGCGCACGAGCTACCGGCTGCCGGTGCGGCTGACGGACACCCACAACGACCTGGACCCGGCGAACCGGAGGAGCCGCCTGTGCAACGTGGCCGTGCGCCTGCAGGTGTGAGCACGGTGCCGTGTCCCCGTGTCCGCCCCGGGGTGGGCTCCGGGCTGCGCGTCTCTCCCGGGAGCCGGGCAGGACGGAGCAGGGCCACCTCCGCTCCCTGCAGGCCGTGCCTGAGCCGCGGTGCACCCCCGAGGTGCAGGAGCTGTGGATCACGGCTGGGAGAGGCAGCCGGCAGCCCGTCACCCACCTGGCGTGCTGGGGTGACCCCGACACCACTGCGCTGTCCTACGCCATCGTTGGAGGTGAGGAGGGGCCCAGCTGCGGTGCCAGCCCTGTCCCCTCACCTCGGCCACGGCGCTGAGCAGACCCTCTCGCGCAGGCAACGAGGACGGACGCTTTCGGCTGGATGGGAGCGCCCTCTCCTACGTCCCCTGATGGCCTGGCCGAACCCCGCACCTTTGTGCTGCTGGTGGAGGTGTGGGGCGGCCCCGGGGCCCCCCGCCGCAGCACGGTGGTGGCGCTGGTGGTGCACGTCACCCCCCGCAGCACCACGGTGCCAGCCAGCACCACCGCCCGGCACACGGTGAGCCGTGCCCTGCGGCCAGCGTCCCCTTGTCTGGGAACGGCCCCCGGCCCTCCTCACCCCCGCATTCGCAGACGCCGCGGAAGAAGCCGCTGGTGGTCACGCGGACGGAGGCGGTGTGGCGCCCACCGGCCTGGTTTGTGGCCGTGCTGACCGTGTCTGGTGTCCTGCTCCTGGCCAGCCTGAGCTGCCTGGCTCAGAGCCTTGTGTGCAGGTGAGCCCCAGCCCATGGCACGGCACGGCACGGCATGGCACGGCACGGCAAGGCCGGGGCTCACAGGTGCTTTCTGCTCCTCCCGCAGCAGGCGAGCCCCCAGCAAGCTGCTCCTGGCTGAGAGGTGGGTGCCACACGGCCGGGTCGGTGGCACAGGCTCCTGTAATGTCCCTGCAGCCAGGCAGGGAGATGTGGCATCGGAGGGGTGTTTAATGTCGCCCAGATTTGGCAGTAGTCTGTGGGTTGCCTCTGCCCGACGGTGAGGGCGCAGCTCTGACCCTTAGGCACGAGGATGGCGATTTTGCCAGGGGACAGCCATGCTGGTGCCCAGGCTGGAGCAGGCAGTGGGGGGTGGCACAGCACAGCGTGGGGCTTGCTCCCAGCACCAGCTGGAGGAAGGGATGACAAGGGGTGAGAGGCTGCACAAGGAGAGCCCGAGGGGGGTCACTGGAGCTGGCCCAGCCTGCACTGGACACCTGCATGGCAAGGAGGAGGCACGCCAGCCCTGGGGGACAACAGCCACCTCCAGCCGCATCACCCGGCTGCCCCGCGATGCACGGCGGTGGGAGCAGAGACAGCCTGCGGTTGGCGAGGTTGGGGACGCGGAGCTTGGCGGGTGTCCCTGACAGCGTGCCCTCCCCTCTCCCCCAGCAGCTCCCGGGACGTGGCTGAGCGGAGTGGGGGCCGGGAGGAGCAGGGCCGCCCCCACGCCGGCCGCCTCTCCCCGCTCCGCACAGGAGCCATCTGACGGCCGTGCCCAGGCCCCGTGTGAGCGCTGTCCCCGCTGTGCCCTGGGGCTGGACGTAGGGGCAGCACCCGGCTGGCACCGGCTGAGCACCGTCTCCATTTCAGGCACCGGCAGGGACCGGCTCTTCCACGGCCTCACCGGGGCACAACGCTGGATCTGAGCCCCAGCCAGGGAGCACCCAGCGCCCGGCAGGGAGCCCGCCTGGCCCCTGGCCCCGCTCCTGTCCCCTGGCCCCACGCACGGGGCTCGGCCAGCACCGGGCCAATAAATGGCGGTGGCACAGCCGCCCCGTGCCGCTGTGAGTGCTGCGGGGCGCTTCGCGGCGGGCTGTCCCGCCGGTGGCCGTGCCGTTCGCCCGGCGGTGGGGGGTCACCAGCCCGCTGCCCACGGGACCCCAGGACCGCCTGGCCCTGCGGTACGCGTGCCGGGGGACGCGGCAGGGCCTGTGGCGGCCGTGGCGGGGCCCGCCAGGCTCCTGGCCGGGACCAGGCAGGGTGACAGCAGGCAGGGGCGCGGGCTGAGGCGCGAGGCACCCTGGGTTGCTTAATTAGTCCGGGCAGTGATCAGCACAGGGGTCGCTTAATTAGTCCGGGCAGTGATTAGCGCAGGGGTGGCACACGGCTGAGGGGCGGCGAGCCCTGTGAAGGCGCCCACACGGGGCCTCTCCCCGTCGCCTCATGGAGCCGGGGGTTATGAGGCGCACCGAACCCGGCCGTTGCCACCGAGCCCCTTGGGGCACCCCCCGATGCCGAGCCCGGGAGGCGGCGGGGAGGCGGCCCCGGGCCCCGGGGCTTGAATGGGGGGGGGGGGGGGGCAGCGCCTCACGCGGGCCGGGGGGGGGCGCCCGCCAACGGCCGCGCGCCCCAGGCAGCGCCGCGCCCATTGGCCCAGCGCCCCCCAGGCGGGCGGCCAATGAGACGGCGCCCCCTGCGGGAGGGCGGGGCATCGGGCGGCGTCACGTGTGCCTAACGTGCGCTGCCATCCGGAGGCGGTCCGCGCTCGAAAAGGGGCGGGGCGTCTGCCGGCCGGAGTGACGGCGGCCTCGACCTATCAGCCTGCCGCGGCCCCCACCGGGGGGAGGGGCTCGGCTCGCGATTGGCGCGAGGAGCGGCGGGGCGGGCTTTGGAAGGCGCGGTTGCTATGACGGCCGGGCCCGGGCCCCCCCCCACCGGCGGCCGCCATCTTGTTGTTGATTGGAACGGCGGGCGGCGGCGGTGAGGGGGGGGCGCGGGGTCAGCAGCCCCCGGGCGGGCAGGCGGAGCCGCCCCGGTGAGCCGCGGGGACCGGGGGCTGGGCGGGGGGGGGGACCGGGCCGGTTCGGTTGGGTTGGGTTGTGGTGCCCTGAGGGGAGGGAGGCGAGGAGCGGGCGCGGCCCCGGCCCCGTGACGGACGGACGGGGACCTGTGAGGGAAGAGGGGGGGGGTCCCGTGAGGATGGAGGGGTCCGGGCGCGGCCCCGTGAGGGACGGGGGGGTCCAGGCGCGGTCCCGTGAAGGGGGGGCGGCCCAGGCGCGTCCCCGTGCAGGGCCCGGGGGCAGAGCCCCCCCCGAGGCGGGGAGCCGTGCCCGGCGCGCGGAGCGAGCGTCCCTCCCTTTGTGCCCTTCTCTCCGCAGAGGCTGCGTGCAGGAAGGAGCCCGGCGAGCCGCGCTGCTAACATGAAGCCGAGATGGTGAGGGAGCTGCTGGCGCTGGGGGCTCGTCCTGCGCCCCGGCGCCCTGCTGCAGGGGCAGGGCTGCGGGCTGGCCGTGCCAGAGCTGCCCGCTCCTGGGCTTGCGGGAAGATGCCAGCCCGGTGTCCCTGGAGACAGACATGCTCGTGGGTCTGCGGACCTGGATTGTAACCAACAGCCTTCCCCTGCGTTTCTGAGCGGGACTTGGGTTAGGGGGGGTGGTACTGAGTGCTGTTTGGTTTCCCGTTGCTGTGAACTTACACTGATGCCAGGCTCGGTGTCCCTCCATCTTAAAGCTCTGAATCAGCAAGGCCGCTTTTTTCTTTCTAACAGTGTGCTTTAGTATGTGCTGCCTGTCTCATCTCAGCCTGTCTTGCTGTGTTTCTGCTTTCTTCATTTCAGATTTATCTGGCTTACAGTGGTATTTAAAGCCCTCCTGAGATGAATCTAAAGATTGACCTTTGCTAACAAAGCACTAACTGGTGCTGTAGTGGTGTGGGCATGGGTCTTTATTTATTCTTGAAGTAACATTTCTGGGGTCGGTTGACTGATTTTTGTAAATGTAATGGGTGGTTTGTCTCACAAGGTAGTGTACTACAATGTCTCGTGCAAAGTCTTTTTTCTAGTGAACTACCACGTGCGGCTGATGACTGATCTATGTGCTTATGATCAGGTTTTCAAGTGAGAAAAATACTGTGTTCTTGTTATATGTCACCGGACTAGGACTTTAATTCCTTTTTGCCAGAAAATCTGACAGAAGCCGGTAAGAGGTTTAGATGCATCATTTATTAGGTGTCATCACCATAACCCTAAACAGGCCTATTAGGGACATCTTAATCCTATGTAACAGTTCCTTGTCATTGAGATCGAGAAGTATTTTTCTGTGGTTGGGTTCAGGTAGCACTGCCCTAAGGTAAGTGCTTTATATTGGTGCTGGAAGCAATGTGGTAGGCTTTGCAAAGATTAAGTATCAACTCTTACATACCACGATAACATTGGGTTGATGCTTCAACCACGTAAAACTCTTATTTTCCATCTCTTTGAGTTGTCCTAGGGCTGAATTTTCATCTGATAGCATTAGGAAGAGTTTTATTTGCTCCCTAGCTCTTTCAGCACAACTGTTTCTAGCTGTCTAGCTCAACAACCTGTGCCATCCTGATTAGAACTTGAAGTGTCCTTTTCGTGGCAGAGCCTCTGTTTCCACTCTAATAAGGACTTTTGGGAGAGCGGGGGAAGGGATCTTGGGCTCTTTGAGGCAAAAGTTGAGTGTATTTGAAGTCATTACAGCAGGAATCTGAAGACGATGGGTGGGAAGGGTGGTGGTCTCTTCTGAGCACTGTGTGCGCTTTTCCTGGGATAGCTTATCCTGTAGTTCTCCGGCAGGCCCCTGATGGCAGTTTTGCATGTTTCTTACATAGAAAAAAGAGCAAGTGAGCACAATTCACTGTTGAAATGAGAAAGGGGGAGTTTCTGGGATCTGCCTCCAGTCACCGAGAGTTTCAGTTGCAGCACCTTCTGTGTGTAGCTCCACAGTCACTTTAAGCTCATGTAAGTATAGACCCCGGCCACCAGGAGGGTCTTGCCCTCTCCCTGGTGCCAGCTGGGGTGTTTGTGCCGGTGGGAATCTGAGTTCCCTGCCTTACTGGTTTGACCAGGGAGCTGATCAAGCTGAAGACAAACGCACCTCCCCACTTTCCTCCAGCTGTCGGTGCGTGTAAATGGCTTTGCTGGCGGTGAGATGATGGTGGGAATGAGTGGCTGGTGATGGAACCGAGCCGTATTCTTGTTCGGTGGTATGCACACGGTGACTCTGGAATGCTGCAACAATGTTTATATAGATATATAAAGATATATAAATACATACGTACACAAATGTTTAAAGGATTTAGTGATTAGCAGAAACGTAACAGTAGTGATCGTGCTTCTTTCCTGCTGCTTTTTTGAGTAATATCTTTCTGTGCTTCATCGTAAGGACTGCTGTACTGGGCATGTCCTTCTGGTCAAATACTCTAGAAAGCAAAATCAAAACTAGATGCCCTTTGGGGCATCCCCTGTGTGGTAGACTGTACAAGTCGCGCCAACAGCCTTGCGAGTTACTCTGTTGTTGTTGCCGATATTGAGAAGTCAAGGTTAAAATAGCAAGCATTCAGAGGTCAGAAAATGCCCAGGCTGAAGTTGTACAGGCAGCCGTAATCAGTTAATTAGCCTCCTGAACAAGCATTACAATTTGTTCTTAATCATGCAGTTGCACGCTATTCTTGTCCACTCTAAGCTCCCTAGTTTTTTTTCTTCTCTCGTTCCCTTCCCCCCCCCCCCCGGAGCTTGTTCATTTATCAAACTCTGAAAATGTGACCTTGTGGAGCTTGACTAGTGCGAGGTGATGAGTCCTGTCCAGGCTGGGAGCTGTCTGTTGACCATCTGCTTACAGGATACAGTCTCTTGGTTTAGTGGGTCGTCAACTGCTCGCACAGATGTTGATCACTTGTCTTTTTAGATTTCAGTTTTTAGTAGATTCCTGTGTTTCTAAAGGTTGCCATGGATCTGGTGAGTTTTGAATGGCATACTGGCTTATAAGGTGACACTGTCTTGTGGTTTCCCTCAGAATAAGCAATGTAGGTGTTAAGTTTGAAGCTGAATATCCACAGCCTTTACTTTAAAGGAGGTGTGTTTCTGTCATCTGTGGTTGAAGCCATAGGAAATTTGGCAAAGGCTTTTTTGGGGCCGTTACTCAGGCATTGCACTGTAACCTTGGCACTTCACTTGCTGCCATTAGGTTGCACAAATCTGCCCATCGTGAGTTAGCTTGTAACGTGTTTGAGACATGAGCATCAAAGTTCAGTGTTAGTGCTGGGGTTTGTAATCTTGGAAGGCTGCGAGTTAGCATTGACAGAAAACTGCAGCCTGCCTGTTTCTTCCTCTTACTTTTGGCAGTGTCACCCCATCAGTTGCGGTGCTGGGCAGGATGTAGGCTTGAACTCACAGAGCTTGTGTGTGGCAGCTCGGCAGAGCCCTTGCTCTGTGCTAGGTAATGTGACTTGCCTACAAACAACTGCTGTTGTTTCCGACTTTGAGAAGTATCAAAAACCAGGCTACTAAATGCAAGGGGTCCCTAGTGAGCTCTGAAATGGGTGAGCTAGAAGAAGGAGTGAAAAAGAAAATGCGACAGAAACCTCTGCAAGAATCGTGTCAAGTGTTCGCATTCCTCATCGTAAACTGAAGGAACCCGTGAGATGTACGGAGGAGCAGCTGGCAGTCTTCCTTCTATATTCCTGCTGTGACAGGAATGCAGAGCAGGATGCTGGCGAGTGTTTAATCTCAGGTTTGTTGCTGCTGTCATCAGGGTGGGGGGGGAGGAAGAAGAAGTGACTGCATGGCTGCTTAGTTTCTGTTTTGCAGGCGTTGCTTGTACGCAGTGCTTGTGCTGTTCCGATGTGGCAGCAGCTGTTATTTTTGGCTTTCCCAGCGTGCTGTTGGAGGAGATGGACTTTCTGATGGGTGCAGTTCTCTCCGTTGGCATGTTGGGGTGCTTGTGCTTCCTGTATAGTCCCCATCAGGTGCTAACTACCCAGCAGATAGCACTGAGGTGCAAGTTGTTTGCCTTCATTAATTTCTATATGCATTTTCAGTAGTATTAACTGTGTATAAAAGACATGCGTCTTTAAGCTTTCTTTTACTTTGCATAACCCCTGTCAGTATGTGGACAGTTTCATTCACAAAAAAGGATTTTATCCCCTTCCCTTGGAGAAAGGGAATAAGCTTTGCCATTACAGGATGCCTCTCTATCCGTACAGTGATAGCCACAGTACTGATGACATTGGTGCATTTTTTTGTGTTTAAAAATAGCACGGGTGTAACTGCCATAATTATATTAGTAGAAGATTGGTGCCAACCAAATCTGATAAAAGCAGTAAAAAAGGTTATGAGACTTAATATGCGTGTCCTGGTAGGATGTTGCTACGTGTGGTTAAGAGCTCTGGCAGATAAGCTGTCTCTGATTTAGCTTTTGTAGTTAGAAAGGTTATCTCCTCCACCAGCTGTACTGCTTCTTTGCCAAAAGTTACCTCCCTGGTATTAGGAGCTGCAACAGTGCCTGCTCAGCTGCTGCAGTTTAACACGCTGTGCTTCAACCTTTCTTCATTAACACCCATCAGTGTGCTGTCTTGTGAACCAGGCCAGAGGAAGAGCAGACACGCACCCCCTTCTGCTCCACCTGCTGGTTGGCCATTTTCAGCTGAAGGATGGAGGAGGCATTTGGGATCAATGGTCCCCGTAAATTTGTTAGAGCGCCTGTCAGAGCCCTGGCAAGTGTGTGAGAGTATTCACGTCCTGAAAGGCGCTCACTGGGAGCTCTGGTCCCAGCCTTGAGAGAAAGGGTGATCTCAAACATTCTGAACTGATGAAGCAGGTAAAGGTCTAAACAAAAGCTAAGCTAGTCCTTGCTAACTTGTTTCCGTACAACATCTTGCAGGCTGACTTGCTTCTGGCATCCTGTTCCCTCTTGATTGTGAGAGGTTGGCTCCATATTCCAGTGACTGTTCAACAGAGAGAGCTTGGGTGACATCTCTAAGGTAACTTTTCTGTTTTGCCCAGAATACAAATGCGGCCATGTGAAATTGATGCAGAGAGAACTTAGCTGCTTGCTTTTTACCTCTCATTTCATAATTTTATCCTTCAAGTATATGGTTTGTAGGAAGTATGCTCTCGTCTTCTGAGGAAACTACAGGAACACCCAGGTAAATGCAATAAACCATAGTGAAACGCTCAGTCCTGTCTTACATTGATTAACTTTTAATCAAATCAACGTCAATTCTTTATAAAAAGAACTAAGCTGCCAGGATTTGGAGGACAGCTCTATAATGCTTTAGCAATTCTGGTCATTTAGGTGCTTGAATTGCTGCAGTTTCCTTATGATAAATTCAGAACTTGATCGCTGTCTGCCTTTTTTTTTCTTTCTGTTTTGAGTTCAGTTTGGTGAAAGACAATAGTATGGCTTGTGAGTGTTCCAGGCTGAAAGGTTGCTTTGTGCTCTTGAGTCTTGTGAGTTTGGAAGAAGCTCTAGTATACCTGCTGTTTTCCACTGATTCTTTATCATCAAAGCTAGGACTCAGTAGTAGTAGCTGTGGTATAAGCATTTGTTTGCCAAACAGACTTGAATGTTTTCATTTTCTCAGGAGACCGCAGTTTTAGATAGTGGTTGTGTGGCACAGATCACCTCTTTGGTGGGGAGGACCCTGGCCTGGGGATCTGACGGTCTTTGCTAGTTTGCAGCGGGTAATGATCAAAACTGCCAAGCTCCACAGCTACCTTCCTGGGGCAGAGAGAGAGAGGAGTGGTACAGTGTCTTCTCTGCAGGGGTTCCTCCTGTGTCTTTGTCACAGCCGACTTGGGGCAGATTCGAGTGCTGATTCAAAGCTGAAATATTGTATAGCTCATATTCTGCTGCGATGGTGCTTTTTTTTTTCTCCATGTGGTTGTATGCTGAGCTGCGTTTTCCCCTTTTTTAAACTGTTGGTGAACTTAAATAAAATAGTGCCTCAGCCTTAATTCAGGTCAGTTGTCCACTGTTGGTATTGAAATGTTGCCAAGCATTTTAAAAGTGAATTTAGAAACATTAGATAGGCACACGAAGATAGGGCTGGCTGTTTGTTCTACATCCTTTGACAGTACTGTCTAAGCAGCTTCAGCTTGCGTGGGGAGGGCAGTCGTGATCTCATTACAGCTAACTATAGGTGATAAGCAGCTTTGACCACCAAAATCAGCGCACCAGAGCATGCAGATGTTAGTGAGTTATTTAAAGCAGGAAGGCTTTGGGAGAGAAGCCCAGCGGACTGCATAGCCCTGCGTCGTAGTGGCAGAATCAAACCAAGGAGGAACTTCCATGAAGACAGCGGAGCCATTGCAGAACATCAAGTGTAACTGCGCTCTTGTGGTGCTCGCAGCAGTGTTGTGACTTGTAAGCAAAACTAGCCAAGTCCTGTGGAGCTTTGGAAGGCCCTCACAATGTTTGCTGCTGCCTAGTGCAGGGAATACTTCACTTTTCCTCCAAACTCTGGTCTATGGGTAAAGCTGTGTTAGCAAACCTGCGGAGGCATACCTGTCAGATTCAAGGGGGTTGACTCTCTCGTGCAAAACACAGGTGGAAAATAAAAAAGACCTTCTTATCCTCAGACTTTTTAAGTCTGTCTCAAAAGGATTGTTAAAGCAGTCTGAAGGATCAGTTTGTGTTAAAACACTTTCCTTTTTTTTTTGTAGATTGTTGCGGAGTTAAGTTGTTGAAGAAAACAAAAACCCACATCAGGTTTATCATGAATATACAGATTTTTGCCTAGATGAAGTGTGACTATATGCAAGATAATTGTGGGTATCCTTACTTTTGAAAAAATTGGAATGGTTTGCTTTATTTCCTGTTTGGACTGAGTCTTGTCAGTGGATTTGTTTGTTTTAAGCTGCCCAAGTGGCATTTTCTTTGGTTGGGTACAAATCTTCTTTATGTAACGAAGTCTTCATTTTTTGCAGTTCTTATCACAAACATTGACCTGAATACACTTACTAAAATTTGAAGGTAAGCTAAATCTGAATAATAAGTGTCATCAGGAGTGTTTTAAATATCTTCTGTTTTTATAGAACTGAGAGAAAATGGCTAACACCGTTAGCCAGGCAGAACGGGTAGCACTGGTTTCAAAAAGGTTCTACTCTTTATTCTTCAGGTGCTGTGCACGCTGCTATTTTTTTCATGTAGTATCAGCACTCTGTTTTTCTCCAGAAAACTGCTCTGTTATTTATTCTTTATTTTAGTTAAGTGAGATCAAATGCATCTTTGTTACTGTGGTCTGTTTGTTAGTTGTGTAGCATCCTTAGGACTGGAACTTCCATGTGTGTTTCAGCAGTTGAGAATAAAGAGAAACTGTTGACGGTTTGGCTTGCGTAATACCAAAGTCTTAGAAAAATGATTTCTGATTTGTAAATGCGGCTTGACCCAAATATTCTTAGTTCAAATCGTTAAGGGTACTAGATCTATCATTCACCAGGCAGAAGTAAACCAATCTCTTTATGCACTGCTGTTTTCCTAAAACCTGGCAATTAAAGGTTACAATTTAGATTGTGAAGTGTTTCCAGACTCTTTCTTTTCCTTCATCCTATTATGTTACAACAACCAGAAGAAAATTCAATACCTTTAAGAAATTCTGGTAAGCACAGTGTCATGCAATAGTGAGTTGGGCAGCTTGACTCTTTTGTGAGCAGAAAACAGTTTGTTGTTTCAGAATTGCTTTCATTTGCAGTTTTCTTACTGTCGTCTTAGAACTGTTATTTTTTTTACCCATAGTGCTTATTAGTTTATGTCTTTCAGTCTGAGAGGCTACACTTCTGACAGCTGTTATCACACTGTATTGAACTGGGGAAGAAAAAGATTAACTTTGCTTTCCCTAGCTACATATGGCCTGTGACTTATTGGAACCCCAGTAGCCCAGCTGGCTGTGAGACATCTGATTTGGCGGACTGGTGCTTAGTAGAAGCTGCAACATGGTGTTCCGGTAGCTTTAGAGGAATCTAAGGTGTGAAAAATCAAGGTGGTTTTTATACACTTGGGACAGACCTGCTATTAAAAGTGAACTTGCCACAGTCTGAGTTCTCAAAATGGCTGTGTGTTGTGCCTTTTAGCACATGGGGTAAAAATCATTTATATACATACATGCAGATGTCGCACCTCATGGACGCAGAAAATCTGACGTTAGATCAGGTTTAACAAATGACTTTTTGTTTTGACTTCAGAACTCCGTTACTTAGCCAGTGACCTCAGTTGTAATTGGCATTCTCGTTGGAGAGAGCTTCGAGCTCTGCTTAAGCAGCTTAACATCTAGATAAGATACTGGAAGTATGACCTGTAGAGTGTGTATAAGAACTTGTTTGCAAACGCTGCAGTGAATAGGAAGTTAAATATAGGCTTAATCTGATTCTTCACTTCTGTTGAAAAGGAGAAGTTTTGTGTTTCAGGCCTTCAGCAAAGAACTGGCTGCTGTGGTAGTGTGTTCTGAGGCCTGCTGTCTGGTGTTGGCATATGGAATAAGAAGAGAAATAATGAAGACTTGGAGTATTAAGGGGCTCTTCCCTTTGGAAGGAGCTTAAAAATACAGTAGGGGTGAATTGTGTTCAGGGACTGTTGCTTTGGCATCTAGGAGCATCCATTTCCTTCAGTATTGCTTTTTGCAAAGCCCATGTTATGTTGAGCTCATGAGAAGTTTGAGGCTTGCTAGAAGAAAGCACCAAAGGATGGCAGTGCTGGCTCCTGGTCTGGTAAAATGATCTTGCAGACATTTTAAATGCCAGGTTTTGTTTTTCGCCCTTCAAAACGCATAGCATCTTGCCAAGCTTGAAGCTGCAACTAGCTGTCCAATTTGTATATCTTCTGAGAAAATAGCCTCAAGTTCAGATTGCCTTTCATTCTCATTCGAGTGGCTGGGGGCATCTGTGTTAACTCTTTGTCCTTCACCTTCCAGAGCATACTGCAAGCCACAGAACAACTCCAGAGTTACTTTAGATTTTCAATATGAGTGGTTGAGTGTCTTGCAGACTATGCTAATCACTAGAAGTGTAAGACAATAACAAAAGGCCTAGATCACAATCCCTTTCATGACCCTGAGTTTTATGTTATATATGTTTTGCCATATTGGATTTTTTAATGTCACTGGGACTGCGAGCGTGTCCTTGTATGAAATACTCTTTTGCCTTGTGGCCAGTTTCAAACTAAATCAGCTAAAGGGTCATTTGGTTAGGAAAATGAAACTGATGACAAGTGAGGGGCATAGATTTGCAATGCGATGATGTGGCTTTAAATTCCTGTGGATGTGCTTATAAGGTCGTTTCTCCTACAAATGCTTGGGACAGCTGCATTAATCAGCATGTTCATCCATGCTAGTACAGCTCTACAAGTGGAATCCCTTGATGTAGATACAGTTACAGTGGCAGAACCACGCTTTTAAAATCTTGTTTTGCTTTGGATATTGAGATGAGAGACAGTGGTGTGACTGCTGCTTTGTCATTGTGACTAGCACATGAGCTACCAGCACTCTTTCCAAGGAAAAAAAGGATCGTGTGAGTAGGTAGAAAAGTAAGACTCCAGTGTATAACTTTTCCAATTGAATTTTTTTTACCAGCAATGTTTTTTTTTTTTTAATGGGGGCGGGGAGAGGAGGGTGGAAGGGAGGAAAGGTAAGGGGCAGTCCTCTACCAGTTGGTCTAATAAAGAGATTTTACCTCTCCTTGCAGACCCTGTTATATTTATTCCAGAATGTGTATCTACTCAGCATCATAGAGCAACCTGCAGGTCACTTTTCTCATATGATAAATTAAACTGTGTCCTGGGCATTAAAAGGCATTATAGTCTGGAGCACAGTGCATCTGGCTGCTCTGGACTTGTCTGCCTCCCTGACCTTCCTCAGCTGCTTAAGAAAGACCCAGATTTTGTTTAGTGTCAGTGCCTTTGAACTATGTTAGCAGAAGAAAGTACTAGATAACAGCCGTTCCTTCTGCTTTTGGCACAAGAACTTGTTTACCAGGGAGAAGTGAGTTTGTTTGGATAATCCTGCTTTTATGCTCTTAAATCTTTCTGTGGAACTGATGTGCTTCTAGATTGTCCTTCTCCTTTTATGCCATTTTGAGCAGAAAAGTTGCTAAAGGCTTTGATTCTTTGGCCAAACGCAGCACCGTGTTCACTTGAAAGCAGCAGTGCCGTAATTTTGGTCTGTATGAACAGACTCTTCTCAAGTTTAGAAGGATTGTGACACAGATCATTGCCATCTTGAGAAGTTAATTATCAGGTAAGATGAAGTCGAACTGGAATGCAAGGGGTTTGGGGAAAATAAAATGATCTCCAAACTGCCCTCTTTTCAAAACAGTATGCAGATAGTTTTCTTGACTATCCTGCTGTTCCTTTTCGAAACGCTGTTTTGCCAATGATTAAAGAACACCAGGACTGAGTGGTTTGACCAAGATTGCTGAAACCTTCAGTGGAGCACCAACACCAGTGACCTATTCCTGGTTCTTTTCTTTGATTGCATCTTGCTGCTTTGTTTAGATCACCTTGTGTAATTGATGGTTATCTGAAGAGTCTCTTACCCAAGTCAGCTGGGCACTTTTCTGATCGGTTACACTACGGTGGAGAGGTGTAAGAATTGTTTTATTTCTCCTGGCTTTAAATGTTTTAATGCAGTTTGGGGCCTGCTGAATAGAAGTGTTCTCTTTTTCTGTGTGGGGAAACTTACAGGCATAGCTGAAGCAAAATGTTTGTTCAGCCTTACCCGCACGGTCAGACAGAGAAAATTGTAATGCAAGTGACCTCCCTGCCTTTTTGCACTCAAACTCAACTCTGATGGCGCTGCCTGGGTATGTCAGATTAAAGTCGTCTTGGGTAGTGAAATTCTAGGTGGTGTGGGGCTGGGAAGCTTACTGTTCCTGCCTTTCTTTACCTGGAGGGATAGGTGGAACTTATTCAGACAGTGTATTAAAGTCACAACATTCATCTGTTTTTGCTCAAAGGTGCTGTTTGTGTGTCATCTGTAGTTTTGGCAGAACTTTCGCAGGTCAGGATGTTACTCTGATGTGGTCTGGTGGTGGCAAGACCACAGGCAAGAGAGGTGAGACTCATGCCATAGCTAAACATACATCTGTTTGTGGACACGAGTGAGAAGTTGGGTATAGTACTGTCATGTTTACTTATTTGGATCTTAAGCTTGTCCTCTTTGTAGAAGCATGAGCGGTATTGAATGGGCATTGCTTCAGATTTCTAGAAGGCAGAGATCCTGTAGTCCCTTTAAGAAGCCAGTTGCTGGGAATCCCTTTATCTAATGATGTTCCTTTCCATGTAATTAATTCTCAGACAGCTCAGGAAAAAGCAATGTATAGAACTGAGGAGGAGATGGATCAGAGTGGTGTCACAGTCCACAGCATATCATAATAATTGTAAAGTTGCTTTGCAGAGTGTTTGAAGCAAGCCAAATTAAATGTGGGTTTTGAAAGGCATTAAAAAAGAGATTAGCTTGCTTGTGATGGTTCTGTGTGGCAAGTTGGTGTTTGGCTTTGATGAACTCTCAGACTTGATAGGTTTAAATCTAGATTTTGTCCTCATTCCTAGGAAACAAAACATTTGTGCTGCTTCCTGAGTACAAGAGTCAGTGTCTGCTCCTTATCAACTGAACTTGCAATGGCGAAGGAGAGCACAGAGCATATAGTTTTCAGTGTGCTCGTTGGTAGAGTTCCTGGGTGTCTGCTGCAGGATCTCTCTCTTCAAAATGAGAAACGTTTCTCCTTACAGCTCCTAAACATCAGCTTAACAGTCACTATGCTCCATGGCTTTGGAAAGCCCCTTCACTTTGTCATGGCTGGGAGCAGGATGCGGGGTCTTTGCTTGTCTGTCTTCAGTAGCCCACAGGTAAAGCAGGACAAGAGAAGAGTGCTTGATTATCTGGGGAAGTTTTCTGAGCAGCAGCGTATTGCAGGGCTGTACTCTGGAGGTGAAGGGGAAACTGAACTCTTCATTAATGCTATGAAAGGCAAAAATGCACAAATTGTAGCACATTTCCATTGTTAGTGGTGTGAGGAAGAAGCAGGTGGGAGAGCTTTTCTCCACTGGCCCCGATGAGGTTTGTTTGTCTTTTGCATTAAGATCTCAAGATAAACGTTGGCAAGTCACTGCAACAGGATTTTTGCTGAAGTCAGCTCTCAGTCAGCAGCTTAATAGAGTATAATTTCCGTTACTTGTGGAGAAGGCTTATGAGCACTTAATGCATATCATGCAAGTTTTGCTTTAGTTGCTATCTTGCCCTTCATTTTGGGGAAGGGGTGGAGATATTGGGGGGAAAGGACAGGGAGTCTGCATTGCGTATCTGCATCACAACCTGAGCAGTGAATTGGCTTAGTCATAACAGTTGGGCTGTCGTGGGTTGTCAGGCCGCTTTCTGGCAGGTACGAGTTTCTCTGTGGCTTTAGTGTGTGGGTAGAGAAAACCCAGCTTGAGTCCGTCTCTGCTGAAGGAGATGTGCTTAATTATACCCGTGTCTTTGCTAAAGGGAGTCCCGCCTGGGGCAAAAGCACCTTCTGGTTTTCTTTTGGTTGTTAGCCCAAGCAAACAATTTTATCTTTGCAAATATATATCGAAGTTTTCAAATCCACCTCCTTCCCAGAAGGGGGCAGGGGAGACTTAGAAGTTCTGGAGTCCGATAAAAATGTACTTTTGTTTTTGTGTTACGCTTCCATGCTTGCTTTCAGACACAGCAGGCATTGCCATCACGTTGGTGGTGTGGGCGTGCACGAAGAGATGCAACAAACCTGCAGCAGTGACCTCGGCTACAAATATTTTGTCCTCTGGTTCCCCTCTCACTCAGGGAGCATTAAAACAGCTTTGAGTTTTCTCTTGCCACTCCCACATATCTTGTACTGAGATATTAGGCATGTAAAGACCAGGAGAACATGGAGGCATCAGAAATCATCGTCCGTTCTATACCTAGAGCAGTTTGGCTGCTTTGCATCTGTGTGGGTAACAGTTCTTTATTCCACTTTGTAAATTCTTCTTAATTAAAGCTGAGAAGTTTCTCCGTGAAACTTTAAGCTTTTTTGGGAGGGCCTAGGCTTGCTCTTCATGGAGTTGGCTTCCCCGTGTTGAAGTTACTCAGCCTTGCCAACAACGGGGGAGAGGTGCTTTTGCCTAGCACGTTAGAAATGGGGCCATGCAACTCTCCAGTAAGTTGGTTTTACATCCTGCAAAGAGACCTGTGGTTTCTCTGACCACCTGGAATACAGACAGAACAAACTCAGCTAAGTTAGGCTGCATTTCTGTCTTTGAATGGTGGAAGCAGCTGCTTTCTCTCAGGACAATGTCTGTTCCAGTGCCCCTGATAGTCCCACAAAATTCTTGTGAGTGAGTTGGGTCATTATGGTCTGGATGGTTGGTGTATGAATATAAGCACACCAGGGAATGCTGCAAAGAGGGAATGGAGTCAGAGGAGGATGAAGTGGTAACTCTGAGAGCTCTTTCAACACAGCAGGATGATAGCTTTGGAAAGTAGGCTCTTAATCTTTCTTTTCCTCCTGAACATCCTTCTTTACTATGATGCGGTAAGGACGGATGGATGGCAGCATTTAAAAGTCTGTTTGGCTGAAATTCATCAGTGTTGTTACTTATCAGTGTAGATTAGTCAGTCTTTTAGTGGTGTATATGGGGAGGTTGACATGAACATTCTTCCAGAGTACCTTGCTTTGTTTTTTACTTGGTCGTCTGCATACATGCGATAACCACTGGACTGCGGTTGTGTACAGTGCACGGCTCTTCTGGACTCTTCTTAAGCCAGTCAAAGCTGGCGTGAGCTCTCATGGAGGACGTATGTGGAATGCTGAGAGGCCAGCTTGCTTAAAAAAAGGCTCAAAAAGTAAAGTAACTTAAGTTTCAGCTGGTTACAGCCTCCTTGGGTTTGACCCACCTTCTAGTACAGCAGGTGAGCTGGAGGTTTTTGCCAGTCCAGACCTACCACGTCCTTTGATTTCTCTTCAGTATCCCTAAGGTTTTTCCTGTGGCATTATGTTCAGGGGGTGGCAAATGGTGTATGATACCACAGGAGATGTCACCCCCAGCCCACCCTCCAAACTCAAAGTGGCACGAAGATCTGGATTTCATAACTTGTGGAAGTTGCAGGGTAAACACTAGGGAACGTTTGATAATCTTTTGGGGATTCCCAGCCTGGAAGAGTACTGTTTCATTAGGGCTGCACAGGCTGAGGAATATCTGCTTGTGCCTGAGGAACTGTAATTCCGAAATTCATTAGGTGGTGCTTGCTTTGGGATTCTTTTTCTGTTATTGCCGTTACTGCCTCGCTGCAGCTGGTGCTGCACTTTGGCATTAAGAATTCAGATTATGCTATCTAATGTGGTAGTGTGCTAAATTAAGGTGCCGGTTATGAACAAAGAGGCTAATGGTCTTACATAACATTTGTCTTGATTTTTTTTGTTGGTGCAGAATTAAAAATAGCAATTAGAAGTTCTGTTTCGTCCTAGTTGTGGAACTTTCTGTGGAAATCAGTTATCTGCAGCAACTGCAATTTTTTATCAGTTGTTTTTCCAACTTAAAAGCATCATAATTCTCAAGTTGAGAACAGATATGAAAGTCCAAGATTGCCACAAGCTACTTATGTTTATCTTTCAGTTATTGGTCTCTTAGAAGGCTGTTGGTCGTCCTATTTTACCAAAACTACTTAAGGAATACAGTTGAGCTCTGCTACATTTATAACTTTCATAGCATCTATTCACAAGTTTGTTTCCTTATGGCTTTTGTGCTTCTTTGGTTAGCGGTGTAGCTTCTACGTACTGGTTAAAACACACAACTCTTGGCTTACCCTAGCTATTGCGCTGTGTGGTCTAAAACAGCCAAAACCTCGGTGTTCTTACAGACGCATCTGAGAAGCTCTTCTGCTGTGTTTGGCACATGCTTCTCTCATTCCTGAGCACGTTTTAATAATTTGTCCCAAACCAGAACAGACTGTAGCCATTGAGATTACCTCTTCAGTGTTTATTCTCATCATAAATCTCTGTTCCCAGCGATGCTGTATACTTACGTGTTCCTACCCATTAAGGTTTCTCTTCATGAAAACATATATTTTTCATAACTGCAGAATTCATAATATGTTTTAACTTGGATTACATTGTGAAGGCAGAACTGTTTATGTTCACCTGCACAGCAGCATGTAGTGCTTCATGTCCATGCACTATTAATGGTAATAGGGAAATAATTTCCTGATCATTGTCTAGGACTTGCTGCATAGACAGCATTCAGAAATGTCCAAACAGTGTTTTTTTGTAAGCTGCAAAAAAAAAAATAATGAAAGAAGGTGGAGCAAAAATTGTCCTGAAATTCTTTGTTTCTGATCTCTCTGAAAATCAAAGATTTATGGAACCGAATTTGATTCAGTCCATCCCTTGGTTTTCCATTTGAGGTGCCAGTGTGTTTTTTGCAGTGCATTACTGCTCCCCGCTTATTTAAATACACCTGGGCTTAGTGCTCGCTGAGATATTCCCTTTGGTTTGTGCAGTCTGTGCATAAGCTGTGGGAAGCTCTGAACTATACTCATTAGTCTTCCCCTATTTTTTTGTCATATAATGATTCCAAGCTCTTTAATTTTTCCTTGATTAAAATATCTGCTTCCAAGGGTAGTCTGCAGCCTGCATGCGGAAATAAGCTGAATTAGCACGTGTGTGTGGAGGCACTAGCAGACCTGCAGCTGGGTGTGTGGCAGCCACAAATCAGCATCCCCCCAAGCACTGATGGCTGTAGCTTTTCCTACTCACATTAGAGGTTCCATTTAAAGTCCTGTCTTCAAGCAGTGGCCTCGAATTCCTCAAGTATCTTCCTTATTGTGTCTTGTCCCTTCGCTCTTATCAGCAGCATTGATGTGGAATATCAGTGGCAGACCAGTAGCTGAGCAGAGGTCTCCCAAGGGTAGGATTCGTAGTCCTCCTAAAGGAGGGGAGAATCAAAGAGACCTTGAGAGGTCGCCTTCTGTGGGGTGAGAAACAAGCCCTGTGTGAAGCTTTACCTCTTTGTGAGCAGTTTCTCTCCCTTTTTCATACTTCATTGCCCAGCAGTGGGAAGCAGATCTGAACGAGTCCTGCAAGAGTCTTGACAGTTTGTAAAAACTCAGGTTTGCACAAGCAAAGACCATCTATGAGAAGACAGCTGTGTGTGTATGGATTGATAACCTTCTGTGACGGTGTTACGAAGGCTTGCTCTGTGCAGGTATTAGTCTGTTAGTCACGAGATGCTTAGGGCATGCTTTGATCTACATGTAGCCATGTGCTTCTGCTTAGTGCTGTGCAGCCTCATGCAGCTTTACCCTAGCCTTATTTTGTCACGTGCATATTTTACTTGTTGGAGAGCTGTGGGGAAAGTCACGTGTCTAAATGCAGTCCTAAATAAATGATGTCTTTACTAAATTTTTGTAATGTTTAAAAATCTTTTAATATTTTCTATTTAAAGATAAATACTTCCAATGTTTGATCACTGTGTCAGCAGTCAAGAATTTATTAAGATAAACTTCCTACTTTATGATTTATTATATTCTAGTGATTTATGGAGATGTCAGTGCTTACTCATGAACACGTTGCTGTTCTCTTTGAAAAAACCTAACTCTTGTGCAAGGTTGTCCAACTACAGTAGTGTTAGAAACTGTCTTGCATATTCAAGAGAGAGACACAGCTTTAGCTCTGAATTTTGGAGGAGAGAATTGCATGGAAGTTGCCCGGACTTCAGTGTACTGACCTCTAAACGGCAGCAAGATGACCTGCAGAAGTTGAATTTGCAGTACCCGTGGGGTAAAACTAGGTCTTCCAGGAATGCCCTGTTTGATCAAGGCTGTGTCCAGAGGTAGGTGTTATGAGCAGTGCCAAGAGCTAGCTAAAACAGGTGTCGGTCATGTGGAAACGGTTTCAGGTTAAAGTCATCAAACATACCTTAGGAGTAAGTGAAATTCTTCTGAGAAGACCCTACAATGTCACTAGCATTAAGGTACCGCAGTGTGCAGCAAACGGTGAAGTGCGAGGTCTCCAGCAGACGAGAGGTACATGCACGCAGCTTTTGGGGTGCTTCTGGCAGCACGAGACCCCTTTTTGGCAAGGTAGGGGATGAATTGCTAGTTCCAGCTTCACGTCACCTTCAGCGTCACTGCAGCGTACCTGGAGAGGCTGTCCCCTCTCTGGGTCTGACAGACATAACCCAGGCAGCAGTTTCTAAGAATTCTTTGTTGTTCATGAATCAATGTTGTTTGTATAATGTTGCTGTCGCTGATTCTCCTGGCTCTGCTCCTCAGTGCTGCTTGCACATGCTGCTGCTGTTTGCCATGTATTAGTTAAACACAACGGGCTGTTTCTCACCCTCACCTATATACGTACGTTTTAGTAGCTCTCTTGCTCTGAAAGTAATGCTGGCAACAAATAAATCAGATTTATTTTTGAGGAAATAGGATGTCGGGAGTATTAATGATGTGTTGTGAGAACTTAGTGTGAAGAATTAACTGTTCATTTTCTTATATGCAATTTAAATCTTTTGTACAAAAGTTTGTTTTTATATAAACGTTACTTACACAAAATTTCACAGCAAGACAGCGATGAGTAAGAGTACAGCTTCACAGTTACTTGAAGTTGAGCTTTAGCCTTTCTTCCCCTACGTTTAGTCGGTTTCCTGTCTGTGTTTTGATGCTCTTGGGTCTGTTGAACCACGTAGTTCAGATTTGTTAGGACCTCGTTGGGCTGGGCCAGAGCTGACCCGGCTGGATTAGACAAGGAGCTTCTTGTTTTGTTTTCTGTGTTCCACACCTGGTTTCCTACCAGATCAGGACCTTAATCTAACCGTTGGCAAGAATGCCGGTAGAAAGCAGATGCTGGGAGAGTTGAAAGTGTTGAGTGACCTTTCTGTTGGGAGCAGCGATGTGTCTCTTTAAAGTCACGGTGAGACTTCTGAGCACGTGGTTGCAGGACAGTTGAAGCTGAATGACATTGGCACTGCTTCTCCTCTGCGTGCCTTCCTCTCTGCTGGATGATTCTCCCCTTTCCTTTCAGTAGCATTGGCATTAAACCAGTTCAGGAAGCCATGCTGGCAAAAACATTTATTTTTTTCCTCAGGTTAACTTTTTTTGCCAGCTGAGTTTCTGAGCAGGATCCGGGTGAGTGCCACTGCTGACTCAGGAGAGAGGATGGGGTTGAAGAGTGCTGACTTGGATTTTACTTAAGCCGTCGTGGAGCTATACACCGAGATGCGTGTTAAGGAACAAAACAAGATTTGCCAAATACCGGTTTTGTTAGTTTTCTGTCTCCTCATGGATTGATTAGACATCTTGTACAAAGCGAGGCTGCTGAACAGCCTAGAGACTGATTCTTCTCTTCTAGAGCAGACACAACAGGGACTGTGGAAATCTCAGTTTCCTGAAGCTGTTTCATTAACATGCCTCATACCCTGCTCTAGAAGTCAAATCTTAGTTATTCATTCTTTTGTGTTGTCTCTTCAATGAGAAAGCCTTACATAATGGCCTGTGATGTGTCTGATGTGGGTACCTGTCACCAGCTGAAAGCAGAGAACTGAGAACGAAGACCTTTCAAGTAGGTTGCTAAGCAGCCATCCAATGGGAAGTATTTTCAGTTTTTCAGTTGGTTTTGTTTCAAGCAGTATTTGAGCTGGTAATTTGGGGAAAGCGCCTTCAGTCTTTCTGTTGTGGTCCTTTCTAAAGCATGCTAGCACTTCATCATTGCCTAGTGCTTATTTTGGTTTTCCATCTTTGACTTACGTGGAAGTACAAAAATCAGGTTCAGGATTGGTAAAACTGCAGATCAGCTCCCTGCTCCTTGAATGTCACAGTCTTCAAAGCAGTGGGAATCTACACATCACATAGGCTTGAAGGTTGTTTTTTTTGGAATGGAAGATCACCAAGAGAGTTAATAGGCAATTTCTATGAGAGTTTTGTTTCAGAATTTGGCCCAAAGCTGTTCGTTCGCATCAGTGACTCTTAGTCATGTTTTTATATTTATTTCAGTGTTTAGACTGCAAAATGACACATAACTTAGGACAAGCAGCAGCTCAAGGGAACTTGGTAGCCATGCCATACTTGTAGGATACTCATCAGCGTGACCTCATTTTGTCTCAGAGACCCTCCGTGCAGTTGCGAACAGCAGCAATAAAATACCCTACGTGTTCAGTTCAGTAAGTAATCCTGTTCTACAGCAACTGTGAAATAAGAGTTGAGCTGGGAATGTAAATGTTGGCTTTAGGCACAGGGATAACTATCAGCAGTTCTGGCACCTTGTGCTGATACAACTGTTTGTACAGCTGCACAATAGATTGTGGATCTGACCTGGGTTGAAAAGTGATCCTTAAAAACAAAACAAAACAAAATGCTGGTTTATTTTTAACTTCAATCGGTTCCCTGGTTTGTTTCGCTGCAAGCAGTTCTACCAGCACAGCGGAGTTGAGTGGGAGGGTGCTGTTCGTGCTGGTACAGCTGTCAAAGGGTTGTCTGTGTAACCATGCTCTGAAGAAATAGCTGAAGGAGGAATTAGAAACTGATTTGTCACGGTTGGTGCCAAAAGAAGTCTGAACATAAATCATTTCTCTTTTTTTTTTTGAAGCCAGGCATTTGGATTGAGTTGGTCTCATTGTAGAGGATCGCTTTAAAGAGAAACCAAAACAAGCAGTTGTCTCCACCCCAAAATCTGCCGTCTTATCAAACTAGGGAGAACATGGTGGATGAATAAAGTATCAACATGCACCTTTTGCTTGTGCAGATCAAGCCTTTGCATGTTTTCTGACTCTGATATTTCAGAGCGAGAGAGATGGAGAGCTAGCTGTACACCCAGTTTTTTTCACCTCAATTCAATGTTTTTACATGTTCTGAAAGTAAAAACTAAGTTTACGAAGTGCAGGTGTATGAAACTTCTTGTTTAACTTCTAATTTCATTTTTTTTTCTCAGAATTTCTTCTAAGATAGTTCTGAAAGTGGTTTATACGTGTGCCTTGCTCTTGAGTCAGGAGAGTTGACTGTTTTCCTCTTGCAGAATCCTCACTTCAGCCTCTGTGCTTTACTTTCCATGTGTGGCAGGTAAGAACCATTAAATCAACGTTTAGTTTTGGTTCCTGTCAACCACCTGAAGTCTGAAAACTGACTGTTGCCGCACTCGTCTGGATTTGGGTGCCCTCACTGGAATTTTCTCATGCTCTTGCACAAGCTGGGAGGATCCTTCCCTATCTTCCCACCAGCTTTCCAGCTGTCTCGTTAGCAGCCCGAGGGACACCAGCCGAAGATGCGGAGCCATCCCTACTTGTCGAGCCTGTGTGGAGGTGTGAGTGGGAGGTCAAGCTCTAGAGCTGCTTGCGCAGTGTGCGATGACAGCATCTTTCAGCTCCGGAGCCAGTCGTTGCTCTGGAGGTGATTAGGCTGAACTGACTTCTCGGCTCTGGCTTTGACACCTCCAGGGGCATCTGGGAGGTTTTTAACCTGGAGAAGGTAGGGTGGGAGCTTGCTTACAAGGTGTCAGTATTTCTGTTCACCATCGTGGCACAAACCTGAGACTTTGAACTCCCCTGCTTGCTGTGAATTCTTACCTGTTTGACTGGGCAGCCCCTCTGGCATGGAGCACTCCTCCCCAGTGCCACCCACTTGGCCGAGCTCTGTGCGTGTTACCGCAAGCTCACACCTCTCGATTCTCTGCCAGCAGTGGTTTGCTGCGCAGGGTGTTTGTCCTCTAGTTCAGCACGAGCACCGCCAGCACTGACTCATGCTTTGGTGGTGTTGTGTCAGCAGGCTGTTGCGGTGCGTTTACCTGCTCAGCTCTCACCTTTTGATGCCGTGGAGGCTGTGGAACTTGGTACCTGCAGCTGACATGAAAGCGCTTCGTTTCTGAACGTACTCTTCGTGCTGAACTCAGCAGAGTTATTCCATTCTCTTCCTGTACTGGAGAGGATTCTGGGTGGAGTTACCAGGAGGATCCTGTAGCCCTTCAGGACTTCCTTAGGGATATGACTGGTTTATTTAAGCTTTACTCTTGTGGAAGAGGACAAGGTCTGTGACTGAAGAGCAAGAATGCTTTGCTACCAGCATTAATGAAAACTTTAAACATAGGATTTTTTTGAGGCAGGACACAAAATTGTTCCCTCTGCTTATTCAGAGTAGAAGTTAAGTTGCAAATTCTTTCCAAGTTAGTTTTTGAGCCAAGCCTCTTTAATGGGATCAATGTGACTGAGTGTTTGTGAATGGAAGGACCAGAGTGTTCTGCTGCTGACCCCATTGATAAGCTTTCTGCTACGAGCCCCTTCAAGAAGTGTTGTTTATTCTTTTTTCCCTTGATGGGTTAAGTCGATTCTTGTGGCTTGTGATGGTTGAAAATAAGTTCCTTTGCAACTGTCTGACCACTGGAGTAGCTGTGCTGAGCAGCAGTGTTTGCATTAGAGTAGTTTAAAATGAGCCTGTGTATTTGTAAATGAGATGAAGAGAAGCCAGAAACGAATGCACAGAAAGCTGACTGACAAGGCCTCGTAAGTACTGATCTTCCCTAAACTGTTCTCTAGAAAGCATTTGTCACATTCTCATCTCCAATAAAATGCAAAGCTGATACCAGACAAAGAAAATGCTCTGGGCCAGTACTGATAAAGCAACCATTTGTTAGGGTACGCATTCGATCGGGTCTTGCTGCTCTGGAACCTGAGGTTGGGCCGTAGCTGGTGTCAGAGAACAGAGCAGGAAGGTGCCCTGTGCTGCTGAGGCAGGGTGCGCTTGCAGCGAGGTGCAGCGGGGTTCAGCAGCTCAGCTCCCTCTCGCTCTGCTCTCGTGCCTCACTGCCTACTGGAGAGGAAGGAGTGGAGATAACCTGCCCGGGGCTGCCCCTTCCTCCAGCCTGCCCCCTGCGGCGGCAGGGATGGCAGTGAGGAGGGCTGGCAGGTCCCCGGGCAGCCTGCGTCTCTCCGGTGAAGAAGGGGAAGCCTGGTAAGAAGAGCAGCAAGGGAATTAAATCAGTTGATATCATCCCTCTTACTTGTTGTCCTCTCCCGCTCACAGGCCTGGTGTCATCGCAGCACTGCCACCTTTTCCAGCATCCAGCCAAATAGGAACACAAGCTGGAAGAGGCCATCTGACCCCTCGCTCTGGTTACTCTTGCTTGCAGACAGCAGCATGACAGATGTTCGCAAAGTGTTGCAGAGCACCTGCTCCATATGTTGCAAACTGTCACAGATGTTTCCTAATGCCTTGCCCTGTGCTAAGGCTTCTTGGGGGGGGGGAGAGAAGCAATCACCATAGTGTGCTAGTGTGAGGAAAAAAGTATTGTCTGCACCTTGGGTCTAACAAGCACCTCATCCCTCCTTGGATGTGTGCTGTGCTTTATGCGTAGGTAACGGTAAAAGGACCTTTGCAGTTCCTGCTGATCTGGCCTCTAAATTAAAGGAAGCTAAAATAATCTTCTGTAATCCCAGATCTAGGTACACCCGTTTTGCTGAGCGCTTTAGGCATTCCAGCCATAGTTAAGACTGCATAGCTCGACCTCAGGAGGAGCTGAAAAGGCTTGGCTTCCTCTCCCTTCTCAGGAAGCAAAAAAGAATATTTTTGGACTCTCAGGCTACTGGCAGAAGTGATGAAGCTTTGTGATTAATGGGATATGAGCAGGGCACAAATAGTTGTCATTCAGAGCTCTGGAAGACAGAAACACAGGGTATGCCTAAGGACTCTCTCTGCAAGCTTAGTTTTATTTTCCATGCAGTCCTTTCCGTAAGTTCACTTAAGCTCCATCTCAAAGTAGATGAGGCTCTTTCCTGACGCGCGCTTCAGCAGTTGGTGCGTTTGTGCCCTGTTGACAGGAAAACTTGGTGAAGAGAATGTGCTTTTGTGGAGCTCGTGGCACGGGGAGCACACCTGAGAGTGAGCGGTTCTTGCCCTCTCCATTGCCTGAGTGCTCCAGTGTGGTAGATCATCCCCCACTGCTCCCACCGTTAAGTGCTGCTCTTCCTCAGCTGGCTTTCTGCAACAATGTTCCCTAAAACTTGTTCTGCTCTTGATTTATGTGTCATTATAGTGTTCTGCTGTCTGGCCTCGATCTGTAGAGTTGTGCTTGCCAGGATGAGGGTAGCGTCTCCAAAAACAGCTGTATTTGGTAGTAGTTGAAGCACTGAACGAGATCCGGGGGAGGCTTAGGATCCAAAACCAAGCACTCAAGCAGACCAGGAAGGACTGTACCTTCTGGGATGCCAGACTGGCCGAATGTGAATGTTTCTGGTTACATCCTGAGTGTTGCTGCAGGTTCTCGGAGGGCTGTGCTTCTGCGCAGAGGTCCTTGAAGTCGTCTCAGTCTTCAGCTGCCGTGTCTCAGGCCTCTGGGCCAGTTTTTGTGCTGTGGGAAGCTGATCTTGCATCACAGCACGGTGGGAGGCTGTCCCTTCCTAGACTGGGTTTTCTTCTGTAAAAGTTGGGTCACCCAATCCAGCATCACTCGAAAAGACAATGCTTTTCAGCGTGGGTGGTGGCTGCTGCTGCTCTTTGACAGCAAGACCACCTCTAGTTCTCAAGAAGCAGTCATCAGGCACCCACTGGCCAGATGCCCTAGTCCTCTTGCCTGGTGTGCTGGTATTTTTTTATTTCTGTTCCTTGCTCCTGACTGCTTTGGAGTTGTTAAGGGAAAGTCTTAACCCTTGTCAGTATGACCCTGAGGTCAGTATTTATCCCTCGCATTTGGCCCAGCTCTAGGCTCCTTCCTTATTCTTCAGCACTGCAGGTCCTGAGGCAGGCCACAGTCCTAGGAGCCGCAGCAAGGTGATGTTGGAGAGACAGATATGCAAGCTGCTTGTGATGAAGGCGTGAGTCAATGGTACTTAATGCAATCAGCTCTCTTGTTGTGGAATGCATCACAATTTTAAACGTTTGTTCTCTTTATTTTGGTAGAAAATAGCTTTACTGGTGAGTCATGAAGCACTGCCAGTATTCCCATACAAGACAGCTTGTGAAGAGTGGGAACATCAGCATCCTGATGTGCCATCTGTAGTAGTTCTCGCACCCAACACAGGGAAGTTCTGCCACCACCTCTCATGTGCACGGTGACTCCTGAGGCTAGTTTCTCTGTCACCTGAAGTTAACCATCAAAGAAGCCATCCCTGCTCTTCCTACTGCCTTTTTCCTGGGCTGATACCCTCAGACCTACTGGTAGCTGTAACCTCACAGGAGCTGTGCCATCATCCTGCTGTCTCCGTCCTTGCATCAGCACAGACGTTTGTGTAGCTGGACGGGGACTGGCACTGGGAGCATGATGCGAGTTAAGTCAGTTGGATATGGCACACCCTTCCTAGTGTGTTGCTGCAAGACCTGATGTCTTGCCCTGAAGTTTGAAATTGCTTAAAACTGGAACCCTGAACAACTGCCTCAGACTTGTCCTTTCTGGCCCCTGCTCTTCCATACCCACGTATGCATGGGGATGTGCTTGACGCTTTTCCCTCCCTCTGGTTCCCTCAGCTACTGCTAGCTGTTTCCCCCGTTCTGGTGGTGGTCTCCTAAGACATGGAGATCTCAGCCATGGGTCAGTAATGTTTGAGAGCTCCAGCAGGATCTTGGAGAGCACAGCGCTGTTTGTTACTGAGGAGTGGCACGTGCTGAAGGGCAGTGCCACCAAGAGCTGAGGCTTTACCCCCTTCGTGGTTATGAAGAGCAGAGTTACCTGTCCTTTCTGATTTTTCTTTGGAAAGGTTTTGTCAGTACAAGAAAATGCCGCTTATTGCTTCTTGTGCCCGTGCTGCTAAAGACAAAGTGTTTGAAACGTGAGGCATGTAGCTCGGATTTGGAGTAGGTACGCATCTAGACTTAAATATTGTAGGGCCAGTCCTCTCCCAGTAAAGGGTATTTTAAGGGGGGAGGATAATGGAACGTCAGACGTGGGGTGTCCTTGTGCAGTCACCGGTAACTTCTCGTGAACCTCCCCCCCTGCAAGTGCAGCCTAGTGGGTGATCTGTTCCTCTGACTGTCTCTGAGAGGAGGGCTGCTAAACCAGCCGTGCTCTCCCACTGTTGTTTGACCTCTAGTCGCAGCGTGGGACAATACCAAGAGGCTTGCTTGGCTGAACTGGTCTCCCTCCCGCTGTTGTGGGGGTTACACACAACATCGCAGTCTAGTTGGAAGGACTCTGAACTTTATGAGCCAGCTAAAATAGTTGAACCAGTGCCTTTGTTTAACAGAGGAAGGATGAGTAATATTTAGGCCATCAAATAGTTTTTTTGCTTTATAGTTGTTTGAAACTGCTGGGATTCTTCTGTCTTTATTTGTGGATAGTGTCCATGTTTAGTAATAACCCTTTGCTCCGAGTTAGTCTGAAGAATATCGTTAGGCTGCGTGACAGAACATCTCAGTTTTTTCAAGCCTTGTAGATAGCTTCTTCTTAAACTTTGGTCTGTGAAATGCTACTGGCCACAAAGTATTTTTTTTTCTCACGCTTGTGTGCAGGAAAATACTGGATATCCCTCTGCTTTCTTGAGGGGCTGTGGATGAAGAGGTGGAGCAGTTGTAAGGGGGTTTGGACTCTCCTCACCTGGTGCCCAGCTCCTTGTCTTGCATCGTGGCCACAGAAGGCTTTGTGTGCTGGTCACTGCCTCACGGCCGTGACAACACGACAGGTTGCAGGTGTGTAGAGCTGTCCTTCGTTGGAAGGGTTAACAGCTCTGGACCGGTGTCCCTGGACTGCAGCTTCATGGACATGAATTCCCTTGGAGGTCTCAAGGAATTAACGAGGAGACAGATGAAGCTATTCAGTGCTTTTCTGAGGAAATGCAGAGTATCCCCCTGGCAGAAATACCCCTACTTTCTGCCCTGCTGCTGCGTGGCCCTTACGGACGTGCAGGGATTGCTGACTGCATGCTCACCGCTCCTCTTCTGCGGGTGGAAGAGAGAGCAGTTGCCTGCAGAGGGCTGCCCCCAAAGCAGCGCGTGAAGCCTGGTTCCTCCCTTTGTGCTTTTCTTGGGGGCGGTTGGATACTTGGCAGCCAGCCTGGGACACTTCTTGGGGGCTGCAGCCTGCCCTCATTTTCACTTTCCCTGGAACCCTCGGACCTCTTGAGTCATCTCTCAGGTATCTCTGGGCTAGGCAGTGGAGAAGGCTGGAGGGACTGCCCGGTGTGGGTTGCTGCTGTCCTCAGAACAATTCGGGTAGCGTATTCCTAGTTGCCGCTTGGCTTTCAGCAGCCTTCTTTCTTGAAGTAGGCCGAGGGTTTCCATCTCTTGCTCTGGTGACTAAAATCTTCCTGCGGCCTCTTGTCCGTGAGAGCGGCCTGCCGGGGCCTTGGCGGGCGCGTGTGTCTGCCTCGGTATTTGTGACCTCCGCCTGAGGTTAACGAGCGCGCTTCGATAATCTCCCCGCTCTCAGATGCGGATGTTGGTGCTTCCTGCTGTCACTGGTGAAATAGACCCCGAGACGCTTCGCTCTCAAATTTCGGTGTAAGCTGGGAACGGTCCCAGAACTGGAAGTGACGTGCGTGTCTCCTGGGTACGGTAACTGCCGTTATCACACAGCAATCTCTTATCTCCCTCGTCCCTTGAAGTTTAAACTACAGGAAGGTGTAAAGTAAAGCTTGTCCCGTGCTTGGAACAACTGAAAATGCAGCGTCAGTCACTGGCAAAATGAAAGAAATCAAATCCAAGGCGATGCTGAATAAGCATGGGGAGATCCAAGTCTGGGAAGCATTCAGCTGCGAAGTGCTGATCTGTTGCAGGTGCTGGCACCTTGCTTGTTCTTGGATATTAACTGCCATCAAACAGCTAAACACAACACCACCACATAGGCAAGCCTCTGCTGCTAGAATTGCCTTGTTGGTAAAGCAAGTAAGAGGGAAGAGTGAAATCTACAGCGTGTTTTTGTCTTCGTGGTATGAGTCAGGCTCTGTGTGAGGTTAGAGACAGATCCACGTTTCTGAAGTGTGATGTTTTCTTCTCCTCCCCAGCCCCCACCCCAGCGAGCTGAATGTTCCCATCGTTCCCTTTACGCCGGGTGTAGCTGTGCGGTCATCTAACCGCAAAAGGAAATGTTTTGCATTGGATCAGTGAGATGATTCAACTCCAATGAACGTACGCTCACGTTATCCCAAAATCCAGTGCGAGGGAACGTGCTGACAAGGGGAGAGAAGCAGTCTGGCACTGGGACCTTTTGGGTCAGATTGGGCTAAACGCGTTACGAAGTGGCACCTTTAGTTTCAGGGTCTCTTGAGCTGCATCTTTCCCACTGTTGAATGGGAGAGGAGGGAACTTTGTGATCCTGACACGGCCCCGTCTGGCTGGGTTGTGTGGCTGCAGGGACATCCCGTGGCCGGTTGAGGAACAGCCTGAGCCGTGCTCAGGCCTGCAGGACCCCTCCGTCTTTAATTATTGCCCCTGGATGTGGCCGTGCTAAGAAACTGGAAATCTGATGAGTTCAGGGACTGAAGTTGCCGTGTCATTCTTGTACCAAAGACTTCAAATAGTTCCCTATTGTGGGGAAATCCTGTGGAGTTTTCCCCAGCAGTCTCAGGGACAGCTATGAAAGGGCAAAGCATCTGGAGAGAATTTGGATAGTTTTACTTTTCCATTATCCTGTGGCTGTGCCGGGCAGTTGGCAAACATTTAAAGACATCTGTCTTCTCCAAAGCACTTCTGTTCTCAGTTGGATTTAACAAATCCCTCTTGCCTACCTCTAGAAAGCCCAGACCTGCTGCGTGAGTAGGTAGAAGCATCGGGAAACAGTTGCTGCCCTGAAGGGCTCAGGAGAGAATCCGAGGGGAAGCCATTTAGCATACAGCGAGTGCACGATGGCAGAGCGAGCGCGGCATGCTTGTTCTGAGAACCTGTCCTGTCAGAGCTTGAAGAGAAGTGAATATGAAAAAGAGGAAACGGCGTTATGGTAGGAAGTGAACACAAGTTTAGTCATTTAGATCTTCAAAATGCAGAGGCACAAGGAGTGGGATTGAGATTCTTGGGATGTTCTGCCTGTGTTAGCTCTGTCATCGTTACTGGCAGACAGCTGTGGGCTTGGCTTTACTTGCGCTTTAGCTTACAGTTTACGCTTCGTTACCACACTGCCTTAATGATAAAATGAACTGAAGGAAGGAAGTAGTATTTTCTAAAGATGTGAGGCTCAGAATATTCAGAGTTCCTTGTTTCCCTGTCTTTTGTCAACCCTCTTGGAGAAACTGTGTGTGAGATTGCCTCCCAGTCTGTGTGTTTACCTACAAGATTAAAGAGATGGTGAGGAGCATGCTGGAGCAAATGGGAAGTAAATCAAGAAGGGAAGAGAGGCAGCTGTGGATAAAAATGCTAGAGACTTTCCTAGGAGATGAGGAGTGAATGCAAGTGGTCTTCCATTTACAGGAATCTCCTTTGCTTTTTCAGGTCATCATAAGGAAGTGGACAGCCAGGATTTTTGCCCCGTGGCTGCCTGACCGCTGCTGAGCTGCATCTCCCAGCCCATGTGGCTCTCCCCATGCTCCAAGAGTGCAACTGGTGCCCAACGCAATGTGTGTTTGTCAAACCATGGAAGTGGGCAAGCATGGCAAGAATGCCACTCGATCCGGAGACCGGGGGGTCCTGCTGGAGCCTTTCATTCACCAGGTGGGCGGCCACAGCAGCATGATGCGCTACGATGACCACACTGTCTGCAAGCCGCTCATTACCAGAGAACAGCGCTTCTATGAATCCCTGCCCCCGGAAATGAAGGAGTTCACACCTGAGTACAAAGGTGAGGCCTGGTGTCGTTTCAGAGTGCAGTTCTTCTCATTTTGCTGGAGCTGCCAACGTGTTGCTATCTCTTTGTCTTGTTTTATTTGTTACTTTTACCTTTTGCAGGTTAGCAGTTTGATAAGAGCTTTTTGGAAAGGAGGAAGTCTTTTTTTTTTTTTTGGCATGCTAGGCTTCATGTGCTCCTCCTTCTAGACAAACTGAAGTGTTACGGTTGCAATCTGGTGCTTAAGGTTATGAATGTGTATCTAAAGTAATTTTACTAGCAAGTAATTGTCAGTTATTGCCTTGACCTTGAGCAAAAGAAGTTGGGTCATACACTGAGCACTCGTGCATTCCAGTCTTATAATTTACTACTTCCTCATCCCAGCTCTTTTATGGACCCATATCAGAAACACTTGCTGCTTCAGCAGCTGCCTTTCCCAGAGCCGAGGTGAAGCCTTGTCCCCAGCTGCTCTGAAGGAATGGAATTTTCCAGTGTCTTTGTCGTTGTAGGAGGCAGGCAGCTCACCTGAACCTTTCAGGAACTCGACAGGCTTTTGGCCAGGCGCTTGTATTCAGGACGGTAACGCGGGCTGGTAGCCTTCTGGGGGACTTGGTGTTCACGTTGCCTCTGCCTCTTTGTCTCGGCGTGGTGTCGGAAGGCCCATGCTCCCCAGACAGTTGGGACCGCCATCTGTTCAAGGTCTTGCCGTTTGATCTGGCTGCAGCCTGAAGGTCTCAGAGCAGTGTCAGCTTACCTGCCTGTCTGTACGCAGACTGTGAACAAAGGATACCCTCTCCAACAGACCCTTGAGCCGCTCTGGGTCCATATGGTGCTCTGGTGACCCAGCTGAACTCCCAGCTGAAACTTGCGGAGTTACTGGAATCGATGTGGTGTCAGGCTTTCCTCGGGAGAGCAGTTGAAAACCGACGAAGCTGATAGCCCAGATAGAGGCCTGTCGTCTTGAAGTGCGATACTTCCTGGTTGCCTAAGGGCAGAGGGCAGGCACCATGGTATGGGATTTCATCTGAGGCCCTGTGCAGCTTCCTGCTGGTCCCCGAAGTGACAGCGTCGGGGATGACGTTTCTTGTCTGATCACTGATATTACTGTATAATTGCCCATTCACAGGGGCAGCTTGAGGAGCACGTCCATGCAGCCAGAGCACTTGGATGGGCATTTACGTAGTGACACGCTGGAGTCCTGAACTGCTCTGAACTTGTGCTGAGCCTTCTTAGACTTGTTTCTTGTTTCATCACTTTTGTGGTGAATCTTTGTGTTCAGCGCACATAGTATCTGATATTCCTGGCAGCTATTTGACGCTGGTGTCAAGAGAATGAAAGATTTTGTCGTTGCATGTTAGGAGATGTGTTGATCACCTCATTTTCAGGGCTGGAGGTATCCCTAAGATGATGTCAACACTAACTGAAAGTGCCAGGTGTTCTGCTTCATGGCTGGTCAGCTAGATATATTCAGAACTGGTGCCATGAAAGATCTGTATCTTTTCTTGGAGTATGGTGTTCTTCAGGAGTCTACAGAAGGCAAAATCGGACAGGACACACATGAATGGGCTTGCCTTCACCTGGCTGAGGTAGTGTACTTCCAGGACCTCCTGTTTTTATCACTAGGAAGCCCTGGGACCTCACAGGTCTTTTTATTTTCTGCGAGACTAGCTGACTTCAGATACAAGCAGCAGGTGCTACTTGAGCCTCAGAGCTGAGATGCTGAGAAGCTCCTCCCTGGCCAGAGATGCTCTTGTCAACAGCAGGAACGCTTCTGCAGGACATACACCTAACCCAAATTAACTAAATGTCTATTTACATGTTTTGCTTTGGCACCGCTCAGCACCTTGGTGTACTCTGCTGGATGTCTCCAGTTTGTCGACATCCCTTGTTTTACTGGGTTCTGCAGGACTGAACAGAGGGAACGATCACAGCCCCTCAGCCTTCCAGCTGCATTTCTGTTAGCACAGCTCAGCAGGGTGTGAGCACTCAGGGCTAGCAGCCTCATGTGCTCCTAGCACAGTTTTGGGTGGATAGCACAGCTGCTACAGCTGTTGGGGACTGTTTGCTCCAGCAGTGATGCAGGACACTGTTTGGGAGGTTTTTTTTGTGCTGTGTCAAAAGTATTTGGATTCTCCCCTTTGCCATCTTAAACCTCGTTTCATTGCTCTGGATTTCTCTTGCTGCTCTGCGAGCTGTGTTTTCCTCTGTGCTGTTGAACACGTGGATGCTAGTGATTGTGTATTCCTCCCCTGAAAAACAGCGCTGATGTCGCTTCTTTCTGGCAGGTGTAGTGTCTGTCTGTTTTGAGGGAGACAGCGATGGCTACATCAATCTGGTCGCGTATCCTTACGTGGAGAATGAGGCTTTGGAGCAGGATGACATGCCAGAGAGGGACCAGCCACGACGCAAGCACTCACGTCGGAGTCTTCACAGATCAAGCAGCGGCACTGAGCACAAGGAGGAAAAACCTGGCCTGGCCAGTGACAGCACTGAAAGGTAAAAGCTTTGAGGGTCTAGTCACAACGTGACAAGTGGAAAATGTCTCAACCCTTTCAGCTTTTGTCACCCTTTTGTTTAGGGTGTTTTACACTTCCATACAGTTGCTAGGTTGTCTTGCACTTACTATTCCAGCATACTGTGGCACTGCAAACAGCCAGGACTTGTGCCCAGCTCAGGACAAGCTCATCCAAGTGAAGTGCTTCTGACGCAGTATAACCCTTGGGAGGTTAATTGGATGTGGAACCAAAACCTCTGAAGCAAATTCAAACACTCTTAAGTCCATCTGGTTGTTAACCCAGGGTTAATGAGGATGGGTCCACATCCTGGGAAGTTAGCGAGGATTTGCTGTGTAAGGAGCTGGCGGGTTTGGATAGTGCAAAGTGTGCAGAAGGAGAAGGAACAGGAGATGCTACTGTGCGAGGGAATTGCATGACTGTTGTAAGGATCTGGAGAAGATATGGATTCTAACAGGCTACCTTGTTCTGTCTTTATACCAGCAACATCCAAGAGACCAGGAGTCCCAGGGTGGACATGCACATCCACTCAGATGTTCCATTCCAGATGCTGGATGGGAACAGCGGTCTGAGCTCTGAAAAGATCAGCTATAACCCCTGGAGCCTGCGCTGTCATAAGCAGCAGCTGAGCCGCATGCGGTCAGAGTCCAAGGACCGAAAACTCTACAGTATCCTTTGGGAAGCGAACTGAGTGCGTCAGGTTGCTGCTGCTGTGCTGGCCGATGCGTTAGTGCTTGAGGCAGCTAGGCCTCGCTGGTGTCAGCATGACACTGATGCTCAGAAGCCATGTTTCTGGCTAGTTCCCATGTTTTCTTTCCTTTCTGGACCACCTTTGAGTCAGTTTGTGTGTTCTTAACTAGACAGTTTTTCATGTTGGGCAAGGTCTGACAGCAGATGCAGGTCTAGGCTATGCAGCAGTTCCTTGGGAAGGAGGGAAGGAGCTGTGATTGTCCTTGTCACCTTTCTTGAGTCTCTTCCAGTTCTACTGTATCCCTCTGGAGATGGTGACCAGAACTGCACATGGTACAGAAGATACTGGTGAACCAGAGATTTCCACTGGCACCTAATGATGTTGTCTCTGTTCCCTCATGATTTGTAACACACGTTCTTGTAAATGCTGCTTTGTTGCCCCAACATCCCATTCCTGACTGGTAACAGTTGTCTCAAAACCCAGTGCTTCATCCATTAAGCTAAAAATCTTTTCCCCCTTATGTTTGTCATCTTGCATGTCAACTCCAGAGAACTTTGTCTACCAGTTTAGTGGCCAAGTCGGTCTCCTAAGGTCTTCTGGGGATTTTTCATAACTGCCCCTCATCTTTGCAACCTCGAGTAACGTAGTATATGAGCAAATTTGCCATCCCGTTCACTTTTCTGGATTGCTCGTTGACTAGCGTAGATCCCCACACAAAAACCCTGCTAGTGACTTGGGCTCTGAGACCAGTCAGGCATCCTGACTTTTTTCTTTTGTTTGCTGACTAGTTAATCACCCTGTCAGCATCTTAGTCCTCAACCTGCTGTTCAGCCTCTTTGAGACATCTTGTCAAATGTCTCCTGATACTCGTGCAGATTTCATTTGGTCTGATACCTCGTGTCTGTGTTTCTCAAAGTTGCTGAAGAATCCCAGGATATTTTTGAGATGTTACTTTCACAAAAGGTGTGCCTGATCTTCCCCTATAAATTGTACTTATCCACATCTGCATCTGTTCTTCGGTACAGCATCCCGCTGAGCTGTGAGATACGCTTCTGTCAGTTTGTAGTTCCCATATCTCTGCAGGTCAGCATTGCAGTAGCCTCCCTTTAGTCTTCTGGAACTAAGGCAGCTTTAAATGAGTTAACGCATCCTGTTTAATAAGGGAAGTAGCTCTGCCTTGTGACGTTTAGGGCTTCTGGGTGAGACTGCCCATTTCTGGTGATTTGTTACTCTTCAGTTTTTGTTGGACGTGCAACCTCTTCTCTTTGCACTTCAGTTTGAGACAATTCTTTGAAATTAGAATTTTGGCTTGGGAATTCCCAAAGCTCTTCCCTGTTAAACACAATAAAATATTAACATTAATTTTTTTTGGGGGGGGTCTCTCCTTTTTACTTCCACCCTGCTCCCCAGCTCCTTTTATGCTTTGACTATAAACCCTTCGGGCAGTCTGAGTAACTGCTTCACGTGGCAGAAGAAGGTTCATTTCTGTGCCTTTGCAAATTACTACTCGTACTTCTTTTCTAACTTGCCAACTTGTGTTTTTGTTTCACCTGCTGGAGCTCGATTTTTGTTTTCCTTGCTTAGAAACAGCCTCGCTTTTAATAGCTTTATTCTTCTACATTTTAACTGCGTAGGCTTCCTTTTCCTATTCTCAAATGTGTGCTTTGAGCCTCCAGCTTGTATTTTTAAATAGAGGCCACATCACTTGCAGAGAAGTAATTCTTTTTAGCTGTCCTATCTTTTTTTAACACACTTCCTTATTTTTATGAAGTTCCTCTTTCAAATCAAATGTTGCTGTTGATAGATTTTTCTAAATGTTAAACTTCCTTGCAAGTTTAATCTAGCTGTGCTCTGGTTGCCATTGTAGCATAATGTGTTGAACCGTGACCTACTCTTTAGGGCAACCTCCAGAGTTGTTTTTCCCCTTTGGGACTCCTTCGCTCTGGTGGTTGCCTCAGGCTTGTTCTCAGCGTTGTGCCCTACTGGAAGGCTTGCCCATTGTGTGTGGTGGTAATTGAAGGTTCCCGTTGCTGCTGTTTCCTGCCTTTGTAGCCTCTCCAGTTTTTCCCCGTGTATTGGTTAGCGCTGCTGTTCTGGTCAGGTTGATAACAACAGCACTGTGGATCTTACTTGAGCCTCGAGTTCTTGGTCCGTGGGGATTGTGTTCTTTATCTGTATGGTTAAATTGCAGATTCGTGTAGACTAAGCTCTCCCTTAACGTATCACCAGGTCTGACTAGCATGCTGTGTCTTTCCTGACGTTAGCATTCTGCTCCTTGGCTCCTCCTGCTGAGCCCAGTGTGTCTGTACGTGATCCCCTGCTTAGTGCTGGGCAGGACACTTTCCAGGCTGACTTCTTCTACAGGGTGCCAAAGCCCATGTGCCACTGCTTGGGTTTTGTCCTTTTTCTTCACCTTCCCAAACAGTTTGTTCTCTCTCTTCTTCGGTTCCTATTTGTTTGCCACCCAACCCTATCTCAGGCCGTGTCCCTCTTCCTGGCTGCCCTGGGGAGCAGCGTCTCTGACAGTTGAGCTCTCCTTGACGTCTCTCCCAGAGTTCCTCTTGCTGGAGAACGTGGTGCATCACTTCAAGTTTCCCTGCGTGCTTGATCTGAAGATGGGGACCAGACAGCACGGAGATGATGCCTCTGAGGAGAAGGCTGCTCGGCAGATGAAGAAGTGTGAGCAGAGCACTTCTGCCACCTTGGGTGTGCGAGTGTGTGGCATGCAGGTAGGAATCCCCAAGTCTGCAGCGGGTGCTGCACATCCTTTCCCCAGCTCCATTAGAGCTGCTAACTAGTGAGTGTTTTCTGCTGAGTGCTGAGTTAGCCTTCCTCTTCAGGTAGGTACACCAGAGTTCGTGGTATGAGCTTTTTGTTTTCATTTCTAGACCTAGGACAAAGGATTCTTGCAAGGTAGCCTGCTTTATCCAGAGGTGTTCATGGAAAACATGGGGGTTTTCTAAAATAACTGTTCTTCCAGCTTAGCGTTAAGCTAGAATTGCAGTGCCTGGGGGAGGTGTGTTGTTTCTGTCCTAGCATCATCTGACGTTTACTTCTGTACTGTACTGGGACTTAAAATCGTCTCTTGGTGCTACATCTTGAGCACAAGGATTTGCTGCTGGTGCTGTTGCACAATAGAGTTGATCTTTCTCCCCACCAGCAGAAGTATCTTGTAATGCAGATCTCTGCCTGCAGACTCGGAAGCAATGAGGGCCCTGCGTTAATCACATGCCACATCCTAATGGCTCACATACATGGCTCCCGCTGCCAGAGGATTTGTCTGAGCTGCTTTTTAAAAAACTTAGCTTTTTGAGCCTTGGGGTCTGTTGTGGTGTGCTGCTTTGGGGACGCTCACCTGTGGGTGTCATGGGACCAGTGCCGGACCAGTGCCAGCCCAGTGCTTGGACACCCTGGCCATGCACACGTGAGCTGCTTCGGGATTCAGGGAGCTTGCAGAGCTGTTTGCTCGCTCCTGGGTGTGGTGGTGACGTGAGCTCCCTCTGCCCTGTCCGTACAGGCCAGCTTTGGGCTCTCTGTGTGTTGCCTTAGCCTGGCCTTCCCACTTGATGTGTATTTCCTTTGATGTTCTAGGTCTATCAGCTGAACACAGGGCATTACTTATGCAGGAATAAATACTATGGACGCGGTCTTTCCATCGAGGGCTTCCGCAATGCCATCTACCACTATCTCCACAACGGCGTAGAGCTGCGCAAGGACCTCTTTGAGCCTGTCCTCACCAAACTCCGAAGCTTGAAAGCGGTTTTGGAGAGACAGGCCTCCTACCGCTTCTACTCCAGCTCCCTTCTCATCATTTACGATGGGAAGGACAACAGGTCGGGGACGTTTGTGGATATCCGGCCAGAGACGCGCCTGAAGCGAACGGACAGCTCCCTCCCGGAGACCCTTCAGGATGGCGGCAGCACAGAGCCCGACTCCTCGGCCCAGCCCAAGGTGGATGTGCGTATGATTGACTTTGCGCATAGCACCTTCAAAGGCTTCCGTGATGACCCCACTGTGCATGATGGACCTGACATGGGCTATGTATTCGGCCTGGAAAGCCTCATCAACATCATGGAACAGATGCGTGAAGAAAACCAGTAGCCCTGGGCCACAGCCTCTTGTCCTGGTGACTGGAGCCGACAGGACCACCTCCTAGCACAGGAAAAAGCAGACACCTCCATTTTAAAAACAATTATATTGCTCCATTGTTTTTTAAATGTACTTGGATAGAAGAGCTGAGGGGAGGCAGGGTGGAAGAGAGTGCCTCGTGCTGACCAGCTGGTTCTGACCACATTAGCTCTGCCTTCTGGAGGAGGTTCCAGAGATGCCTACGGGGGTGTTGGGTGGCCTGGTTCTTCGCTCCTTGTGTGTGTACTGGAGGGAGGGCCTGGCCTTGGGGCAGAGAAAGCAGGGGAGCGCAGGGCTCTTGGGGGGGTTGGAGCTGGGCTTTGAATAGCCTCCTGTCTAGGGAGCCCCTGGAGGAGCCTACATTTTGAAATTCCCTTAGGTTATGTGGAAAGGGCGCTGGAGTAATAGCCAGCAGCAGGTGAGGGGGAACAGCAGGCATGCTGCTCCGCACGCTAGCTCTGCCCTGGGTTTTGCCGATGGGCCTTGGCTTTCGATGCTGCCTTTTTCTTCTGTTTGGGCACTATGAATAATCAACCCAACTGTGGAAATAAAATGACCAACTGCAGCCCATGGCAGAGCTTGCTGGGGGTGAAGAGATGCTGCACAGCTGGAGCTGTGCTTGAGCTCGGGGCTTGTTCCCGCCAGCACTGGGCCTGACGTGAGGGGCACAGGGCTCTGCCTCCGCCCACTGACCAAGCCCCCCCTCAGCTCGTGAGCTAGCAATAGTACCTGTAGCAGTTACTGTGACCCCAGCCGTGCAGCGGGGTTTTTTCGGACCATTTCACCCCTTCCCATTGTGTGTCGTTGGTCCCACGGGCTCTAGGCGAGGCTCTCCCTGGGGCCGGGGCCTGCGGCCTGAGGCTGCCCTCTGGGGGGGCAGAGGGGGGAGCTGCCCGCCGGGGCTGCCGCCCGCCTCCTCACCAGGGCCGGCGGCGGGGCGAGGAGCGCTGCCCCTCGCCCTCAGCTCCTGCCTGCGCCAGCCTCGGGCCGTGGGGCCGCCGCGTCCCCAGACGAACGCTGTGCTGGGACGGCAGCTGCCCGCCCCCCCCCGCCGCCTGGGCTCCTGCCGCTGTGCCGGCGGCTCCCCGTGCTGAGGGCGTCGCCGTTTGGTGCCGCCCCCCCGCCCTCTGTGCTGCCCCCCGGTTCCCACCCCCGTGTTCGACGGCGTTTCTGCACCTGCCTGGGCGGCGCTGCCTGGTCTGGGCGCGGGGCGGGGCGGGGCGGGGCGGGGCCGGACCCCCCCGGGGCTGTGCGGGCGGCGCGGGGCGGGGGCCGGGGGGCGGGCGGGGGCGGGGCCCGGCGGAGGCTCGGCCCCCGGTGCGCGGGGCCGGGCCCGGCGGTGACGCGGCGGGGCGCGCGGCGCTGACGTGTCGCGGTGCGGGCGCGGGGATGCGGGCGCTGATCCTGGTGGGGGGCTTCGGGACGCGGCTGCGGCCGCTGACGCTGAGCCGGCCCAAGCCGCTGGTGGAGTTCTGCAACAAGGCGCTGCTGCTGCACCAGCTCGAGGCGCTGCGGCAGGCGGGCGTCAGCCGCGTGGTGCTGGCCGTCAGCTACATGTCCGAGGCGCTGGAGGCCGCCATGCGCGAGCAGGAGCAGCGGGTAAGGGCGGGGGGGGCCCCCCGGGCGCCCGCACGGCCCGCGGCGGGGCGGCCCGGCCCTGACCGCTGTGCCCGCAGCTCGGCCTGCGCATCTCGCTGTCGCACGAGAAGGAGCCGCTGGGCACAGGTAGCGCCGGGCGGGGCCGGGGGGGGCTGCGGGCGGGGGCGGGGGCGCGGGCTGGGCTGTCCCGGCGCCGTGCCGCTGCTGACGGGCGGGCAGCGGGGCCGCTGGCGCTGGCCCGGGACCTGCTGGCCGAGGGCGGGGAGCCCTTCTTTGTGCTCAACAGCGACGTGATCTGCGAGTTCCCCTTCGCCGCCCTGGCCCGCTTCCACCGGCAGCACGGCGGGGAGGGCTCGCTGGTGGTGACCCGCGTGGAGGAGCCGGCCAAGTACGGCGTGGTGGTGAGCGAGGCCGACACGGGCCGCATCTGCCGCTTCGTGGAGAAGCCGCGCGTCTTCGTGTCCAACAAGATCAACGCCGGGCTCTACATCTTCAGCCCCGGCATCCTGCGGCGCATCCAGGTAGGGGCCGGGCCGCGGGCTGGGTGCCGGGGGCCGGGACCCCCCCGCTGAGCCCCGCACCCCGTCCCCGCAGCTGCGCCCCACCTCCATCGAGAAGGAGATCTTCCCGGCCATGGCGCAGGAGGGGCAGCTCTACGCCATGGAGCTGCAGGGTAAGGCCCTGCCCGGGCAGGGGGGTGCCGCCCGCACCGCTGCCCCCGCGCCGGGGGCCGTCACCACGGCTCTGTCCCCGCAGGCTTCTGGATGGACATCGGGCAGCCGAAAGACTTTCTCACGGGCATGTGCATGTACCTGCAGGCGCTGCGGGCTCAGCACCCCGAGAAGCTGCACTCGGGGCCCGGTGTCGTAGGGAATGTGCTGGTGGTAAGTGCCAGCCCCCGGCACGCCAGCCCCGGGCACGCTTCACAGGCTCGCTCCGGCTTCCTGCTGCTGTCCTCACCGTGGCCCTCGAGCTGTGCCCTCCCGTCCCCACGCCAGCTCAGCGTTGCAGGCCGTGCAGAGAGCCGTGGCTGCCTCGCAGCCCCGGTGCAGCCTTTCTTCCTTCCAGGACCCCAGCGCCAAGATCGGGGCAAACTGCGTCATTGGCCCCAATGTGACGATCGGGGCTGGCGTGGTGGTGGAGGACGGGGTGCGCATCAAGCGCTGCACAGTGCTGGAGGGGGCCCGCATCCGCTCCCACTCCTGGCTGGAGTCCTGCATTGTGGGCTGGAGCTGCTCCGTGGGGCAGTGGGTGAGGACGTGGGTGCTGCAGGGCCCTGGGGGGATCAGGGGTCTTGCCCTCCTGTCTCCTCCTGCCACCCCAGGCTGTGGCTGAAGGGCAGCTGGGATGTGCCTGCGGGCAGGAGCAGGAGCGTGGCACCGTGCCCTGAACAGGGTCAGGTGTGATGGGGCTCTCTGGGGCAGGTGCGCATGGAGAATGTGACAGTGCTGGGCGAGGACGTCATTGTCAACGACGAGCTCTACCTCAATGGGGCCAACGTGCTGCCGCACAAGTCCATCACCGAGTCTGTACCGGAGCCACGCATCATCATGTAGCAGCCCCCGGTGCGCCCTCCACTCCCGGCTCTGCCTGGATTAAATATTTATACTTCTGTCTACCTCTGAGCATCGTGTGCGCACAGCCCAAGCACCCAGGTCGCTTGCCAGAGCCGGCCTGGCTTCCCCTCCCCATGTCTCAGGGCACCACATAAGGAAGAATAATTTAATGCTGCATTTCATCAAGTCAGCCCCCAGCCAGGGGCAAAGTAACAGAGCCCAAACACACAGCGCCCAGGGCCCAGACACCGCTCACCGCATGCGGGGCTGCTGTGGCGACGAGGCCTCGGGCTCCCCTCCCTGAGAATGACCTGCAGGGCAGGAGAAGGGCGGATGCTGGCCCCAGAGCCTGCTGTCTGCCCCCCCCCGCCCCGAGCCAGCCTCTCCCTGCAGAACCCAGCCGTGCGCTGGGTCCTGGCCTGTCCCCAGGAGGGGGGTTCCCGAGGGAGAAGCCAGTGCGCAGTGCTCAGCTGGGGGAGCCCGAGGTGCGGGGCTGGGTGCTACGAGCTGGCAGGCTTGGTGAAGTCGTCCACACCTGTGATGGTGGCCTTGCAGAAGAAGCAGTCCTTGTTGTTCATCAGGTGCTGGTTGATGCAGGCTCTGGGACAGGAGAGAAGTGTGAGCACCCTTTGCCCCTTAATGGTCCTGGGAGCTGGGGGCATGGGCATGCAGGAGCTACTCACTTGCACGACTTGTGGGAGCAGGGCCTGAAGATGGCTGAGATGGGGTGTGCGTAGCAGATGGGGCAGAGGTCCTCCTCACTGGTGGGCTGGGGAGGGGGCGAGCAGGCAGTTGGCGGTGGCAAAAGCCATGGCACCTCAGAGCTGCATGGCAGCTGTGCCATGGCTGCACCCAAGCAGTGTGGCAACTGCCTTGTGGGGACAGGGACAGGGGGGACTCACCAGCGTGGTGGCAGCGGCCTGCTTGGACTCCTCACTCAGGTGGCTCAGCATCTTGTCCACCTTTGCCAGCTCCTCAGCACTGATGTACTCTGTGTCTGTAGGACCAAAAACGTGTGTTGGGGTGGTGCGTGTATGAGGTGTGTTGTCGTCCCCCCCCGCCCCCCCCCCCCCCCCCAGCCCAGGCTGTCCTGAGGCTGCTGGGTGATGCAGGGGGAATTGTGGCTGCCCTCAGGAAGCAACCAGGACAGGGCTCCTCATGCTAGGGACAGCAGCTGGATGGTTGGGCACACTCCTGCTGCAAAACCAAACCTCCCTGGGCTGAGGCACTGGCTCAGAGAATGCAGCCAAGGGTGCTGCAAGGGGACAAAACTGCCACCAAAAGCAGGCAACAGCCTGGGCATGTCAGGCTGGGGACAGCCCTGGCCTGAGTGCCACTGCTGCGGCCGCACCATGCCCAGGTCAGGAGCGCAGCCCAGGGACCCACGGCCCAGCAGCCCCAGCTCCCCAGCCCGGCGTGTACACTCACATGTGTTCAGGGAGAAATGGCGCTTCTCGGTGGCCGGGGCAGCAGCTGCCAGGGCTGAGGGCTCGGTGTGGCCCAGCAGGTACTGGATGGAGCGCAGCTGGAAGCAGGGGTCTGCCAGCATCACTGCTGTCGCACGCTCAGCCCTGCAAAGGGACATCACAGTCAGGCCGTGCCCCCCCTCCCCACCCCCATCGTGTCCCCACCAGCCTGGCCAAGCCCCTGGCTGCGTCCCTGGGCACAGCACAGCCCGCTGGGTGCTGCAGGAGCTGTGGCTGGCGCTAAGGGCGACTGCAGCAGTGAAGTGGGAGCCCCAGGGTGCCCCAGCCCTCAGGAGTCCCCAGCGCCTGTGCCCATGGGGACAGACCTGGGGCACAGCTGGGCACACGCAGGGCCCCATGCTCCTAGCAGGGACAGCACTTTCAGAGACGGCCGAAGGGCATCCATGCTCCTCCTCCTCCGCCACCACCCTGCTCGGGCGGCCTCCGGGGATCGATACGGTACATTAGCAACATTAGCACTTGCTGAGGCTGCAACCCTCACGCTCAGGTGCCTGGCGCAGGCCTTGGGAGCCGCAGGGTGGCTGAAGCAGCCAGCACTATCCTCACACAGCAAGGGTAAAAGGAGTACAGGCCTTGGTGCCGGGGCATCCCCTGCGCCTTGGGGCCAGCTCACAGCATCCCCAGGGCAAGTGGGTGCCCAGGCTGTGAGGCAGGAGGGAGCGGCCGTGGCTCCCCCGGCCTCAAGCAGCAGTGGGGATAACCAGGACAGGGGAAGGGCACAGAGCAGGACGCGCGTCCCCTCCAGCCACGGGGGGGGGGGGGGGGGGGGGGAGCAAGCCCCCAGCTCTGCTTGGGCACCCGCATCTCCCTCAGGACCCGTCCCTGGCTCTGGCCAGCCCCGTGAAGGGAAAAGCTGGGTGGAGCGCTCGCCTCGCCAGCTCCGACGCTGTCGCAGCCTGAGCCTGCGCTGGGGAGCAGGGGGTTAACGGCAGCTGCAGCAGCCAAATGAGCTTTTTGCTGCCCTAATGGAAACCAATTCCCCAGCCCGGCTCTCCGCTTCCCACTGAAGAGCCCAGGTGCTGGCTAAGGACATTCCTGAGCGTCCTTCGCCGGGCGGCCGCCCCTGCGGGTGGCACCGGGTCCTCCGCGGGGACCCCACCGGGCCCGGCATGACCCCGGGGTGGGTTTGGGGGGGGGGGGGTGAGGGGTCCCTGCCGGCTTGCCCGGGGGCGGCTGCGACGAGAGCAGCGAGGCCCGGCGACCGCGAGCGGGCACGAAGCCGCGGGGGGGGGGTCCCAGCAGCGGCCGAGGGGCGGCCCCGACCCCCCCCGGCGGCAGCGGCCGCGCAGGGCCCGGCCCGCTCGCAGGGCGGCAGGGGCGGGAGGGCCGCGCACCGCCCCCGGCCCCGCGCCGGGACCAATGGGAGCGGGGCCGGCCCCGCGCCGCCGGCGCGTAAATAGCGAGCGGAGCGCGGCGGGCGCCGGGCCGCGGACGGAGCCGCGCGGGGAGGTGCCGGGCGCGGAGGGGCGCGGAGGGGCGCTCGGCGCCGCGGGGACGAGCGGCTCCGGGAGGCGGGCCCCGAGCCCCCCCGGGGCCGCAGGGCACCGCCTCGGTTCCCCCCCCCCCCGGTGCCGGGGAGCCCCCTCCCCCGGGCATCCCGAGCGCAGGTAACGCGGCGGCGGCGCTGCCCGAGCCCCGGCGGCGCTGGGCGGGGGGGCGGGGGGGAGCCGTCGCCCTTGAACTCTTCTCGAGCCCCGCGGCTGGAATCGGGGGGCCGCGAATGCTCGGCGGGGAGCCCCCCCCGTGCCCACACGGCACACGGCGGGGGCCGCGGCGCGCTGCCGCCCGCATCGCCGCCGAGCCCGGCCGTGCCCCGCGCCCGCCCCGAGCACCCCGCGCGGCGCAATGGCCCCGGGGGTGCCCGCGGAGCCGCTGTGGCTGCTGCTGCTCCTCCAGCTGTGCGCCCACGGCCGCGCCTCGCTGCCGGCCCGCAGCTGCCCCGCCGCCTGCATCTGCACCTCGGACCTGCTGAGCTGCAGCCGGCAGACGCTGCAACGCGTGCCCCGGGCGCTGCCGCCCACCGCCACCACGCTGGACCTGAGCCACAACGCCCTCACCCAGCTCCACGACCGCTGGCTGGCCGCTCTGCCGCACCTCGAGGCCCTCCACATGAGCCACAACCAGATCAGGGACCTCTCGCCGCGGGCTTTCCACAACGCCTCGTACCTGCGGCACCTGGACATGTCGTCCAACCACCTGCACGCCGTCGAGACGCACTACTTCGAGGCGCTGGTGAGCTTGGAAGAGCTGCTGCTCTACAACAACCGCATCGCGCGAGTGGATGAAAACGCCTTCGCCAAGCTAAGCGGCCTGAGGAAAGTTTACCTGAGCTGGAACAACCTGACCACCTTCCCCTTCCGCTCCGTGCAGGGGCTGGGCAACTACAGCCTCCGCACGCTGGACCTGTCCTCCAACAGCCTGAGCAGCATCCCCGTGGAGGAGCTGGCAGCTCTGCCCGAAAACATCGGGAACGGCTTGTACCTGCACAACAACCCCGTGAGGTGCAGCTGCCCGCTCTACCTGATGCTCCAGCGGTGGAAGCAGCGAGGCTTCAGCTCCGTGAAGGATTTCTTCGAGGAGCACACCTGCAAGGTGTCCGACACCGTGCCCCGCTCGCTGATTAAGTTCCTCAAGTACAGCCACATGTTCGAGAACTGCTCGGCCGGCCCCGAGGACGTGCGCCCCGTGCCCTTCCCGGTGACCGTGGGCCAGGCCCTCCTGCTCACCTGCAACACCAGCCTGCCCGACGTGGTCACCACCTACATGTGGATCTCACCTCACCACGAGCCCATCAAACACCCGGGGAACAGCAACCGCTCCGTGGAGGTGTACCGCAACGGCAGCCTGAAGATCGCAGCAGCCAAGCCCTGGCACTCGGGGGTCTACGTGTGCTTGGCCATCAGCAGCCCCCACAATTTCAGCAGGATGTGTGAGGTCAACGTGACAGTCCACTACCCCAAGCCAGACGGGGAGACCTTCAGCACTGGCCTCACAACGCTGCTGGGGTGCATAGTGAGCCTGCTGCTCGTGCTCATTTACTTGTATCTCACGCCCTGCCGCTGCCTGCCGTGCTGCAAGAAGCCGGCCCCTCTCAGCCCCCCGCAGGAGTGCAGCGCCCAGTCCTCCATCCTCAGCACCACGCCGCCCGCCACGGACGGGACAAGCCGCAAGGCCAGCGCCAACAAGCACGTGGTCTTCCTCGAGCCCATCCGGGAGGCGCAGAACGGCAAGGTCCGCCTGGCCCTCGGCGAGGATTTCTCCGACCCCAAGCACCCCAAGGTCCTACAGCTCAAGTCGGACTCAGAGTCCATCAGCTCCGTCTTTTCGGACACCCCCATCGTGTCGTAGCAGGGCAGGGCTAGGAGGAGGCTGGTGCCTCCCCAAGAGCTGTTTTCCTCCGTCGCTGCTCAAAGCAGGATCATCGGACACCCCAAGTTCTCAGCTTGACTGCGCCCTGCGAGGGTGACCGGCATTGCCCACGACCGCTTCAGCCACGAGCCCCTCGTGCCCGCCAGCACCCAGCAGGAGCTCCTCGCGTAAGCCACCGGCAACGGCCTCTTTAGCACAAGGGTAACGCTAACGAACCCTGCGCGCCCGAGAAACCCCCGCTTTGTCCTGCAGCCAAACTCCCCGGCAGCGACACAGGGGCTGGATTTCTGCCACGGCCATGGGAACGCGAGGCCCAGCCCAGTGCCATTGCCCTGGGCACCCTCAGCACTGTCCCTGGGGGGCAGCGCCACCGTCCTCTCCCCACCCGCACCAGTCCCCATCTGCGTGCCATGGTCTGGAGCAGGGGCAGTGTGTCCCTGGGGCAAGCCCCCCCCGACACCACCGGGCCCAGCATGCACCCATCAGCTGGGGGGGTTGGGCTGCGTCCCCTTCCCTAAGGCAGCTGTGCAGGGAGGAGGGGGCTTAGCTCCCGGCGAGACGCGCAGCCGAGCAAACAGCGCAAGCTTTTGCTTCTTAACACTCACGAGAAGCTGTAAATAGTAAAGACAGGCATGCACGAGGTGACGTGATGCAGCGCCCCGACCCGCATTGCTCAGAGCTCCCCGTGCCACCAAGGACGATGAGGTCTCATGCACCACCCGCCCTGCTCTGTTTCTCCTTGAGACGGACAAAAGCGCTGCTCAAGCACAGCAAATAGCAGTAATCTAATAAGCCTATCGATAAATGTGAGTGATCTCCTCTCTTGGGTCATAATTCTCTAGTTACATTTGAATAAAAATGCCTATTTTTTTAAGCTCACCCTGGGCTGAGTGTCTCCTTGCCCTTGCAGGGGGGCGGCGGGAGCTGCTGTCCCCCTCGCTGGGCTCTGAGGGGGCCCCTGCGGTTTGCAGCAGGCTGGCAGCCTGCCACGCCGCCAGGCTTGTTCGGGGAGGGGTTAAAAGTTCTGGGGCAGAGCAGAGGTTCCCCCCTGCTCGGTGACGCTGGGGAGGTGGGGAGGGAGCAGCACCAAGTGCCACAAGGGCACACGAGGGACAAGCAGGACTGAAACGCGTGGGAGCGGCACCGTCAGGAGCGCAGCTCGGGGGCAGGCTGGCCCTGTCCTGGGCTGAGTCCTGACCCCCTCCGCGGGCGCAGGTGCCCACCCGGCCAGGCAGAGCCGCGCCGCTTTCCCCTGTGCCTCTGCCCTCGCCACAACCCTCCCAGCCCCTGCTGCAGCTCCCATCTCCCCTCGGCCGCTTCCATCGCCGCTGAGGCCACCCCCTCCCAGTTTCTCCCCCTCCCGCCGGGACTGGGGGACCACATCTGGACACGGGGGGGGGAAGCAGAGGGACAGCAGCGTCCCTCCATCTGCCAGCCACCACCACCCCTCGGCAGCCAGGAGGCGAGCACACAGCTGTTGCCAGTCCTCCAACTTTTTCAGCAATGAAACAAGCAGCCTTTTTTTTTTTTTTTTTCCCCCAGAAAAAAAGCCAACTGTGCCCAAAGTGCTCACCAGAAGCTCCCCACCTCTGCGAGGACGGGGAGGGTTTGGGAGAGCAGCTGTCCTGAGACGGCCGCAGCGCCGCTGGCCTCCCGACACCGACCTGACCTGGCGCGGCCGCATGTGCTACGTGCCCAGCTGCTGCCAGCCCCCGCGGCCGCTGCTCTGCGTGAGGGACGGGGAGGGACGGGCGCCGCCAGCCCATGCCCTCGCTCCCCGCGCCTGCCCTGTCGCCTCCTGTTAGCACAGAGCCACCGACGAGCCTGGGACGCCGAGGCGGTTGTGCCGGGGTGCTGCCGGGGCTGCGAGGTGCTTCAGCGCCGGGTGGGTGGGTAAGCGGCGCCCTGTCCCTTGGGGACAGAGGCAAGGTGATGGCACAGCCTGGCTTTGTTCCAAGGCGGGGATGGCACCGAGGAGGAGCTGGATTTGCCCCCCTCAGTTTCTGGGATGGGCTCTTTATTTGGGAAGCTTAATCTGCTTGTGCTTTGTTTGGGCAAAACCATCCCCTGCCGAGGGATTCAACTTCTGCTGCAGGAAAGCAGCACTGCTGATGCTTTACCTGCCGTTGTTGCCTCAGAGCCTGGAAAAACCATCCTAGAGAGGTGCTACAATGAGGGGATGCGATCCTTCACCCTGGCAGGGCTCCCGGGAACCTCCGAAAAGCAGTGCTGAGGAAGGGCCGCGAGGCAGTCCAACCTGCACCAGAGCACAGCTCCCACCGGGATGGTGCCAGCCCACGCGGGGCAGCGCAATGCGCTCATGGGCTGCGGCTCAGCACCCTGAAGGGCAAGGGGGAGCGCTGGTCAAGTCCAGCCCCTCCATGAGACCTTCTGTTGCCATCCTTGTAGGCCTTGTCCCAAAGCTTCCCGCTCCCCTGTGCTACCAGCAGCAGCGCAGGCACTGGTGCTCCTGCAAACCTGTACCCTCGGCTGAGCTAACGCTCAGGGAAAGCCCAGGCTCACAGGAGTGTAAGGAAAGCTCCCAAGGGCCTGTCCGAGGCTACAGCAGCCAAGAGAAGCCGGGGAGAGCTCATCAAGGCCGGCTGCAGTTGGTCTCACCCTGCAGGAAGGCTGAGCCCCACTGTGCCAGGACAGCACAGCCACAGCTTGTATCAGCACCGCTCCCAAGGGCGCCTTTCCTGGGAAAATCCTACCGCTGGTTCACACTTCTGTGATGCCTGGAAAGGACCAAGGACGTCTGAACTCTCAGAGCAGTTCATTAAGCAGCTTGAAAGGCAAATCTCAGCAAGGACAAACGTAGCCACAAGCACGGCCTCCCTGACAGGCGGGAGTTGGAAACGTACTGGCCATTCCCCGAGGAATTCACCGTCCTCTCCCGGCAGCCCTCTGCAACGTTACAGCTCCGGCTCGCTGCCAGCCGCCGGCCTCTCGCTCCTTGACTCTGCGAGGTGAAGGGACGGGGCTGCACAAAGCACGGCGCCCCCCGGCACCTGCGCCCGTGGGAACGAAGGAGCAGGCTCCAGCACTGTCTCCCCTGGCACTTCCCAGCTCAGCACCTCAGGCACTTCCCTCCTGTCCTCCTGGGCTGGCCACACGATCTGCAGAGCTGGAGCTGGAGCCTTGCCTTACGACGTTCCTGGTTTCCCAAAGAGATGCGGGCAGCAAAGCCTGGTGCTCGGCAGCACGACGCCTGTGCCCACCAGCCCTGGGGGGCTGGGGAGATCGCAGCCTTTGCGTCCTGCTGCCCAGGACACGGTGTGTGGAGCTGGCGGCTTGTAAAAGCAGCACGGTCCCCAGCCTCCTTTTCCAGCCACGACACCTAGGTGTGACCCAGTCATGCTGCTGTGCTCCGGCTCCTGCCCCCCCCCCCGCCCCCGACACACTACACCCAGCAAGACCTGGGTACCGCTCCTGAGTTTTTAGGGCAAGGTAGCAAGGGCTCCTGCGGTCTGAGGGATGCGGGAAATGTCTCCTCCTGCACCTCACTTCCACTACAACCCTGGCATCATCAGAAGTGTTGAAGGAGCATGAGCATCTAGGAAGTGATCAGTAACTACCGGGCTGCAGAGAAATGCCACGTGCAGAGGGGAGCAGCCCCTTGGGTACCCCAGCATCCGAGCAGGCGGCCAGGCTGCATTTAGGAACCTGCAGACTGGGATCTTCTGTGTCTTTTTTAATGAGGGCAACCCAAAAGCCACCTAGAAATTGCACAAAGCCTTCTTAACCTGCCTCCACCATGTGACCTCGTGCCTGCTCACCTTCTCCCCCACCGAAGTGTGAGGGCTGCCCTGGGAACCTCTCCGTCTCCTCCTTCCTGCCTGTCCAGCCCTCTGCACCCACCTGCCTGGTGCAAAGGAGAAGCAGCAGCCATCCAGCCTGAATGAGCCCAACACCAGTCAGCTCAGTGCCACACCTCCCGGCAGCTCCCACTGGCCCGTGCTCAGCATCCCAGTGTCACAGCACGGTTGCTTCTGGTCCAGGATCCCCGTCCTGCGCTCCACTGGCAGGCACAGCCGTCCTCCTGGTGCCCACAGTGCTCTTCCCTCTGTCCTCTCCACCTTTTGGGCGGTAATCCCTGGGAGATGCACCTTGAAGGCAGCTTCTTTAGAAGCTGCACCGCAGACAAGTTTGCCGACTCCTTGCCCGTGTCCCAGCCCTGCACGCCACAAGCCCTGACCCCACAGAGCGCATCCCCCTCATGCAGGGCCCAGCAGCCAAACCTTCGGGCCTCGCCCCCTTCCCATATCGCTCGCTCTCACCAGGATCATTACCCAAGCTCTGGCCAGCACTGCTCCATTAGCTCGCTCCAAAGGAGGCTTAATAGAAAATCTGCTCAATTATTTAGCAGACAAACAGGGGGGATGATACCGGCTGAAGGCAGCCAGGGTCTCTGGCGTGGGCTCAGCGATTCAGACCAGCTCCTGGCTCAGCCTGCCAGATCCTCCTTTCCCTCTCCTCCCCGTGAGAACAAGGCACGTCGTTAGGGCCTGGCGAAACAGGGAGCAGCAGGCATCCCTGCGTCAGCCCCCCCAGGCACCGAGCCTGCCCCTCGGCCAGGACGCCACGGTCAGACGTGGGCGATGCGCGCCAGGGAGGAAGCGGAGAGCGGCACGGAGGCCTGAGCAGCCCTGCAGCAGCCTCGCAGAGGCCCAGGCTGTCTCGAACCGAGGAGCTGTTGCCTGTTTAGGAGACAGCCAGGCTGTGCCGCGCTCTCCTGCTGAAGAGGCTGAGCGCCCTCCCAGCAAGCCCTCGAGGGCAGGCCGCTGCTTTGCTGGGAACACGGGTCTATCAGCACGCCCCTGTCGTGGGAACCAGAAGACCCTCTGCCAACAGACCCTGGCTGGAGCTAGCAGCCTCGCAGGCTGTGCCCTGCACTACTGTTCCTCTGCCCCCGTTCGTGAGACTCATTCCAGCCCGTGGCTGAGCCAAGCCATGAAATCCTCAGGCTCTGCTCTTGGCCAAGCCATCTGCTCTCTAAGGATGCTCTGCTGTCAGTGAAAGGTTTCCCTCTCCACCCTCCAGCCCCAGCAAGCATTCGGGAGCTGCGGCAGCCGACCCCTGGAGGCTTGATGGAGATGGGTGCCCACGGATGGGGTGGGCGCCGAAGTTTCGGCTCCCCACGAGCAGCACCAGTGCTGCCGGCCCCGACGAGGAACGCCTTTCTTCCCTCCCAAAAGCCCAGCCCGCTCTATGCACAGACTAACGCATGCGATGTATCAATTGTCTCATCACATCCCAGCCTGGGCAATGTTCCCTACCCTTGTGCTTAATGGCTCTTTTTGTGCCAGGAGCCCGTAATAGGAGGACTTGATGCCTGGCTGAGCGTCCTGTGCTGGGCAAGGAGCAGCTGAGGCATCAGACTGCATCCTGATAACACGGCTGGATGAGTCTGCATTTGGGGGGGGCCCCGGCTGGCACCAGGCAGGGCCCCAGCTCTCATTACTCCTGCCCTTCCCCTGCTCCACTCCCAGAGGAATCTGTGCTCGCTGTCCCAGGGCAAAGCCTCCAGCCAAGTGCCTGGTCCAGGGTCAGCTTGCTTCCACGGCTGGGTTAGAGGCAACCAGAAAAAACACCCAAGCCACAAAAGTCATTTGAGTTACTGTTCCTTGTCCTCATCCTCTAGGGCACAGCCTCCCTGCAACGAACTAGTCAGGTTAACACCTGGTGTCGTAGGTAATTCCCAAAGAGAAGTTCCTCTAAGCAAATTCACATCGTATAATCGCTCTCTGTTAATGATTGCTGGAAAGCTGGGAGTTGCCAAATGGGACCTGGAAGAGATTCCTACCTGCTTCTAGTTCTGCCCAGGCAGAGTGCTTCTGCAGGAGCAGAAATGCCCATCCTGTTACTCTTTTTTCTTTTTCTGTTGCTCTCGGTGTAGTGAGCAATGTCTCCTCTTGACTTCATGTAAAATGTGTCTGATCTGCAGAGCCCAGTTACACCTGGGACCCTTTAAGTGACTTCCTGCAGCAACGTGACCCGTGGCAATCACCTCCTGCTTTCCCTTCGCTGTGAGTCACCCTGCCCGTGGTTACGCGGAGCTCTGCCACCAGGCTGCCCGTCTCCTCTGCGTTGGTAGCGATGGGGGTCTCCAAGCTGCTCAGCCTTGGTACTTCTGTGTCTTGACTGACCTAAACGGCCTCCCTGCAATGTCTGCCTGCCCTTTATAGATCAGTGGCAGATCAAACCTCAGATTTAGTGCTGGGCTTTGCAAAATCACGCAGAAGCATCTTGTTTTATAGAATTTTTTTCCTAGGCTTCCTCCAGTCTCATCTCGTGTTTCTCCTGCTCAGCCAGGCCCACCGTAAGGCCGTGTTACTCTGCCTGCATCACCCCGCTACTTCTCATTTATTTCTGCTTTCCAGTGCCCACGGAGGTGACTGCAAAACCCTTGGTGATCAGCCAGAGATTTGCCACTTCCCAGCTGCACAGCAGGATACTGCATCTCTGGTTTGTCACCACGCAGCCAGCCGCTGTCCAGCCCCTGCGGACACCGCTAGCACACAGGGGACAGTGGCACTTGGCAGCGTACAGCCCCTGTGACACCAGCTTCCCAGCTGTCACCGACCCAAAGCACGATTGGCTTTTCAGGTAAGGGAGACACAAGCTGGAAGATTTTTGTTTCCCCAGGACTCCCTGCAGGCTGGGAAGGATGTGATCTTCATCCCACTGCCGTCTTCTCAGTGCTTTTTAGAGTCTGCTGAACTGAAGACCAGGGAAAGAACTTTTATCCCTGTCATCTGGCCTGGGACAGATGTTCAAGGGACAGGAAGTCCAGGGAAGGATTTCTCGTCCTGCCAGGCATACAGGGAGCTGCTTAATCACATCTTCTCCTTCCTTCCAGGAGGAAGTAACCAGTTGTGGCATCAGATTTGTGACATTCGCCTTTTCCATGCAGCAGGATTCTGAGGGCGAGCAAAATACACCCACACCCCCAGTCCAGCAAAGCCACTGCTCAGTGACCTTGTGCTAAGCACTTGGCACTGTCATCCTTGGGGCTGTGTGACTGGTGCAGCAGCCACGGGAGGCAGGGTATAATTAGATGTATTTGTGTACATCTTTGAGTCCTTGAGAGAAGAAGCTGAAAGACTGGCTGCAGGGCTGAGCCGCTCAGCCAGATGGGGCTCTGCTCTCTGCAAAGCCAGAGACTATCATGTTCTCCCAGTGTGAAAACAAGCAGGATGTGCAGTGCAGGCAGGAGAGCCCCTTCTCCTACAGCATCCTACAGAGCACAGTGGCAGGGCGACACTGGGAGAGAGCAAAGACAGGGCTGCTGAGTGTAGCAGCATGAGCTTTTTTTCAGGGCTCGGTGCAAGCAGGAACAGTATGCAAGCACACACAAACCAGCAGTCTGAGCTGAGCCATGGCTTCCCTGAGAACATTTTCAGCGAGGATGTGTGGAAGCTGTCCTGCTCCCAACCACAGACAAGGCCATTGGTGTGTTGAACACAGAGATGTCCTTTGATAAGGAAAAGTTTGCCTAAAAAAGGGTAGCAGACAGTGACCCCACCCTGCTGGAAGTACAATTTCCTGAGAAACCACCTCAGTTACAGAGCAGGGGTTTAAAACACAACGGCTTCTGCCTGCTCCAAGCACATCTTCCTCTCCTCACCACGCAAATATATTGCTCCCGTAACGTCACCTATGACACAGACTACCGCAGTTACCCAAAACAATGCCATGTGCAGTGATGCTGTGCTTCAGAAAGCAAATCCACTCACCCCTGAACATCGGTGTCCACAAGCAGTCGGACCAGTATTCCCGTCACAGCCACAAGAATTGGGTAATGGTCCACACTCTCCAACCCTGTGGAAGCAAAAGAGAAAGATGGAACCACACAACAGACAGGACAGGGCTGCACCACTGCCCTAAGACTTGGTGGCAGAACAGTCCAGGATGCAGGGGTTGTGGCTTTGGCTCTCCAGCGGCCTGCAGGGTGACCTGGGCTCCCCCCATGACAGGAGGTTTTCCCACTAATGTGAGCTACAGGCTTGGGCACTGCCCTCACAATGGAGCATCCCTGCCTCTTCCAAGCGTCGGGATGGGAAGGAAATCTGTCCCCTGCTAAGCAGGAAGGGAAATGTAGGATGCCTGTAACATAGCACCTGGAGCCAGGTTCTGCTAACAGGCAAAACTCAGTCACCTCCAGGAGAAAGAGGACGGCTGACATCGGTGAGAACAGCTTGCTCCAGCAATTCGGTGCACCCTTTACTTGATGCAAAGCACAGGAACCAAGTCTGCTACCTAAACTGAAATCTGTCCATGGCTTTGAGCCTTTCAGCCAGCTCCAGTCTAACCCGTGTCAGGTGTTCCTCTCCACCGAGACACCTGCCAGCAGTGCAGCACAGCTGCCACCTCTGCTGCAGACAGCCAGACCCACACATCAGCTGCCTGCAAGGACAGCGGGCCTGGGGGGAACCAGGGCTGCTGGGGAGCCAGGGGGGCAGGCAGAGGCTGGAGGCCTCGGAAGAGCATCAGTGCTCACGTCACCTGGAGGATGCACGTGTCTTCTGGAGACAGCACTTCTGCGGCAATCCATCTGACATGACAGGCTCCCCAGCTGGGGATGTGGCAGGCCTGAGGTCTGATCACACACACCCTGCAAAGACTTTGGCCATAAGCCACCCCCTTCCCAGGGGCACTTCTCCAGCATGTTTTCAGCAGAGGGAAGGGACGGAGAGCTGATGCGTGGACTCACCTGGCAAACGGAGGTTGACCACTCTGTCAAACAAGTTCCTTTCAGCTGTCACACGATTCAGAACCTGGTTCAAGAGCTGCGTAGGGAAAAGCAGAGAGCGTTTGTATTTTCTGGATGGGTCTTCCTGTGAGCAGCATTCAAAGAGCATGCTTTGGAGCAGCACAGCTTACTAACATAGTGCCTGGGAGCTGATGGGTGCTGCACGGGCACCTACTCTGCTGATGGACGGCACGTGATAGAGACAGGGTTAATAAAAACTTTTAGAACTAACACATGCCTCTTTTTACAGCTCCTAAATCTCAAACCTGAGCTGAACAGCTCCGCAATATGCTTCTTTCAGAGCCCCAACAGCGGGAGCATCAGCTGACACTGGCTGTCATGACCTGACACAGCCTGGAGAAACCGCGTGGCTGCACGTGCACATTGTGGTCCCATAAGAAAGGCTGAGCAAGGGGCTGGTCAGGGCTCCCTTCTCTGGCCACACAAGCTTGCAGCACAGTCCTAGCCTGGCCCTGGCACAGAGGAAGGCAGCACCACATCACAGTGGTTCTACTGCACCCAAACCTCACAGGGAAGAGTCAGCCTGAGGTCAAGACACCCGAATCTCGGCATCTTACACCTAAATCTGAATCCCACCTACAGATGCCAAGCTAATTCTGTGGATACAGCTCTTGGGAAGCAGAAGGTACTGCCACAGACCATGAAGAACAAACTGGCAGCTGCTGCTGGGCAAAGCAGTGTCAGCGGGGTGGAGATGGCAGCAGGATGGACCTACCAGCCCTGGAGCACAGGAAGAGCACAGAAAGCAATGCACTTCTCTGCTTGACAGAGCATCACCACAGGCTGAGATTTCTGCACTGAAGGAATCAACTGCAAAGGCACTTAATTAGCCGCCATTAGCTCTCACTCAACCCCCAGTGGGATGAGCAGGGACTGCTCCAGGCCTGACACAACTGCTGCAAGCTGTGCACAGTCTCTGTGCACAGCATCCCGCTTCCTGCCCCCCCGCACGCACAAGGAGCTGAAAGCTGCACCCTTTGTATGGGCACACTCCATGGTGGGGCACAGCCTCACGGGGACACCAGGACAAGAGGGGGATGCTGCAGAACTCCGCTCTGCTTGGCTCTTCCCCAGATTGCCCCAACTATGCGCTAAGGGCCACTTCAGAGGACGCTTCTTCGCACTTTGCAGAAGGATGGTACCTGGGCAAGCCTCCGAAGCAGCAGCTCTGACGATGGGCGATTCCAGTCCAGAAAGATCTCGGGGGCCAGCGTGACGGTCATTTCCAGCACCCTGAGCAAGCTCACCGACAGGTCGAAGCACGTGGCACACACCTTCAGCTGGCGGCTGTCCACAAAGTTTCTCTCCAAGCGCTCCGCTGCCTGCTGGATCTACCAAGCAAGAGAGAGAGCTCACCAAGGTGCCTCTTCCCAAAAGAAGGGCCACGACCCCCCCTCCAGCTTGGCTCCCGTGTGTGCCAGGGAACTGCTGCACTCCCAGCCCTGAGAGTAGAGTCCTGAACCTTGCTTGGTGCAGGACACGGGCATGCCTCAGGTGCTGACCACGCAGCCCCAGGAAGGCACACTCACCTCCTGAATCATGCCGATGAACTCGGAGAAAGCCCAGTTCAGCTGGTTGAGGACGCTGTTGAGGAAGCTGGGGGCCAGGTCACGGTCGCTGCGGAGCAGGTCTGCCATGTGCCTCTGCAGCAAGGTGGAGGGGCACGGCTCTGAAAGCAGACACAGCTTCAGTGGCCTGCACCCAGAGCGGCCACGGGTCTGGGGCAAGAGCAGGTAGGAGCTTGCTCCTGGGCTCGTTAAATATTGGCTTGTGTCTTACTGTAAGACAGTAAATGGAGATGGCAGGGTGCTGGGAGGCCGGGCACGACGACTGTGCTGAGCAGCGATCTCGCCTGCTGGGCCTCTGAGCGCTTTTTTGCAATGCCAGCCTGAATTAAGCAGGGACCAGCCCCGCGTGCTTGCTGCTGCCCACGTGCACAGCGCGATGCCCCAGAGCCCCGCAGCCTCGTGCTTGGCTCTGGAGGGTCGCCTCAACTTTAATTGCTCCCGATAGCAGCGTGGCAGCAGCTGCCCAGAGCCAACACCTGCCAAACCCCACTCCTGGGAGGCTTCTGCCTGGTGCTGAGCCGTGCCCTCGGCAGGGCTGCCCACGCTGCCCGGCCAGGTTCAGGAGCACTGACACCGCAGCATCCAGGGGAACCAGCTGTGCTGTGAATGTAAAAGGTCCTTGGGGCGGCATCCTGCTCGAAAGGCCAGCACAGGGGCAAAGGAAACACGGGGCAACCTCCAGCACATCGCTGGGGGTTGAGCAGCAAGGTGTAACTACAGGCAGACTGCTAGCTGGGAACAGCAAAGCCAGGGAGAAATGGCAGGAGACAAGTAGAGATCATCACCTCCGCCAGGAACAGAATAAACTGCTCTGTACACTCCCACTCCTAAGTACGAGATTCTGGTGTGATGGGGACACGTGCCGATGTCTGAGTGCTTATGCTCCAGGCAGGCCAGCACCCTGGCTTTGATCCTGGCTCAAAGCACATCTTTGGGAAGGATTTCATCAGACAAACATCTTTAATGTCCTATGCCCACGCTGTGGTACTTTCCCAGCCCTTGGCAACGTGTGGCTCCGGGGCTGCCTTTTATGTACTCAGCGATCCCAAGCGGCTTTCCTGCTCAGGGTCCCCCTGAAGCTATGCAAGCCTTTGGCATGGAACGTGTCCCAGAGCAACATTTTACAGTATAATTGTGTGTGGCAGGAAGAATTCTAATTTGAGCTTGGCTCCTGCCCTCTTTATTTGATAATATTTCTTCTTTGCTGCCCCCTCCTTCTGCTGGGAGAGGCAGAGATGCTGCTCTCCATTTGCTTCCTCCAGCTAGCCCTGATTTCACAGACCTTCACAGCAGCCCAAATCACTCCTTCCAAACAGGAACACCTCCAGCCTAGGCAGTTTCTCCTATAGAAACTGTCACGTCTTTGTCCCCTTTGCCATCCCTCCCTGACCCTTGCCAGGTGTCCCAGATTTTCTTTGGAGAGGTGGAATCAGAAGCTCTGGCAGCATGCAAACCGCAAATGCAGGGCAGATTTGCAGGAAGGCATTGTGTGGTTTTGCTTCCTTCTATTCTCCTTTCCTTGTAATTGCTGTTGTGTAATTTGTTCCTTTGACTACGCATCAAGATGCGTTTTGTTGTTGTTGTTTGTTTGTTTGTTTTCCCCTCCGAAAGATCAAACTAGGATTGCAGTTTGAGGATAACCCTTCTGTAAGAATTTATAGTTCAAGATCCTCAGGAACCTGCTGGTTGCAAGGTGCAAGCAGAGAAGCCCAGGAGTCAGTACTGGAGCCCACTGGGTTTTCTTCCCCGTCAGCGACAGAGGCTGGCACGCAGCACGTCCTTAGCAAATCCGCAGATGACACTAAACAAGGGGATTTGTCTGACGTGCGAGGCATCCTGAGAACCTTGAGGGCTGGGGCAAAAAAAACCTTGTCACATTCAATAAGAAGCACAAAATCCTGGATCTGCGGATACCAGCCCTGGCTGGGAACCAGGGGGCTGGGCACCGTTCTGCAGGGGGGCTGGGGAAGATACCAGCTCAGACAGGGGACAGCTGAAGGCTTTTGCTACAACTGAGAGGTGGGTGACGGTGGGAGGATGTGCTCAGAAGATCAAGAGAAGGCGCTGCCCCTCCGAGCGGCCCTGGGGAGGTCACACCTGGCACAGAGCGGCTCCTTCCTCAGGATGGCGCAGGGACAGGCCCCAGGGAGATCTCCAGCCTCGGGGGCTGGACAAAGCCCCAGCCACCTGGATCTAGTGCCAGCCACAGCCCTCATCTGAGCAGAGGCCGGGCCACATGCCACCAGGACCTTTCCCACAGACACCTGCGATCTTCAACTTTGTCTCTACAGGCCCAGCTTGCAGCCCACTTTTAAACCCCATTTTTCCTTTGCATTCACTGTTCCGCCTCTGGTTATGCTGAATTTCACCTCCATTTTCTCTCCCAGTCCCTCAGAAGAGGAAGGTTATTTTGCAGGGCTGGCATTTTTGGTCTTTGCTTTTTTCCTAGCCTCCCCTAAATGTATAAAAAGTGTTTTTTAATAACTGCTGACATATTAGCCCCCCTCCAGCCTTCAAGTACTGAAGCAGTTTTAGGCAACAACCATCAGCCCTCGTGGATGAGCTCTGGGGGTTGTTCCATTGGCCTGCCACCAAAGCCTCTTTTACTGACATTTCAAGTCAAGACAGATCTCCAAATGAAGCGCCCAGCCAAAGCCTACCTCATTTGAAGGCAGCTTTGGTTTTCTGAAGGATGCTTTTCTGCTTGTAATAACCTGCTTTATCCTGACTTTTAGCCAATGACTGTTTCCTCATGGTCTTTTTCCAATAAGTGGTGTGAATTTGCTCCAAGCATCCAATTCCAGGTTCTTAAATGCTTTCCTCGCTGCTAGCAAAGACTATGCCAGTCTGTAAAAGCATTAAAAAGCGGTGCCTCTTGTCAAACCTCTCCGCAGTTATGTAGGGTTTTTTTTTAAGGTTTTAAGCTACCACTAGGAGAAGGGGCACTAAATTGGCCTTTGCTGCTCCTAGGAGGATTGTGAGTCTTAAATACACTGTGAGCGCTGCTGCTCTTTGCAAGCAAGGTAAGAGACCTGCCCTTGGCCATAGCAAGAGTAGCTTCTTCCTCTGCATGCGTTGCGAGATCGGGGTCTCCACAGGGCAATCATTAATGGTATCTAGAAACCTAACTCCGTGTTAGACCCTGGTGCTGTGCTCACCCCCGTTTACAAGTTCACCTTTACCGAGGCATTTCCTCCCTCACATCCCAGTCAGCATCACTATCCTGGGTATTAACACTGACTTTGTGTTTGCCAGTTTTTTGAGAGGAATGTCAGCATATAAGGAGTCTACGGCTCCTTGTTGATGTGGTTACTTTCTTGATCTCGGCAAGAGTACGTCATTAGTATTTCTAAAACTTGTAACTCCTTAATAGAAAAGGCACTCAGTCTTGGCTTAGCCATCATTACGGCAGATAAAGACCAGTCATTGGAACAGAAATCAGTGGTTTTCCAAGGCCAGAAATTATGACCTCAATGCATTTAATGTGGGCAACAGAGCATGGCTCCGAGCGGTTACGGATACATCTGATGTTTCCACAACAGAAACTTCCCCACAGAAATATGAGTGAAGCAGCTGGAGGAGAAAAAGCAAAGATCTAGGTGGGGGAAAAACAGTGAATAAAAACACTGAGCTCTTTGAAAAGATTATTAGGCAGCCAGAGAGCCCCAGTGCTACAGCAGACACTTCAGTTAGAAGGTTCACCGAGGCCAGGATGAAGCAAAGACGTAAGTTAAAATGCAAAAAACAAAGTGAACATAAACAAACATAGCCAGCAGTCAAAGAAAACAAGGAGAAAAGAGGTAATAGAAAGAAAAGATATAAATGAAACATCTGTGACAAACCTGGCTATACATCCGTTTCCTTAACTGGAGGAAAATATTACAACAGAATTATTTTTAAAACTAGTAATGGGAGAAAGTCAAACAGTAGTTGAGGCCCATTAACAGATAGAGTTAAAAATTAATAAAGCAGACAAAGTGGAAGCGTTCAATAAGTGTAGATAGTTGTAAAGAAGCAGGGTCGTGTACTTTCATCACAGGAAGATAATTATGTACTTTATAGTTTGCTAATGACTCTGGAAGATTTATAACAGGGCCATTTGTGAGACTCCCTGGCCAGCAGACCAAGTGACGTACGTGTGGGGGCTCCGAATGCTGCAGCACTTACAGCAGAGCTGGGAACACAGAGGAGGAAAGCCCCAAATGGTCCAGATTCGGAAGCAAAGCAGTTCCACCCAGCATTAATCTGAGTTTTCAAAAGGATCCAGATGTAAATGCGAAACAGCTGCTGCTCGGTGGCTGCCACGCTCGTAGAATAACCGCGACAACGGTAAGCCAGCAACCCCCACCACCGGTAAATTGGGTCCCTTCAAAGAAGCATTTACATAGGACCAAAAGAAACATTGGTAGGGTGAGGCAGGAGGAAAGCAAACTGCATTCAGGGAATGAGATGTCAAAAAGGTCAGACGCAAGGCATGGTGAAGCCCTAGTGCACGCCTGGGACTCCCGCATGCCTCCAAAGCGAAGTGCTGGCAAACAGGCTAATGCAAGCGCTGGCTCCGTGACCAGCACGTAAGGGAGTTGTTCTACCCAGCACGACACTGGCAATGCTGGGGCTGTTAGGAAAAAAAAAAAAAAAAAGTAAAGAGTGAACACAGGGGCTTGCAGGAGAATAAAAAAGCCTTCCTGAACGAGACAGAGGCTGCACTTTTTTTCCCCCACCACCATTTAGAAGGGCAAAGAAGTGAGCTTCCTTTGGTACATAAACACTTTTGAGGGAGCAAATGTTGTAATATAAACCCAGCAGAGAAAGGCAGAAGGAGCAGCAGGAGATGTACGCTCCCATCAGGAAAATATCACGGATTTATTTCTGAGGCTGAGGAACTACCACTGGAAGGGTTTGGCCAGTTAAACTAACACAGGACGATTCTTTTGGTGTTGTCAGATAGACAGGGTTTCATCCTGGAAGACCTCTAGCTTAGACAATCTGCTGAGGTGAGGGGACGTGGGCGAATCCCCTGGGGCGCCCCGTGCAGCAGTGCAGCTCAGTGATCTCATGGTCCCGCTCGCCCACCCGCCACCACCTGACAGATGTGTGGGCAGAAGGCCTGGGGCAGGGGGCTGCAGGCCGAAGGCACCCTGCAGCTCAGTGCCAGCAGTAAAGGCTGGGCCTGGCACGGCTGTGTGCGCCTTAGCAGCACCCGGCCTTGCTTCCAAGCCCCAGGTGGTGCTTCCCAAAGGCAGCAGCTGCCTGAAAGCAAAGCCAGTGGCGGCCCCCAGGACTGCCCCTGCCAGGAGCCGAACCCGAGGCTGAGCCCTGGCTGCTCGGGAGCTGTGCACTGCTGCCCAAGAACAACCCAGGGAGCGAGCAGGACGACACGCAGCCTTGCTGAGCCTGTTCCCCTCTCTGGGCTAACACAGGCAACCATCTCGTTGCAGGGGTGTTCGCCATCAGTGGGAATGGGTAACATGCAGGGCAGAGCAGCCGGTGCTCTGCATTTCTCAAAGATACCGAGAGACAGCCAGCACGCCTCTGTCACCTGCCCAGAGTCCTTCAAGGAAGCATCCCCAGTGCAGGATGAGGCTGGAGCACTAGAGAAGAGGCATTTGCAAAAGCTCCCTTCAGACTGGCCTGCAGAAGCAGACCCAGACAAAAAAATTTTTTTTGGCTCAGACGTTTGTCCTTTTTGTCCCTGCCAACGCTCAAATTGCAACAAGGTGAAGACTGATGGGTGTGAAGGCATCTCCTCCTCCTTTCCCGGGCAGCACCTCAAGGACACCTCTGAGTCCCATGTCCCTCTTCAATTAAATCAGCATTCATTATTGATTCAGTTGCACCTTAAAATAGCAGCCCCAGGATCGAGTCCCCAGTAGCCTGCCCAGCCCACTCCAGGCTCAGACTGCGTGGAGCCATCTGGAGATGGATTTAGAGAGGTCTCGAAAACTGAGGAACTTTGATCCTGCCCAAAAACTTCCCTGGGTGGGGGGGGGTCTCAATGACCACTCTGTAGCACTGACGGCAGCTACCTGGGGGCTTGCTTGTGCAGTTAGAGGGTGCGGGACAGTCCCGAGGTCCCTGCCACATGTACCAGGGCTTCCCCATTGTCCTCCGAGGATGGGAGGAACCCAAGGCTGGCACAGCCTGCAGCAAGGCAGAGCTGCGTGATGCAGCCTCAGAATCTGCCATGTGGATGCCAGCCTCCCTGCCATCTCCCGGGGCTGTAACTGAGAAAAGAGATCCTCGTGTGAACCCCTGTGCCCCCCAAAAGAAGATTCTCTCTACGTGAAACAAGGGAAGGAGGGAGCTCTCTAAAAGCTACTTCACCAGACAAGAGAGGATCACACACCAAACTTACTCTGGAAACTAGCAACAGAGAGATCTCCTGGGCACCCAGAGGCAGGAGAGAGAAAGAGAACAAGAGTGCCATTAGAACAGGAATAGGCAGCTCTCCCCACCAGAAGGGGCTTCCAGCACATCTCCACATGCCCACATCAGGCTGCAGCATCCTCTGTCCCCCATCCCTAAGCGGCTCTCCAGGAGCAAGATCTGGCATGAAGCCTTTTCCACAGCAGAGAGGAACCAGGAGCATATCCAGACTGGCCAAGACCCTGCAAGGGTGAAGCTGAGGACGTGTACTTCAGCTCAGGAAAGGTACCTTCTCCTTCCCATGTCTTTCTCAGATGCAGCGGAGCTGAGGAACCCCTCGGTTTGACAGTAGTGCTGATAACTGAACCGCCATCACAGACAGGACAGGCTCTGCCAGGCTCCAAGAGAAATGCCTGGTTAAAACACTCCCTGCTTGCAAACTTCTCCAGTGCCCTTCCTCCTTGGGCACCCACTCCCTCTCACAGGGTACCTACTGCTTGCCTTAGTCATCAGCTTACCCATAGCAGCTGCTTGCTGCAGACATCAAAGCTACTTCTCCTACGCTTACATTCTGGGGTAACGCTCTGGTAAGGATGCACCCCTGGGCACCTTGCCCTTGAAGGGGAGAACCCCCCTTGGGATGAATTCGACCCAGCACCCAGTCTCCAAAAGAGTCATCAGCAAGTGCAGAAGACTGAGAATGCCCAGAAAATGCTGGCTGCAAAGCTCAGGCCTGGATAATTGGTTAGGATCCCCCTAATTCTGCAGCCATCTCTCCCACTGGCCTGGCCCATAGTAGAGATGCCTGCTAGAGAAGATGCCATCCCTCCCTCAACCACCCTTCATAATCCCAAACGCCAGTGCCCCGGCCCACTCACTCTGCAGGCTGGGGAGGCTGGCATCCTCAGGCTTGGTTTTCAGCAAGTGTGGGAGCCGTGTGTATCTGTACCCGAAGCCACAGCCCTGGTAAAAGAGGTGAAGAAAGATCTCAGAGGATGACAAACAGTTGGGTTTCGCTGCTGTTGGAAAGCAAAACGCTCGGTGTCCCCCCAGCCCCAGGTGCGAGAGGCAGGGATGCTCACCCGCCACAGCCTGACGAGAATCCAGTTGGTCTGCGCCCAGGGCCGCTGCTCGTAGGGAGCCAGGAGGTTCTTCATCATGGAGATCCGCCTACCAGACAGAAGACATAGGTCAGCTGCAAAGGGTCTGGGGACAGGGAATTAAATAGGACATACAGTAGGACCCACAGATCTGGGACAGAGCAATACCCACTGGTGTAAGAGAGAAGAAAGGCTCCCGAAAGCAACTCCCGCACTCTGCTGCAGCTCCTCTACCCCCGGCCATGCTTGGCAGCCCACCTGCTCACCCCAAGCCTTGCCACCAGCCCAGCCCTCCCGCAGGGAGCAGGCAGGGCAGCACTTACTGCTCTTCCGGGATCCTCTCTACAGCACGCAGTGAGTGGGGGTAGCAGACATAGCTGGCCAGCGCCTGCATCAGGGAGTCCCGGATGTCTGTGGAGGAACGAGAGCGGGTTAGGACAGGCATCCAAGGACACACAGTGTGCCACAGAGCACTTGAACACCAGAGGCTGGGAGAAACTAGCCCTCTTTTACAACAGACCCTCCCTGGACATGTTCTGGAGAAGAACCAACTTTGCAGACACCAAATTAGTGGGATCAGTTGATGTGGTCAAGGGAAGGGTTGCCAGAGGGACCTAGATAGGCTGGAGAAATGGGCCAGCAGAAACTTCATGAAATTAAAAAAAAAAAAAAGGACAAATGGTGAAACCTGGGCCTTTGCAATGCTACAAGCTGGGATTTAGTGGGTGGGGAACAGCACTGCTGAGAGCAACCTGGGGCTCGAGGCAAGCAGTAACCTGAGCTTGGGCCAGCAATATGCCCTGGCAGCAAAGGAGGCCAACAGTATCCTCTGCTGCATCAATAGGAATGTAGCCAATAGATCAAGGGAAGTGATTATCTCCCTTTAGTTAACTCTCATTAGATCCGACTGACACTGCATCCTATTTTGAGACCCCCAATACAGGACAGGCATAGAGTAGAGTGAGTTCAGCAGAGGTCTGCTAAGATGGTCAGGGGCTGGAGCACTTGCCCTGCAAGGAATAGCTAAGGGAGCTGGGCACAGAGATGATAAAGCTTTGGGGTTTACAGCAGCCTTCCAGTACCTGCAAGGAGGTTATCAGGAAGATGAGAGGTTATCACTAAGATGCGGTCCGTGACTGTGGTTACAAACTACTAGCGGTATACGGGGTGAGGGTAAGAAAGAATGGGCACAAATTAAAACGAGAGGTTCACACTGGATATGAGGAAGAATGAGGACAGTCCAGCACTGAAATGGGTTGTGCAGAGAGGCTCTGTGTGGTGCAGCCTTCATCCTTTGAGGTTTTCAAGACCAGAGTGGATAAAGCCCTGAGCAGCCTAGTCTAGCATCATAACTGACCCTGCAGCTAGAGACTTTCCGAGATCGCCTCCAACCTGAATGAATGATACTGTGATTTCTGCCTGACCTACACTTTCAGTCCGAGAAGCATCTGCACCCTCTGTGCAGAGGGAAGCTCAGTCATGAAGTGGGAGTGTCTGAAGGATAAGAGTCAAGTGCCCTGAGTCTGTCTCTTGAGCCCATTGTCTCTTCTGTCTTTAGCCGTAGCAGCTGAGGGTATTCCTAGACTCTTGCCTTCCTGTTAAAGGTTGCAGAGTACTTCTAGATCTACTCCTGTGCAGCCAGCCAGGTAACTTTAAATCATTTTAATCTAGAGCACAAGCTCACCTAGCCAACCTCCACAGAATCAAAAGAGCAGCCAAGCATCCTGGTGCTCTGCTGTGGATGTGACAGTTGCCAGCAGACGAGCGGTATGACAAGCAGCACTGTGGTCTGCGACAGAAAAGTATGCCTACAGTCTTCGCCTGGCCTCTCAGAAAGACAGTGTGATCTAAAGGATGAAGGGAAAGCAGCTTCTGAAAGAGGAGCAGGGTCACTTCTAAGTCTAGATGACACAGCTGAGAGGAGGACTCGTGTGTCCTCCTGGGGAAGCAGGATAAACACGCCTTCAGAAATGGCTACTGAATTAGGAAGAGTTTAGAGTAGTACGAGCCTAGGCCTGTGTCCAAAACTGGTTTCCATGCAGCTGGAACTAGACATGTTGGATCATTCGGTCTCCAGGATCCCCACAGATATCTTACAGGGTCATACACTCAGGGACCTTCACAGAGGACATGCTGAGCTGACGAAGGAAAAACACTGAAGTCTCTTTCTCCAGAAGCAGTGGTTTCCCTACAGATTTAACCAAGATGAGCATCAAGCTGAACAGGGAATCTTGGTTTGGCAGTAGACACAGTCCACTCAGCAGGATGCTGGGTTTCTCCAGAAGCCCAAGTCATGCCCCAAACGCAGAGAACTAAAGGCAGAAGCACACATGCAGAGATCAGCATTTTAGTACAAATTTGTGTTCCTCACGTTAACAAAAGCTCATAGCGCACTGGGGATGTCCGTTTACAGCCCATCTGTATCTGCATCTGCTTGCCTACTCCTATTCCAGCTCAGGAAAAACAGAGACTCACCATCCTTGTGCCCTGGCAGCTAAGAAGAAATCCCAGACTCAGTGTGCAAGTAGCTGGGACACGAGTCCTGCTCTCAAAAGGGGTATCCCAGGTCATGTATCTAACCCTGAAATAAGCAGGACGTGCTGGGTAAGGGCAGAGTCCAGACCCTCTTTGTACGTGGAGGTATAGAGCACTCCATGAGCTCAGCAGATAGATCCCAATGCAAGTCTGCTGAGCCACCAGCAGTGGGACCAGTCAGGGCTGCACCGTTATCACCCCAGAGAAGAAGAGAGCAGCTTTACCTGTGCCCACAATCCTCGAGTCAGCAAAGTGCTTGGCCAGGATGGCAGCGAGGCGCATCAGAGTCTCTTCATAGCCTGCAAAGAGGAGGGAGAAGGGGTCACGTAACAGCACAATGGGCAGCCCTGTGGGCCAGCTTTCCCATGGACACAGGACAGGCCCTGGGATTCATTCCTGCTGCAGCTATCTTTGCAGTTTTGTTGTATGTCTAGCTATCAAAACAAACAGATGGGATAACATGGGTCTACAACACAGCCTCCCACCTCAGTGTGCAGAGTCTAAAGCAGTTACTCCGAGAAAGATAAAACCATGCAACTTGGATGGCAAGAGAGAGAGGCTTAACGCAGAAGGGGCTAAGCAACACAACTAGCACCCTGTATCTATGCAGAGAAGCCACGTCCGGCCTGCAGGCCCTGAAGAAATCTGCTACTGCTTAATTATGCTGCTCCCTGAACAGCAGGTACAGCTCTCACTTAATGGATGTGAACACTTTAACTACGTCTTGTTGGCTGGAACGGCAGGTCTTCTTGCCTTCGCAGGCTCTGGAAAGCACAGAACAATTTTGCTAAGAACCACTGGGGTCACATAGCCAGGAAAAGCACAGAACATGCACAGAAGGAATCCACCTAAACAAAGATGGTTGGCACGAATTGGGTGGTCATCTCTATATCCCAGTCCCCATGAAGATTTGAAAACAGTCCCAGTTTCTGCACTCGTGGCACGTCTCCCCCCACCCAGCAACCAGCAGCATGTGTTGTCAGGGCAATGACATCCTCCAGCATCCCAACCCATTCTTGACGGCTCCTTGGAAATGAAATCCATAGCTGCCAGTGATTTTCACTACAGCCGACACCATGACGGCTTTGGGCAAAGCATGGGCTCCCTGCCTTAAGCTCAGTACAGGCCGTAGCTCAGCAGTAGGTACCTACTCAAGGAACAGCACTCAGGACTTGTTCCACATCATATAGATGATACAAAGTGAAGGACATCACAACCAGCAAAGGACACAGATGGGATGCCCTTGTATTTAATCACAAGGATGTGGCTTTATTTAGATTTTATCAGGCCAGAATTAGCAAGGACTCTCTAACCCCTTACCTGGAAGCTCCTCCATGCTATTGACAGGGCTGAAGTAGTTCTTGAGTGCACTGTAGCTGTTCATAGCCACGCTGAGGTAGAACTCTGGCATGAAAGCAAAAAGCGAGCCTGTCCTGTCGCCATGCTCGATGGTGCGGATGCACACTCGCAGCAGCCAATAGATATCCTGCATCTTCTCCTGACCAGAGAGAACACAGCAATCCCCAGTCAGTTCTGAGCAGCTTCTCTTTGGAAAAACACAACAGTCAGCACAATGCTCAGGCCTTACAAACATCTCCGTGTCTGAGGTGCTCCTCAGATGGCTGCTCTAAGTTCATTAACCAGATCTGTGTTGTTGGATCTTCTCACAGAGCCACAGAAGTGTCAGAGGAAGGAACAACCAGGGATCCCTACGCCAACCTCAAACTCAGAGCACAGTGAGCACTAGTATGAGATCAGATCAGCAGTGGCTTTGTCTCACTGAGCATTGCAGCCCTCCAGGAACTGCTCGTTGGTGGGGCCTATCTGACCACACAGGCCTGATGGCAAAAAAAGGCACGCTGATTTTAATTCCAAGTACAGTGGCTGAAGGAAGGCAGGCACTAGCATTCCCAGCATAAATCTGCTAGAACAAAAGCTCATCTTTTGTAGGAACTAACAAATGGGAACTGGCAGAAAGCTCACACCAACTCAGATCCCTGCAATAGGCAGCCACTGCCTTTTAGATTCTGTGCCAGCCATTCAACCAGCTTTACCATCCTGAGGAATACTGGCTTCTTGCTTCTCTAGCAAAGCTCTGGGGGTCCTAGATCAAACCCAGGAAATTTAAGGGCATCTACATAACTTTAAGCTATAAAAATCAGTACTAACAAAGACATAGGAAGAGGAAATGCTACTTTGTATCCTGTACTGCCAAGAAATACCATAAGCAATAGCGATTTGCATATAAACAGAGAGAAGAGAGTTACACTTTTAATTAAAAAAAAATAATCAGAAGATAAGTGATTTCATTTGCTTAGGGGCTTTTCTAAAGTATGCCACTACCATCTTTGGGAGACTTACATGGGCTTCTTCTGTAAATTACACTGAACTAGTATAAATCAATTAAATTGAATAAAAGACATCTTTATCTCAACACTGACACACACCTCAGCTCAACTGTTGCTTTCAGGATAAAGAACAAGTGTGCAGACAACATTAAGGTAAAGAAAGCTGCATTTGATTTTATCAAGACTTGATAACCTAAAAACATCATCTTAGGTATTGCCAAGATAGAAGAATGCCTACGCCAAGAGGAGAGAGAGACAGTCACCCACAGTGTGACAGATAAATAGCGTCATAATAAAATAAGATGGTACTGTCTACTTTAAGAATGTTTTGGTCTCCCTTTTAGCTAACCTTGAGCCCCTCAGCTCAGAATAAACTAGTAACTAATTCCCCAAAGGAGCAGCCCCTCCCATGCTCAACACCTCAGCACAGAGCAGGACTTCACCTCTAGACGGAGAGCAGAATCAGTCTCTTTCTGTCCAAGAGCACCACTCACACGGGTATGTCCCTCCGCAGCAGGCAGGTCCTGTGGAGGCTGGAGCCCTCTGGGGGCACGTCTCCACTGGGAATCGCCTGTGCCAGCTGTGAGGGGCAGCCCTCGAGGTACAGGCAGTATGGACAGGCTCCTCCACGCAGCCACACTCCTCTCTGGAGCAAGCTCACTCGGCTCCTGGCACACATTTCACAACCCAACTAGTGACCTGCCTTCCCTGCAGACCAAGCAGGTCAAGGCAGAAGCACGAGCAGATGCTGCTGGTAAATCCAGAAGAGTGACAAACCCGCACTCCCGGTGGGAGGCAGGTACCCACGTTTAATAGGACAACAGATCATCTAGAGACACAAACAATCGTGGTGGTGACTGATACGCACACTAGTAACGCCCCCCAGCGTCTCAAGAGGAGTCCGGGAAGAAAGGTGTATTTTCTGGCAAGCGTGGTCTATGCTAATGCAGCTGGAGAGCTCCTGCAGTGCCGCACTGTGTTGTGCGATCCTGCTCTGGGAGTGAAGGAGAGGACAAGCAAAGAGCTTGAGTCAGATCAGCCACTGCAGCTCTGCCAGACATGTTCATAGGAGCCACTGTTCTTCCACTCCGTTTACATCCTGGGACACATGCTGCTACTGCATGTTGAGAGAAATGTGTCCTCTTCCCCAGCACAAAAAAAACAACCAAAAAACGTACAAACACAGATGGGGCAAGGCAATGTGCAAGGGAAGACAGGAAGAGGAGATCTGCAGAGTGTAAGAGCACAAACTGCTCATGAGAAAACAGACCAGAGACTACACCAGAAGATGGTGAATGCAAGGAAGAAAGAACAACCTGTGCAAACAGTCACTGGGTTACTAAATGTACAAAGCACTCTCTCCCCATAGGAACCAAGTGAAGAAGGGGAGAACACCTGAGCAGAAAAGCCTAACACTTGGATCCTGCAGATTGCAGGAAGAGCCTTAGTGAGAACTCCCTGTGATGCACAGCACAGCTCAGGGAAATGCTTCACAGTAGCCTCTGTCCTCTAGGCACTCCCCAGGAACTGGACGGGGCATTTGACCTGAACCCTTCTGTCTGCAACAGAGACCTGACTTCCTGAGGGAAAGCCTACAGCACCACCCAAAGCTCAGAACAGATCGGGATGTGTCCTAACAAACACTTAGGGACCAAAGCTGGGACAGGAGGGGGTCCAGGCCTCGGAAGGAGGCTCTTCATGCACATGAAGGCAGAAACAAGCCCCACAGATCAGCATTGCTCCAGCACCGGCAAAAACGTCATGTGTGACACCACAGATACAGAGACACGCTCTCTCGGTATCTTCTGAGCTGCTCACATTACACTCCTGCCCACCTTCGAATAGATGGTGACGTTTATCCAAGCAAGGCGACGACTTAGGTGATTGAGTTTCTCAGAGAAGACCTTTTGGCTCTTCAGCAGCTCCTCATGGATGTCTCTCCTCTGAAAAAAAGAGTACAGAAATGCAAGGGCAGACATCACTTCCACTTATCCTTTTTCAGAGCTGGACAAACAACACAAAAGCAAGTAACACCTTGGGGCTAGCTAGGGAGTATTAACAGGAAAGGAAGGGGTCAGCAGCCTTTCTGCAGAGGGAGTGGGAATCAGTGCTATAAAAAGCATTTACTGGCCTCAGCTGCAGCCCACAAGGCCTGATGCAGACACTGGTCCAGTGTGGAGAGTGGCTTTAGGGTCAACTGCTGTCAGAGATACTTTTTTAACGCATCATCAGATACATTCAGTCTGACAGCTGGAACAGGACATAAGTGTCCCAAGTCCAGCACAGCAGGGTATTTCCTACTTTTTTTTTTTTTCTGAACCTTTCATTGTGCTTGTGAATGACAGATGTAAGGAATAGCCCCAGCAGCCCAAGCAAAAGTGGTGTGGCTGGAGGTTGGAGAGTCTCCTCTGAACAGGAAACCTTTCCAAACCACAAATCACAATCCTGGGGTACCCCCACATTCCCACCCCAGGAGGCTGGCTCCAAGCTGCCTGCAGCACACAGAGGTTTGCGAGTTGCCGCAGACTGTCTGGGAGAAGCCGAAGCAATTACTTCAGTGCCTCTGTTCCTTGAGGCAGTGGTACAATGGATTGGCACAGCATGAAATGTGGTTGCCAGCTCCAGGCATGGGTTACTACCCCAACAAGACGTTGCTCCAAGGCTGGAAATCAGGCACCGTGCTTCATGCTTTTTGCCAGGTACTGAGGAGCTACCAGAGAATGAAGCGAGGAGTCCAGCGACACTTACCCTCTTTGGGCAGCGGCTGATTTTTTCCTCTGTGTCTTTCAGTGCCATGGCATACTCATTCACATCATCTGACACACCAACCATCTAAAAAACAAGCAGATTCCAACAATAAATGAGGGTATTTTTTCCCCTAGATACACAAGCATGCAATCAGATCCCCCATGGGGGTTGGGAGGACACACAGTCACTAAGCAAGCAGAAAACAGAGAGTCAGTGTAGGAACAATGGAGGTTGGGAGAATGGATGCCTGCAAAGCATGTGTCACTTACTTTCCCGAGCTGCTGGTGGACGCTGAGGTTGTACATCATCACTATTCCATCCAGGATTTCCAGGAGGGAGTTCTCTGTGATGGGCTGGTCTGGCTCCTCTGGAGGTCTCCCCAGTAAGAGACCCTCATTTCCATGGCTGCCTTCAACTGCAATCCGCCCCCAGGACAGGAGAGAAGTTCTCAGCACGGCATTTTGGCACCTCAGCTTCTGCCTGCACCTCTCCCAAGTCAGTGGCCAAAGCTCTGCTGTTCATCTAAAACACATTCTTCCTTCCCATCCCGTGTGATTCACTAGTCGCACAAACACACCATCCCCATCTCACTGCCTGCATCGGGCTGACCTGGCAGACCTGCTCAGACAGACCCAGGCTGTGCTTCAGGGACCTGCCTGGTCCCACCCCAACAACAACCGTGCTGCCTCCGCACTACGTCCCTGCAAAGTCTCGCTGCGCTTGCAGGAGCCAAGGCAGCATCTCTTTGCACAAAGCGACACCATCAACGGTGTCACGTGCAGGACAGCCAAGTGGCTGACTGCGGACTTGTGGGTCTCAGTATGCGCTGGAAACGGGAAGGAGCAATGCTGGAAGTAATTAGATTGCTTTATTCTTGAGAGTACTGGGAGCTGAAGATGCCCTTCTCCCAGGGACCAGCTGGGCCACGCTACCATGCAGCAATACTCACTGTCCTCCTCTGTACGCTGCTCCACACTCAGCGTGCGCACTTTGACCTTCTCAAGGGCGCCCAGCGGCCGCCGCGGGTTCATCAGGCTGACAGCCGCGGTGCTGAGGAAACGGTTGGCGCGGCCCAGGGTGGGCGAGCTGAGCCAGCCAGGTCTGGCAAGAGCTCCACCGATGGCCAAGGCGGCAGAGGGACGCTGAGACTGAGAAGAAATTAAGGGAGGAACAGTTCCGGCTGTTAGGCTGCTGACTACCCCCTTGTCCCTGCAAGGATTTTGGTACAGATGGACAGGGGCTACTGGAAAGGGAGGAGGTACCTTCCCCACCGAGTCTGGGCCAGCAGTGGCCAGTTAGCAGACGTGTGTTCCTTCCTAAGGGCGCGTGCCAGGCACAATCAGCAGATCTGCACAGCAAGAAGCTGTGTCTACAGTTGCTTTGCACCCCTTCAAATGCAAGTGTCAAGAGCTGCCATTGAAGAGAGGGGGCACACTTGGGTCTGTGAGGAGTTAGAATGTGGAGAAGAGAAAATTTTGCTGCTCAGACTTGGTGCATCCAGGACCTTGCTGATCTACGGCAGCTCCCGTGCATGCTTAGCTGTTTACCCAATTGCTCACGGGCTGCTTACAGTCCCAGCCCAGACACTGCTTCTCTCTAAAGCAAAGCTCAAATAGCTAGAGGCTAAGCTTGTTGCCCCAGCTCCAGGGGCCCCACTGATGAATCGCAGTACATGGCTCACCTGTGCTGCTGATGTTGCTGATTCCTCATCTTCATCAAGATCATCCATAGTCACTGACTGCAGTTCTGCAGGGTCAATCAAGACATTGGCTTTTGCAGCCAGGTCATCTGCACAAAGCACACCAGAGCAGCTGTGAATGCGCGAGTTACCTGTCACAGCCCTAGGCTCATCTTCTTTCCTGCTTCTCAGCAGCAGAGAAGCAGCCAGTGAAGCTGGACGCTGCATCAGAACAGGCTCACCGTTCCCTTTATGTGGAATAGATCTGCCCTTGCTAACAGAACGAAGACCAAGCAGCTCACCGAGAACGCGTTTCTGTTCCTGTTCCTACCAGCAGCAAACAGAATAACTAAGGAACCAGGAGACAACTGCTGGGGACAAACTGGAGTAGCATAGGGAAGGAAACTCAGGGCCTGAGACCATTTGATAAGCCTCCAACTCTTCAACACTGCCCCATTTTATGTCCCCAATTCACTAGGACTGCAGGTCCCCTATAGCCCAGAGGAAGGCTGCTCTGATGGAGAGGGACTCTATCACGGAGTGTATTGATAGGACAAGGAGTAATGGCTTTAAACTAAAAGAGGGTAGGTTTAGATTAGATATAGGGAAGAAATTCTTCACTCTGAGGGTGGTGAGACACTGGAACAGGCTGCCCAGAGAAGTTGTGGATGCTCCATCCCTGGCAGTGCCCAAGGCCAGTCTGGATGGGGCTTTGGACAGCCTGGTCTAGTGGGAGGTGTCCCTGCCCATGGCTGAAGGGTTGCAATTAGATGATCTTTAAGGTCCCTTTCAACCCAAACCATCCTCTGATTCTATGACAGCTACGCTGTACAAAGCCTGAACACCGTGTCTTCTAGTCCACAGTCATGGGTTTAAAGCTGTCCAGGAAGGACACGGGGCTGCTACGTGTTGGAGTGTTACAGCAAGGAAAATGCAGACATTTTCACACCCAGCAGAGCCGTGCTGATGGTCAGCGCTTTGACAGCTCCCAGCCCTTGGCTGTGGTGCAGCAAAAGCACTACCCCAGCAGGTGTTCCCAGACTATCCCCCTTTCCTCCACCAGCCAAAGGCTGAAGCAAGATCCCCGAAGGACTGCTCGACTTGGACGCCCAGTCTTACCGCTGCAGGCCTCACATGCCACTACAGCTGCAGCAAGGGGAGCTGGAGCTGCTGATGTGCCAGGGCAAACTGTAGGTCTAACCCCTGTTCTACAGGCAGCCTCCCTGGCTTTGCTTGCTGGGCAGGCTGAGGGTGCTCTGACACAGAGAGTGATACTGTGCTCAGCTCCTCTCCCTTATGCCCACCACACACCATAAGTCTGGGGAAAGGATAAAAGCTCAGCAAGAGAAAATCAGGATATTAGATTAGAAAAAAGTTTCCAACTGAACATTCAGGCTAAGGCACGCAATTAGGAAAAGATGACAAATTAGTGCCCCAATCAGGGATGTAACGCCGTCAAGTTAAAGGACGCTCCACACCAGACAGATGCTGTCTTCTCTAGAGTAACTTGCATCTCACTAAAGCTCAGATCTTCTCTCCTTCCATTTAATCACAATTCATTATCCACAGCTCCCTCCCTGGGATGTCTCTTGGGTGAACTTCAGCCAGGACCTGGGGTGCAGGTATTGGAAGCAAGAGCACTTACCTTTCAGAGTCTTCTTGAGATGAGACAGGAGACCTCCAAGTCGCTGAAGGTCAAAATAATCCACCTTCCCGTTATAGAAAAGCTGGGGAGGGACATACGCCTCTAAAGCAGAGAAGGAGATTTGTTTGTCCCATCAGTCCCATGCACAGGACCCACACACACACCAGCACAAACAGGTAAGCCCTCAGACAGACCCCACGGCCCAGCCTGAAGCCACGCTGAGTGACAGCTTGTGTTCTTATAAGAACACAAGCCATTGAGGCAGAGGCAACTTCCACCATAAAGTAAGCACGAGATTTGCACAGAAACAAGAGCAAGTGATGGTCATTGACAACAAGGCTCCCAGCCACAGGCACTGGGGAAAATTGGATCCTTGGAAAACTCGGCAGCTTTCCACCCGGCTACTCCAGCTCAGACACTGAGTGCCACAGGGTACTGTAAGGCACTTATTGAAAGGATAAGCCAAAAGCAAGAAAAGGGACAGGCACAGCTGGGTTCAAGAGTGGAAAAGCAACTGGCATTGACTTGATTTCCCCATAATCCCACAGTCTCAGAACCAAGAAAATACACAAATATCGTTCCCTCCACTTGAACTATTGGACCACTGAGCTACCCTCCTACAGACCCATAATCAATACTGGACTCTGCTCCAGAGCATACAGGATGAACTAGCAAATATAGGTGATATTCTGCAATTCTCAAAGGAATTATCCAGAATTGGTCAAGGTATTAAATGGAATGGATCTGCATATAGGAGTTTCCAAGAATGACTAGGAAATACAAGCACAGGGTGATAGAAGGCACCAGCACCCATGAGAAACACAAAACCTTCAGCATCCTGGAGAGGCAAACCCTGGCCCAAACACAGAAGCATCCTCAAAGCTTCTCCACCAGACCTTACCATCACTGCTCAGTGCAGCAGGGGTCTTTGCCTTGTGGCCATCCCAGAAGAAACGCAGGGCAGCAATAAGCCGGTGCAGGAAGCACACCATGTACTCTGGCGGGCACAGCACAGTCAAGTTCTAGGGCAACAATGAGAGTTCAGCCATTATGGCAGGTGTGAAAGTGCATCTTAGTCCCAGTGGCCACATGGGACAGGCAGAAGAAACCTGTTCTCAGCCTTGCTCACGTGCACCAGTTTGCAAAGAGCACCTCTAGTTTCCAGCACTGGGATGGAGCCCAGCACTGATGGCAGGCAGCAGCTTCCACCTCTAAAGTCCTTGGCCCCAAAACAAGCTGGTCTGATAGAGGAGGATGTATACCACGTGCTCCACCACTAAAGGCGGGCTGCTCTTCAACACAGAGAGGCAGATGAAGAAAGGGTTGATTCCAAAGCTGCAGGCCGACAGCCTGACCCAGAGCTGGAAGGCCAGTCCTCATCCAGGCGGGGAAGAGGATGCTGAAGCCAGCAGGCCAACTGTGGCAGAGCACACCACAGCTGCACTTGAGAGATTTTAGCAGGATATTCAGCTCACACCCAAGGCTGCTCCCAAGGATCTCCTTCCGCCTGAATCACTACACAGGACTTGGTTAAGCTCCCTGGTTTCTAGCCTCAGATTTTCTCCCTCCTCCCCACACACTGCCATATCTAGATCTCAATTGCTCATCTGCTGGAAGCAGCCCAGCCGAAAGGGTAAGAGCTCCCACCCTGGAGGTACCAGCTCTCAGAGTGAGGCTTGCAGTAAGGCTTACCCTTCTGTTGCTAGCATGTTGCTAACAACATTGCTCTGTTGCTACTTACCCCTCTGTTGCTAGCATTTTCCTGAAGAAACTTGCGGAATTTGTTCAGGAAGATGTATCTGGAGGCTTCCCCCTGGCAGGAGGAAAAGTAGATGGTGAACTCACACGGAAAGGCATTAATTGTCCACCTCTGCAATATGTTTGCCTCAAGTCATGCTTGCCCAGGGGTGCATTCAGGCTTTAGGCACTTAAAGCAGAGGGGCACGCTATTTTTTTCCATATTAATTAGGCAGACCCCCAGCGTAACCCTACATCAACACGCATCCAGAAACCCCACAAAAAGGTCTGGGTCTAGAGTGATGCCTGAGTACTGATGGGGCCTGAAGGTACTGAGGTACTGAGAACAGAGCAGCTCCCAGTATCTGCCTGGGAGCCACACTCCGTAGCAGAAAGCAACTGACCCAGTCTCCACCAATGCTGGAGCACCCACGAGTATCTCACAGGCCACTGCTACGCAGTGCTGAGTTTTCTGAGGCCTGTACTGGGATCACGGCCAACAGATATTCAGCTTTACCCAGATGAGCACTCTCCACCTGCTCCCTAGAGGCACGCGCTCACATAGCTGATGTTTCATTTCTCTCTGGAATTAATATTAGTTGTCAGAGTAGAATGAACTGCAGTCAGATTGTGACTGCTTAGTTCAACAGAGACCCAAGACTGGCCTAGATGCAGCTCATATAACCGGTTAACACTGGCATAGCATCTGATACCCCTTTAAACAGAGTCCAAAGTCTCAGTTTATGCAATTCAGCCTGCCTTAATGGATCAGTTAGAGAATTACTTCTGAGGACCGAAGGTCTCAACAGATGCACTTCTGTACAGACACAGTGATGTGTTAGCCACCACACAACTCCCAGAACTGCTTCTGGTCCCAGAACTGGCACTCGAACTCTAACAGAAAGTGCAAAAATCTGTACCTTACAAGTCCTGGGATGTGGAGATACTGGAGCAAAAAATCCACAGAGTGCTTACCCCTCCTCTGTCTTTGTTGTTCAGCAGCAACTTCAGAATCTGAACCTGGAGACCTTCCACCACTAGAACAGGGACAAAACAGTCTGCTGTCAGACAACAAAAACTGGAGAACTACCGCCCACCCACATTAACCCCAACTGCAGTACCCTGTCACCAGGAGAAAGGCCACCTCCCCAGCACAGGCCGCCCAGGAAGAACCAGCGTCAGCAGAATGTTAGTCCCATCACTGTGAGAATTTTCTCCTTCTCCACCTAGCAATAAATCCATCCCCATCTGATGGGGATGCCCCTAAAGGGGACAGCCACTAAAGGGGAGTTCTGGCTTGCTCACGTCCCCTGGTGGGATGTTGCAGCTTGTGGATTGGTCCCTCTGGCTGCACACAAGGTATGGGGTCTTGGCAGTTTCCATCTTTCCTCACAAACCTTCGATGCGTTTCTTGAGCCGCTGGCAGCCTCTTTCATACGCCCGCCGCCTCAGCCTTTCCTCAGCACTCTCCTCCTTCACTTCCTTACTCTCCTTGCCCTGGTTGGGGGACAGACCCTGATTAAGAAGAGAGCACTGCACAAGGAAAAGTGTCTTGTCAAAGGAGGAACAGAAGCTCACTGAGACAATGTACAAGTGCGTGACAGCACCTGGCACCACGCCTAAACAGGCCTCCCCTGGCCTTGTAATGAATAATGTCAGGAGATCTTTTGAGGACACACAAGACAATCTGCAGTTCCTTAGACTCTATGAGGTTCCCTTCCAAATCCGTTGCCACAGAAAACTGTTCCCTTCCCTGTCCCAAGCAACGTACCCTAAACATCCCTGATAAGGGAATAATAAAGATGATAAGGCAATGTAGAGGCTACAACTCTCACACAGCTCTGAAGGGTCCACCAACGTTAACACAGTTGGAAACACGGGGCCAGCAAATGATGGGTACGGCTGGCCACCAAATTTCTTTCAGTCTCCTTAGAGGAAGATGTGCCCTTACTCACCTCCTTGGTGAAGCGGTTTGGCCACCACGTGGTGGGAATGAGCTCTTGCAAACCAGCCTCCTCCACGCGAAGCGGGCTCTTGATGTAGAAGAACACAACCGAACGGAGCACATCAAAGCTGCAGCAACGTTAAAGCAAGCACAGCAGCTACATCAGAGAAGGGGCAGGGCGTGTTCCCTGAGCCGTAGTGAGAGACCCCTCTCCAACAACCACTCAAAGCTCTGCAAAATCCAGAGCCCCCTTCTCCTGGGAGAAGCCCCATGCAGTTTTCACAGCGGCTGCCCAAATGCTACAACAGCAGCTGGACTGCTCAGAAGTCTGTTTTGCTCTAGGGACACCAGAGAGGTTGGTCAGGTAGAAATAAAGTCCTGTGTGTTAGTGATGTGGATGTGACCTTCCCTCGTGGCACTGTTTCCCCCTCCTCAAAGCAGAACTTTGCAGAGAATGGTGTCAGGCAGACAGAGGAGACCTGAGCAATTAGAAATAAACTCCCAAAGATGGAGTGGCTTCTGCCTCCCAGGACCTGCAGATCCTTTCAGTCTCTTTGGCTGTGTTATCGAGGGCAGGGGGGATGAAGGCTAGAGGAGGCACAAAGGATACAGAACATTGCTGAGTAGATATTTCCTGGATTTCTCATGCTTCAAGACTGCAATGGTGAGACGGAGGTAGTGAATCTACAGAAACAGAAGAAGCAAAACTGACTCCATCTACAGAAGAGGACACAACTCTCTAAGAGGTACAATGGGACAGAATTGTCATCTCTAAATCAAACAACTGCAGATTATCCAAAACATCAGGTACCCCTGGACAAGGGGACATAATAGAAGTTGGCTAGTCACAAATTCCTGGGGATCAAGAAGTACAACTCACTTGCAAACCCAGGTCTGGGATGATGGGAGAAAACCTGTAAGCCCGCAGCAGTGACATCAGTAGCTGCTTGAGGCACTCGTGCACTTCATACTCCTGAGAAAATAAGAAACACATTGAGCAGCAACAGCAAGGTGTCAGGAACAGCGATAGGTCTCAGAGTGTGGCTTTGGAAGGATGCAGCATTCACTTGTGCACTGAAAATGGAGGTGCTCAGAACCCACAGTGTCTGTTCACCTGACTCAACAGGGAAGTCTGAGCAGTGGCTGGTGCCATCACTTTGCTACAGGGAAAGAAGCAGCTGCACTAGTAAAGCAAACCCAGCAGACGTCTACGACAAGCCAAAGTCCCAGGTCCCATCTGGCTGGGGTAAGTCACCCATGCCCACGTCCCCCAAACCTACCCAGCACACGGTGTTGGCAGAACCAACCCCGAAAGGAAAGACAAGTTACTCTTGTGTAAATGTGATGATGGAGGAGCTGTTCTTTTGAGCCCAACCGACAGCCAGCCCACAGGATAAGAGCTGTCTCTTCTACAAACTCAGCAGCCCCACTGGGGCATTTGGCTTCATTTGGTGAGCCAGACAACCTCAGGGAAACAATGGTCTACTGCAAAAACAGGCATCTGATCACCAGTAAGGGAAAGAAGTTGATCACTACCAGTATTTTTGGGTGAAGTTTCCTATGCTCAGCACCTCCAGTGGCCTCCCTGGGCATGAACCAGTGCCCTAGCAACTCACCTCCATGAGAAGCCACATGAGATCCAGCAGCTGCTGAATAAGGGGATGGGCCTCCACTGCCCCTCCTCGCTCCAGGATGCTCAACAGGAAGGTCATGAGCACATCTTCCACCAGGTACACCTTGCACTGCAGACAGACAGGCAGGTCAACAGTCCTCCAGGGCAGAGTCATTTCCGAGCAAAGGCCAAGGCCCAATTCACCTCCCCTTGCAAGCACAAAACCAGGTACCTACAGAAACTTGCACTGAGCAGTCAAAACTCACCATGAGAGGGGAGAAATAGTTGAAGATGTGGGCTAATGTGATCAGCACTGTGGGTTCTCCCTGCAATTGCCACATGGATGTGTCCTTCTCCACCAGCTTCCCCTCCTGCAATGCCAAACCCAGAAAAACACACAGCTTGGAGCTAGCCCAGTCCACCCTGCACCAACGACTGAATGAACTGGGGGCCTGGAGTTGCCACTGTTTGCTACCCCACGCCTCATTGGGCTAGAAAGCTTGAATGTGGCAAATGAGGGTGGCAAGGCATCCAGGACCATGTCTCTGGAGAGGTGTAGTTCAGATCAGACATCATTTATTATCAGTAACGTGCATGCAGCCTGACAATCTGTTTTTCCAGAACATGGTTTGAGTGCGTGTGACTACTTGTAAATGGGAATCCCTGCAGGAGACCTCAACTAGTAAGCCAGGCCTCCAAGCAAGCTGAGATCAGAGCAAAGGGCATTCCCTGTCCTTTGTGCAGAAACAGATCATCTCTCACCCTAGAGGAAAAAAATGTTTTCTAGTGAACACTGGTATAGCCAAAACAGTTCTCGAGGCAGACCTGCCTTGAGAACTTGACTGCATCATGGCACCAGGACATCAGGAAAACGTTTGGGATATGAACAAGTTTCTTTCAAGGCTGCAATATCACATGCATCAGTTCTGACCCCAACAAACATCACCCCTTGGAAGAAAACGTCTTAGGACTGAGAACGAAGCCCAGTATGATTTAACTTTAGCCTCAGGGTGGAACTATTAGGAATCCCATTTTGCAAGTCCAGAGATGTGCATGCCCCATGCAAAAGCAAGCAGGTGTTTAGACTCATAGGTGTATGGAAACATCTGAGCTACCAGCAGGTACAAAGAAGTGCATAAGCATGTTTCCTGGCATGATGCCCCACAGACCTGCTCAGGAACCTTAGCCTACCGTCACATCGATCCCGATATGGATCACATTCTTCAGGTAGCCTAAAAGCCTGCGAGCCTTCACGAGGTCTGAGACAGGAGGGTCTTGCAAGGGGTGGTAGCCTTCCACTGGATACGTAGGCAAGTGTTAAGGTGCAATCCGATCCTTTCAAGACTTCTTTTGTTTGTGCAAAGAAAATAGTGTCTCTCTATTTTACTTTATATCCATGCATGCCTAAGTCGCAGTTCAAATCAAATAAATAGATGATAAGCCACAAGATCTTTTCCCCACTTTGCCCATACTGCAACCACCAAGGATTTCCCTAAATGCTCTGTCCTCATCAGAAAGACCACCAGGAGCCTCCATGACAGCTGTCAACAAGCACATCCAGGACTGCTCTGACAAGGGCTGCAAGTCTCAGCTTCTGCACAGAGACAGCAGACAATGCTCCTACCACGTCAGAGGTCCTGCATACCTGAGAGGTGGAACAGACCTGAAGCCAACAGGCTCAGAAGCACAAATGCACAAGGGTTTCCAGACCTGAAGAGTGAGACCTTTGCAGGAGCTGAGTGCCTGGGATCTGGCATCACGCAGCTGCAGCGTAAGCTACTGAGTGAGAGCTCAAAGCAAACCTCATTTCAACAATTGCTGGCACCTGAAAAGGTGACTGCGTGCCTTGCAGTTGTGCACCGAGAGATGGCTGCTTCTCTCCTTGATTCTGCTCTGAGCAAAAGCGCCAAGAAAAAGTGAACTGCACTCAGGTATGTATATTCTATAGCCTCAAAGGATGGTCTCAGGACAGGTTCTTCTCCCTTTAGACCTCCTCTTCCCACACCCAAAGGATATCGAAGTGGACGGCTCCCAAAGTTAAAAGCAACAGACTCTTTGAATGACAGACTGATAGCAGGGAAGTATGCCATTCCAGCACCTCTTGTGATGTTATCAAAAGCAGTTCCCAGAGATATGCCATTCCTGAAAGAAGAAAAAACAACAAAACTTGAGCCACAGTAGGAGGTTTTTGTGGTCAGCTGGACAATCCAGGTATCTGCATTCCCCTCCCAGAGCCCTGCCAACATGGACACATCAGTCATTCATGGCTCCTCGCTTGGCAGACATGCAAACCCCACAGTTTTACTGAGCAAGTGCCCTGGGGAGCACAGCAGAATTCCCATTTTCATATAACAGCATGAGAAGGCATTGGAGTCTGCACAGTACGAAAAGCCCCACTCAGCACCAAGGGCAACCAAAATCCTTACTAGATATCTGACCGGCAGGGCATATTAAAGGCAGGTGACATTTTTGGCCTCATCCATTTGATGTTGGTGGAAAGAAAAGGAGAATGGTCTCAATCTACTATTCTCAAAAGATGGCAGAAGCATCTGACAATTTTTATTTCCAGCTGACTTGCTGCAGGCTGCAGTTTAGGGCCAGGGAACAATTCTTCATAGAATCACAGAACGGTTTGGGTTGGAAGGGACCTTAAAGATCATCTAATTCCAACCCCTTCCACTAGAGCATAGGGACAGCTTCCACTAGACCAGTCTGCTCAAAGCCCAATCCAACCTGGCCTTGAACACTTCCAGGGATGGGGCATCCACAACTTCTCTGGGCAGCCTGTGCCAGGGCCTCACCACCCTCAGATTCTTACTCCAGCTGGCCGCTGCTCATTGTCTGTTGGAGATGGAAGCTGGAGATCTATCAGCCTTTTCACACCTCCCTGTGAGTCTAGGGCAGGCAAGGTCTATACTGGCCACAAAAGCAGTCAGTGGGGCTCAGCCAGCTGTGGTATTAAGCAACACAACACGTGCCTTCCCTTCCAAAATCCTAGCAAACTTTATACAAACTTAGGAGCTGCTTGGGCACCTTCTTGCCAGCTGCTCCCACCTGAACTTTGGAGACTCAAAAGTCCATTTAGATGGCTTCTGAACACAAAGCAGAGAAGCAGAGGCTGGAGATACTGAGGAACTTAAAGGAGAGAGGGTAGAAAGAGGGCTCAGCAACCTGCTGAGCAGTGCCAAAGCATGTATACGACAAACAGCCACCCGCAAAACAAGGAACGGGACAAAGATGCTTACAAGCAGAAAGCAATGGTGCCCTCATCAAGGTCTATCAGACAGCTGACGATGTCTCCTGCCGCCCAAGACTGCAGTAGAAGGAGAGGAAAAATGTTAGACATATATCTAGGGTGTTCCCACACCGGAAGAAAGACTTTAACCCAACCAATCCCTTGTGATTCAGGGTTGCAGGAGAGACAGCTCCTTCTGACAGCAGCTCACGTGGCATTTTCAGACACTTCTGGAAGCTGCTCATAAGCCTCTGGCTGGGATCTTTTTTCCCCCTCCAGCACTAGGGATGTGCATGGGATCAGACTTATGCCAACACTGCAATCCTCTGATGGGCTACAAAGAACCAGAGCCTTCCAGACACACCAGCATCACTATGCTGGCAATCCAGTCTGCTGGGGCTGCTAAAAGAAAGCACCTATGTGGCACGCCCAGCACCTCTCAAGTACAAATCAGTGCTGGCACACAGCCTCCCCAAGAGCACAATGAAGCAGGGAGCACAGCCCAAGGGCATTTCACAGAGCCCATAAGAATCCAGGGAGCAGAAGGAGATGTTTGCTTCTCCGCCTTCCTGGGAGGACAGTACTCACCTTGCCATAGTTGGTAGTGGTCACGTTCCATTTGCGCACCCTGTTGCCATCATATGCATATGAATCTGGTGTATCTCCAACTCCTTCCTGCACCAAAGTATAAAAGAGATTCAGACTAGACCAAGCAGAGAGGATCCCCTTCCTTGCAAGAGCAGCTTCAAGGGGAAGACTGGCAGACAGGGAGAGCAACTGACAGCACATGTGCTCTGCCTGGGCAGAGTGAATCCAATGACCTGTGTGATCTTTGGTTCGGAAACATATAATACAGGACTTTGGGGTCAGAAGAAGGGTACTAATATATGACACTGCCAAAACAGCCCCTCAGGATGCCTGTCACCTCCCCTCTCATGCAGCGTGGATTGGCAGGTTAGTGGAACTCCACAGCTGACACACCTTCCCAGCATCAAACATCCCACCCAGCGCCTGACAAGAGCTGGCCTGGGCCTGCCTCCCCTAGGCAAAAAAGACCTGTAGTATTGGCTGCTGCGGGTCTTCCCGAGAGACAGCAGCCAGCACTGCAGAGCCACGCACGCTCTGGAGAACCTGCCAGCTGAACAGCAACACATCCATGCAGAGGCAACACACCCAGTGCACAAGCCTTTTGCTCTACACACCACTCAGGGAACAGAGACCAGAAGGAGAGTTGAGTAAAGATCTGTTAGTTAGCTGCAGATTTGGCATTTCTAGTGTGTGTGGTGGGCACAAAAAGCCAGCAGGGCAGGAGCACAGCACCAGTGCAATGCTCCATGCTGACCTAAAATGTGGTGGAGTAACAGAGCAGACAGGTGCAGCAGTTACAGTACCTCCTGATTAAATCTGCAGTTGAGAGTACACCAGCCAATCTGCATGAGTCCCTGGGAAGAGATGAGCACCTCGTAAATCCATTTTCCTGGAAGAAAAAGATGACACACACAGTAAATCCATGCTGCTTGACTCATTGTTAGAGAAGCAGAACCTGATACTGCTCCCACAGAAGAGAATCTGGGCACTCAACGGATCTTTGCAACATCCCTGGCATTTCCCTCCCAATTGTTTACTTGGGTACCACGCAATCCTCCATCCTTCTGACTTCCTGGAAAAGCCAGTGGAAGAACTGGGGAAGACAGGGCTCAAGATCTAGAACAGCAACATATTCAAAATTTCCTGAGCTATCTAGTTGTGCAAACCTCCACACACTCCTGCTGGGACCTTTCTCAAAGCATCACCCACTTATATCCTTACCTTTATACACGCACGTCGTGGCCCTGATAGAGCCAAAATTACTGTGGCCAATCACCTGGACCGACAAACAAAAGATATTTTAAAGTTAGGCAAAAAGGCCTGAAAACCAGAGCATGATGAACTAACTATTCATGGATCATAGTGTGGGGAAGAGACGTGACGTATTCCCCATCCCTGCAGCTGTACTTAGAGCCAACAGGCCCGAGGGAACCATCCCACATCCTCCCCACAGCTCATCTCTACTTGATAAACCCCAGGGACACATGCAGCATGGCAGCAGTACAAGGGACACATGGTGATTTGTGACAGGCATACAAAGGTGACAGTTATATAGGAAACACATCTGAATCCTAGACAAACAGCAAGCGGAGACAAGGGCAGTCTCCTGGCTACACAGAATAAAGAGGGAACGAGCACAGGAGCAAGGGTTGTGTGTGCTCGGTGAAAGTACGAAAGGAGTGGAGAAATGACTGAAGTAGGAAAGGATTCAGTTCCAGTGGATTCTTTCAGCTGATTTTCCGTACAAGGAACATCATCTAAGGAAACAGAAGGGAGCTAATGGAAACAAAGGAGAAAGGAAGCAGCCAGTGCAGCAGCAAGGCCTGGCTTCAGCCTCAGCCTCTCACCACTGTTACAGAAGACTAGAAGGAAGGAAGGAAGAGGCAGTCACTGGAGGGAGGGACAGGAAAGCTGGCTGCTGTCACCAACTCTGCTTAGCCAAGCTCTTCAGTGAGCCCTTGGGCCAGCATAACACTTCCCCTTCCCTGCAGCTCCACTCAGAGCTTGCTGTGACTTAGGGGTACTGCTAGACCTTTTCCCAGGAGAGCTCATTTATTTCCTCCAGGATCCCTCAGCTTTCTGGGTAGACTCCATTTAAAAACATACTGTACAGCCAGTGACAGCGATCTGCCATGAAGAACAAACTGAGTGCTTTTAGTCTCACAAGCCCATTTCCTGCTGCAGCCAGCATCACACTCACCCCAAGTAAGTCATCATCAACCAGCAGGAGCCCCTCAAAACCGCTCGTGTGGTCCAACACTACAGTAGAGGGACCAAGCCGGCCTTCTGCTCCCTGATCTGAAACAAGAGTTGCAGAAAACCTGTTAGGTTTTAGCAGCACACCTGATGAGCGCCACCTGCTAGACTGCAATAACACTTCAATTCTGCTGCAGCAGCAGAAGACTCAAACAGCATTATCCACGTTAGACCATGAGAACTTCAGGAAAGAAGACACCTGTGATTTAAAAAGAAGCTTGCACAGCAATGCTCAAGGTCTGAGCTCTGCAGCAGTCAGGTGACACGTGAAACCTTCCACGTCACCTGAAAATTTTACTTTGGCAGAGTTCAAAGGCCAAACTAAACTCTGAGCCAAATGTTTGGCCAACACGTCACGTAACTGAAGCCAGGCAGGATTTAAAGGGACAATAAATTAGAGCACAGGAGGGCAGAAAGACGCTTACAGAGGGAACTCTTTTGCATGATACAACTTGTTCTCCCAATTAAGCAGCACAAGCAGAAGCACAAATTGCACAGACACGTTGTGTCTCCTACCTCGACTGTCTTCAGAGCCATTCTCCTCTGCTAGCAACCGGTCAAGGTGTTCCTGTAGGTTCTGGAACGTCAGGTGCTTTCTAGGGAATCAACACACACAGAAGCTCTTCAGAAAACTCTGCCCTCATGTTTTAAAGGCTTTCAGTCCAGACAGTGAACGAGGAAGTTCTGTTGATCTGTTTCTTGCCATGAATCTGAGGAATCTGCTGACCAGCATGTTGGTGCAATGAATGAATCAAAGACCAAACATAGCATGAACAAGCAAAGTAGTTAACAAAGGATCTTAAAGTCTTCAGTCTGCTCAAGAGTATCTTGCCAGCATGTATTATCAATGACTACAGACTGAGACTGCTGCAGTCAGCATCGTACAAATTCAGCCTGTCAGGATTAGTTCTTTTCCCAAGTACTTCATAATACAAAACAAAAGAGAAGACTGTACCAGGGGATGAAGCAGTTCAAACAAAGGTCAGGCTAGCCCGGCACCCTCCCTCTGACAACAGCAGAAAACATGGTGTCTTCACACCTTTTGTACTGAATAGAAATCTCACACCCCGCCCATTTCAGGCTACCACTTTAGATGCCTTCCTCACAGCAGCCTCCCCCAGTTCTCTCATTTCAAGGCTAGCTTACTTAGCAGTTCATCATACAGGAGCCATTCCAGACTTCTGGCTGTTGCTCTTACCCTTCCTCAAAACCTCTGCAGCTCCAAGATACCCTTTTGGAAGTAGTGAGACCAGAACCACGTGTTAACCGAAAAGAGCATGAAGCACTAATTCGTTCAGTGACATAATAGTTTTCATTATCTTACATCCCTCTGTTAACAATCCCTTGCTTCCTATTTGCTTTTTCTGACTTTCTCCTTGTTTTATTCCCCACCCAGTCTCACACTCATGCAGAAGTCAGCTAATGGCCCATTATTTTATGCACAAAGTTGGGGCTGTTCCCCTTTCAATACACCACCTCGCATTTCCCTAGAGCGAGTTTCAATGATGACTTCAGTATCCAGTCACTGTCTCACAACCACCCTATGTTTACATTGCTCTAAATAGCTTCGTAACAGCAGCAAACTTTGTCATTTCATGCTCTTTTCTTTTCCAAGACTCTCAAGGTTGCACAGAACAACATCAGTCGTACTGAAGGTCTTTTTGGGACCAACAGAATTTCCCTTTACTGTGAGAGTCACTGGTTATTCCTGTCCCTGTTCCCATTTCCAAAATCTTCTGTGGAACAACCTTCTCACTTCCCTGGGACTAGGATTTAGGACCTCCCTAAGACTGTGGTAAGAGATATTTTGAAAAATCTGATGGATGTGAAAATGCACAGAAGTGGAAATGAAGAAGTAGCTTGGGTTGGCATGAGAGAGAGTGGCTTCAGCAAGGCAGATTAATCAGCAGCTAGCATGGAGAAGAAGATCTGGAGAGAGGCCAGAAGAGCATGAGACAGCTAGAGAGAGGTCTGCTATGAGCTCCACTGAGGAACAGAAGCGTCCAAAGACAACATATCATACCATAAAAGTTGCTCTCATGTGGCAAATGGTATTTTCAAGACCTATTTGACTGCTACTGGGCTTTCTACCAAATATCCAAGTCCAGGCAGAAGGGTGGAAAGAAGCTAAAAAACAGAGAGACCAGGCACACAAACTGCCAGTTCTAAGCTTCCAAGTCATTCATCACCAGGCAAAGAAATTAGAAGTATGGAAAACCAAAACGCCTGGGCAGATAGAATATTCCAAGGCACACTGACAGGAGAGCTTGTGGCAAAATAACCCACTTTGCCTCCCCCCACAATAGCCTTAGCTCACTAAGTGTATAGAGGGCCAGGAGCTATTTTTAGAAGCTCTGAGCTCACATCTGAGCTGGCATCACTAAATATAGCCCGTGGAATGTGAGCCCAGCCAGTCTGCAGCACCGCCAGCCGGCAGCAGCTACACACCTGCCTCACTCTGCAACACCTGTACCTGCCCTGAACCCCTTCCACTTGCCTCTGGCAAAAGAGCTAAATGCAGGGAAAGTGTTTCTCATCCAAAGCTACGAGTTGGTGGGCTACAAGGTGAAGGAGATCTGAAAACAAACAGAAGAAAACAGACACTGCACAGCAACTCTGTGTTTCCTTTCCTTTGGAGGCTCCTAATGGGGAAAGCACCAACAGTACCTCAGCCTGAGAAACATACGGTCTCCCATCTATCAGTAATAGCTTTGCATTTAGTTTACAGGGCACTGACAACCTAGCTTGCATTACTGCACCTAAAACCTGTGCACGTTGCACTTTTTTACAACCAGAGGGAGAACAGGAAGGGTAAGGCGAATGCCCACTTGCCCACCTACTTCAGAAACACTGCCTAGTGATCTTGTATGTGGGGTTGTGCATGCAGAAATTTCTGAAGTGTTCTTCCTGTCAAGCCCTTCAGTTTAGAAAAGCCATTAAAGGACAAGAGCCAGGAGTCATTCCTGTACCACGGTGCTGATGTGCTTTTAAGAAAGATCACTGCGTGGCACTAAAAGATCTTTCCTTGCACCACAGTATGGCTTTTCTGGGGACTGGTAGGGCATTGCTTGCCGTCTGGCAAATGAGAAGTCCAATACCTGTACGCAGCTGCAGGCTGGTTCCCATCAGCACTGGTAAAGACGCGATGCAGATAGTCATTCAGCAGCCTGCTGTTCACTATCCCTTGTGAAAAAGGAGAGAAAAGTAAGCTTCAGGAGTCAGGAGGTAAACTCACACCATTCATTTCAAGTACAAGCAAAAAATTGATAACTACAGGAAAACAACCTTCCAGGTTGCAGATCAGCACGGGGGAAGACAGCTTCAAGAAGCCATTTACCTTCTCACTGTCTTCACTAACGGCCCTAGACACCAGCATTGTGGAGCGCATCTCCGCAACAGGGGGCTCCTTCCAGTTTGAGCTGCTCTCCAATGCAAGTGGGAGGCTGTACAGTCGTCCCCTCGCGTGAAACTACGTACTCAGGAACGCTGCTCTGCTACTTCCAGATAAAGTTACTTCAAAAGCTGGATGTGAGGACCCAATTTCATTTCCAAGGGAAATAAAAATAAAAAATAATAATACCACCACTGCACTTCCTGATGTCCTGCTTGTACCTGGAACGTTCTCTGTAGCTACTACATCTCTTCACTGTGCTGGAGAAGATGCGGGGACAGAGAGGCTCGCAGACACAGCTCATCTAGGCTAACTCACAGCCTCCTTAAGGCTGTATGCCTCGCAGTAGCTTTCCTTGTGCAAAACAATCCCTGGTGCCCCACAAAGCAGCTTGCCTTACTTGTGGGTGCCACGGAGCCCTCAAATACCAGCCTTGCGGTCTCACAAGCAGGATTGTGCCGGGTTGGCCGGTGCAAGAGCAAACGGACTGCCCAGCAGTATCATCGTTTCCGAGGAAAGCATTAATCCGAGAACCCGACAGGCCGTCTGCCCTGGAAGAGGAACTCCCAGAGTCCGATGGGACAAAGACAGGCAACACCACGTCCTCCAGCACCACACGGCTGGAGAAAGGGCACCGCGACATGAGTTTCTGGCGGAGTCCTTCGTTCTGCAGGAAAGGCCCTCCCAAAATCTCGCCTCGGCTCAGGGATTCACTCGCTTTCTGCCCCACCACGCCTCTCTCAGCACGGCCACTGCCACTGGAGGCAGTCGATCTCAAGCGAGGCGAGGGGCGCTCACCCCGCTCCACAGCGGTCCTGCTTGTGCGAGGCGTGTACAGCCCGTACCTGCGACCTTGGACTTCTCCGGCTCAGTGCTCAGCCTGTAGTTCTTCCTTGAGAGAGCAGGCCCAGCACCTCGCGACGTCATTCTTCACAGGCACCGGTGCCAGAGCGGGCATAAGACAGGCAGACGCCTCGACCCAAACCTGCTGGGGAGGATGCTGCCGTTAAACTTGTCCCTTTCTTGCAGGCTCACGAGCGTGGCCTGAGCAACCCGGATAAGCCGAAGCCGAGTCCTTGCGCTAACGGCAAGGCCATACAAGAGCCCAAAGCCGGCTGCCAGCCCTGCTCTCACCTGCCCCTCCTGTCCAATCACCCAACACCTTCCCAAGCAGACAGATCAGCCCCGCAGATACAGCGTTAAGCCATGCTCCAGCCAGCCCCACCACACAGACCCCATGCCAGCGAAAGGCAGGGGCAGAACTCAGAGCCCATTGCCACGTGCCAGGAGAAGAAGAATACATTCAAGTTGCTGTTCTGCCCAGCTGACAATTATGCCCCTCTCCTGTTTCTGATTACCCAGGTAGCTGACCATCACTGGGAGGCACGTTCACTAGGCAGCCATCTGACAAACCGCTTTGTGGCAAAAAGCAACGAAAGATACAAGGGGAGCAACGACTGTGGGAATCAAACGGTTGGTGCTCATCTCGTACAGAGCAGAAAATAAGGTGGGACGAGAAAAGTCAGGGAGCTTGCCAAGTGACTGGCCGAGTGGCCAGATGGGTACCCGAGCTGCTGAAACGGCCTAAATGACCAGGCAAAGAGTGCAGCGCGAGCACACCAGAGCCCAGCACCGGACAAGATGCACCAACGCTGGCACCGTGGCAGTGCCACAGCTCTTTTCCCACTGGAGCAGATGCTGCTGCCAGCAGGTCTGAGAGAGGACAGAGCAGGGGACGCACAGCAGCCCCTGTGCCGCTCCGACCCGCGATTCAGTGCACAAACACAGCGCCGGCCCCAGCAAACCTGCCTGGCTCCGAGCGTGGCCAGGCACGAAACCGCCCGCTCTTGGCAACGGCGAGCGGCTCCCAGAGGAAGGGCAGAACGAGCGGCGCGGGGAGGCCAGTTTTGAACCGAGGCGAGGCAGGACAGGCAGGAAGGGCCAGCAAACGCAGCTCCGTCCCGCAGCTGCGCCCGATACCTCCCTCTCCGGCCAGGGCGAGGGGATGGAGGCGGCGAGGAGGAGGCAGCCGGGCGCCCAAGGCCGCCGCCCTGCCCCGCGCTCACCGCGGGCGCTCGACCCGCTGCGGCACCCGCCGCCCGGCAGCATCCCCGCGCCAGCCGCCCCAGAGCCCCGCTGGCGCTGCCCACGAGCAGGAGCGAGCCCCAGGCGTGCCCCCCGCAGCGGGAGCTGCCCCGAAGCCGGGCGCGTGCCCCGACCACAGCGAGCCCCGAGCCCCGAAGCACCCCTCAGCCTGCGCCGCCTCCCCCAGCCCGAGCCCCGAGCCCCCAGCTCCGTCCCCCTCCGGCGGGGCGCAGCCTCCACGCGCGTCGCGGGCCGGTGCCGCCCCGGTGGGGGCAGCTCCCGGGCACGGCCGGGCCCCTCCCGGGTACCGGGAGGAGGGGGCCCCGCGGCGGCCCAGGCCCAGGCCCGGCGTCCCCGCACTCACCGCCGGCCCGGCCGCGCCGCCGCCGCCGCGCTACGGCGAGCCGCGAGGGCCATGGCGGGCGGGCGGGCGGACGCGTTGCCGGGAGACGGGCGGAGGCGCCGGGCAGGGCCGCGGCCTGGGCCCGCTTCCCGGGGCTGCTCCGGGCCCCTCGGGGCCTTCCGGCCCGGCAGGAGGGTGACCGCAGCCCCGCGTCCCCGGGCCGTCAAAGCCTGAGCGCGGGGCGACGGGAGGGTCCCACCTGGGGGCGGCCCGGTGGAAGCAGCGGGAACAGGCGAGAGGCTTTCTTTTGTAACCTTCCTTACGGATTGCCTCTGGTCACTGCTAATAAAGGTTATCCTTCCTAAGCGATATCAAGTTATCCCAAAATTACTAGCAGAAAGGCAGGTATATATCCATTTCGACAGCAGCAGCAATCAATAATAGCAGCCCTCAATTGCAGCAGTACGTATTTGTATTCCAATACCACATATTGCTACAAACTAATCCCTAGTGAAGCAACAAATAAGCTTGGGCGTAAGTAATTAAATGCTCGCCTCTATACAAATATAATTCAAAATAGCAGCAGCACAGTGCCCACCAAACGGCTCCCAGAAGTGGTGCTTTGAAACCACTCCAGGAAGGGGGGCCCTGCAGTGGGCAATGGACGAAGTCTCTCTTTGAAGTTGATCCGCATCGTGGAGTCTGCGGTCAGCCTGGCATCCCTGGTGAGGGTCCAATAACTCAACTAGGAGATCCTGTAGAAAAGTTCATTCTGGGGAACTTCTCAGAGGAGGAGGCTCCATTTGTGGCAAAAAAAAAAAAAAAAAGTCATTTTTGTATCACAGAGACATAGACGGTGTAGGGCACAACCATCTGGAGCAGCCAATAGATCTAAGTAATTTCTGTTTTTCACCCAGGACAGCCAATAGACAATGATACTTTTTTCCGTTCTCTCAGAGCAACTTATAGTTTTCCCAGACTGTCTTTTCATTCAGATAGAACAGCCAACAACAGTTGACAATTCCATACTTTCTCAGGACTTTTTCCCCTTTTTCCAGACTATTTTTCACTTTTCTGGACTATACGTTGTCGGTACAGTTCCTTGGTTTTGAGCATACCAGTGGTATCTCAGGACACCTCTGTTTCTTAGGTACCCAACTGCACGTCAAAGATGCCAGATGTGCTTTTCAAGGACACTTTTCATTCACAGGCCTTGTCCCGGGCCAGATTCTCAGGCTAGCAGTTCTCAGACATCTTCTGCCAGTGTTTTAGCGGGCCATTTGTGTTAGTATTTTCCCCTTTATAACCAGACTGCCTTTATGGCTGCTCCCATCACTCCATCCCTTGGCCTGTGACCACTTGTGTATCACTATGAGACTACACCATATCTGGTGCATCTCTCTTGCCTCCTAATGTGCGAGGTGGAGGAGACGCATGTCCCCGTTAGGTCCAGTGGTGTCACTCCTGAGAGTGTTTGTTGGTCGAGACATGGGTATACAGTACCAGTTCAGATAAGAGTGATAACAAATAGCTATTTGATACAAAACAAAACGCAGAAAAGCACAAATCTGACAGTCAGAATGAGGACTAACATCATTTGGATATGTCGCACCTGTGTTTGGAGGCCTGGTAGCCAAAACCACAGCCATGTCAGCTGACAGGCCTTCGAGAACACATTGTTCTTGGGCTATGTGGTGGGAGGTACAGATCTGTCACTGAAAAATATTCACATCTTGTTTGATCTGTTTGGATTTGTTAGCAAAAAAGCAACAGGTAATATTCATTGATGCGCAAACACCTCCTTGTGAGGCTAAAATGTAGTCCAAGGACAGACAATATCGGATAGCCAATTGCGAGACCAAATTAATCAGTCTACTGTATACTCTTTAAAGCACCCACAGTAGCATTCTGGGTAATTTCAAGCACAGCAGAAATGCCAGCAATAGCTCTGTATAGTTCAGCAACACCTGAGTTTAGGTATAGCACATGTACCGACTTAGGAAATTTCGCTGGTTTTGCGATGAACAGGTTAGACATTCTGCACTTATTATGTACAGGAAAATGGTTGTGTTGGAAGTTCAATGCTAAATCTCTAGATCAAAATGCACAGGCAGTGAGACATGATATGGCACACGTACCTCCTAGCTGCAATGACAAGCTCCTGAAAACATTAGAGCTGCAAAGCCAGAACCTCCTCGGCGTTGAAATGGTAGGCCACAAGCCCTGCCCAGAATCTTTGCAATGTTTGTAGAATGAATACCATGGAACCAGGATCACAGGCCCTGGTTATTGTGGGGGATTTCAACTACCCTGACATTTGCTGGAAGGCCTACTCAGCCAGCCATCCGCAGTCCAGGAGGTTCCTTCATTGTATTGATGATAACTTCCTGATGCAAATGGTGGACGTGCCAACTAGGAGAGGAGCGCTGCTGGATCTTGTCCTCGCTAACAAGGAGGGTCTGGTTGAAACGGTGAAGGTTGAGGGCAGCCTTGGTTGCAGCGACCATGAGACGGTGGAGTTTGGGATCTCATGTGGCAGGAACAGAGTACCGAGCAGAATCGCAACCCTGGACTTCAGTAGGGCCGACTTTGGCCTTTTCAAGCATTTGCTAGGGGAAATTCCATGGGACAAGGTACTTGAAGGAAAAGGAGCCCAAGACAGCTGGTTAGCATTCAAGGACTGCTTCTTCCGAGCTCAAGAACAGAGCAACCCAACAGGTAAGAAGTCAGGAAAGAGAGCCAGGAGACCTTCATGGTTAAACAGGGAAGTGCTGGGCAAACTCAGGTGGAAGAGGACAGTCTACAGATCATGGAAGGAGGGGCTGGCCACTTACGAGGAATATAAGGCTGTTGTCAGAGGATTTAGGGAGGCAACTAGGAAAGCTAAGGCCTCCTTAGAATTAAACCTTGCGAGAAGGGTCAAGGACAACAGAAAGAGCTTCTTCAAATACATTGCAGATAAAACTAACACTAGAGGCAAGGTAGGCCCACTAATGAATGAGGTGGGTGCTCTGGCAACAGAAGATAAAGAGAAGGCAGAGTTACTGAATGCCTTCGTCTCTGTCTATAATGCCAGTGACTCTCCTGAGGAGCTCTGTACCCCTGAGGCCCCAGATGAAGTCAGAATAAAGGAGGAGTTTGCCTTGGTTGATGAGGGCTGGGTTAAGGACCAATTAAGCAAGATGGACATCCACAAGTCCATGGGTCCTGAGGGGATGCACCTGCAGGTGCTGAGGGAGCTGGCAGAAGTCATTGCTAGCCCACTCTCCATCATCTTTGGTAAGTCGTGGGCATCGGGAGAGGTGCTTGAGCACTGAAGGAAAGCAAATGTCACTCTGGTCTTCAAAAAGAGCAAGAAGGAGGACCTAGATAACTATAGACTAGTCAGCCTCACCTCCATCCTTGGTAAGGTGATGGAACAACTTATTTTTGGCGTTGTCTCTAGTCATATCAAGGATAAAAGGGTCATTAGGGGCAGTAAATACGGCTTCACCAAGGGGAAGTCATGCTTGACCAGCCTGATAGCCTTTTATGAGGATAGAACCGAGTGGATAGATGATGGAAAGGCAGTGGACGTGGTTTATCTTGATTTCAGTAAAGCCTTTGACACTGTCTTCCACAGCATCCTCACAGCTACACAAGGAAGTGTGGTCTGGACAATCGGGTAGTGAGGTGGACAGTAAACTGGCTGAAGGGAAGAAGCCAGAGGGTTGTGGTTAATGGGATGGAGTCGAGTTGGAGACCTGTATCTAGTGGAGTCCCTCAAGGGTCGGTGCTGGGATCAGTGTTGTTCAATATATTCATCGATGACTTGGATGAGGGAATGGAGTGTGCTGTCAGCAAGTTTGCCGATGACACTAAACTGGGAGGAGTGGCTGACATGCCAGAAGGCCATGCTGCCATCCATCAGGACCTTGACAGTTGGAGAATTGGACAGGGAGAAATTTAATGAAATATAACGAGGGCAAGTGTAGAGTCCTGCATCTGGGCAAGAACAACCCCAGTCACCAGTATAAGCTGGAGAGCAGTGAAAGGGAGAGGGACCTGGGGGTCCTGGTGGACAGCCGGATGACCATGAGGCAGTACTGTGCCCTCATGGCCAAGAAGGCCAATGGTATCCTGGGGAGTATTGGAAGAGGTGTGCTTAGTAGGTTGAGAGAGGTTCTCCTCCCCCTCTACTCTGCCCAGGTGAGACCACATCTAGAATACTGCATCCAGTTCTGGGCCCCTTGGTTCAAGAAGGACAGGGAACTGCTTGAGAGAGTCCCATGCAGAGCCCCAAGGATGATTAAGGGAGTGGGTCATCTCCCTTACAAGCAAAGGCTGAGGGAGCTGGGTCTCTTTAGCTTGCAGAAGAGGAGGCCGAGGGGTGACCTTATTAATGTTTATAAATATGTAAAGGGGGAGTGTCAGGAGGATGGAGCCAGGCTCTTCTCTGTGACACCCAATGATAGGACAAGGGGCAATGGGTGCAAGCTGGGACATAGGAGGTTCCGCTTAAATGAGACAAAACTTTTTTACAGTGAGGTGACAGAGCACTGGAACAGGCTGCCCAGGGCGTCGTGGAGTCTCCTTCTCTGGAGACATTCAAAACCCCCCGGGACGCGTTCCTGTGTGATGTGATTTAGGTGTTCCTGCTCCAGCAGGGGAATTGGACTAGATGATCTTCCAAGGTCCCTTCCAATCCATCACATTCTGTGATTCTGTGATTAGAAAAACAACAACATTTTAGTAACCATGTTTGGCTTAATTGGCAAAAGGGGTTACGATCTACACAGCCAGACATGTCGTTTGGGCTGCACATGTCCCAGTTATTAGCCAACCGTCACCCTGTAGACTATGGCACGTAGAGTTAGGAGCCGCGAAATTAAAGTGTCTTTGACGAATTGTAGTATGAACATTCCCTGTGAGATTCCAAAGTTTCACTCCATTAAAACACCCCTCTGTTTCTAACTGCGCATTCATTAGCGCAGGCCCATGAGTTTTCAGGTCAGAATCAGTACGATACAATCTTGCATCTCCCACATTCAACTCTGCTGTCGCTCGCGCTCCCCACGGGCCGCTTTTGAACGGCCGGGGAGGCGGCGCTGCTGGCTCTGCCTACACCTCGTCAGCCTCCCTCGTGAGGGCTGCCGGGTCCTGGCGGCTCCCTCGGCTGCTTCGGGTGGCCTCGATGCCGAAAAAAAAGCCCTGCCTGTCTCGATCCCCCGATCCGCTGCAGAACGCGTCTGCCCCGGAGCCGATCGCCTCGGATGCTCCAGCCAGCAGGGGATGGCCCAGAGAAGAAGCCGCTCCCCATTACAATGTTTGGCCCCAAATACCCAGAGGCAGACTAGAAGATGGTGTGGGAGCAGACGTGCTACAACCCCCCGTGCTCAGAGCAGCAGCGACAGCAGCGGCAGCTCTGACAGTGAAGCAGCACCAGGAACGTCCAGCGATTCCTGCATTACAGCGTCCAGTGCCAATCTGGGGCTCGCCAGCCCTGGCACCTCCAGTCCGGAGGTTCTGGGGCCCTCCTGTGGCTCCCCAGCACCCGAAAGCAGCAGCTGCAGCACCAGCAGCCAGGCAGCACCGGGGCCACCCCACAGTTCCCAGGCGACTGAGAGCAGCAGCCCCACCAGGCAGCAGGGGACAGAGCAGAGGACAATTCGCCCACGTTTACATCAGGCCCAAGACACCTGGCACAGTCCCAGAAGACGCCGCAGGAGCAGCCGTGCTGCAGAACCCAGCGCTGGGAGCAGCACCCCCAGCTTGGCCAGTCGGAGGGCACCAGGAACCTCCAGTCACTCCTTGGTGCCCGAAGGCAGACTCCCCGCCGGCCAGCGGGGGCGACCCCGGACAAGAAGCTGCTCACCGCTGGAACGTCCAGCCCCAGATGCCCAGAGCCAGCCCCGAAGACGCCGCAGGAGCAGCCACGCACCACAAAACGGTGCTGGGAGCAGCAGCAGCACCAGATCTGCCAGGGGGGCGGCATCGGGGTCCCCCAGTGGATCCCCAGGGTCTAAACGGAGACGATGCTCCAGCCAGCAGGGGACAGCCCAGAGAAGAAGCTGCCCCCCATTACAACATCAGGCTCCAAATACCCAGAGGCAGACCCGAAGACGGCGTGGGAGCAGACACAACGCTGGAGTGATACCAGTGCTGTTCCAGCTACGAACGCAGAGCACAGCACTGTGTGGGCTGCTGCAGGGAAAGGTGACTCCGTCCTAGACAGACCCAACACAGTCACCGAAACCCGCAGTTTGCAGGCCCAGGGGCTCCTTTGTAGGGACCAAGCCCGTTTGTTCAGGGCCCTGAGACTGCTCTCTGGAGACAAAGCTGGCTTCTCATTACTTACACCCTCACTTTTATGGCCCAGGCTGTCATTTTCAGGGCGCAATGCCTTATCTTTAGGGCCCCTTAGTAGCACTGTGACGTGCAGAGCTGCCTTCTAGGGTACAAAGCCTTATTTGTGAGGAAACACCCCGCTTCTTCGGGTCCCAAATCCTCACGCTAGGAGACAAGGCCTCAATTTGAGGGCCCAAAGCCTCCTTTAAGGGTCCAAACACCCATCTGGAGGGACCGAAGCATCACTGTAGGGTCCAGTCCGTGAGCCAGAGACTCCAAAGGCCCAGGGTCCAGGTCTAAAGCCTCACCTTGACGACCAGGCCTCCCCACGCTCCCCCTCCCTCCCCATTTTAAGTCTTCAAAGCCGCATTAGTAAGCCCCCGTGTTTCCTCTCTAGGCTCCAAAGCCTTCTTTTCAGGCTCCAGAACATCCGCTTGGCATCCCAAGTCGTCTTCTGATCGCCTAAACCCTCAGTTTGCAGGCCCAGGGGCTCCTTTGTAGGGACCAAGCCCGTTTGTTCAGGGCCCTGAGACTGCTCTCTGGAGACAAAGCTGGCTTCTTATTGCTTACACCCTCACTTTTACGGCCCAGGCTGTCATTTTCAGGGCGCAATGCCTTATTTTTAGGGCCCCCAGGTGCACTGTAAGGTGCAGAGCTGCATTTTTAAGGTGCAAAGCCTTATTTGTGAGGAAAGCCCCCTCCCTCCCCATTTTAAGTACTATAAATATGAGGGGTTAGAGGGGAGTTGGGTGACGGGAAGGGTTGTGTTGTCGTGGTGGCTTGGGGGCTTACCGTACCCACCCCCGCTAATGTTTGCTCTTTTGTCAGCTTTGGATCCGAAAGTGGGATCTTAACACGGAAAACACAGGGGAGACTTTACTGCTCTCCACATCTACCTTAAAGGAAGTCGTGGGGAGCTAGGGGTCGGCCTCTTCTCACAGACAACTAGTGATAGGACTAGAAAGTATGGCCTCAAGTTGCGCCAGAGGTTTACTTTGGAAATTAGCGGTGGTTTTCTCGGGTGGGCAGCCAAGTTCCACCGCAGCCTCTCTCTCACTCCCCCTCCTGAATAGGAAAGGGGGAGAAAAAACGATACAAAGGGCTCAAGGGTTGAGATAAGAATGGGGACATCGCTCAACAATTATTGTGACAGGCTAAACAGACTCAGAGAAGAGAGACATTAAGAATTATTCCTATTACTAACAAGCTAGAGAAGTGGGAAACAAAAGACAGAAACCCAAAACACCTTCCCCCCATCCACCCTCCTCTACCTCTTTAACCAAGCGGAGCAGGGGAATGGGGGAATGGCGGTTGTGGTCAGTCTGTAGCACTTTGTCCCTGCCGTTCCTTCTCGGTCACTCTCTTCCCCTGCTCCAACGTGGGATGCAGTCGTTCCCAAAGTGATCCTGCGTGGGCTTCCCACAGGCAGCAGCTCTTCAAGAACTGCTCCAGATACGGGTCCGTACCACGGGGTCCATCCATCAGGAGCACACTGCTCCAACCTGGGTCCCCCACGGGCGGCAGCTCCTGCCAGCCCCCCTGCTCCTGCGTGGGCTCCTCTCCACGGGCTGCGGCTCCGGCCCGCAATCTGCTCTGGCGGGGGTCCTCCACAGGCTGCAGCCTGCTTCAGTGCAGGTCCACCTGCTCCACCGTGGCCTCTTCCACGGGCTGCAGCGTGGAACCCTGCTCCACCGTGGTACTCCGTGGGCTGCAGGGGGACAACCTGCTTCACCATGGTCCTCACCACAGGCCGCAGGGGAACTTCTGCTGTGGTGCCTGGAGCACCTCCTCCCACTCCTTCACTGACCTTGGGGTCTGCAAGGCTGTTTCTCACTCCTCTCTCTCTCCCAGCTGCTGTTCCGCAGCAGTTTTTTCCCTTTCTTAAATATGCTCTCACAGAGACGCAAACAACGTCGCTTATTGGCTTGGCTCTGGACAGCAGCAGGGCCCTTATCTAAAATGGGGCAGCTTCTGGATTCTTCTCACAGAGGCCACCCCTATGGGCCCCTGCTACCAGAACTTGCCAAGTAAGCCCACTACAATTTCTTCTCAGAAAGAATAGTCAGGAATTGGAACGGGTTGCCCAGGGAAGTAGTGGAGTCACCTGGGGGTGTTCAAGGAAAGGTTGCACATGGTGCTTAGGGACATGGTTTAGTGGGTGACATTGGTAGTAGGGGATAGTTGGACCAGATGATCTTGAAGGACGTTTCCACCCTTAATGATTCTACGATTCTGTGATTCTAATTAGGAGGCTTTGAACCCTGATGGTGAGAGCTGGCGAAAGGAGTCAGGGCTCAGACTGGACTGTCAACTGCAGTAAAGACGATTAAGACCGCTGGCTTTGTAACGTCTCTTGCTGATGTCTGGGGGAGACAACGAGCTCTGGTCTCACCCTGCTCTCGAGAAACTCTGTAGGAGAAGGACGTGAGGAGGGAGCAAGCTGTGACCCAAACGCCAGGTGTCCTGCGGCTCTCCCGGAGGGCGGCAATGCTGGCCCAAAGGTGCGGTGCAGGCGCCGCCACTCCAGGGCTGCAGCCCTGTCCGAGGGACATCTCCGCTCCTGCCTGTGGCACGGGGAGCGTTGCCAGCAGGCCGAGGGAAGCAATCCTTCCTCTCCGCCGCGTGTCGCGGGACCCGGCATTTGAGCCTGTGCCGGCTGCAAGAGCGGCCACCCTCTTGCTTGGGTGCCGAGGGCCCAGGCCCCAGCGTGGCACCTCCAGCCACCCCTGTGAGGCGGGGGCTCTGTCACAGTGGGTGCCAGGTAGCTTTGGGCGTCCCTGCCCAAACGGGGGGCGTGCGGTGGTGATGTCACAATGGCTGGCCATGGTGACCCGCGGGGGCGAGGAGCATATAAAAGGCTGCTGGGCTCGGGCCGTGCCTCAGTGCGATTTGGTGAGTTGGGGAGAGGGCAGGGAGGAGGGGGCTGCCGGGGGAGGAGGGGTTGCACACCTCGGGCCCGTGCTGCAGACTCACCCTCGTCCTGCTTCTCCCTCAGGGTCGGCAGAGGAGCGTGTGGAGGAGAAACCCCGGCACTGCTGGGGCAGTGACTCTCCAAGTGCTCGCTGTCCAAGTGCACCATGTCTGAAATGAAGCGGAAGGCTCCCGACTCGAGGGAGCAAGGTGAGAGAAAAGTATCCCGTCCCACAGGAGGACGGGGAGGGGCTGGGAGGGCTGCCTGTGGCCGAGAGGGGAGGCAGGGGCAGGCAGGGGCTCCCCAACCACCCCGGGGCAGGGCCCCTCTGCTCCTTGGCAGGGGGGGCCCAGGTCGGGCTGTGGGTGCCTGCTGGGACCCTTGTGCCTGCTGTGCCTCCTTCCCCTCCACAGCCTCTGGCCCTGCCCATCAGCCAGCATGGCAGGGACAGAACAGGCCCTTGGGGACAGTCCCTCAGGGACACCTGGCCCCGCAAAGGTGCTCAGTGGCTGTGCCATTTGCTCTCTCCCCTCCAGCATGCATGCTGTGTGGCCGGGCAGATGCTGACCCGAACATCTGCGGCCCCATACACAAAAGGAATGGACTCTGTGCCCACACGTTTTGCCTGGTGAGTTCCCCCAGGGTTCCCGTCAGCATCCCACCAGGGACGGTCCCTTCAACTATGACCCCTAACGAGATCCTGCTTTTTTCCATTCTATAGTCTCTTGCGAATGGCCTTTATCGGCTTGGATCACTACACGACGGAATTTTGGGATTTTTACTGGAGGATATACAGCACACAATCAAGCGGGCATCCCAGAAGGTGAGGACCTGATGGGAACAGGGAGGTTTGGGCCAGGAGATGCTCCCGCGAGCTTAGCCTGGACCCCAAGGCAGCAATGCCAGCCTTTCCAACCTGCTCCGGGACAAACTGCTGCTCTGGCAGACGAGCCTTGTCCGCCAGGGGGGTCTGCAGAGCGTGACCCAGCAGCGCCCGCACCCTGTGCCCTGCCCTGCCCAGGGGTGTGGGGCCAGCGGTGGCGGCATCGAGCCTGGTGCTAATGGGGCTGCTGTGTTCTTTTCAGCAATGCTTCGTTTGTGGCGAGCGAGGGGCCACCATCACCTGCACGGAGACAGGCTGTGAACGCAGCTTCCATCTCCCCTGCGCCTCGGAGGGAGAATGCGTCACCCAGTTCTTTGGGCAGTACAGGTAAGGGCTGCCAGCAGCAGCCAAGCAAGAGAGGACCCCACGCTGGTGCTTCCCAGCAGCCTGGCAGAGCCGGAGGCAGCGCCAGAGCCTGGATGGGCCTGGGGCTCCTTCACGTTCCTCTGCCCTCCTCGCCACAACCGCGGCAGGCCCAGCACTTCTCACCTTGCCCTTCCCTTCCCTCTCCCCGCCAGGTCCTTCTGCTGGGAGCACCGCCCTCAGCAGGCAGTGCAGGCAGCTCCGGAGCAGGACACCATCTGCATCATCTGCATGGACCCTGTGGGGGACAGCAAGTCCTACCACACCATGGTGTGCCCAGCCTGCAGTCACGCCTGGTTCCACCGGGGCTGCATCCAGGTAGGAGCCCTCCCCTCACCCTGCGCGCACGGCAGGTGCTCAGCAGCACCAGGGCCCGCTCACCTCTCACCGCATGTGTTTCTTCTGCAGGGACAAGCTGTGAGTGCAGGCATTCTCTACTTCCAGTGCCCCATCTGCAGAAACCAGGTGGAGTTCCGTTCCGAAATGTCCATCATGGGGATCCAAGTCCCAGTCAGGTTGGTGTCCCTCTGCCCTGCTCTCTAGACACGAGGGCACAAGCGCTGCGCATGGCCAGGGACTGGACAATTTCCCTCCCTTCTCTTGCAGAGGACCAACCTGGGAGGACGGCAACGCCTTTGCATCGCTGCAAGAGAGGCACCAGCGCTGTGATGTCAGTGAATGCCTTTACCCACAAGGCAGGGAGCAGGCGGAGGGACAGGGGTGAGTTGCCTCAGCAGCCATCTGGGGCTCTGCCCACGTCCTCAGCCTCAGCACATGCTGGGGGAGCCAGGACAGAGCACAAGGGATGTGCCAGCCACTCCCTGGCTCAGACACTTTGTCCTCACACCCACAACTCTTTGCTTCCCCAGGCCCTGGCAGCTGCTCCTGTGCCGCTCCTGTGCTGCCGAAGGCACCCACCGGCGCTGCTCCAACTTGACCAACAGCACAGGCACCTGGGAGTGCGACAGCTGCGCTGGCGTGGGCACTGGTAAGTGGCAAAGGCCTCATGCTGCTGGGCTGTGGCCAGGCCAGGCCTGGCTGCAGGAGCTCAGGGCAGCCTTGCCAGAGTCTCTCTGACCCTGGACGGGTCAGAGCCTCTACTGCCGTGGGTCTGGAAGTCCATCCCACTCACCTTCCTGTCTCCCCTTACAGCCTCCAGTAGCAATCTGGGGCTCGCCGGCCCCAGCACCTCCAGTCCAGAGGTTCTGGGGCCCTCCCGTGGCTCCCCAGCACCCGAAAGGAGCAGCCTCAGCAGCACCAGCAGCCAGGCAGCACCGGGGCCATCCCACAGTTCCCAGGAGACTGAGAGGAGAAGGCCAGGGACAGAACAGGGGACAATCTGCCAGCCTGTACATCAGGCCCAAGACACCTGGCACAGTCCCAGAAGACGCCGCAGGAGCAGCCGTGCTGCAGAACCCAGCGCTGGGAGCAGCACCCCCAGCTTGGCCAGCCAGAGGGCACCAGGAACCTCCAGTCACTCCTTGGTGCCTGAAGGCAGACACCCCACCGGCCAGCGGGGGCGACCCCGGACAAGAAGCCGCTCACCGCTGGAACGTCCAGCCCCAGATCCCCAGAGCCGGCCCCGAAGACGCCGCAGGAGCAGCCACGCACCAGAAAACGGTGCTGGGAGCAGCAGCAGCACCAGATCTGCCAGGGGGGCGGCATCGGGGTCCCCCAGTGGATCCCCAGGGCCTAGGCGGAGACGACGCTCCAGCCAGCAGGGGACGGCCCGGACAAGAAGCCGCTCCCCGTTACAACATCAGGCCCCAAATACCCAGAGGCAGACCCAAAGACGGCGTGGGAGCAGACGTGCTACAACCCCCAGTGCTCAGGGCAGCAGCAGCAGCAGCTTTGAAAGCGAAACGGCATTGGGGTCCTCCAGCGATTCCCCGGTGCCTGAACGCAGCAGCCGCTCCAGCCACGCCGGGCCAGTCCGGATGCGAAGCCGCTCCCTGTTACAACATCGGGCCCCAAATCCCTACGGCCGGCCTGAACAACGCCACGGGAGCAGCCGTGCTCCAGCCCCACGTCCTGGCTCCAGTCCCCAGCCGCCATCACAATAAAGCTTGCTGCCAATCCCATCTGTGCTGAGAGATCACACGCGCGTCGGCTTCAGCCTCACTCGCACGACTAAGCCGTGTCTCCCTGCTTCCTTCCCTCCCCCCCATTAGATTGATTAGGAAAGCAACGCAATTCCAGTAAGCACGTTTGGCTTAATCACATTGTCCAGAAGGGGTTACGATCTACACAGCCAGACATGTCGTTTGGGCTGCACATGTCCCAGTTATTAGCCAACCGTCACCCTGTAGACTATGGCACGTAGAGTTAGGAGCCACGAAATTAAAGTGTCTTTGACGAATTGTAGTATGAACTTTCCCTGTGAGATTCCAAAGTTGCACTCCATTAAAACACCCCTCTGTTTCTCTCCATTAAAACACCCCTCTGTTTCTAACTGCGCATTCATTAGCGCAGGCCCATGAGTTTTCAGGTCAGAATCAGTACGATACAAGCTTGCATCTCCCACATCCAAGTGAAAACCATGCTTAGGTGTGATTGTTGCACAACCACAATTGCACGCAGTTACAATTCCTTGCCCTCCCCACCCACGTTGAACTTGGGCATCATAACGCACCACGGGGCCTTATCACATGCATGGGCTTCGCAAGGCTGCTGTTGACAATTTGGAATAATGGGGAGTGGTATGACAAAATAAGGTAGATACCAAGATGTTTCAAGCACAGGTTCTGCTCGCCACCGATGTGGGCATCTAGTCCCCGAGGGTGATGTAAGCAATACCAACAAGACGATTTGTTACCTAGCTGCCGAATGCAGCACCAACAGCGCAAGCAGCCAGGCGGCACCGGGGTCCTCCTGAGGCTCCCCACCGTCGGGCAGCACCAGCCCCAGCACCGCCAGCCAGGCAGGACTGGGGCCCTCCTTGGCTCCCTGGTACCCGAGAGCAGCAGCTCCAGCACCCTCAGACTGACAGGAGTGGGGATGCCCCACAGCTCCATAGTGCCCAAGAGCAGCAGCGGCTCCAGCCACCCTGGACCAGAGCAGAGGACAACCCGATCATGATTACAACGTCCAGCCCCAAATCCCTACAGCCAGCCCAGAACACGCTGCAGAACCAGGCATGCGCTAGCCCCAAGTGCTGGCCCTAATCCCCAGCCCCCAAGCCCAATACAGTTCTGAGCCAGCCTCTCCCCGCTCCCCTCGCCCATCTTCCCCCAGGCTGCTTGCTTTGCAGGGGAGCCCATGGCAGCGGGGACGAGCACTCTGGACACGCTCTTTCCCAGTGGCACACGTGGGTGATCACAGCACTGCAGCGCTGGAGAGGAGGTCGGGGCTGGCAAGAGGTGGGACAGGTGAGAGCAGGGCTGGCAGCCGGCTTTGGGCTCTTGTATGGCCTTGCCGTTAGCGCAAGGACTCGGCTTCGGCTTATCCGGGTTGCTCAGGCCACGCTCGTGAGCCTGCAAGAAAGGGACAAGTTTAACGGCAGCATCCTCCCCAGCAGGTTTGGGTCGAGGCGTCTGCCTGTCTTATGCCCGCTCTGGCACCGGTGCCTGTGAAGAATGACGTCGCGAGGTGCTGGGCCTGCTCTCTCAAGGAAGAACTACAGGCTGAGCACTGAGCCGGAGAAGTCCAAGGTCGCAGGTACGGGCTGTACACGCCTCGCACAAGCAGGACCGCTGTGGAGCGGGGTGAGCGCCCCTCGCCTCGCTTGAGATCGACTGCCTCCAGTGGCAGTGGCCGTGCTGAGAGAGGCGTGGTGGGGCAGAAAGCGAGTGAATCCCTGAGCCGAGGCGAGATTTTGGGAGGGCCTTTCCTGCAGAACGAAGGACTCCGCCAGAAACTCATGTCGCGGTGCCCTTTCTCCAGCCGTGTGGTGCTGGAGGACGTGGTGTTGCCTGTCTTTGTCCCATCGGACTCTGGGAGTTCCTCTTCCAGGGCAGACGGCCTGTCGGGTTCTCGGATTAATGCTTTCCTCGGAAACGATGATACTGCTGGGCAGTCCGTTTGCTCTTGCACCGGCCAACCCGGCACAATCCTGCTTGTGAGACCGCAAGGCTGGTATTTGAGGGCTCCGTGGCACCCACAAGTAAGGCAAGCTGCTTTGTGGGGCACCAGGGATTGTTTTGCACAAGGAAAGCTACTGCGAGGCATACAGCCTTAAGGAGGCTGTGAGTTAGCCTAGATGAGCTGTGTCTGCGAGCCTCTCTGTCCCCGCATCTTCTCCAGCACAGTGAAGAGATGTAGTAGCTACAGAGAACGTTCCAGGTACAAGCAGGACATCAGGAAGTGCAGTGGTGGTATTATTATTTTTATTTTTATTTCCCTTGGAAATGAAATTGGGTCCTCACATCCAGCTTTTGAAGTAACTTTATCTGGAAGTAGCAGAGCAGCGTTCCTGAGTACGTAGTTTCACGCGAGGGGACGACTGTACAGCCGCCCACTTGCATTGGAGAGCAGCTCAAACTGGAAGGAGCCCCCTGTTGCGGAGATGCGCTCCATAATGCTGGTGTCTAGGGCCGTCAGTGAAGACAGTGAGAAGGTAAATGGCTTCCTGAAGCTGTCTTCCCCCGTGCTGATCTGCAACCTGGAAGGTTGTTTTCCTGTAGTTATCAATTTTTTGCTTGTACTTGAAATGAATGGTGTGAGTTTACCTCCTGACTCCTGAAGCTTACTTTTCTCTCCTTTTTCACAAGGGATAGTGAACAGCAGGCTGCTGAATGCACTCTGGACATGCTCCGTCCCAGTGGCACACGTGGGTGATCACAGCGCTGCAACGCTACTCTGTGTTGGTGCGGCCTCCCCTCGAGTACTGTGTACGGTTCTGGGCACCACAGTACAAAAAGGATGTGAAACTGTTGGAGAGTGGCCAGAGAAGGACAACGAAGATGGTGAAGGGCCTAGAGGGGAAGACGTACGAGGAGCGGCTGAGGTCACTTGACCTGTTCAGCCTGGAAAAGAAAAGGCTGAGGGGAGACCTCATCGCGGCCTACAGCTTCCTCACGAGGGGGAGTGGAGGGGCAGGCGCCGATCTCTTCCCTTTAGCGACCAGCGACAGGACCTGAGGGAGCGGTGTCAAGCTGTGGCAGGGGAGGTTTATGCTGGATATCAGGAAGAGGTTCTTCACCGAGAGGGTTGTCGCGCACTGGAACAGGCTCCCCAAGGACGTAGTCGTGACACAAAGCCTGTCAGAGTTTAAGAAGCGTTTGGACTGTGCTCTTAGTAACAGTAACAGGTAGTAGTCAGAGTAGCTTGGGTGCAGGAGACGCAAAAGGGGCCTTTCCAAAAGGCCAATTATTTTTCCAATTTCTTATTATCCTTCCGGAAGGAGTGTTGGTATGTACTCCCCCAGGGATATCTCCCTGTCCCCTGGCACTCATATTTCCCATTTTTCCTAGCCCTTGTCAGTGTGCACAACCATCTGGAGCAGCCAATAGATCTAAGTAATTTCTGTTTTTCACCCAGGACAGCCAATAGACAATGATACTTTTTTCCGTTCTCTCAGAGCAACTTATAGTTTTCCCAGACTGTCTTTTCATTCAGATAGAACAGCCAACAACAGTTGACAATTCCATACTTTCTCAGGACTTTTTCCCCTTTTTCCAGACTATTTTTCACTTTTCTGGACTATACGTTGTCGGTACAGTTCCTTGGTTTTGAGCATACCAGTGGTATCTCAGGACACCTCTGTTTCTTAGGTACCCAACTGCACGTCAAAGATGCCAGATGTGCTTTTCAAGGACACTTTTCATTCACAGGCCTTGTCCCGGGCCAGATTCTCAGGCTAGCAGTTCTCAGACATCTTCTGCCAGTGTTTTAGCGGGCCATTTGTGTTAGTATTTTCCCCTTTATAACCAGACTGCCTTTATGGCTGCTCCCATCACTCCATCCCTTGGCCTGTGACCACTTGTGTATCACTATGAGACTACACCATATCTGGTGCATCTCTCTTGCCTCCTAATGTGCGAGGTGGAGGAGACGCATGTCCCCGTTAGGTCCAGTGGTGTCACTCCTGAGAGTGTTTGTTGGTTGAGACATGGGTATACAGTACCAGTTCAGATAAGAGTGATAACAAATAGCTATTTGATACAAAACAAAACGCAGAAAAGCACAAATCTGACAGTCAGAATGAGGACCAACATCATTTGGATATGTCGCACCTGTGTTTGGAGGCCTGGTAGCCAAAACCACAGCCATGTCAGCTGACAGGCCTTCGAGAACACATTGTTCTTGGGCTATTTGGTGGGAGGTACAGATCTGTCACTGAAAAATATTCACATCTTGTTTGATCTGTTTGGATTTGTTAGCAAAAAAGCAACAGGTAATATTCATTGATGCGCAAACACCTCCTTGTGAGGCTAAAATGTAGTCCAAGGACAGACAATATCGGATAGCCAATTGCGAGACCAAATTAATCAGTCTACTGTATACTCTTTAAAGCACCCACAGTAGCATTCTGGGTAATTTCAAGCACAGCAGAAATGCCAGCAATAGCTCTGTATAGTTCAGCAACACCTGAGTTTAGGTATAGCACATGTACCGACTTAGGAAATTTCGCTGGTTTTGCGATGAACAGGTTAGACATTCTGCACTTATTATGTACAGGAAAATGGTTGTGTTGGAAGTTCAATGCTAAATCTCTAGATCAAAATGCACAGGCAGTGAGACATGATATGGCACACGTACCTCCTAGCTGCAATGACAAGCTCCTGAAAACATTAGAGCTGCAAAGCCAGAACCTCCTCGGCGTTGAAATGGTAGGCCACAAGCCCTGCCCAGAATCTTTGCAATGTTTGTAGAATGAATACCATGGAACCAGGATCACAGGCCCTGGTTATTGTGGGGGATTTCAACTACCCTGACATTTGCTGGAAGGCCTACTCAGCCAGCCATCCGCAGTCCAGGAGGTTCCTTCATTGTATTGATGATAACTTCCTGATGCAAATGGTGGACGTGCCAACTAGGAGAGGAGCGCTGCTGGATCTTGTCCTCGCTAACAAGGAGGGTCTGGTTGAAACGGTGAAGGTTGAGGGCAGCCTTGGTTGCAGCGACCATGAGACGGTGGAGTTTGGGATCTCATGTGGCAGGAACAGAGTACCGAGCAGAATCGCAACCCTGGACTTCAGTAGGGCCGACTTTGGCCTTTTCAAGCATTTGCTAGGGGAAATTCCATGGGACAAGGTACTTGAAGGAAAAGGAGCCCAAGACAGCTGGTTAGCATTCAAGGACTGCTTCTTCCGAGCTCAAGAACAGAGCAACCCAACAGGTAAGAAGTCAGGAAAGAGAGCCAGGAGACCTTCATGGTTAAACAGGGAAGTGCTGGGCAAACTCAGGTGGAAGAGGACAGTCTACAGATCATGGAAGGAGGGGCTGGCCACTTACGAGGAATATAAGGCTGTTGTCAGAGGATTTAGGGAGGCAACTAGGAAAGCTAAGGCCTCCTTAGAATTAAACCTTGCGAGAAGGGTCAAGGACAACAGAAAGAGCTTCTTCAAATACATTGCAGATAAAACTAACACTAGAGGCAAGGTAGGCCCACTAATGAATGAGGTGGGTGCTCTGGCAACAGAAGATAAAGAGAAGGCAGAGTTACTGAATGCCTTCGTCTCTGTCTATAATGCCAGTGACTCTCCTGAGGAGCTCTGTACCCCTGAGGCCCCAGATGAAGTCAGAATAAAGGAGGAGTTTGCCTTGGTTGATGAGGGCTGGGTTAAGGACCAATTAAGCAAGATGGACATCCACAAGTCCATGGGTCCTGAGGGGATGCACCTGCAGGTGCTGAGGGAGCTGGCAGAAGTCATTGCTAGCCCACTCTCCATCATCTTTGGTAAGTCGTGGGCATCGGGAGAGGTGCTTGAGCACTGAAGGAAAGCAAATGTCACTCTGGTCTTCAAAAAGGGCAAGAAGGAGGACCTAGATAACTATAGACTAGTCAGCCTCACCTCCATCCTTGGTAAGGTGATGGAACAACTTATTTTTGGCGTTGTCTCTAGTCATATCAAGGATAAAAGGGTCATTAGGGGCAGTAAATACGGCTTCACCAAGGGGAAGTCATGCTTGACCAGCCTGATAGCCTTTTATGAGGATAGAACCGAGTGGATAGATGATGGAAAGGCAGTGGACGTGGTTTATCTTGATTTCAGTAAAGCCTTTGACACTGTCTTCCACAGCATCCTCACAGCTACACAAGGAAGTGTGGTCTGGACAATCGGGTAGTGAGGTGGACAGTAAACTGGCTGAAGGGAAGAAGCCAGAGGGTTGTGGTTAATGGGATGGAGTCGAGTTGGAGACCTGTATCTAGTGGAGTCCCTCAAGGGTCGGTGCTGGGATCAGTGTTGTTCAATATATTCATCGATGACTTGGATGAGGGAATGGAGTGTGCTGTCAGCAAGTTTGCCGATGACACTAAACTGGGAGGAGTGGCTGACATGCCAGAAGGCCATGCTGCCATCCATCAGGACCTTGACAGTTGGAGAATTGGACAGGGAGAAATTTAATGAAATATAACGAGGGCAAGTGTAGAGTCCTGCATCTGGGCAAGAACAACCCCAGTCACCAGTATAAGCTGGAGAGCAGTGAAAGGGAGAGGGACCTGGGGGTCCTGGTGGACAGCCGGATGACCATGAGGCAGTACTGTGCCCTCATGGCCAAGAAGGCCAATGGTATCCTGGGGAGTATTGGAAGAGATGTGCTTAGTAGGTTGAGAGAGGTTCTCCTCCCCCTCTACTCTGCCCAGGAGAGACCACATCTAGAATACTGCATCCAGTTCTGGGCCCCTTGGTTCAAGAAGGACAGGGAACTGCTTGAGAGAGTCCCGTGCAGAGCCCCAAGGATGATTAAGGGAGTGGGTCATCTCCCTTACAAGCAAAGGCTGAGGGAGCTGGGTCTCTTTAGCTTGCAGAAGAGGAGACCGAGGGGTGACCTTATTAATGTTTATAAATATGTAAAGGGGGAGTGTCAGGAGGATGGAGCCAGGCTCTTCTCTGTGACACCCAATGATAGGACAAGGGGCAATGGGTGCAAGCTGGGATATAGGAGGTTCCGCTTAAATGAGACAAAACTTTTTTACAGTGAGGTGACAGAGCACTGGAACAGGCTGCCCAGGGCGTCGTGGAGTCTCCTTCTCTGGAGACATTCAAAACCCCCCGGGACGCGTTCCTGTGTGATGTGATTTAGGTGTTCCTGCTCCAGCAGGGGAATTGGACTAGATGATCTTCCAAGGTCCCTTCCAATCCATCACATTCTGTGATTCTGTGATTAGAAAAACAACAACATTTTAGTAACCATGTTTGGCTTAATTGGCAAAAGGGGTTACGATCTACACAGCCAGACATGTCGTTTGGGCTGCACATGTCCCAGTTATTAGCCAACCGTCACCCTGTAGACTATGGCACGTAGAGTTAGGAGCTGCGAAATTAAAGTGTCTTTGACGAATTGTAGTATGAACATTCCCTGTGAGATTCCAAAGTTTCACTCCATTAAAACACCCCTCTGTTTCTAACTGCGCATTCATTAGCGCAGGCCCATGAGTTTTCAGGTCAGAATCAGTACGATACAAGCTTGCATCTCCCACATTCAACTCTGCTGTCGCTCGCGCTCCCCACGGGCCGCTTTTGAACGGCCGGGGAGGCGGCGCTGCTGGCTCTGCCTACACCTCGTCAGCCTCCCTCGTGAGGGCTGCCGGGTCCTGGCGGCTCCCTCGGCTGCTTCGGGTGGCCGCGATGCCGAAAAAAAAGCCCTGCCTGTCTCGATCCCCCGATCCGCTGCAGAACGCGTCTGCCCCGGAGCCGATTGCCTCGGATGCTCCAGCCAGCAGGGGATGGCCCAGAGAAGAAGCCGCTCCCCATTACAATGTTTGGCCCCAAATACCCAGAGGCAGACTAGAAGATGGTGTGGGAGCAGACGTGCTACAACCCCCCGTGCTCAGAGCAGCAGCGACAGCAGCGGCAGCTCTGACAGTGAAGCAGCACCAGGAACGTCCAGCGATTCCTGCATTACAGCGTCCAGTGCCAATCTGGGGCTCGCCAGCCCTGGCACCTCCAGTCCGGAGGTTCTGGGGCCCTCCTGTGGCTCCCCAGCACCCGAAAGCAGCAGCTGCAGCACCAGCAGCCAGGCAGCACCGGGGCCACCCCACAGTTCCCAGGCGACTGAGAGCAGCAGCCCCACCAGGCAGCAGGGGACAGAGCAGAGGACAATTCGCCCACGTTTACATCAGGCCCAAGACACCTGGCACAGTCCCAGAAGACGCCGCAGGAGCAGCCGTGCTGCAGAACCCAGCGCTGGGAGCAGCACCCCCAGCTTGGCCAGTCGGAGGGCACCAGGAACCTCCAGTCACTCCTTGGTGCCCGAAGGCAGACTCCCCGCCGGCCAGCGGGGGCGACCCCGGGCAAGAAGCTGCTCACCGCTGGAACGTCCAGCCCCAGATGCCCAGAGCCAGCCCCGAAGACGCCGCAGGAGCAGCCACGCACCACAAAACGGTGCTGGGAGCAGCAGCAGCACCAGATCTGCCAGGGGGGCGGCATCGGGGTCCCCCAGTGGATCCCCAGGGTCTAAACGGAGACGATGCTCCAGCCAGCAGGGGACAGCCCAGAGAAGAAGCTGCCCCCCATTACAACATCAGGCTCCAAATACCCAGAGGCAGACCCGAAGACGGCGTGGGAGCAGACACAACGCTGGAGTGATACCAGTGCTGTTCCAGCTACGACCGCAGAGCACAGCACTGTGTGGGCTGCTGCAGGGAAAGGTGACTCCGTCCTAGACAGACCCAACACAGTCACCGAAACCCGCAGTTTGCAGGCCCAGGGGCTCCTTTGTAGGGACCAAGCCCGTTTGTTCAGGGCCCTGAGACTGCTCTCTGGAGACAAAGCTGGCTTCTCATTACTTACACCCTCGCTTTTATGGCCCAGGCTGTCATTTTCAGGGCGCAATGCCTTATCTTTAGGGCCCCTTAGTAGCACTGTGACGTGCAGAGCTGCCTTCTAGGGTACAAAGCCTTATTTGTGAGGAAACACCCCGCTTCTTCGGGTCCCAAATCCTCACGCTAGGAGACAAGGCCTCAATTTGAGGGCCCAAAGCCTCCTTTAAGGGTCCAAACACCCATCTGGAGGGACCGAAGCATCACTGTAGGGTCCAGTCCGTGAGCCAGAGACTCCAAAGGCCCAGGGTCCAGGTCTAAAGCCTCACCTTGACGACCAGGCCTCCCCACGCTCCCCCTCCCTCCCCATTTTAAGTCTTCAAAGCCGCATTAGTAAGCCCCCGTGTTTCCTCTCTAGGCTCCAAAGCCTTCTTTTCAGGCTCCAGAACATCCGCTTGGCATCCCAAGTCGTCTTCTGATCGCCTAAACCCTCAGTTTGCAGGCCCAGGGGCTCCTTTGTAGGGACCAAGCCCGTTTGTTCAGGGCCCTGAGACTGCTCTCTGGAGACAAAGCTGGCTTCTTATTGCTTACACCCTCACTTTTACGGCCCAGGCTGTCATTTTCAGGGCGCAATGCCTTATTTTTAGGGCCCCCAGGTGCACTGTAAGGTGCAGAGCTGCATTTTTAAGGTGCAAAGCCTTATTTGTGAGGAAAGCCCCCTCCCTCCCCATTTTAAGTACTATAAATATGAGGGGTTAGAGGGGGGTTGGGTGACGGGAAGGGTTGTGTTGTCGTGGTGGCTTGGGGGCTTACCGTACCCACCCCCGCTAATGTTTGCTCTTTTGTCAGCTTTGGATCCGAAAGTGGGATCTTAACACGGAAAACACAGGGGAGACTTTACTGCTCTCCACATCTACCTTAAAGGAAGTCATGGGGAGCTAGGGGTCGGCCTCTTCTCACAGACAACTAGTGATAGGACTAGAAAGTATGGCCTCAAGTTGCGCCAGAGGTTTAGTTTGGAAATTAGCGGTGGTTTTCTCGGGTGGGCAGCCAAGTTCCACCGCAGCCTCTCTCTCACTCCCCCTCCTGAATAGGAAAGGGGGAGAAAAAACGATACAAAGGGCTCAAGGGTTGAGATAAGAATGGGGACATCGCTCAACAATTATTGTGACAGGCTAAACAGACTCAGAGAAGGGAGACATTAAGAATTATTGCCTATTACTAACAAGCTAGAGAAGTGAGGAACAAAAGAAAGAAACCCAAAACACCTTCCCCCCATCCACCCTCCTCTACCTCTTTAACCAAGCGGAGCAGGGGAATGGGGGAATGGCGGTTGTGGTCAGTCTGTAGCACTTTGTCCCTGCCGTTCCTTCTCGGTCACTCTCTTCCCCTGCTCCAACGTGGGATGCAGTCGTTCCCAAAGTGATCCTGCGTGGGCTTCCCACAGGCAGCAGCTCTTCAAGAACTGCTCCAGATACGGGTCCGTACCACGGGGTCCATCCATCAGGAGCACACTGCTCCAACCTGGGCCCCCCACGGGCGGCAGCTCCTGCCAGGTCACCTGCTCCTGCGTGGGCTCCTCTCCACGGGCTGCGGCTCCGGCCCGCAATCTGCTCTGGCGGGGGTCCTCCACAGGCTGCAGCCTGCTTCAGTGCAGGTCCACCTGCTCCACCGTGGCCTCTTCCACGGGCTGCAGCGTGGAACCCTGCTCCACCGTGGTACTCCGTGGGCTGCAGGGGGACAACCTGCTTCACCATGGTCCTCACCACAGGCCGCAGGGGAACTTCTGCTGTGGTGCCTGGAGCACCTCCTCCCACTCCTTCACTGACCTTGGGGTCTGCAAGGCTGTTTCTCACTCCTCTCTCTCTCCCAGCTGCTGTTCCGCAGCAGTTTTTTCCCTTTCTTAAATATGCTCTCACAGAGACGCAAACAACGTCGCTTATTGGCTTGGCTCTGGACAGCAGCAGGGCCCTTATCTAAAATGGGGCAGCTTCTGGATTCTTCTCACAGAGGCCACCCCTATGGGCCCCTGCTACCAGAACTTGCCAAGTAAGCCCACTACAATTTCTTCTCAGAAAGAATAGTCAGGAATTGGAACGGGTTGCCCAGGGAAGTAGTGGAGTCACCTGGGGGTGTTCAAGGAAAGGTTGCACATGGTGCTTAGGGACATGGCTTAGTGGGTGACATTGGTAGTAGGGGTAGTTGGACCAGATGATCTTGAAGGACGTTTCCACCCTTAATGATTCTACGATTCTGTGATTCTAATTAGGAGGCTTTGAACCCTGATGGTGAGAGCTGGCGAAAGGAGTCAGGGCTCAGACTGGACTGTCAACTGCAGTAAAGACGATTAAGACCGCTGGCTTTGTAACGTCTCTTGCTGATGTCTGGGGGAGACAACGAGCTCTGGTCTCACCCTGCTCTCGAGAAACTCTGTAGGAGAAGGACGTGAGGAGGGAGCAAGCTGTGACCCAAACGCCAGGTGTCCTGCGGCTCTCCCGGAGGGCGGCAATGCTGGCCCAAAGGTGCGGTGCAGGCGCCGCCACTCCAGGGCTGCAGCCCTGTCCGAGGGACATCTCCGCTCCTGCCTGTGGCACGGGGAGCGTTGCCAGCAGGCCGAGGGAAGCAATCCTTCCTCTCCGCCGCGTGTCGCGGGACCCGGCATTTGAGCCTGTGCCGGCTGCAAGAGCGGCCACCCTCTTGCTTGGGTGCCGAGGGCCCAGGCCCCAGCGTGGCACCTCCAGCCACCCCTGTGAGGCGGGGGCTCTGTCACAGTGGGTGCCAGGTAGCTTTGGGCGTCCCTGCCCAAACGGGGGGCGTGCGGTGGTGATGTCACAATGGCTGGCCATGGCGACCCGCGGGGGCGAGGAGCATATAAAAGGCTGCTGGGCTCGGGCCGTGCCTCAGTGCGATTTGGTGAGTTGGGGAGAGGGCAGGGAGGAGGGGGCTGCCGGGGGCTGCCGAGGGAGGAGGGGTTGCACACCTCGGGCCCGTGCTGCAGACTCACCCTCGTCCTGCTTCTCCCTCAGGGTCGGCAGAGGAGCGTGTGGAGGAGAAACCCCGGCACCGCTGGGGCAGTGACTCTCCAAGTGCTCGCTGTCCAAGTGCACCATGTCTGAAATGAAGCGGAAGGCTCCCGACTCGAGGGAGCAAGGTGAGAGAAAAGTATCCCGTCCCACAGGAGGGCGGGGAGGGGCTGGGAGGGCTGCCTGTGGCCGAGAGGGGAGGCAGGGGCAGGCAGGGGCTCCCCAACCACCCCGGGGCAGGGCCCCTCTGCTCCTTGGCAGGGGGGGCCCAGGTCGGGCTGTGGGTGCCTGCTGGGACCCTTGTGCCTGCTGTGCCTCCTTCCCCTCCACAGCCTCTGGCCCTGCCCATCAGCCAGCATGGCAGGGACAGAACAGGCCCTTGGGGACAGTCCCTCAGGGACACCTGGCCCCGCAAAGGTGCTCAATGGCTGTGCCATTTGCTCTCTCCCCTCCAGCATGCATGCTGTGTGGCCGGGCAGATGCTGACCCGAACATCTGCGGCCCCATACACAAAAGGAATGGACTCTGTGCCCACACGTTTTGCCTGGTGAGTTCCCCCAGGGTTCCCGTCAGCATCCCACCAGGGACGGTCCCTTCAACTATGACCCCTAACGAGATCCTGCTTTTTTCCATTCTATAGTCTCTTGCGAATGGCCTTTATCGGCTTGGATCACTACACGACGGAATTTTGGGATTTTTACTGGAGGATATACAGCACACAATCAAGCGGGCATCCCAGAAGGTGAGGACCTGATGGGAACAGGGAGGTTTGGGCCAGGAGATGCTCCCGCGAGCTTAGCCTGGACCCCAAGGCAGCAATGCCAGCCTTTCCAACCTGCTCCGGGACAAACTGCTGCTCTGGCAGACGAGCCTTGTCCGCCAGGGGGGTCTGCAGAGCGTGACCCAGCAGCGCCCGCACCCTGTGCCCTGCCCTGCCCAGGGGTGTGGGGCCAGCGGTGGCGGCATCGAGCCTGGTGCTAATGGGGCTGCTGTGTTCTTTTCAGCAATGCTTCGTTTGTGGCGAGCGAGGGGCCACCATCACCTGCACGGAGACAGGCTGTGAACGCAGCTTCCATCTCCCCTGCGCCTCGGAGGGAGAATGCGTCACCCAGTTCTTTGGGCAGTACAGGTAAGGGCTGCCAGCAGCAGCCAAGCAAGAGAGGACCCCACGCTGGTGCTTCCCAGCAGCCTGGCAGAGCCGGAGGCAGCGCCAGAGCCTGGATGGGCCTGGGGCTCCTTCACGTTCCTCTGCCCTCCTCACCACAACCGCGGCAGGCCCAGCACTTCTCACCTTGCCCTTCCCTTCCCTCTCCCCGCCAGGTCCTTCTGCTGGGAGCACCGCCCTCAGCAGGCAGTGCAGGCAGCTCCGGAGCAGGACACCATCTGCATCATCTGCATGGACCCTGTGGGGGACAGCAAGTCCTACCACACCATGGTGTGCCCAGCCTGCAGTCACGCCTGGTTCCACCGGGGCTGCATCCAGGTAGGAGCCCTCCCCTCACCCTGCGCGCACGGCAGGTGCTCAGCAGCACCAGGGCCCGCTCACCTCTCACCGCATGTGTTTCTTCTGCAGGGACAAGCTGTGAGTGCAGGCATTCTCTACTTCCAGTGCCCCATCTGCAGAAACCAGGTGGAGTTCCGTTCCGAAATGTCCATCATGGGGATCCAAGTCCCAGTCAGGTTGGTGTCCCTCTGCCCTGCTCTCTAGACACGAGGGCACAAGCGCTGCGCATGGCCAGGGACTGGACAATTTCCCTCCCTTCTCTTGCAGAGGACCAACCTGGGAGGACGGCAACGCCTTTGCATCGCTGCAAGAGAGGCACCAGCGCTGTGATGTCAGTGAATGCCTTTACCCACAAGGCAGGGAGCAGGCGGAGGGACAGGGGTGAGTTGCCTCAGCAGCCATCTGGGGCTCTGCCCACGTCCTCAGCCTCAGCACATGCTGGGGGAGCCAGGACAGAGCACAAGGGATGTGCCAGCCACTCCCTGGCTCAGACACTTTGTCCTCACACCCACAACTCTTTGCTTCCCCAGGCCCTGGCAGCTGCTCCTGTGCCGCTCCTGTGCTGCCGAAGGCACCCACCGGCGCTGCTCCAACTTGACCAACAGCACAGGCACCTGGGAGTGCGACAGCTGCGCTGGCGTGGGCACTGGTAAGTGGCAAAGGCCTCATGCTGCTGGGCTGTGGCCAGGCCAGGCCTGGCTGCAGGAGCTCAGGGCAGCCTTGCCAGAGTCTCTCTGACCCTGGACGGGTCAGAGCCTCTACTGCCGTGGGTCTGGAAGTCCATCCCACTCACCTTCCTGTCTCCCCTTACAGCCTCCAGTAGCAATCTGGGGCTCGCCGGCCCCAGCACCTCCAGTCCAGAGGTTCTGGGGCCCTCCCGTGGCTCCCCAGCACCCGAAAGGAGCAGCCTCAGCAGCACCAGCAGCCAGGCAGCACCGGGGCCATCCCACAGTTCCCAGGAGACTGAGAGGAGAAGGCCAGGGACAGAACAGGGGACAATCTGCCAGCCTGTACATCAGGCCCAAGACACCTGGCACAGTCCTAGAAGACGCCGCAGGAGCAGCCGTGCTGCAGAACCCAGCGCTGGGAGCAGCACCCCCAGCTTGGCCAGCCAGAGGGCACCAGGAACCTCCAGTCACTCCTTGGTGCCTGAAGGCAGACACCCCACCGGCCAGCGGGGGCGACCCCGGACAAGAAGCCGCTCACCGCTGGAACGTCCAGCCCCAGATCCCCAGAGCCGGCCCCGAAGACGCCGCAGGAGCAGCCACGCACCAGAAAACGGTGCTGGGAGCAGCAGCAGCACCAGATCTGCCAGGGGGGCGGCATCGGGGTCCCCCAGTGGATCCCCAGGGCCTAGGCGGAGACGACGCTCCAGCCAGCAGGGGACGGCCCGGACAAGAAGCCGCTCCCCGTTACAACATCAGGCCCCAAATACCCAGAGGCAGACCCAAAGACGGCGTGGGAGCAGACGTGCTACAACCCCCAGTGCTCAGGGCAGCAGCAGCAGCAGCTTTGAAAGCGAAACGGCATTGGGGTCCTCCAGCGATTCCCCGGTGCCTGAACGCAGCAGCCGCTCCAGCCACGCCGGGCCAGTCCGGATGCGAAGCCGCTCCCTGTTACAACATCGGGCCCCAAATCCCTACGGCCGGCCTGAACAACGCCACGGGAGCAGCCGTGCTCCAGCCCCACGTCCTGGCTCCAGTCCCCAGCCGCCATCACAATAAAGCTTGCTGCCAATCCCATCTGTGCTGAGAGATCACACGCGCGTCGGCTTCAGCCTCACTCGCACGACTAAGCCGTGTCTCCCTGCTTCCTTCCCTCCCCCCCATTAGATTGATTAGGAAAGCAACGCAATTCCAGTAAGCACGTTTGGCTTAATCACATTGTCCAGAAGGGGTTACGATCTACACAGCCAGACATGTCGTTTGGGCTGCACATGTCCCAGTTATTAGCCAACCGTCACCCTGTAGACTATGGCACGTAGAGTTAGGAGCCACGAAATTAAAGTGTCTTTGACGAATTGTAGTATGAACTTTCCCTGTGAGATTCCAAAGTTGCACTCCATTAAAACACCCCTCTGTTTCTCTCCATTAAAACACCCCTCTGTTTCTAACTGCGCATTCATTAGCGCAGGCCCATGAGTTTTCAGGTCAGAATCAGTACGATACAAGCTTGCATCTCCCACATCCAAGTGAAAACCATGCTTAGGTGTGATTGTTGCACAACCACAATTGCACGCAGTTACAATTCCTTGCCGTCCCCACCCACGTTGAACTTGGGCATCATAACGCACCACGGGGCCTTATCACATGCATGGGCTTCGCAAGGCTGCTGTTGACAATTTGGAATAATGGGGAGTGGTATGACAAAATAAGGTAGATACCAAGATGTTTCAAGCACAGGTTCTGCTCGCCACCGATGTGGGCATCTAGTCCCCGAGGGTGATGTAAGCAATACCAACAAGACGATTTGTTACCTAGCTGCCGAATGCAGCACCAACAGCGCAAGCAGCCAGGCGGCACCGGGGTCCTCCTGAGGCTCCCCACCGTCGGGCAGCACCAGCCCCAGCACCGCCAGCCAGGCAGGACTGGGGCCCTCCTTGGCTCCCTGGTACCCGAGAGCAGCAGCTCCAGCACCCTCAGACTGACAGGAGTGGGGATGCCCCACAGCTCCATAGTGCCCAAGAGCAGCAGCGGCTCCAGCCACCCTGGACCAGAGCAGAGGACAACCCGATCATGATTACAACGTCCAGCCCCAAATCCCTACAGCCAGCCCAGAACACGCTGCAGAACCAGGCATGCGCTAGCCCCAAGTGCTGGCCCTAATCCCCAGCCCCCAAGCCCAATACAGTTCTGAGCCAGCCTCTCCCCGCTCCCCTCGCCCATCTTCCCCCAGGCTGCTTGCTTTGCAGGGGAGCCCATGGCAGCGGGGACGAGCACTCTGGACACGCTCTTTCCCAGTGGCACACGTGGGTGATCACAGCACTGCAGCGCTGGAGAGGAGGTCGGGGCTGGCAAGAGGTGGGACAGGTGAGAGCAGGGCTGGCAGCCGGCTTTGGGCTCTTGTATGGCCTTGCCGTTAGCGCAAGGACTCGGCTTCGGCTTATCCGGGTTGCTCAGGCCACGCTCGTGAGCCTGCAAGAAAGGGACAAGTTTAACGGCAGCATCCTCCCCAGCAGGTTTGGGTCGAGGCGTCTGCCTGTCTTATGCCCGCTCTGGCACCGGTGCCTGTGAAGAATGACGTCGCGAGGTGCTGGGCCTGCTCTCTCAAGGAAGAACTACAGGCTGAGCACTGAGCCGGAGAAGTCCAAGGTCGCAGGTACGGGCTGTACACGCCTCGCACAAGCAGGACCGCTGTGGAGCGGGGTGAGCGCCCCTCGCCTCGCTTGAGATCGACTGCCTCCAGTGGCAGTGGCCGTGCTGAGAGAGGCGTGGTGGGGCAGAAAGCGAGTGAATCCCTGAGCCGAGGCGAGATTTTGGGAGGGCCTTTCCTGCAGAACGAAGGACTCCGCCAGAAACTCATGTCGCGGTGCCCTTTCTCCAGCCGTGTGGTGCTGGAGGACGTGGTGTTGCCTGTCTTTGTCCCATCGGACTCTGGGAGTTCCTCTTCCAGGGCAGACGGCCTCTCGGGTTCTCGGATTAATGCTTTCCTCGGAAACGATGATAATGCTGGGCAGTCCGTTTGCTCTTGCACCGGCCAACCCGGCACAATCCTGCTTGTGAGACCGCAAGGCTGGTATTTGAGGGCTCCGTGGCACCCACAAGTAAGGCAAGCTGCTTTGTGGGGCACCAGGGATTGTTTTGCACAAGGAAAGCTACTGCGAGGCATACAGCCTTAAGGAGGCTGTGAGTTAGCCTAGATGAGCTGTGTCTGCGAGCCTCTCTGTCCCCGCATCTTCTCCAGCACAGTGAAGAGATGTAGTAGCTACAGAGAACGTTCCAGGTACAAGCAGGACATCAGGAAGTGCAGTGGTGGCATTATTATTTTTATTTTTATTTTCCTTGGAAATGAAATTGGGTCCTCACATCCAGCTTTTGAAGTAACTTTATCTGGAAGTAGCAGAGCAGCGTTCCTGAGTACGTAGTTTCACGCGAGGGGACGACTGTACAGCCTCCCACTTGCATTGGAGAGCAGCTCAAACTGGAAGGAGCCCCCTGTTGCGGAGATGCGCTCCATAATGCTGGTGTCTAGGGCCGTCAGTGAAGACAGTGAGAAGGTAAATGGCTTCCTGAAGCTGTCTTCCCCCGTGCTGATCTGCAACCTGGAAGGTTGTTTTCCTGTAGTTATCAATTTTTTGCTTGTACTTGAAATGAATGGTGTGAGTTTACCTCCTGACTCCTGAAGCTTACTTTTCTCTCCTTTTTCACAAGGGATAGTGAACAGCAGGCTGCTGAATGCACTCTGGACATGCTCCGTCCCAGTGGCACACGTGGGTGATCACAGCGCTGCAACGCTACTCTGTGTTGGTGCGGCCTCCCCTCGAGTACTGTGTACGGTTCTGGGCACCACAGTACAAAAAGGATGTGAAACTGTTGGAGAGTGGCCAGAGAAGGACAACGAAGATGGTGAAGGGCCTAGAGGGGAAGACGTACGAGGAGCGGCTGAGGTCACTTGACCTGTTCAGCCTGGAAAAGAAAAGGCTGAGGGGAGACCTCATCGTGGCCTACAGCTTCCTCACGAGGGGGAGTGGAGGGGCAGGCGCCGATCTCTTCCCTTTAGCGACCAGCGACAGGACCTGAGGGAGCGGTGTCAAGCTGTGGCAGGGGAGGTTTATGCTGGATATCAGGAAGAGGTTCTTCACCGAGAGGGTTGTCGCGCACTGGAACAGGCTCCCCAAGGACGTAGTCGTGACACAAAGCCTGTCAGAGTTTAAGAAGCGTTTGGACTGTGCTCTTAGTAACAGTAACAGGTAGTAGTCAGAGTAGCTTGGGTGCAGGAGACGCAAAAGGGGCCTTTCCAAAAGGCCAATTATTTTTCCAATTTCTTATTATCCTTCCGGAAGGAGTGTTGGTATGTACTCCCCCAGGGATATCTCCCTGTCCCCTGGCACTCATATTTCCCATTTTTCCTAGCCCTTGTCAGTGTGCACAACCATCTGGAGCAGCCAATAGATCTAAGTAATTTCTGTTTTTCACCCAGGACAGCCAATAGACAATGATACTTTTTTCCGTTCTCTCAGAGCAACTTATAGTTTTCCCAGACTGTCTTTTCATTCAGATAGAACAGCCAACAACAGTTGACAATTCCATACTTTCTCAGGACTTTTTCCCCTTTTTCCAGACTATTTTTCACTTTTCTGGACTATACGTTGTCGGTACAGTTCCTTGGTTTTGAGCATACCAGTGGTATCTCAGGACACCTCTGTTTCTTAGGTACCCAACTGCACGTCAAAGATGCCAGATGTGCTTTTCAAGGACACTTTTCATTCACAGGCCTTGTCCCGGGCCAGATTCTCAGGCTAGCAGTTCTCAGACATCTTCTGCCAGTGTTTTAGCGGGCCATTTGTGTTAGTATTTTCCCCTTTATAACCAGACTGCCTTTATGGCTGCTCCCATCACTCCATCCCTTGGCCTGTGACCACTTGTGTATCACTATGAGACTACACCATATCTGGTGCATCTCTCTTGCCTCCTAATGTGCGAGGTGGAGGAGACGCATGTCCCCGTTAGGTCCAGTGGTGTCACTCCTGAGAGTGTTTGTTGGTTGAGACATGGGTATACAGTACCAGTTCAGATAAGAGTGATAACAAATAGCTATTTGATACAAAACAAAACGCAGAAAAGCACAAATCTGACAGTCAGAATGAGGACCAACATCATTTGGATATGTCGCACCTGTGTTTGGAGGCCTGGTAGCCAAAACCACAGCCATGTCAGCTGACAGGCCTTCGAGAACACATTGTTCTTGGGCTATTTGGTGGGAGGTACAGATCTGTCACTGAAAAATATTCACATCTTGTTTGATCTGTTTGGATTTGTTAGCAAAAAAGCAACAGGTAATATTCATTGATGCGCAAACACCTCCTTGTGAGGCTAAAATGTAGTCCAAGGACAGACAATATCGGATAGCCAATTGCGAGACCAAATTAATCAGTCTACTGTATACTCTTTAAAGCACCCACAGTAGCATTCTGGGTAATTTCAAGCACAGCAGAAATGCCAGCAATAGCTCTGTATAGTTCAGCAACACCTGAGTTTAGGTATAGCACATGTACCGACTTAGGAAATTTCGCTGGTTTTGCGATGAACAGGTTAGACATTCTGCACTTATTATGTACAGGAAAATGGTTGTGTTGGAAGTTCAATGCTAAATCTCTAGATCAAAATGCACAGGCAGTGAGACATGATATGGCACACGTACCTCCTAGCTGCAATGACAAGCTCCTGAAAACATTAGAGCTGCAAAGCCAGAACCTCCTCGGCGTTGAAATGGTAGGCCACAAGCCCTGCCCAGAATCTTTGCAATGTTTGTAGAATGAATACCATGGAACCAGGATCACAGGCCCTGGTTATTGTGGGGGATTTCAACTACCCTGACATTTGCTGGAAGGCCTACTCAGCCAGCCATCCGCAGTCCAGGAGGTTCCTTCATTGTATTGATGATAACTTCCTGATGCAAATGGTGGACGTGCCAACTAGGAGAGGAGCGCTGCTGGATCTTGTCCTCGCTAACAAGGAGGGTCTGGTTGAAACGGTGAAGGTTGAGGGCAGCCTTGGTTGCAGCGACCATGAGACGGTGGAGTTTGGGATCTCATGTGGCAGGAACAGAGTACCGAGCAGAATCGCAACCCTGGACTTCAGTAGGGCCGACTTTGGCCTTTTCAAGCATTTGCTAGGGGAAATTCCATGGGACAAGGTACTTGAAGGAAAAGGAGCCCAAGACAGCTGGTTAGCATTCAAGGACTGCTTCTTCCGAGCTCAAGAACAGAGCAACCCAACAGGTAAGAAGTCAGGAAAGAGAGCCAGGAGACCTTCATGGTTAAACAGGGAAGTGCTGGGCAAACTCAGGTGGAAGAGGACAGTCTACAGATCATGGAAGGAGGGGCTGGCCACTTACGAGGAATATAAGGCTGTTGTCAGAGGATTTAGGGAGGCAACTAGGAAAGCTAAGGCCTCCTTAGAATTAAACCTTGCGAGAAGGGTCAAGGACAACAGAAAGAGCTTCTTCAAATACATTGCAGATAAAACTAACACTAGAGGCAAGGTAGGCCCACTAATGAATGAGGTGGGTGCTCTGGCAACAGAAGATAAAGAGAAGGCAGAGTTACTGAATGCCTTCGTCTCTGTCTATAATGCCAGTGACTCTCCTGAGGAGCTCTGTACCCCTGAGGCCCCAGATGAAGTCAGAATAAAGGAGGAGTTTGCCTTGGTTGATGAGGGCTGGGTTAAGGACCAATTAAGCAAGATGGACATCCACAAGTCCATGGGTCCTGAGGGGATGCACCTGCAGGTGCTGAGGGAGCTGGCAGAAGTCATTGCTAGCCCACTCTCCATCATCTTTGGTAAGTCGTGGGCATCGGGAGAGGTGCTTGAGCACTGAAGGAAAGCAAATGTCACTCTGGTCTTCAAAAAGGGCAAGAAGGAGGACCTAGATAACTATAGACTAGTCAGCCTCACCTCCATCCTTGGTAAGGTGATGGAACAACTTATTTTTGGCGTTGTCTCTAGTCATATCAAGGATAAAAGGGTCATTAGGGGCAGTAAATACGGCTTCACCAAGGGGAAGTCATGCTTGACCAGCCTGATAGCCTTTTATGAGGATAGAACCGAGTGGATAGATGATGGAAAGGCAGTGGACGTGGTTTATCTTGATTTCAGTAAAGCCTTTGACACTGTCTTCCACAGCATCCTCACAGCTACACAAGGAAGTGTGGTCTGGACAATCGGGTAGTGAGGTGGACAGTAAACTGGCTGAAGGGAAGAAGCCAGAGGGTTGTGGTTAATGGGATGGAGTCGAGTTGGAGACCTGTATCTAGTGGAGTCCCTCAAGGGTCGGTGCTGGGATCAGTGTTGTTCAATATATTCATCGATGACTTGGATGAGGGAATGGAGTGTGCTGTCAGCAAGTTTGCCGATGACACTAAACTGGGAGGAGTGGCTGACATGCCAGAAGGCCATGCTGCCATCCATCAGGACCTTGACAGTTGGAGAATTGGACAGGGAGAAATTTAATGAAATATAACGAGGGCAAGTGTAGAGTCCTGCATCTGGGCAAGAACAACCCCAGTCACCAGTATAAGCTGGAGAGCAGTGAAAGGGAGAGGGACCTGGGGGTCCTGGTGGACAGCCGGATGACCATGAGGCAGTACTGTGCCCTCATGGCCAAGAAGGCCAATGGTATCCTGGGGAGTATTGGAAGAGATGTGCTTAGTAGGTTGAGAGAGGTTCTCCTCCCCCTCTACTCTGCCCAGGAGAGACCACATCTAGAATACTGCATCCAGTTCTGGGCCCCTTGGTTCAAGAAGGACAGGGAACTGCTTGAGAGAGTCCCGTGCAGAGCCCCAAGGATGATTAAGGGAGTGGGTCATCTCCCTTACAAGCAAAGGCTGAGGGAGCTGGGTCTCTTTAGCTTGCAGAAGAGGAGACCGAGGGGTGACCTTATTAATGTTTATAAATATGTAAAGGGGGAGTGTCAGGAGGATGGAGCCAGGCTCTTCTCTGTGACACCCAATGATAGGACAAGGGGCAATGGGTGCAAGCTGGGACATAGGAGGTTCCGCTTAAATGAGACAAAACTTTTTTACAGTGAGGTGACAGAGCACTGGAACAGGCTGCCCAGGGCGTCGTGGAGTCTCCTTCTCTGGAGACATTCAAAACCCCCCGGGACGCGTTCCTGTGTGATGTGATTTAGGTGTTCCTGCTCCAGCAGGGGAATTGGACTAGATGATCTTCCAAGGTCCCTTCCAATCCATCACATTCTGTGATTCTGTGATTAGAAAAACAACAACATTTTAGTAACCATGTTTGGCTTAATTGGCAAAAGGGGTTACGATCTACACAGCCAGACATGTCGTTTGGGCTGCACATGTCCCAGTTATTAGCCAACCGTCACCCTGTAGACTATGGCACGTAGAGTTAGGAGCCGCGAAATTAAAGTGTCTTTGACGAATTGTAGTATGAACATTCCCTGTGAGATTCCAAAGTTTCACTCCATTAAAACACCCCTCTGTTTCTAACTGCGCATTCATTAGCGCAGGCCCATGAGTTTTCAGGTCAGAATCAGTACGATACAAGCTTGCATCTCCCACATTCAACTCTGCTGTCGCTCGCGCTCCCCACGGGCCGCTTTTGAACGGCCGGGGAGGCGGCGCTGCTGGCTCTGCCTACACCTCGTCAGCCTCCCTCGTGAGGGCTGCCGGGTCCTGGCGGCTCCCTCGGCTGCTTCGGGTGGCCTCGATGCCGAAAAAAAAGCCCTGCCTGTCTCGATCCCCCGATCCGCTGCAGAACGCGTCTGCCCCGGAGCCGATCGCCTCGGATGCTCCAGCCAGCAGGGGATGGCCCAGAGAAGAAGCTGCTCCCCATTACAATGTTTGGCCCCAAATACCCAGAGGCAGACTAGAAGATGGTGTGGGAGCAGACGTGCTACAACCCCCCGTGCTCAGAGCAGCAGCGACAGCAGCGGCAGCTCTGACAGTGAAGCAGCACCAGGAACGTCCAGCGATTCCTGCATTACAGCGTCCAGTGCCAATCTGGGGCTCGCCAGCCCTGGCACCTCCAGTCCGGAGGTTCTGGGGCCCTCCTGTGGCTCCCCAGCACCCGAAAGCAGCAGCTGCAGCACCAGCAGCCAGGCAGCACCGGGGCCACCCCACAGTTCCCAGGCGACTGAGAGCAGCAGCCCCACCAGGCAGCAGGGGACAGAGCAGAGGACAATTCGCCCACGTTTACATCAGGCCCAAGACACCTGGCACAGTCCCAGAAGACGCCGCAGGAGCAGCCGTGCTGCAGAACCCAGCGCTGGGAGCAGCACCCCCAGCTTGGCCAGTCGGAGGGCACCAGGAACCTCCAGTCACTCCTTGGTGCCCGAAGGCAGACTCCCCGCCGGCCAGCGGGGGCGACCCCGGGCAAGAAGCTGCTCACCGCTGGAACGTCCAGCCCCAGATGCCCAGAGCCAGCCCCGAAGACGCCGCAGGAGCAGCCACGCACCACAAAACGGTGCTGGGAGCAGCAGCAGCACCAGATCTGCCAGGGGGGCGGCATCGGGGTCCCCCGGTGGATCCCCAGGGTCTAAACGGAGACGATGCTCCAGCCAGCAGGGGACAGCCCAGAGAAGAAGCTGCCCCCCATTACAACATCAGGCTCCAAATACCCAGAGGCAGACCCGAAGACGGCGTGGGAGCAGACACAACGCTGGAGTGATACCAGTGCTGTTCCAGCTACGACCGCAGAGCACAGCACTGTGTGGGCTGCTGCAGGGAAAGGTGACTCCGTCCTAGACAGACCCAACACAGTCACCGAAACCCGCAGTTTGCAGGCCCAGGGGCTCCTTTGTAGGGACCAAGCCCGTTTGTTCAGGGCCCTGAGACTGCTCTCTGGAGACAAAGCTGGCTTCTCATTACTTACACCCTCGCTTTTATGGCCCAGGCTGTCATTTTCAGGGCGCAATGCCTTATCTTTAGGGCCCCTTAGTAGCACTGTGACGTGCAGAGCTGCCTTCTAGGGTACAAAGCCTTATTTGTGAGGAAACACCCCGCTTCTTCGGGTCCCAAATCCTCACGCTAGGAGACAAGGCCTCAATTTGAGGGCCCAAAGCCTCCTTTAAGGGTCCAAACACCCATCTGGAGGGACCGAAGCATCACTGTAGGGTCCAGTCCGTGAGCCAGAGACTCCAAAGGCCCAGGGTCCAGGTCTAAAGCCTCACCTTGACGACCAGGCCTCCCCACGCTCCCCCTCCCTCCCCATTTTAAGTCTTCAAAGCCGCATTAGTAAGCCCCCGTGTTTCCTCTCTAGGCTCCAAAGCCTTCTTTTCAGGCTCCAGAACATCCGCTTGGCATCCCAAGTCGTCTTCTGATCGCCTAAACCCTCAGTTTGCAGGCCCAGGGGCTCCTTTGTAGGGACCAAGCCCGTTTGTTCAGGGCCCTGAGACTGCTCTCTGGAGACAAAGCTGGCTTCTTATTGCTTACACCCTCACTTTTACGGCCCAGGCTGTCATTTTCAGGGCGCAATGCCTTATTTTTAGGGCCCCCAGGTGCACTGTAAGGTGCAGAGCTGCATTTTTAAGGTGCAAAGCCTTATTTGTGAGGAAAGCCCCCTCCCTCCCCATTTTAAGTACTATAAATATGAGGGGTTAGAGGGGGGTTGGGTGACGGGAAGGGTTGTGTTGTCGTGGTGGCTTGGGGGCTTACCGTACCCACCCCCGCTAATGTTTGCTCTTTTGTCAGCTTTGGATCCGAAAGTGGGATCTTAACACGGAAAACACAGGGGAGACTTTACTGCTCTCCACATCTACCTTAAAGGAAGTCATGGGGAGCTAGGGGTCGGCCTCTTCTCACAGACAACTAGTGATAGGACTAGAAAGTATGGCCTCAAGTTGCGCCAGAGGTTTAGTTTGGAAATTAGCGGTGGTTTTCTCGGGTGGGCAGCCAAGTTCCACCGCAGCCTCTCTCTCACTCCCCCTCCTGAATAGGAAAGGGGGAGAAAAAACGATACAAAGGGCTCAAGGGTTGAGATAAGAATGGGGACATCGCTCAACAATTATTGTGACAGGCTAAACAGACTCAGAGAAGGGAGACATTAAGAATTATTGCCTATTACTAACAAGCTAGAGAAGTGAGGAACAAAAGAAAGAAACCCAAAACACCTTCCCCCCATCCACCCTCCTCTACCTCTTTAACCAAGCGGAGCAGGGGAATGGGGGAATGGCGGTTGTGGTCAGTCTGTAGCACTTTGTCCCTGCCGTTCCTTCTCGGTCACTCTCTTCCCCTGCTCCAACGTGGGATGCAGTCGTTCCCAAAGTGATCCTGCGTGGGCTTCCCACAGGCAGCAGCTCTTCAAGAACTGCTCCAGATACGGGTCCGTACCACGGGGTCCATCCATCAGGAGCACACTGCTCCAACCTGGGCCCCCCACGGGCGGCAGCTCCTGCCAGGTCACCTGCTCCTGCGTGGGCTCCTCTCCACGGGCTGCGGCTCCGGCCCGCAATCTGCTCTGGCGGGGGTCCTCCACAGGCTGCAGCCTGCTTCAGTGCAGGTCCACCTGCTCCACCGTGGCCTCTTCCACGGGCTGCAGCGTGGAACCCTGCTCCACCGTGGTACTCCGTGGGCTGCAGGGGGACAACCTGCTTCACCATGGTCCTCACCACAGGCCGCAGGGGAACTTCTGCTGTGGTGCCTGGAGCACCTCCTCCCACTCCTTCACTGACCTTGGGGTCTGCAAGGCTGTTTCTCACTCCTCTCTCTCTCCCAGCTGCTGTTCCGCAGCAGTTTTTTCCCTTTCTTAAATATGCTCTCACAGAGACGCAAACAACGTCGCTTATTGGCTTGGCTCTGGACAGCAGCAGGGCCCTTATCTAAAATGGGGCAGCTTCTGGATTCTTCTCACAGAGGCCACCCCTATGGGCCCCTGCTACCAGAACTTGCCAAGTAAGCCCACTACAATTTCTTCTCAGAAAGAATAGTCAGGAATTGGAACGGGTTGCCCAGGGAAGTAGTGGAGTCACCTGGGGGTGTTCAAGGAAAGGTTGCACATGGTGCTTAGGGACATGGCTTAGTGGGTGACATTGGTAGTAGGGGTAGTTGGACCAGATGATCTTGAAGGACGTTTCCACCCTTAATGATTCTACGATTCTGTGATTCTAATTAGGAGGGTTTGAACCCTGATGGTGAGAGCTGGCGAAAGGAGTCAGGGCTCAGACTGGACTGTCAACTGCAGTAAAGACGATTAAGACCGCTGGCTTTGTAACGTCTCTTGCTGATGTCTGGGGGAGACAACGAGCTCTGGTCTCACCCTGCTCTCGAGAAACTCTGTAGGAGAAGGACGTGAGGAGGGAGCAAGCTGTGACCCAAACGCCAGGTGTCCTGCGGCTCTCCCGGAGGGCGGCAATGCTGGCCCAAAGGTGCGGTGCAGGCGCCGCCACTCCAGGGCTGCAGCCCTGTCCGAGGGACATCTCCGCTCCTGCCTGTGGCACGGGGAGCATTGCCAGCAGGCCGAGGGAAGCAATCCTTCCTCTCCGCCGCGTGTCGCGGGACCCGGCATTTGAGCCTGTGCCGGCTGCAAGAGCGGCCACCCTCTTGCTTGGGTGCCGAGGGCCCAGGCCCCAGCGTGGCACCTCCAGCCACCCCTGTGAGGCGGGGGCTCTGTCACAGCGGGTGCCAGGTAGCTTTGGGCGTCCCTGCCCAAACGGGGGGCGTGCGGTGGTGATGTCACAATGGCTGGCCATGGCGACCCGCGGGGGCGAGGAGCATATAAAAGGCTGCTGGGCTCGGGCCGTGCCTCAGTGCGATTTGGTGAGTTGGGGAGAGGGCAGGGAGGAGGGGGCTGCCGGGGGCTGCCGAGGGAGGAGGGGTTGCACACCTCGGGCCCGTGCTGCAGACTCACCCTCGTCCTGCTTCTCCCTCAGGGTCGGCAGAGGAGCGTGTGGAGGAGAAACCCCGGCACCGCTGGGGCAGTGACTCTCCAAGTGCTCGCTGTCCAAGTGCACCATGTCTGAAATGAAGCGGAAGGCTCCCGACTCGAGGGAGCAAGGTGAGAGAAAAGTATCCCGTCCCACAGGAGGGCGGGGAGGGGCTGGGAGGGCTGCCTGTGGCCGAGAGGGGAGGCAGGGGCAGGCAGGGGCTCCCCAACCACCCCGGGGCAGGGCCCCTCTGCTCCTTGGCAGGGGGGGCCCAGGTCGGGCTGTGGGTGCCTGCTGGGACCCTTGTGCCTGCTGTGCCTCCTTCCCCTCCACAGCCTCTGGCCCTGCCCATCAGCCAGCATGGCAGGGACAGAACAGGCCCTTGGGGACAGTCCCTCAGGGACACCTGGCCCCGCAAAGGTGCTCAATGGCTGTGCCATTTGCTCTCTCCCCTCCAGCATGCATGCTGTGTGGCCGGGCAGATGCTGACCCGAACATCTGCGGCCCCATACACAAAAGGAATGGACTCTGTGCCCACACGTTTTGCCTGGTGAGTTCCCCCAGGGTTCCCGTCAGCATCCCACCAGGGACGGTCCCTTCAACTATGACCCCTAACGAGATCCTGCTTTTTTCCATTCTATAGTCTCTTGCGAATGGCCTTTATCGGCTTGGATCACTACACGACGGAATTTTGGGATTTTTACTGGAGGATATACAGCACACAATCAAGCGGGCATCCCAGAAGGTGAGGACCTGATGGGAACAGGGAGGTTTGGGCCAGGAGATGCTCCCGCGAGCTTAGCCTGGACCCCAAGGCAGCAATGCCAGCCTTTCCAACCTGCTCCGGGACAAACTGCTGCTCTGGCAGACGAGCCTTGTCCGCCAGGGGGGTCTGCAGAGCGTGACCCAGCAGCGCCCGCACCCTGTGCCCTGCCCTGCCCAGGGGTGTGGGGCCAGCGGTGGCGGCATCGAGCCTGGTGCTAATGGGGCTGCTGTGTTCTTTTCAGCAATGCTTCGTTTGTGGCGAGCGAGGGGCCACCATCACCTGCACGGAGACAGGCTGTGAACGCAGCTTCCATCTCCCCTGCGCCTCGGAGGGAGAATGCGTCACCCAGTTCTTTGGGCAGTACAGGTAAGGGCTGCCAGCAGCAGCCAAGCAAGAGAGGACCCCACGCTGGTGCTTCCCAGCAGCCTGGCAGAGCCGGAGGCAGCGCCAGAGCCTGGATGGGCCTGGGGCTCCTTCACGTTCCTCTGCCCTCCTCGCCACAACCGCGGCAGGCCCAGCACTTCTCACCTTGCCCTTCCCTTCCCTCTCCCCGCCAGGTCCTTCTGCTGGGAGCACCGCCCTCAGCAGGCAGTGCAGGCAGCTCCGGAGCAGGACACCATCTGCATCATCTGCATGGACCCTGTGGGGGACAGCAAGTCCTACCACACCATGGTGTGCCCAGCCTGCAGTCACGCCTGGTTCCACCGGGGCTGCATCCAGGTAGGAGCCCTCCCCTCACCCTGCGCGCACGGCAGGTGCTCAGCAGCACCAGGGCCCGCTCACCTCTCACCGCATGTGTTTCTTCTGCAGGGACAAGCTGTGAGTGCAGGCATTCTCTACTTCCAGTGCCCCATCTGCAGAAACCAGGTGGAGTTCCGTTCCGAAATGTCCATCATGGGGATCCAAGTCCCAGTCAGGTTGGTGTCCCTCTGCCCTGCTCTCTAGACACGAGGGCACAAGCGCTGCGCATGGCCAGGGACTGGACAATTTCCCTCCCTTCTCTTGCAGAGGACCAACCTGGGAGGACGGCAACGCCTTTGCATCGCTGCAAGAGAGGCACCAGCGCTGTGATGTCAGTGAATGCCTTTACCCACAAGGCAGGGAGCAGGCGGAGGGACAGGGGTGAGTTGCCTCAGCAGCCATCTGGGGCTCTGCCCACGTCCTCAGCCTCAGCACATGCTGGGGGAGCCAGGACAGAGCACAAGGGATGTGCCAGCCACTCCCTGGCTCAGACACTTTGTCCTCACACCCACAACTCTTTGCTTCCCCAGGCCCTGGCAGCTGCTCCTGTGCCGCTCCTGTGCTGCCGAAGGCACCCACCGGCGCTGCTCCAACTTGACCAACAGCACAGGCACCTGGGAGTGCGACAGCTGCGCTGGCGTGGGCACTGGTAAGTGGCAAAGGCCTCATGCTGCTGGGCTGTGGCCAGGCCAGGCCTGGCTGCAGGAGCTCAGGGCAGCCTTGCCAGAGTCTCTCTGACCCTGGACGGGTCAGAGCCTCTACTGCCGTGGGTCTGGAAGTCCATCCCACTCACCTTCCTGTCTCCCCTTACAGCCTCCAGTAGCAATCTGGGGCTCGCCGGCCCCAGCACCTCCAGTCCAGAGGTTCTGGGGCCCTCCCGTGGCTCCCCAGCACCCGAAAGGAGCAGCCTCAGCAGCACCAGCAGCCAGGCAGCACCGGGGCCATCCCACAGTTCCCAGGAGACTGAGAGGAGAAGGCCAGGGACAGAACAGGGGACAATCTGCCAGCCTGTACATCAGGCCCAAGACACCTGGCACAGTCCCAGAAGACGCCGCAGGAGCAGCCGTGCTGCAGAACCCAGCGCTGGGAGCAGCACCCCCAGCTTGGCCAGCCAGAGGGCACCAGGAACCTCCAGTCACTCCTTGGTGCCTGAAGGCAGACACCCCACCGGCCAGCAGGGGCGACCCCGGACAAGAAGCCGCTCACCGCTGGAACGTCCAGCCCCAGATCCCCAGAGCCGGCCCCGAAGACGCCGCAGGAGCAGCCACGCACCAGAAAACGGTGCTGGGAGCAGCAGCAGCACCAGATCTGCCAGGGGGGCGGCATCGGGGTCCCCCAGTGGATCCCCAGGGCCTAGGCGGAGACGACGCTCCAGCCAGCAGGGGACGGCCCGGACAAGAAGCCGCTCCCCGTTACAACATCAGGCCCCAAATACCCAGAGGCAGACCCAAAGACGGCGTGGGAGCAGACGTGCTACAACCCCCAGTGCTCAGGGCAGCAGCAGCAGCAGCTTTGAAAGCGAAACGGCATTGGGGTCCTCCAGCGATTCCCCGGTGCCTGAACGCAGCAGCCGCTCCAGCCACGCCGGGCCAGTCCGGATGCGAAGCCGCTCCCAGTTACAACATCGGGCCCCAAATCCCTACGGCCGGCCTGAACAACGCCACGGGAGCAGCCGTGCTCCAGCCCCACGTCCTGGCTCCAGTCCCCAGCCGCCATCACAATAAAGCTTGCTGCCAATCCCATCTGTGCTGAGAGATCACACGCGCGTCGGCTTCAGCCTCACTCGCACGACTAAGCCGTGTCTCCCTGCTTCCTTCCCTCCCCCCCATTAGATTGATTAGGAAAGCAACGCAATTCCAGTAAGCACGTTTGGCTTAATCACATTGTCCAGAAGGGGTTACGATCTACACAGCCAGACATGTCGTTTGGGCTGCACATGTCCCAGTTATTAGCCAACCGTCACCCTGTAGACTATGGCACGTAGAGTTAGGAGCCACGAAATTAAAGTGTCTTTGACGAATTGTAGTATGAACTTTCCCTGTGAGATTCCAAAGTTGCACTCCATTAAAACACCCCTCTGTTTCTCTCCATTAAAACACCCCTCTGTTTCTAACTGCGCATTCATTAGCGCAGGCCCATGAGTTTTCAGGTCAGAATCAGTACGATACAAGCTTGCATCTCCCACATCCAAGTGAAAACCATGCTTAGGTGTGATTGTTGCACAACCACAATTGCACGCAGTTACAATTCCTTGCCGTCCCCACCCACGTTGAACTTGGGCATCATAACGCACCACGGGGCCTTATCACATGCATGGGCTTCGCAAGGCTGCTGTTGACAATTTGGAATAATGGGGAGTGGTATGACAAAATAAGGTAGATACCAAGATGTTTCAAGCACAGGTTCTGCTCGCCACCGATGTGGGCATCTAGTCCCCGAGGGTGATGTAAGCAATACCAACAAGACGATTTGTTACCTAGCTGCCGAATGCAGCACCAACAGCGCAAGCAGCCAGGCGGCACCGGGGTCCTCCTGAGGCTCCCCACCGTCGGGCAGCACCAGCCCCAGCACCGCCAGCCAGGCAGGACTGGGGCCCTCCTTGGCTCCCTGGTACCCGAGAGCAGCAGCTCCAGCACCCTCAGACTGACAGGAATGGGGATGCCCCACAGCTCCATAGTGCCCAAGAGCAGCAGCGGCTCCAGCCACCCTGGACCAGAGCAGAGGACAACCCGATCATGATTACAACGTCCAGCCCCAAATCCCTACAGCCAGCCCAGAACACGCTGCAGAACCAGGCATGCGCTAGCCCCAAGTGCTGGCCCTAATCCCCAGCCCCCAAGCCCAATACAGTTCTGAGCCAGCCTCTCCCCGCTCCCCTCGCCCATCTTCCCCCAGGCTGCTTGCTTTGCAGGGGAGCCCATGGCAGCGGGGACGAGCACTCTGGACACGCTCTTTCCCAGTGGCACACGTGGGTGATCACAGCACTGCAGCGCTGGAGAGGAGGTCGGGGCTGGCAAGAGGTGGGACAGGTGAGAGCAGGGCTGGCAGCCGGCTTTGGGCTCTTGTATGGCCTTGCCGTTAGCGCAAGGACTCGGCTTCGGCTTATCCGGGTTGCTCAGGCCACGCTCGTGAGCCTGCAAGAAAGGGACAAGTTTAACGGCAGCATCCTCCCCAGCAGGTTTGGGTCGAGGCGTCTGCCTGTCTTATGCCCGCTCTGGCACCGGTGCCTGTGAAGAATGACGTCGCGAGGTGCTGGGCCTGCTCTCTCAAGGAAGAACTACAGGCTGAGCACTGAGCCGGAGAAGTCCAAGGTCGCAGGTACGGGCTGTACACGCCTCGCACAAGCAGGACTGCTGTGGAGCGGGGTGAGCGCCCCTCGCCTCGCTTGAGATCGACTGCCTCCAGTGGCAGTGGCCGTGCTGAGAGAGGCGTGGTGGGGCAGAAAGCGAGTGAATCCCTGAGCCGAGGCGAGATTTTGGGAGGGCCTTTCCTGCAGAACGAAGGACTCCGCCAGAAACTCATGTCGCGGTGCCCTTTCTCCAGCCGTGTGGTGCTGGAGGACGTGGTGTTGCCTGTCTTTGTCCCATCGGACTCTGGGAGTTCCTCTTCCAGGGCAGACGGCCTCTCGGGTTCTCGGATTAATGCTTTCCTCGGAAACGATGATACTGCTGGGCAGTCCGTTTGCTCTTGCACCGGCCAACCCGGCACAATCCTGCTTGTGAGACCGCAAGGCTGGTATTTGAGGGCTCCGTGGCACCCACAAGTAAGGCAAGCTGCTTTGTGGGGCACCAGGGATTGTTTTGCACAAGGAAAGCTACTGCGAGGCATACAGCCTTAAGGAGGCTGTGAGTTAGCCTAGATGAGCTGTGTCTGCGAGCCTCTCTGTCCCCGCATCTTCTCCAGCACAGTGAAGAGATGTAGTAGCTACAGAGAACGTTCCAGGTACAAGCAGGACATCAGGAAGTGCAGTGGTGGCATTATTATTTTTATTTTTATTTTCCTTGGAAATGAAATTGGGTCCTCACATCCAGCTTTTGAAGTAACTTTATCTGGAAGTAGCAGAGCAGCGTTCCTGAGTACGTAGTTTCACGCGAGGGGACGACTGTACAGCCTCCCACTTGCATTGGAGAGCAGCTCAAACTGGAAGGAGCCCCCTGTTGCGGAGATGCGCTCCATAATGCTGGTGTCTAGGGCCGTCAGTGAAGACAGTGAGAAGGTAAATGGCTTCCTGAAGCTGTCTTCCCCCGTGCTGATCTGCAACCTGGAAGGTTGTTTTCCTGTAGTTATCAATTTTTTGCTTGTACTTGAAATGAATGGTGTGAGTTTACCTCCTGACTCCTGAAGCTTACTTTTCTCTCCTTTTTCACAAGGGATAGTGAACAGCAGGCTGCTGAATGCACTCTGGACATGCTCCGTCCCAGTGGCACACGTGGGTGATCACAGCGCTGCAACGCTACTCTGTGTTGGTGCGGCCTCCCCTCGAGTACTGTGTACGGTTCTGGGCACCACAGTACAAAAAGGATGTGAAACTGTTGGAGAGTGGCCAGAGAAGGACAACGAAGATGGTGAAGGGCCTAGAGGGGAAGACGTACGAGGAGCGGCTGAGGTCACTTGACCTGTTCAGCCTGGAAAAGAAAAGGCTGAGGGGAGACCTCATCGCGGCCTACAGCTTCCTCACGAGGGGGAGTGGAGGGGCAGGCGCCGATCTCTTCCCTTTAGCGACCAGCGACAGGACCTGAGGGAGCGGTGTCAAGCTGTGGCAGGGGAGGTTTATGCTGGATATCAGGAAGAGGTTCTTCACCGAGAGGGTTGTCGCGCACTGGAACAGGCTCCCCAAGGACGTAGTCGTGACACAAAGCCTGTCAGAGTTTAAGAAGCGTTTGGACTGTGCTCTTAGTAACAGTAACAGGTAGTAGTCAGAGTAGCTTGGGTGCAGGAGACGCAACAGGGGCCTTTCCAAAAGGCCAATTATTTTTCCAATTTCTTATTATCCTTCTGGAAGGAGTGTTGGTATGTACTCCCCCAGGGATATCTCCCTGTCCCCTGGCACTCATATTTCCCATTTTTCCTAGCCCTTGTCAGTGTGCACAACCATCTGGAGCAGCCAATAGATCTAAGTAATTTCTGTTTTTCACCCAGGACAGCCAATAGACAATGATACTTTTTTCCGTTCTCTCAGAGCAACTTATAGTTTTCCCAGACTGTCTTTTCATTCAGATAGAACAGCCAACAACAGTTGACAATTCCATACTTTCTCAGGACTTTTTCCCCTTTTTCCAGACTATTTTTCACTTTTCTGGACTATACGTTGTCGGTACAGTTCCTTGGTTTTGAGCATACCAGTGGTATCTCAGGACACCTCTGTTTCTTAGGTACCCAACTGCACGTCAAAGATGCCAGATGTGCTTTTCAAGGACACTTTTCATTCACAGGCCTTGTCCCGGGCCAGATTCTCAGGCTAGCAGTTCTCAGACATCTTCTGCCAGTGTTTTAGCGGGCCATTTGTGTTAGTATTTTCCCCTTTATAACCAGACTGCCTTTATGGCTGCTCCCATCACTCCATCCCTTGGCCTGTGACCACTTGTGTATCACTATGAGACTACACCATATCTGGTGCATCTCTCTTGCCTCCTAATGTGCGAGGTGGAGGAGACGCATGTCCCCGTTAGGTCCAGTGGTGTCACTCCTGAGAGTGTTTGTTGGTTGAGACATGGGTATACAGTACCAGTTCAGATAAGAGTGATAACAAATAGCTATTTGATACAAAACAAAACGCAGAAAAGCACAAATCTGACAGTCAGAATGAGGACCAACATCATTTGGATATGTCGCACCTGTGTTTGGAGGCCTGGTAGCCAAAACCACAGCCATGTCAGCTGACAGGCCTTCGAGAACACATTGTTCTTGGGCTATTTGGTGGGAGGTACAGATCTGTCACTGAAAAATATTCACATCTTGTTTGATCTGTTTGGATTTGTTAGCAAAAAAGCAACAGGTAATATTCATTGATGCGCAAACACCTCCTTGTGAGGCTAAAATGTAGTCCAAGGACAGACAATATCGGATAGCCAATTGTGAGACCAAATTAATCAGTCTACTGTATACTCTTTAAAGCACCCACAGTAGCATTCTGGGTAATTTCAAGCACAGCAGAAATGCCAGCAATAGCTCTGTATAGTTCAGCAACACCTGAGTTTAGGTATAGCACATGTACCGACTTAGGAAATTTCGCTGGTTTTGCGATGAACAGGTTAGACATTCTGCACTTATTATGTACAGGAAAATGGTTGTGTTGGAAGTTCAATGCTAAATCTCTAGATCAAAATGCACAGGCAGTGAGACATGATATGGCACACGTACCTCCTAGCTGCAATGACAAGCTCCTGAAAACATTAGAGCTGCAAAGCCAGAACCTCCTCGGCGTTGAAATGGTAGGCCACAAGCCCTGCCCAGAATCTTTGCAATGTTTGTAGAATGAATACCATGGAACCAGGATCACAGGCCCTGGTTATTGTGGGGGATTTCAACTACCCTGACATTTGCTGGAAGGCCTACTCAGCCAGCCATCCGCAGTCCAGGAGGTTCCTTCATTGTATTGATGATAACTTCCTGATGCAAATGGTGGACGTGCCAACTAGGAGAGGAGCGCTGCTGGATCTTGTCCTCGCTAACAAGGAGGGTCTGGTTGAAACGGTGAAGGTTGAGGGCAGCCTTGGTTGCAGCGACCATGAGACGGTGGAGTTTGGGATCTCATGTGGCAGGAACAGAGTACCGAGCAGAATCGCAACCCTGGACTTCAGTAGGGCCGACTTTGGCCTTTTCAAGCATTTGCTAGGGGAAATTCCATGGGACAAGGTACTTGAAGGAAAAGGAGCCCAAGACAGCTGGTTAGCATTCAAGGACTGCTTCTTCCGAGCTCAAGAACAGAGCAACCCAACAGGTAAGAAGTCAGGAAAGAGAGCCAGGAGACCTTCATGGTTAAACAGGGAAGTGCTGGGCAAACTCAGGTGGAAGAGGACAGTCTACAGATCATGGAAGGAGGGGCTGGCCACTTACGAGGAATATAAGGCTGTTGTCAGAGGATTTAGGGAGGCAACTAGGAAAGCTAAGGCCTCCTTAGAATTAAACCTTGCGAGAAGGGTCAAGGACAACAGAAAGAGCTTCTTCAAATACATTGCAGATAAAACTAACACTAGAGGCAAGGTAGGCCCACTAATGAATGAGGTGGGTGCTCTGGCAACAGAAGATAAAGAGAAGGCAGAGTTACTGAATGCCTTCGTCTCTGTCTATAATGCCAGTGACTCTCCTGAGGAGCTCTGTACCCCTGAGGCCCCAGATGAAGTCAGAATAAAGGAGGAGTTTGCCTTGGTTGATGAGGGCTGGGTTAAGGACCAATTAAGCAAGATGGACATCCACAAGTCCATGGGTCCTGAGGGGATGCACCTGCAGGTGCTGAGGGAGCTGGCAGAAGTCATTGCTAGCCCACTCTCCATCATCTTTGGTAAGTCGTGGGCATCGGGAGAGGTGCTTGAGCACTGAAGGAAAGCAAATGTCACTCTGGTCTTCAAAAAGAGCAAGAAGGAGGACCTAGATAACTATAGACTAGTCAGCCTCACCTCCATCCTTGGTAAGGTGATGGAACAACTTATTTTTGGCGTTGTCTCTAGTCATATCAAGGATAAAAGGGTCATTAGGGGCAGTAAATACGGCTTCACCAAGGGGAAGTCATGCTTGACCAGCCTGATAGCCTTTTATGAGGATAGAACCGAGTGGATAGATGATGGAAAGGCAGTGGACGTGGTTTATCTTGATTTCAGTAAAGCCTTTGACACTGTCTTCCACAGCATCCTCACAGCTACACAAGGAAGTGTGGTCTGGACAATCGGGTAGTGAGGTGGACAGTAAACTGGCTGAAGGGAAGAAGCCAGAGGGTTGTGGTTAATGGGATGGAGTCGAGTTGGAGACCTGTATCTAGTGGAGTCCCTCAAGGGTCGGTGCTGGGATCAGTGTTGTTCAATATATTCATCGATGACTTGGATGAGGGAATGGAGTGTGCTGTCAGCAAGTTTGCCGATGACACTAAACTGGGAGGAGTGGCTGACATGCCAGAAGGCCATGCTGCCATCCATCAGGACCTTGACAGTTGGAGAATTGGACAGGGAGAAATTTAATGAAATATAACGAGGGCAAGTGTAGAGTCCTGCATCTGGGCAAGAACAACCCCAGTCACCAGTATAAGCTGGAGAGCAGTGAAAGGGAGAGGGACCTGGGGGTCCTGGTGGACAGCCGGATGACCATGAGGCAGTACTGTGCCCTCATGGCCAAGAAGGCCAATGGTATCCTGGGGAGTACTGGAAGAGATGTGCTTAGTAGGTTGAGAGAGGTTCTCCTCCCCCTCTACTCTGCCCAGGTGAGACCACATCTAGAATACTGCATCCAGTTCTGGGCCCCTTGGTTCAAGAAGGACAGGGAACTGCTTGAGAGAGTCCCGTGCAGAGCCCCAAGGATGATTAAGGGAGTGGGTCATCTCCCTTACAAGCAAAGGCTGAGGGAGCTGGGTCTCTTTAGCTTGCAGAAGAGGAGGCCGAGGGGTGACCTTATTAATGTTTATAAATATGTAAAGGGGGAGTGTCAGGAGGATGGAGCCAGGCTCTTCTCTGTGACACCCAATGATAGGACAAGGGGCAATGGGTGCAAGCTGGGACATAGGAGGTTCCGCTTAAATGAGACAAAACTTTTTTACAGTGAGGTGACAGAGCACTGGAACAGGCTGCCCAGGGCGTCGTGGAGTCTCCTTCTCTGGAGACATTCAAAACCCCCCGGGACGCGTTCCTGTGTGATGTGATTTAGGTGTTCCTGCTCCAGCAGGGGAATTGGACTAGATGATCTTCCAAGGTCCCTTCCAATCCATCACATTCTGTGATTCTGTGATTAGAAAAACAACAACATTTTAGTAACCATGTTTGGCTTAATTGGCAAAAGGGGTTACGATCTACACAGCCAGACATGTCGTTTGGGCTGCACATGTCCCAGTTATTAGCCAACCGTCACCCTGTAGACTATGGCACGTAGAGTTAGGAGCCGCGAAATTAAAGTGTCTTTGACGAATTGTAGTATGAACATTCCCTGTGAGATTCCAAAGTTTCACTCCATTAAAACACCCCTCTGTTTCTAACTGCGCATTCATTAGCGCAGGCCCATGAGTTTTCAGGTCAGAATCAGTACGATACAAGCTTGCATCTCCCACATTCAACTCTGCTGTCGCTCGCGCTCCCCACGGGCCGCTTTTGAACGGCCGGGGAGGCGGCGCTGCTGGCTCTGCCTACACCTCGTCAGCCTCCCTCGTGAGGGCTGCCGGGTCCTGGCGGCTCCCTCGGCTGCTTCGGGTGGCCTCGATGCCGAAAAAAAAGCCCTGCCTGTCTCGATCCCCCGATCCGCTGCAGAACGCGTCTGCCCCGGAGCCGATCGCCTCGGATGCTCCAGCCAGCAGGGGATGGCCCAGAGAAGAAGCCGCTCCCCATTACAATGTTTGGCCCCAAATACCCAGAGGCAGACTAGAAGATGGTGTGGGAGCAGACGTGCTACAACCCCCCGTGCTCAGAGCAGCAGCGACAGCAGCGGCAGCTCTGACAGTGAAGCAGCACCAGGAACGTCCAGCGATTCCTGCATTACAGCGTCCAGTGCCAATCTGGGGCTCGCCAGCCCTGGCACCTCCAGTCCGGAGGTTCTGGGGCCCTCCTGTGGCTCCCCAGCACCCGAAAGCAGCAGCTGCAGCACCAGCAGCCAGGCAGCACCGGGGCCACCCCACAGTTCCCAGGCGACTGAGAGCAGCAGCCCCACCAGGCAGCAGGGGACAGAGCAGAGGACAATTCGCCCACGTTTACATCAGGCCCAAGACACCTGGCACAGTCCCAGAAGACGCCGCAGGAGCAGCCGTGCTGCAGAACCCAGCGCTGGGAGCAGCACCCCCAGCTTGGCCAGTCGGAGGGCACCAGGAACCTCCAGTCACTCCTTGGTGCCCGAAGGCAGACTCCCCGCCGGCCAGCGGGGGCGACCCCGGGCAAGAAGCTGCTCACCGCTGGAACGTCCAGCCCCAGATGCCCAGAGCCAGCCCCGAAGACGCCGCAGGAGCAGCCACGCACCACAAAACGGTGCTGGGAGCAGCAGCAGCACCAGATCTGCCAGGGGGGCGGCATCGGGGTCCCCCGGTGGATCCCCAGGGTCTAAACGGAGACGATGCTCCAGCCAGCAGGGGACAGCCCAGAGAAGAAGCTGCCCCCCATTACAACATCAGGCTCCAAATACCCAGAGGCAGACCCGAAGACGGCGTGGGAGCAGACACAACGCTGGAGTGATACCAGTGCTGTTCCAGCTACGACCGCAGAGCACAGCACTGTGTGGGCTGCTGCAGGGAAAGGTGACTCCGTCCTAGACAGACCCAACACAGTCACCGAAACCCGCAGTTTGCAGGCCCAGGGGCTCCTTTGTAGGGACCAAGCCCGTTTGTTCAGGGCCCTGAGACTGCTCTCTGGAGACAAAGCTGGCTTCTCATTACTTACACCCTCGCTTTTATGGCCCAGGCTGTCATTTTCAGGGCGCAATGCCTTATCTTTAGGGCCCCTTAGTAGCACTGTGAGGTGCAGAGCTGCCTTCTAGGGTACAAAGCCTTATTTGTGAGGAAACACCCCGCTTCTTCGGGTCCCAAATCCTCACGCTAGGAGACAAGGCCTCAATTTGAGGGCCCAAAGCCTCCTTTAAGGGTCCAAACACCCATCTGGAGGGACCGAAGCATCACTGTAGGGTCCAGTCCGTGAGCCAGAGACTCCAAAGGCCCAGGGTCCAGGTCTAAAGCCTCACCTTGACGACCAGGCCTCCCCACGCTCCCCCTCCCTCCCCATTTTAAGTCTTCAAAGCCGCATTAGTAAGCCCCCGTGTTTCCTCTCTAGGCTCCAAAGCCTTCTTTTCAGGCTCCAGAACATCCGCTTGGCATCCCAAGTCGTCTTCTGATCGCCTAAACCCTCAGTTTGCAGGCCCAGGGGCTCCTTTGTAGGGACCAAGCCCGTTTGTTCAGGGCCCTGAGACTGCTCTCTGGAGACAAAGCTGGCTTCTTATTGCTTACACCCTCACTTTTACGGCCCAGGCTGTCATTTTCAGGGCGCAATGCCTTATTTTTAGGGCCCCCAGGTGCACTGTAAGGTGCAGAGCTGCATTTTTAAGGTGCAAAGCCTTATTTGTGAGGAAAGCCCCCTCCCTCCCCATTTTAAGTACTATAAATATGAGGGGTTAGAGAGGGGTTGGGTGACGGGAAGGGTTGTGTTGTCGTGGTGGCTTGGGGGCTTACTGTACCCACCCCCGCTAATGTTTGCTCTTTTGTCAGCTTTGGATCCGAAAGTGGGATCTTAACACGGAAAACACAGGGGAGACTTTACTGCTCTCCACATCTACCTTAAAGGAAGTCATGGGGAGCTAGGGGTCGGCCTCTTCTCACAGACAACTAGTGATAGGACTAGAAAGTATGGCCTCAAGTTGCGCCAGAGGTTTAGTTTGGAAATTAGCGGTGGTTTTCTCGGGTGGGCAGCCAAGTTCCACCGCAGCCTCTCTCTCACTCCCCCTCCTGAATAGGAAAGGGGGAGAAAAAACGATACAAAGGGCTCAAGGGTTGAGATAAGAATGGGGACATCGCTCAACAATTATTGTGACAGGCTAAACAGACTCAGAGAAGGGAGACATTAAGAATTATTGCCTATTACTAACAAGCTAGAGAAGTGAGGAACAAAAGAAAGAAACCCAAAACACCTTCCCCCCATCCACCCTCCTCTACCTCTTTAACCAAGCGGAGCAGGGGAATGGGGGAATGGCGGTTGTGGTCAGTCTGTAGCACTTTGTCCCTGCCGTTCCTTCTCGGTCACTCTCTTCCCCTGCTCCAACGTGGGATGCAGTCGTTCCCAAAGTGATCCTGCGTGGGCTTCCCACAGGCAGCAGCTCTTCAAGAACTGCTCCAGATACGGGTCCGTACCACGGGGTCCATCCATCAGGAGCACACTGCTCCAACCTGGGCCCCCCACGGGCGGCAGCTCCTGCCAGGTCACCTGCTCCTGCGTGGGCTCCTCTCCACGGGCTGCGGCTCCGGCCCGCAATCTGCTCTGGCGGGGGTCCTCCACAGGCTGCAGCCTGCTTCAGTGCAGGTCCACCTGCTCCACCGTGGCCTCTTCCACGGGCTGCAGCGTGGAACCCTGCTCCACCGTGGTACTCCGTGGGCTGCAGGGGGACAACCTGCTTCACCATGGTCCTCACCACAGGCCGCAGGGGAACTTCTGCTGTGGTGCCTGGAGCACCTCCTCCCACTCCTTCACTGACCTTGGGGTCTGCAAGGCTGTTTCTCACTCCTCTCTCTCTCCCAGCTGCTGTTCCGCAGCAGTTTTTTCCCTTTCTTAAATATGCTCTCACAGAGACACAAACAACGTCGCTTATTGGCTTGGCTCTGGACAGCAGCAGGGCCCTTATCTAAAATGGGGCAGCTTCTGGATTCTTCTCACAGAGGCCACCCCTATGGGCCCCTGCTACCAGAACTTGCCAAGTAAGCCCACTACAATTTCTTCTCAGAAAGAATAGTCAGGAATTGGAACGGGTTGCCCAGGGAAGTAGTGGAGTCACCTGGGGGTGTTCAAGGAAAGGTTGCACATGGTGCTTAGGGACATGGCTTAGTGGGTGACATTGGTAGTAGGGGTAGTTGGACCAGATGATCTTGAAGGACGTTTCCACCCTTAATGATTCTACGATTCTGTGATTCTAATTAGGAGGCTTTGAACCCTGATGGTGAGAGCTGGCGAAAGGAGTCAGGGCTCAGACTGGACTGTCAACTGCAGTAAAGACGATTAAGACCGCTGGCTTTGTAACGTCTCTTGCTGATGTCTGGGGGAGACAACGAGCTCTGGTCTCACCCTGCTCTCGAGAAACTCTGTAGGAGAAGGACGTGAGGAGGGAGCAAGCTGTGACCCAAACGCCAGGTGTCCTGCGGCTCTCCCGGAGGGCGGCAATGCTGGCCCAAAGGTGCGGTGCAGGCGCCGCCACTCCAGGGCTGCAGCCCTGTCCGAGGGACATCTCCGCTCCTGCCTGTGGCACGGGGAGCGTTGCCAGCAGGCCGAGGGAAGCAATCCTTCCTCTCCGCCGCGTGTCGCGGGACCCGGCATTTGAGCCTGTGCCGGCTGCAAGAGCGGCCACCCTCTTGCTTGGGTGCCGAGGGCCCAGGCCCCAGCGTGGCACCTCCAGCCACCCCTGTGAGGCGGGGGCTCTGTCACAGCGGGTGCCAGGTAGCTTTGGGCGTCCCTGCCCAAACGGGGGGCGTGCGGTGGTGATGTCACAATGGCTGGCCATGGCGACCCGCGGGGGCGAGGAGCATATAAAAGGCTGCTGGGCTCGGGCCGTGCCTCAGTGCGATTTGGTGAGTTGGGGAGAGGGCAGGGAGGAGGGGGCTGCCGGGGGCTGCCGAGGGAGGAGGGGTTGCACACCTCGGGCCCGTGCTGCAGACTCACCCTCGTCCTGCTTCTCCCTCAGGGTCGGCAGAGGAGCGTGTGGAGGAGAAACCCCGGCACCGCTGGGGCAGTGACTCTCCAAGTGCTCGCTGTCCAAGTGCACCATGTCTGAAATGAAGCGGAAGGCTCCCGACTCGAGGGAGCAAGGTGAGAGAAAAGTATCCCGTCCCACAGGAGGGCGGGGAGGGGCTGGGAGGGCTGCCTGTGGCCGAGAGGGGAGGCAGGGGCAGGCAGGGGCTCCCCAACCACCCCGGGGCAGGGCCCCTCTGCTCCTTGGCAGGGGGGGCCCAGGTCGGGCTGTGGGTGCCTGCTGGGACCCTTGTGCCTGCTGTGCCTCCTTCCCCTCCACAGCCTCTGGCCCTGCCCATCAGCCAGCATGGCAGGGACAGAACAGGCCCTTGGGGACAGTCCCTCAGGGACACCTGGCCCCGCAAAGGTGCTCAATGGCTGTGCCATTTGCTCTCTCCCCTCCAGCATGCATGCTGTGTGGCCGGGCAGATGCTGACCCGAACATCTGCGGCCCCATACACAAAAGGAATGGACTCTGTGCCCACACGTTTTGCCTGGTGAGTTCCCCCAGGGTTCCCGTCAGCATCCCACCAGGGACGGTCCCTTCAACTATGACCCCTAACGAGATCCTGCTTTTTTCCATTCTATAGTCTCTTGCGAATGGCCTTTATCGGCTTGGATCACTACACGACGGAATTTTGGGATTTTTACTGGAGGATATACAGCACACAATCAAGCGGGCATCCCAGAAGGTGAGGACCTGATGGGAACAGGGAGGTTTGGGCCAGGAGATGCTCCCGCGAGCTTAGCCTGGACCCCAAGGCAGCAATGCCAGCCTTTCCAACCTGCTCCGGGACAAACTGCTGCTCTGGCAGACGAGCCTTGTCCGCCAGGGGGGTCTGCAGAGCGTGACCCAGCAGCGCCCGCACCCTGTGCCCTGCCCTGCCCAGGGGTGTGGGGCCAGCGGTGGCGGCATCGAGCCTGGTGCTAATGGGGCTGCTGTGTTCTTTTCAGCAATGCTTCGTTTGTGGCGAGCGAGGGGCCACCATCACCTGCACGGAGACAGGCTGTGAACGCAGCTTCCATCTCCCCTGCGCCTCGGAGGGAGAATGCGTCACCCAGTTCTTTGGGCAGTACAGGTAAGGGCTGCCAGCAGCAGCCAAGCAAGAGAGGACCCCACGCTGGTGCTTCCCAGCAGCCTGGCAGAGCCGGAGGCAGCGCCAGAGCCTGGATGGGCCTGGGGCTCCTTCACGTTCCTCTGCCCTCCTCGCCACAACCGCGGCAGGCCCAGCACTTCTCACCTTGCCCTTCCCTTCCCTCTCCCCGCCAGGTCCTTCTGCTGGGAGCACCGCCCTCAGCAGGCAGTGCAGGCAGCTCCGGAGCAGGACACCATCTGCATCATCTGCATGGACCCTGTGGGGGACAGCAAGTCCTACCACACCATGGTGTGCCCAGCCTGCAGTCACGCCTGGTTCCACCGGGGCTGCATCCAGGTAGGAGCCCTCCCCTCACCCTGCGCGCACGGCAGGTGCTCAGCAGCACCAGGGCCCGCTCACCTCTCACCGCATGTGTTTCTTCTGCAGGGACAAGCTGTGAGTGCAGGCATTCTCTACTTCCAGTGCCCCATCTGCAGAAACCAGGTGGAGTTCCGTTCCGAAATGTCCATCATGGGGATCCAAGTCCCAGTCAGGTTGGTGTCCCTCTGCCCTGCTCTCTAGACACGAGGGCACAAGCGCTGCGCATGGCCAGGGACTGGACAATTTCCCTCCCTTCTCTTGCAGAGGACCAACCTGGGAGGACGGCAACGCCTTTGCATCGCTGCAAGAGAGGCACCAGCGCTGTGATGTCAGTGAATGCCTTTACCCACAAGGCAGGGAGCAGGCGGAGGGACAGGGGTGAGTTGCCTCAGCAGCCATCTGGGGCTCTGCCCACGTCCTCAGCCTCAGCACATGCTGGGGGAGCCAGGACAGAGCACAAGGGATGTGCCAGCCACTCCCTGGCTCAGACACTTTGTCCTCACACCCACAACTCTTTGCTTCCCCAGGCCCTGGCAGCTGCTCCTGTGCCGCTCCTGTGCTGCCGAAGGCACCCACCGGCGCTGCTCCAACTTGACCAACAGCACAGGCACCTGGGAGTGCGACAGCTGCGCTGGCGTGGGCACTGGTAAGTGGCAAAGGCCTCATGCTGCTGGGCTGTGGCCAGGCCAGGCCTGGCTGCAGGAGCTCAGGGCAGCCTTGCCAGAGTCTCTCTGACCCTGGACGGGTCAGAGCCTCTACTGCCGTGGGTCTGGAAGTCCATCCCACTCACCTTCCTGTCTCCCCTTACAGCCTCCAGTAGCAATCTGGGGCTCGCCGGCCCCAGCACCTCCAGTCCAGAGGTTCTGGGGCCCTCCCGTGGCTCCCCAGCACCCGAAAGGAGCAGCCTCAGCAGCACCAGCAGCCAGGCAGCACCGGGGCCATCCCACAGTTCCCAGGAGACTGAGAGGAGAAGGCCAGGGACAGAACAGGGGACAATCTGCCAGCCTGTACATCAGGCCCAAGACACCTGGCACAGTCCCAGAAGACGCCGCAGGAGCAGCCGTGCTGCAGAACCCAGCGCTGGGAGCAGCACCCCCAGCTTGGCCAGCCAGAGGGCACCAGGAACCTCCAGTCACTCCTTGGTGCCTGAAGGCAGACACCCCACCGGCCAGCGGGGGCGACCCCGGACAAGAAGCCGCTCACCGCTGGAACGTCCAGCCCCAGATGCCCAGAGCCGGCCCCGAAGACGCCGCAGGAGCAGCCACGCACCAGAAAACGGTGCTGGGAGCAGCAGCAGCACCAGATCTGCCAGGGGGGCGGCATCGGGGTCCCCCAGTGGATCCCCAGGGCCTAGGCGGAGACGACGCTCCAGCCAGCAGGGGACGGCCCGGACAAGAAGCCGCTCCCCGTTACAACATCAGGCCCCAAATACCCAGAGGCAGACCCAAAGACGGCGTGGGAGCAGACGTGCTACAACCCCCAGTGCTCAGGGCAGCAGCAGCAGCAGCTTTGAAAGCGAAACGGCATTGGGGTCCTCCAGCGATTCCCCGGTGCCTGAACGCAGCAGCCGCTCCAGCCACGCCGGGCCAGTCCGGATGCGAAGCCGCTCCCAGTTACAACATCGGGCCCCAAATCCCTACGGCCGGCCTGAACAACGCCACGGGAGCAGCCGTGCTCCAGCCCCACGTCCTGGCTCCAGTCCCCAGCCGCCATCACAATAAAGCTTGCTGCCAATCCCATCTGTGCTGAGAGATCACACGCGCGTCGGCTTCAGCCTCACTCGCACGACTAAGCCGTGTCTCCCTGCTTCCTTCCCTCCCCCCCATTAGATTGATTAGGAAAGCAACGCAATTCCAGTAAGCACGTTTGGCTTAATCACATTGTCCAGAAGGGGTTACGATCTACACAGCCAGACATGTCGTTTGGGCTGCACATGTCCCAGTTATTAGCCAACCGTCACCCTGTAGACTATGGCACGTAGAGTTAGGAGCCACGAAATTAAAGTGTCTTTGACGAATTGTAGTATGAACTTTCCCTGTGAGATTCCAAAGTTGCACTCCATTAAAACACCCCTCTGTTTCTCTCCATTAAAACACCCCTCTGTTTCTAACTGCGCATTCATTAGCGCAGGCCCATGAGTTTTCAGGTCAGAATCAGTACGATACAAGCTTGCATCTCCCACATCCAAGTGAAAACCATGCTTAGGTGTGATTGTTGCACAACCACAATTGCACGCAGTTACAATTCCTTGCCGTCCCCACCCACGTTGAACTTGGGCATCATAACGCACCACGGGGCCTTATCACATGCATGGGCTTCGCAAGGCTGCTGTTGACAATTTGGAATAATGGGGAGTGGTATGACAAAATAAGGTAGATACCAAGATGTTTCAAGCACAGGTTCTGCTCGCCACCGATGTGGGCATCTAGTCCCCGAGGGTGATGTAAGCAATACCAACAAGACGATTTGTTACCTAGCTGCCGAATGCAGCACCAACAGCGCAAGCAGCCAGGCGGCACCGGGGTCCTCCTGAGGCTCCCCACCGTCGGGCAGCACCAGCCCCAGCACCGCCAGCCAGGCAGGACTGGGGCCCTCCTTGGCTCCCTGGTACCCGAGAGCAGCAGCTCCAGCACCCTCAGACTGACAGGAATGGGGATGCCCCACAGCTCCATAGTGCCCAAGAGCAGCAGCGGCTCCAGCCACCCTGGACCAGAGCAGAGGACAACCCGATCATGATTACAACGTCCAGCCCCAAATCCCTACAGCCAGCCCAGAACACGCTGCAGAACCAGGCATGCGCTAGCCCCAAGTGCTGGCCCTAATCCCCAGCCCCCAAGCCCAATACAGTTCTGAGCCAGCCTCTCCCCGCTCCCCTCGCCCATCTTCCCCCAGGCTGCTTGCTTTGCAGGGGAGCCCATGGCAGCGGGGACGAGCACTCTGGACACGCTCTTTCCCAGTGGCACACGTGGGTGATCACAGCACTGCAGCGCTGGAGAGGAGGTCGGGGCTGGCAAGAGGTGGGACAGGTGAGAGCAGGGCTGGCAGCCGGCTTTGGGCTCTTGTATGGCCTTGCCGTTAGCGCAAGGACTCGGCTTCGGCTTATCCGGGTTGCTCAGGCCACGCTCGTGAGCCTGCAAGAAAGGGACAAGTTTAACGGCAGCATCCTCCCCAGCAGGTTTGGGTCGAGGCGTCTGCCTGTCTTATGCCCGCTCTGGCACCGGTGCCTGTGAAGAATGACGTCGCGAGGTGCTGGGCCTGCTCTCTCAAGGAAGAACTACAGGCTGAGCACTGAGCCGGAGAAGTCCAAGGTCGCAGGTACGGGCTGTACACGCCTCGCACAAGCAGGACTGCTGTGGAGCGGGGTGAGCGCCCCTCGCCTCGCTTGAGATCGACTGCCTCCAGTGGCAGTGGCCGTGCTGAGAGAGGCGTGGTGGGGCAGAAAGCGAGTGAATCCCTGAGCCGAGGCGAGATTTTGGGAGGGCCTTTCCTGCAGAACGAAGGACTCCGCCAGAAACTCATGTCGCGGTGCCCTTTCTCCAGCCGTGTGGTGCTGGAGGACGTGGTGTTGCCTGTCTTTGTCCCATCGGACTCTGGGAGTTCCTCCTTCCAGGGCAGACGGCCTCTCGGGTTCTCGGATTAATGCTTTCCTCGGAAACGATGATACTGCTGGGCAGTCCGTTTGCTCTTGCACCGGCCAACCCGGCACAATCCTGCTTGTGAGACCGCAAGGCTGGTATTTGAGGGCTCCGTGGCACCCACAAGTAAGGCAAGCTGCTTTGTGGGGCACCAGGGATTGTTTTGCACAAGGAAAGCTACTGCGAGGCATACAGCCTTAAGGAGGCTGTGAGTTAGCCTAGATGAGCTGTGTCTGCGAGCCTCTCTGTCCCCGCATCTTCTCCAGCACAGTGAAGAGATGTAGTAGCTACAGAGAACGTTCCAGGTACAAGCAGGACATCAGGAAGTGCAGTGGTGGTATTATTATTTTTATTTTTATTTCCCTTGGAAATGAAATTGGGTCCTCACATCCAGCTTTTGAAGTAACTTTATCTGGAAGTAGCAGAGCAGCGTTCCTGAGTACGTAGTTTCACGCGAGGGGACGACTGTACAGCCTCCCACTTGCATTGGAGAGCAGCTCAAACTGGAAGGAGCCCCCTGTTGCGGAGATGCGCTCCATAATGCTGGTGTCTAGGGCCGTCAGTGAAGACAGTGAGAAGGTAAATGGCTTCCTGAAGCTGTCTTCCCCCGTGCTGATCTGCAACCTGGAAGGTTGTTTTCCTGTAGTTATCAATTTTTTGCTTGTACTTGAAATGAATGGTGTGAGTTTACCTCCTGACTCCTGAAGCTTACTTTTCTCTCCTTTTTCACAAGGGATAGTGAACAGCAGGCTGCTGAATGCACTCTGGACATGCTCCGTCCCAGTGGCACACGTGGGTGATCACAGCGCTGCAACGCTACTCTGTGTTGGTGCGGCCTCCCCTCGAGTACTGTGTACGGTTCTGGGCACCACAGTACAAAAAGGATGTGAAACTGTTGGAGAGTGGCCAGAGAAGGACAACGAAGATGGTGAAGGGCCTAGAGGGGAAGACGTACGAGGAGCGGCTGAGGTCACTTGACCTGTTCAGCCTGGAAAAGAAAAGGCTGAGGGGAGACCTCATCGCGGCCTACAGCTTCCTCACGAGGGGGAGTGGAGGGGCAGGCGCCGATCTCTTCCCTTTAGCGACCAGCGACAGGACCTGAGGGAGCGGTGTCAAGCTGTGGCAGGGGAGGTTTATGCTGGATATCAGGAAGAGGTTCTTCACCGAGAGGGTTGTCGCGCACTGGAACAGGCTCCCCAAGGACGTAGTCGTGACACAAAGCCTGTCAGAGTTTAAGAAGCGTTTGGACTGTGCTCTTAGTAACAGTAACAGGTAGTAGTCAGAGTAGCTTGGGTGCAGGAGACGCAAAAGGGGCCTTTCCAAAAGGCCAATTATTTTTCCAATTTCTTATTATCCTTCTGGAAGGAGTGTTGGTATGTACTCCCCCAGGGATATCTCCCTGTCCCCTGGCACTCATATTTCCCATTTTTCCTAGCCCTTGTCAGTGTGCACAACCATCTGGAGCAGCCAATAGATCTAAGTAATTTCTGTTTTTCACCCAGGACAGCCAATAGACAATGATACTTTTTTCCGTTCTCTCAGAGCAACTTATAGTTTTCCCAGACTGTCTTTTCATTCAGATAGAACAGCCAACAACAGTTGACAATTCCATACTTTCTCAGGACTTTTTCCCCTTTTTCCAGACTATTTTTCACTTTTCTGGACTATACGTTGTCGGTACAGTTCCTTGGTTTTGAGCATACCAGTGGTATCTCAGGACACCTCTGTTTCTTAGGTACCCAACTGCACGTCAAAGATGCCAGATGTGCTTTTCAAGGACACTTTTCATTCACAGGCCTTGTCCCGGGCCAGATTCTCAGGCTAGCAGTTCTCAGACATCTTCTGCCAGTGTTTTAGCGGGCCATTTGTGTTAGTATTTTCCCCTTTATAACCAGACTGCCTTTATGGCTGCTCCCATCACTCCATCCCTTGGCCTGTGACCACTTGTGTATCACTATGAGACTACACCATATCTGGTGCATCTCTCTTGCCTCCTAATGTGCGAGGTGGAGGAGACGCATGTCCCCGTTAGGTCCAGTGGTGTCACTCCTGAGAGTGTTTGTTGGTTGAGACATGGGTATACAGTACCAGTTCAGATAAGAGTGATAACAAATAGCTATTTGATACAAAACAAAACGCAGAAAAGCACAAATCTGACAGTCAGAATGAGGACCAACATCATTTGGATATGTCGCACCTGTGTTTGGAGGCCTGGTAGCCAAAACCACAGCCATGTCAGCTGACAGGCCTTCGAGAACACATTGTTCTTGGGCTATTTGGTGGGAGGTACAGATCTGTCACTGAAAAATATTCACATCTTGTTTGATCTGTTTGGATTTGTTAGCAAAAAAGCAACAGGTAATATTCATTGATGCGCAAACACCTCCTTGTGAGGCTAAAATGTAGTCCAAGGACAGACAATATCGGATAGCCAATTGTGAGACCAAATTAATCAGTCTACTGTATACTCTTTAAAGCACCCACAGTAGCATTCTGGGTAATTTCAAGCACAGCAGAAATGCCAGCAATAGCTCTGTATAGTTCAGCAACACCTGAGTTTAGGTATAGCACATGTACCGACTTAGGAAATTTCGCTGGTTTTGCGATGAACAGGTTAGACATTCTGCACTTATTATGTACAGGAAAATGGTTGTGTTGGAAGTTCAATGCTAAATCTCTAGATCAAAATGCACAGGCAGTGAGACATGATATGGCACACGTACCTCCTAGCTGCAATGACAAGCTCCTGAAAACATTAGAGCTGCAAAGCCAGAACCTCCTCGGCGTTGAAATGGTAGGCCACAAGCCCTGCCCAGAATCTTTGCAATGTTTGTAGAATGAATACCATGGAACCAGGATCACAGGCCCTGGTTATTGTGGGGGATTTCAACTACCCTGACATTTGCTGGAAGGCCTACTCAGCCAGCCATCCGCAGTCCAGGAGGTTCCTTCATTGTATTGATGATAACTTCCTGATGCAAATGGTGGACGTGCCAACTAGGAGAGGAGCGCTGCTGGATCTTGTCCTCGCTAACAAGGAGGGTCTGGTTGAAACGGTGAAGGTTGAGGGCAGCCTTGGTTGCAGCGACCATGAGACGGTGGAGTTTGGGATCTCATGTGGCAGGAACAGAGTACCGAGCAGAATCGCAACCCTGGACTTCAGTAGGGCCGACTTTGGCCTTTTCAACCATTTGCTAGGGGAAATTCCATGGGACAAGGTACTTGAAGGAAAAGGAGCCCAAGACAGCTGGTTAGCATTCAAGGACTGCTTCTTCCGAGCTCAAGAACAGAGCAACCCAACAGGTAAGAAGTCAGGAAAGAGAGCCAGGAGACCTTCATGGTTAAACAGGGAAGTGCTGGGCAAACTCAGGTGGAAGAGGACAGTCTACAGATCATGGAAGGAGGGGCTGGCCACTTACGAGGAATATAAGGCTGTTGTCAGAGGATTTAGGGAGGCAACTAGGAAAGCTAAGGCCTCCTTAGAATTAAACCTTGCGAGAAGGGTCAAGGACAACAGAAAGAGCTTCTTCAAATACATTGCAGATAAAACTAACACTAGAGGCAAGGTAGGCCCACTAATGAATGAGGTGGGTGCTCTGGCAACAGAAGATAAAGAGAAGGCAGAGTTACTGAATGCCTTCGTCTCTGTCTATAATGCCAGTGACTCTCCTGAGGAGCTCTGTACCCCTGAGGCCCCAGATGAAGTCAGAATAAAGGAGGAGTTTGCCTTGGTTGATGAGGGCTGGGTTAAGGACCAATTAAGCAAGATGGACATCCACAAGTCCATGGGTCCTGAGGGGATGCACCTGCAGGTGCTGAGGGAGCTGGCAGAAGTCATTGCTAGCCCACTCTCCATCATCTTTGGTAAGTCGTGGGCATCGGGAGAGGTGCTTGAGCACTGAAGGAAAGCAAATGTCACTCTGGTCTTCAAAAAGAGCAAGAAGGAGGACCTAGATAACTATAGACTAGTCAGCCTCACCTCCATCCTTGGTAAGGTGATGGAACAACTTATTTTTGGCGTTGTCTCTAGTCATATCAAGGATAAAAGGGTCATTAGGGGCAGTAAATACGGCTTCACCAAGGGGAAGTCATGCTTGACCAGCCTGATAGCCTTTTATGAGGATAGAACCGAGTGGATAGATGATGGAAAGGCAGTGGACGTGGTTTATCTTGATTTCAGTAAAGCCTTTGACACTGTCTTCCACAGCATCCTCACAGCTACACAAGGAAGTGTGGTCTGGACAATCGGGTAGTGAGGTGGACAGTAAACTGGCTGAAGGGAAGAAGCCAGAGGGTTGTGGTTAATGGGATGGAGTCGAGTTGGAGACCTGTATCTAGTGGAGTCCCTCAAGGGTCGGTGCTGGGATCAGTGTTGTTCAATATATTCATCGATGACTTGGATGAGGGAATGGAGTGTGCTGTCAGCAAGTTTGCCGATGACACTAAACTGGGAGGAGTGGCTGACATGCCAGAAGGCCATGCTGCCATCCATCAGGACCTTGACAGTTGGAGAATTGGACAGGGAGAAATTTAATGAAATATAACGAGGGCAAGTGTAGAGTCCTGCATCTGGGCAAGAACAACCCCAGTCACCAGTATAAGCTGGAGAGCAGTGAAAGGGAGAGGGACCTGGGGGTCCTGGTGGACAGCCGGATGACCATGAGGCAGTACTGTGCCCTCATGGCCAAGAAGGCCAATGGTATCCTGGGGAGTACTGGAAGAGATGTGCTTAGTAGGTTGAGAGAGGTTCTCCTCCCCCTCTACTCTGCCCAGGTGAGACCACATCTAGAATACTGCATCCAGTTCTGGGCCCCTTGGTTCAAGAAGGACAGGGAACTGCTTGAGAGAGTCCCATGCAGAGCCCCAAGGATGATTAAGGGAGTGGGTCATCTCCCTTACAAGCAAAGGCTGAGGGAGCTGGGTCTCTTTAGCTTGCAGAAGAGGAGGCCGAGGGGTGACCTTATTAATGTTTATAAATATGTAAAGGGGGAGTGTCAGGAGGATGGAGCCAGGCTCTTCTCTGTGACACCCAATGATAGGACAAGGGGCAATGGGTGCAAGCTGGGACATAGGAGGTTCCGCTTAAATGAGACAAAACTTTTTTACAGTGAGGTGACAGAGCACTGGAACAGGCTGCCCAGGGCGTCGTGGAGTCTCCTTCTCTGGAGACATTCAAAACCCCCCGGGACGCGTTCCTGTGTGATGTGATTTAGGTGTTCCTGCTCCAGCAGGGGAATTGGACTAGATGATCTTCCAAGGTCCCTTCCAATCCATCACATTCTGTGATTCTGTGATTAGAAAAACAACAACATTTTAGTAACCATGTTTGGCTTAATTGGCAAAAGGGGTTACGATCTACACAGCCAGACATGTCGTTTGGGCTGCACATGTCCCAGTTATTAGCCAACCGTCACCCTGTAGACTATGGCACGTAGAGTTAGGAGCCGCGAAATTAAAGTGTCTTTGACGAATTGTAGTATGAACATTCCCTGTGAGATTCCAAAGTTTCACTCCATTAAAACACCCCTCTGTTTCTAACTGCGCATTCATTAGCGCAGGCCCATGAGTTTTCAGGTCAGAATCAGTACGATACAAGCTTGCATCTCCCACATTCAACTCTGCTGTCGCTCGCGCTCCCCACGGGCCGCTTTTGAACGGCCGGGGAGGCGGCGCTGCTGGCTCTGCCTACACCTCGTCAGCCTCCCTCGTGAGGGCTGCCGGGTCCTGGCGGCTCCCTCGGCTGCTTCGGGTGGCCTCGATGCCGAAAAAAAAGCCCTGCCTGTCTCGATCCCCCGATCCGCTGCAGAACGCGTCTGCCCCGGAGCCGATCGCCTCGGATGCTCCAGCCAGCAGGGGATGGCCCAGAGAAGAAGCCGCTCCCCATTACAATGTTTGGCCCCAAATACCCAGAGGCAGACTAGAAGATGGTGTGGGAGCAGACGTGCTACAACCCCCCGTGCTCAGAGCAGCAGCGACAGCAGCGGCAGCTCTGACAGTGAAGCAGCACCAGGAACGTCCAGCGATTCCTGCATTACAGCGTCCAGTGCCAATCTGGGGCTCGCCAGCCCTGGCACCTCCAGTCCGGAGGTTCTGGGGCCCTCCTGTGGCTCCCCAGCACCCGAAAGCAGCAGCTGCAGCACCAGCAGCCAGGCAGCACCGGGGCCACCCCACAGTTCCCAGGCGACTGAGAGCAGCAGCCCCACCAGGCAGCAGGGGACAGAGCAGAGGACAATTCGCCCACGTTTACATCAGGCCCAAGACACCTGGCACAGTCCCAGAAGACGCCGCAGGAGCAGCCGTGCTGCAGAACCCAGCGCTGGGAGCAGCACCCCCAGCTTGGCCAGTCGGAGGGCACCAGGAACCTCCAGTCACTCCTTGGTGCCCGAAGGCAGACTCCCCGCCAGCCAGCGGGGGCGACCCCGGGCAAGAAGCTGCTCACCGCTGGAACGTCCAGCCCCAGATGCCCAGAGCCAGCCCCGAAGACGCCGCAGGAGCAGCCACGCACCACAAAACGGTGCTGGGAGCAGCAGCAGCACCAGATCTGCCAGGGGGGCGGCATCGGGGTCCCCCAGTGGATCCCCAGGGTCTAAACGGAGACGATGCTCCAGCCAGCAGGGGACAGCCCAGAGAAGAAGCTGCCCCCCATTACAACATCAGGCTCCAAATACCCAGAGGCAGACCCGAAGACGGCGTGGGAGCAGACACAACGCTGGAGTGATACCAGTGCTGTTCCAGCTACGACCGCAGAGCACAGCACTGTGTGGGCTGCTGCAGGGAAAGGTGACTCCGTCCTAGACAGACCCAACACAGTCACCGAAACCCGCAGTTTGCAGGCCCAGGGGCTCCTTTGTAGGGACCAAGCCCGTTTGTTCAGGGCCCTGAGACTGCTCTCTGGAGACAAAGCTGGCTTCTTATTGCTTACACCCTCACTTTTACGGCCCAGGCTGTCATTTTCAGGGCGCAATGCCTTATTTTTAGGGCCCCCAGGTGCACTGTAAGGTGCAGAGCTGCATTTTTAAGGTGCAAAGCCTTATTTGTGAGGAAAGCCCCCTCCCTCCCCATTTTAAGTACTATAAATATGAGGGGTTAGAGGGGGGTTGGGTGACGGGAAGGGTTGTGTTGTCGTGGTGGCTTGGGGGCTTACTGTACCCACCCCCGCTAATGTTTGCTCTTTTGTCAGCTTTGGATCCGAAAGTGGGATCTTAACACGGAAAACACAGGGGAGACTTTACTGCTCTCCACATCTACCTTAAAGGAAGTCGTGGGGAGCTAGGGGTCGGCCTCTTCTCACAGACAACTAGTGATAGGACTAGAAAGTATGGCCTCAAGTTGCGCCAGAGGTTTAGTTTGGAAATTAGCGGTGGTTTTCTTGGGTGGGCAGCCAAGTTCCACCGCAGCCTCTCTCTCACTCCCCCTCCTGAATAGGAAAGGGGGAGAAAAAACGATACAAAGGGCTCAAGGGTTGAGATAAGAACGGGGACATCGCTCAACAATTATTGTGACAGGCTAAACAGACTCAGAGAAGGGAGACATTAAGAATTATTGCCTATTACTAACAAGCTAGAGAAGTGAGGAATAAAAGAAAGAAACCCAAAACACCTTCCCCCCATCCACCCTCCTCTACCTCTTTAACCAAGCGGAGCAGGGGAATGGGGGAATGGCGGTTGTGGTCAGTCTGTAGCACTTTGTCCCTGCCGTTCCTTCTCGGTCACTCTCTTCCCCTGCTCCAACGTGGGATGCAGTCGTTCCCAAAGTGATCCTGCGTGGGCTTCCCACAGGCAGCAGCTCTTCAAGAACTGCTCCAGATACGGGTCCGTACCACGGGGTCCATCCATCAGGAGCACACTGCTCCAACCTGGGCCCCCCACGGGCGGCAGCTCCTGCCAGGTCACCTGCTCCTGCGTGGGCTCCTCTCCACGGGCTGCGGCTCCGGCCCGCAATCTGCTCTGGCGGGGGTCCTCCACAGGCTGCAGCCTGCTTCAGTGCAGGTCCACCTGCTCCACCGTGGCCTCTTCCACGGGCTGCAGCGTGGAACCCTGCTCCACCGTGGTACTCCGTGGGCTGCAGGGGGACAACCTGCTTCACCATGGTCCTCACCACAGGCCGCAGGGGAACTTCTGCTGTGGTGCCTGGAGCACCTCCTCCCACTCCTTCACTGACCTTGGGGTCTGCAAGGCTGTTTCTCACTCCTCTCTCTCTCCCAGCTGCTGTTCCGCAGCAGTTTTTTCCCTTTCTTAAATATGCTCTCACAGAGACGCAAACAACGTCGCTTATTGGCTTGGCTCTGGACAGCAGCAGGGCCCTTATCTAAAATGGGGCAGCTTCTGGATTCTTCTCACAGAGGCCACCCCTATGGGCCCCTGCTACCAGAACTTGCCAAGTAAGCCCACTACAATTTCTTCTCAGAAAGAATAGTCAGGAATTGGAACGGGTTGCCCAGGGAAGTAGTGGAGTCACCTGGGGGTGTTCAAGGAAAGGTTGCACATGGTGCTTAGGGACATGGCTTAGTGGGTGACATTGGTAGTAGGGGATAGTTGGACCAGATGATCTTGAAGGACGTTTCCACCCTTAATGATTCTACGATTCTGTGATTCTAATTAGGAGGCTTTGAACCCTGATGGTGAGAGCTGGCGAAAGGAGTCAGGGCTCAGACTGGACTGTCAACTGCAGTAAAGACGATTAAGACCGCTGGCTTTGTAACGTCTCTTGCTGATGTCTGGGGGAGACAACGAGCTCTGGTCTCACCCTGCTCTCGAGAAACTCTGTAGGAGAAGGACGTGAGGAGGGAGCAAGCTGTGACCCAAACGCCAGGTGTCCTGCGGCTCTCCCGGAGGGCGGCAATGCTGGCCCAAAGGTGCGGTGCAGGCGCCGCCACTCCAGGGCTGCAGCCCTGTCCGAGGGACATCTCCGCTCCTGCCTGTGGCACGGGGAGCGTTGCCAGCAGGCCGAGGGAAGCAATCCTTCCTCTCCGCCGCGTGTCGCGGGACCCGGCATTTGAGCCTGTGCCGGCTGCAAGAGCGGCCACCCTCTTGCTTGGGTGCCGAGGGCCCAGGCCCCAGCGTGGCACCTCCAGCCACCCCTGTGAGGCGGGGGCTCTGTCACAGTGGGTGCCAGGTAGCTTTGGGCGTCCCTGCCCAAATGGGGGGCGTGCGGTGGTGATGTCACAATGGCTGGCCATGGCGACCCGCGGGGGCGAGGAGCATATAAAAGGCTGCTGGGCTCGGGCCGTGCCTCAGTGCGATTTGGTGAGTTGGGGAGAGGGCAGGGAGGAGGGGGCTGCCGGGGGCTGCCGAGGGAGGAGGGGTTGCACACCTCGGGCCCGTGCTGCAGACTCACCCTCGTCCTGCTTCTCCCTCAGGGTCGGCAGAGGAGCGTGTGGAGGAGAAACCCCGGCACCGCTGGGGCAGTGACTCTCCAAGTGCTCGCTGTCCAAGTGCACCATGTCTGAAATGAAGCGGAAGGCTCCCGACTCGAGGGAGCAAGGTGAGAGAAAAGTATCCCGTCCCACAGGAGGGCGGGGAGGGGCTGGGAGGGCTGCCTGTGGCCGAGAGGGGAGGCAGGGGCAGGCAGGGGCTCCCCAACCACCCCGGGGCAGGGCCCCTCTGCTCCTTGGCAGGGGGGGCCCAGGTCGGGCTGTGGGTGCCTGCTGGGACCCTTGTGCCTGCTGTGCCTCCTTCCCCTCCACAGCCTCTGGCCCTGCCCATCAGCCAGCATGGCAGGGACAGAACAGGCCCTTGGGGACAGTCCCTCAGGGACACCTGGCCCCGCAAAGGTGCTCAATGGCTGTGCCATTTGCTCTCTCCCCTCCAGCATGCATGCTGTGTGGCCGGGCAGATGCTGACCCGAACATCTGCGGCCCCATACACAAAAGGAATGGACTCTGTGCCCACACGTTTTGCCTGGTGAGTTCCCCCAGGGTTCCCGTCAGCATCCCACCAGGGACGGTCCCTTCAACTATGACCCCTAACGAGATCCTGCTTTTTTCCATTCTATAGTCTCTTGCGAATGGCCTTTATCGGCTTGGATCACTACACGACGGAATTTTGGGATTTTTACTGGAGGATATACAGCACACAATCAAGCGGGCATCCCAGAAGGTGAGGACCTGATGGGAACAGGGAGGTTTGGGCCAGGAGATGCTCCCGCGAGCTTAGCCTGGACCCCAAGGCAGCAATGCCAGCCTTTCCAACCTGCTCCGGGACAAACTGCTGCTCTGGCAGACGAGCCTTGTCCGCCAGGGGGGTCTGCAGAGCGTGACCCAGCAGCGCCCGCACCCTGTGCCCTGCCCTGCCCAGGGGTGTGGGGCCAGCGGTGGCGGCATCGAGCCTGGTGCTAATGGGGCTGCTGTGTTCTTTTCAGCAATGCTTCGTTTGTGGCGAGCGAGGGGCCACCATCACCTGCACGGAGACAGGCTGTGAACGCAGCTTCCATCTCCCCTGCGCCTCGGAGGGAGAATGCGTCACCCAGTTCTTTGGGCAGTACAGGTAAGGGCTGCCAGCAGCAGCCAAGCAAGAGAGGACCCCACGCTGGTGCTTCCCAGCAGCCTGGCAGAGCCGGAGGCAGCGCCAGAGCCTGGATGGGCCTGGGGCTCCTTCACGTTCCTCTGCCCTCCTCGCCACAACCGCGGCAGGCCCAGCACTTCTCACCTTGCCCTTCCCTTCCCTCTCCCCGCCAGGTCCTTCTGCTGGGAGCACCGCCCTCAGCAGGCAGTGCAGGCAGCTCCGGAGCAGGACACCATCTGCATCATCTGCATGGACCCTGTGGGGGACAGCAAGTCCTACCACACCATGGTGTGCCCAGCCTGCAGTCACGCCTGGTTCCACCGGGGCTGCATCCAGGTAGGAGCCCTCCCCTCACCCTGCGCGCACGGCAGGTGCTCAGCAGCACCAGGGCCCGCTCACCTCTCACCGCATGTGTTTCTTCTGCAGGGACAAGCTGTGAGTGCAGGCATTCTCTACTTCCAGTGCCCCATCTGCAGAAACCAGGTGGAGTTCCGTTCCGAAATGTCCATCATGGGGATCCAAGTCCCAGTCAGGTTGGTGTCCCTCTGCCCTGCTCTCTAGACACGAGGGCACAAGCGCTGCGCATGGCCAGGGACTGGACAATTTCCCTCCCTTCTCTTGCAGAGGACCAACCTGGGAGGACGGCAACGCCTTTGCATCGCTGCAAGAGAGGCACCAGCGCTGTGATGTCAGTGAATGCCTTTACCCACAAGGCAGGGAGCAGGCGGAGGGACAGGGGTGAGTTGCCTCAGCAGCCATCTGGGGCTCTGCCCACGTCCTCAGCCTCAGCACATGCTGGGGGAGCCAGGACAGAGCACAAGGGATGTGCCAGCCACTCCCTGGCTCAGACACTTTGTCCTCACACCCACAACTCTTTGCTTCCCCAGGCCCTGGCAGCTGCTCCTGTGCCGCTCCTGTGCTGCCGAAGGCACCCACCGGCGCTGCTCCAACTTGACCAACAGCACAGGCACCTGGGAGTGCGACAGCTGCGCTGGCGTGGGCACTGGTAAGTGGCAAAGGCCTCATGCTGCTGGGCTGTGGCCAGGCCAGGCCTGGCTGCAGGAGCTCAGGGCAGCCTTGCCAGAGTCTCTCTGACCCTGGACGGGTCAGAGCCTCTACTGCCGTGGGTCTGGAAGTCCATCCCACTCACCTTCCTGTCTCCCCTTACAGCCTCCAGTAGCAATCTGGGGCTCGCCGGCCCCAGCACCTCCAGTCCAGAGGTTCTGGGGCCCTCCCGTGGCTCCCCAGCACCCGAAAGGAGCAGCCTCAGCAGCACCAGCAGCCAGGCAGCACCGGGGCCATCCCACAGTTCCCAGGAGACTGAGAGGAGAAGGCCAGGGACAGAACAGGGGACAATCTGCCAGCCTGTACATCAGGCCCAAGACACCTGGCACAGTCCCAGAAGACGCCGCAGGAGCAGCCGTGCTGCAGAACCCAGCGCTGGGAGCAGCACCCCCAGCTTGGCCAGCCAGAGGGCACCAGGAACCTCCAGTCACTCCTTGGTGCCTGAAGGCAGACACCCCACCGGCCAGCGGGGGCGACCCCGGACAAGAAGCCGCTCACCGCTGGAACGTCCAGCCCCAGATCCCCAGAGCCGGCCCCGAAGACGCCGCAGGAGCAGCCACGCACCAGAAAACGGTGCTGGGAGCAGCAGCAGCACCAGATCTGCCAGGGGGGCGGCATCGGGGTCCCCCAGTGGATCCCCAGGGCCTAGGCGGAGACGACGCTCCAGCCAGCAGGGGACGGCCCGGACAAGAAGCCGCTCCCCGTTACAACATCAGGCCCCAAATACCCAGAGGCAGACCCAAAGACGGCGTGGGAGCAGACGTGCTACAACCCCCAGTGCTCAGGGCAGCAGCAGCAGCAGCTTTGAAAGCGAAACGGCATTGGGGTCCTCCAGCGATTCCCCGGTGCCTGAACGCAGCAGCCGCTCCAGCCACGCCGGGCCAGTCCGGATGCGAAGCCGCTCCCTGTTACAACATCGGGCCCCAAATCCCTACGGCCGGCCTGAACAACGCCACGGGAGCAGCCGTGCTCCAGCCCCACGTCCTGGCTCCAGTCCCCAGCCGCCATCACAATAAAGCTTGCTGCCAATCCCATCTGTGCTGAGAGATCACACGCGCGTCGGCTTCAGCCTCACTCGCACGACTAAGCCGTGTCTCCCTGCTTCCTTCCCTCCCCCCCATTAGATTGATTAGGAAAGCAACGCAATTCCAGTAAGCACGTTTGGCTTAATCACATTGTCCAGAAGGGGTTACGATCTACACAGCCAGACATGTCGTTTGGGCTGCACATGTCCCAGTTATTAGCCAACCGTCACCCTGTAGACTATGGCACGTAGAGTTAGGAGCCACGAAATTAAAGTGTCTTTGACGAATTGTAGTATGAACTTTCCCTGTGAGATTCCAAAGTTGCACTCCATTAAAACACCCCTCTGTTTCTCTCCATTAAAACACCCCTCTGTTTCTAACTGCGCATTCATTAGCGCAGGCCCATGAGTTTTCAGGTCAGAATCAGTACGATACAAGCTTGCATCTCCCACATCCAAGTGAAAACCATGCTTAGGTGTGATTGTTGCACAACCACAATTGCACGCAGTTACAATTCCTTGCCGTCCCCACCCACGTTGAACTTGGGCATCATAACGCACCACGGGGCCTTATCACATGCATGGGCTTCGCAAGGCTGCTGTTGACAATTTGGAATAATGGGGAGTGGTATGACAAAATAAGGTAGATACCAAGATGTTTCAAGCACAGGTTCTGCTCGCCACCGATGTGGGCATCTAGTCCCCGAGGGTGATGTAAGCAATACCAACAAGACGATTTGTTACCTAGCTGCCGAATGCAGCACCAACAGCGCAAGCAGCCAGGCGGCACCGGGGTCCTCCTGAGGCTCCCCACCGTCGGGCAGCACCAGCCCCAGCACCGCCAGCCAGGCAGGACTGGGGCCCTCCTTGGCTCCCTGGTACCCGAGAGCAGCAGCTCCAGCACCCTCAGACTGACAGGAATGGGGATGCCCCACAGCTCCATAGTGCCCAAGAGCAGCAGCGGCTCCAGCCACCCTGGACCAGAGCAGAGGACAACCCGATCATGATTACAACGTCCAGCCCCAAATCCCTACAGCCAGCCCAGAACACGCTGCAGAACCAGGCATGCGCTAGCCCCAAGTGCTGGCCCTAATCCCCAGCCCCCAAGCCCAATACAGTTCTGAGCCAGCCTCTCCCCGCTCCCCTCGCCCATCTTCCCCCAGGCTGCTTGCTTTGCAGGGGAGCCCATGGCAGCGGGGACGAGCACTCTGGACACGCTCTTTCCCAGTGGCACACGTGGGTGATCACAGCACTGCAGCGCTGGAGAGGAGGTCGGGGCTGGCAAGAGGTGGGACAGGTGAGAGCAGGGCTGGCAGCCGGCTTTGGGCTCTTGTATGGCCTTGCCGTTAGCGCAAGGACTCGGCTTCGGCTTATCCGGGTTGCTCAGGCCACGCTCGTGAGCCTGCAAGAAAGGGACAAGTTTAACGGCAGCATCCTCCCCAGCAGGTTTGGGTCGAGGCGTCTGCCTGTCTTATGCCCGCTCTGGCACCGGTGCCTGTGAAGAATGACGTCGCGAGGTGCTGGGCCTGCTCTCTCAAGGAAGAACTACAGGCTGAGCACTGAGCCGGAGAAGTCCAAGGTCGCAGGTACGGGCTGTACACGCCTCGCACAAGCAGGACCGCTGTGGAGCGGGGTGAGCGCCCCTCGCCTCGCTTGAGATCGACTGCCTCCAGTGGCAGTGGCCGTGCTGAGAGAGGCGTGGTGGGGCAGAAAGCGAGTGAATCCCTGAGCCGAGGCGAGATTTTGGGAGGGCCTTTCCTGCAGAACGAAGGACTCCGCCAGAAACTCATGTCGCGGTGCCCTTTCTCCAGCCGTGTGGTGCTGGAGGACGTGGTGTTGCCTGTCTTTGTCCCATCGGACTCTGGGAGTTCCTCTTCCAGGGCAGACGGCCTGTCGGGTTCTCGGATTAATGCTTTCCTCGGAAACGATGATACTGCTGGGCAGTCCGTTTGCTCTTGCACCGGCCAACCCGGCACAATCCTGCTTGTGAGACCGCAAGGCTGGTATTTGAGGGCTCCGTGGCACCCACAAGTAAGGCAAGCTGCTTTGTGGGGCACCAGGGATTGTTTTGCACAAGGAAAGCTACTGCGAGGCATACAGCCTTAAGGAGGCTGTGAGTTAGCCTAGATGAGCTGTGTCTGCGAGCCTCTCTGTCCCCGCATCTTCTCCAGCACAGTGAAGAGATGTAGTAGCTACAGAGAACGTTCCAGGTACAAGCAGGACATCAGGAAGTGCAGTGGTGGCATTATTATTTTTATTTTTATTTCCCTTGGAAATGAAATTGGGTCCTCACATCCAGCTTTTGAAGTAACTTTATCTGGAAGTAGCAGAGCAGCGTTCCTGAGTACGTAGTTTCACGCGAGGGGACGACTGTACAGCCTCCCACTTGCATTGGAGAGCAGCTCAAACTGGAAGGAGCCCCCTGTTGCGGAGATGCGCTCCATAATGCTGGTGTCTAGGGCCGTCAGTGAAGACAGTGAGAAGGTAAATGGCTTCCTGAAGCTGTCTTCCCCCGTGCTGATCTGCAACCTGGAAGGTTGTTTTCCTGTAGTTATCAATTTTTTGCTTGTACTTGAAATGAATGGTGTGAGTTTACCTCCTGACTCCTGAAGCTTACTTTTCTCTCCTTTTTCACAAGGGATAGTGAACAGCAGGCTGCTGAATGCACTCTGGACATGCTCCGTCCCAGTGGCACACGTGGGTGATCACAGCGCTGCAACGCTACTCTGTGTTGGTGCGGCCTCCCCTCGAGTACTGTGTACGGTTCTGGGCACCACAGTACAAAAAGGATGTGAAACTGTTGGAGAGTGGCCAGAGAAGGACAACGAAGATGGTGAAGGGCCTAGAGGGGAAGACGTACGAGGAGCGGCTGAGGTCACTTGACCTGTTCAGCCTGGAAAAGAAAAGGCTGAGGGGAGACCTCATCGCGGCCTACAGCTTCCTCACGAGGGGGAGTGGAGGGGCAGGCGCCGATCTCTTCCCTTTAGCGACCAGCGACAGGACCTGAGGGAGCGGTGTCAAGCTGTGGCAGGGGAGGTTTATGCTGGATATCAGGAAGAGGTTCTTCACCGAGAGGGTTGTCGCGCACTGGAACAGGCTCCCCAAGGACGTAGTCGTGACACAAAGCCTGTCAGAGTTTAAGAAGCGTTTGGACTGTGCTCTTAGTAACAGTAACAGGTAGTAGTCAGAGTAGCTTGGGTGCAGGAGACGCAAAAGGGGCCTTTCCAAAAGGCCAATTATTTTTCCAATTTCTTATTATCCTTCTGGAAGGAGTGTTGGTATGTACTCCCCCAGGGATATCTCCCTGTCCCCTGGCACTCATATTTCCCATTTTTCCTAGCCCTTGTCAGTGTGCACAACCATCTGGAGCAGCCAATAGATCTAAGTAATTTCTGTTTTTCACCCAGGACAGCCAATAGACAATGATACTTTTTTCCGTTCTCTCAGAGCAACTTATAGTTTTCCCAGACTGTCTTTTCATTCAGATAGAACAGCCAACAACAGTTGACAATTCCATACTTTCTCAGGACTTTTTCCCCTTTTTCCAGACTATTTTTCACTTTTCTGGACTATACGTTGTCGGTACAGTTCCTTGGTTTTGAGCATACCAGTGGTATCTCAGGACACCTCTGTTTCTTAGGTACCCAACTGCACGTCAAAGATGCCAGATGTGCTTTTCAAGGACACTTTTCATTCACAGGCCTTGTCCCGGGCCAGATTCTCAGGCTAGCAGTTCTCAGACATCTTCTGCCAGTGTTTTAGCGGGCCATTTGTGTTAGTATTTTCCCCTTTATAACCAGACTGCCTTTATGGCTGCTCCCATCACTCCATCCCTTGGCCTGTGACCACTTGTGTATCACTATGAGACTACACCATATCTGGTGCATCTCTCTTGCCTCCTAATGTGCGAGGTGGAGGAGACGCATGTCCCCGTTAGGTCCAGTGGTGTCACTCCTGAGAGTGTTTGTTGGTTGAGACATGGGTATACAGTACCAGTTCAGATAAGAGTGATAACAAATAGCTATTTGATACAAAACAAAACGCAGAAAAGCACAAATCTGACAGTCAGAATGAGGACCAACATCATTTGGATATGTCGCACCTGTGTTTGGAGGCCTGGTAGCCAAAACCACAGCCATGTCAGCTGACAGGCCTTCGAGAACACATTGTTCTTGGGCTATTTGGTGGGAGGTACAGATCTGTCACTGAAAAATATTCACATCTTGTTTGATCTGTTTGGATTTGTTAGCAAAAAAGCAACAGGTAATATTCATTGATGCGCAAACACCTCCTTGTGAGGCTAAAATGTAGTCCAAGGACAGACAATATCGGATAGCCAATTGTGAGACCAAATTAATCAGTCTACTGTATACTCTTTAAAGCACCCACAGTAGCATTCTGGGTAATTTCAAGCACAGCAGAAATGCCAGCAATAGCTCTGTATAGTTCAGCAACACCTGAGTTTAGGTATAGCACATGTACCGACTTAGGAAATTTCGCTGGTTTTGCGATGAACAGGTTAGACATTCTGCACTTATTATGTACAGGAAAATGGTTGTGTTGGAAGTTCAATGCTAAATCTCTAGATCAAAATGCACAGGCAGTGAGACATGATATGGCACACGTACCTCCTAGCTGCAATGACAAGCTCCTGAAAACATTAGAGCTGCAAAGCCAGAACCTCCTCGGCGTTGAAATGGTAGGCCACAAGCCCTGCCCAGAATCTTTGCAATGTTTGTAGAATGAATACCATGGAACCAGGATCACAGGCCCTGGTTATTGTGGGGGATTTCAACTACCCTGACATTTGCTGGAAGGCCTACTCAGCCAGCCATCCGCAGTCCAGGAGGTTCCTTCATTGTATTGATGATAACTTCCTGATGCAAATGGTGGACGTGCCAACTAGGAGAGGAGCGCTGCTGGATCTTGTCCTCGCTAACAAGGAGGGTCTGGTTGAAACGGTGAAGGTTGAGGGCAGCCTTGGTTGCAGCGACCATGAGACGGTGGAGTTTGGGATCTCATGTGGCAGGAACAGAGTACCGAGCAGAATCGCAACCCTGGACTTCAGTAGGGCCGACTTTGGCCTTTTCAAGCATTTGCTAGGGGAAATTCCATGGGACAAGGTACTTGAAGGAAAAGGAGCCCAAGACAGCTGGTTAGCATTCAAGGACTGCTTCTTCCGAGCTCAAGAACAGAGCAACCCAACAGGTAAGAAGTCAGGAAAGAGAGCCAGGAGACCTTCATGGTTAAACAGGGAAGTGCTGGGCAAACTCAGGTGGAAGAGGACAGTCTACAGATCATGGAAGGAGGGGCTGGCCACTTACGAGGAATATAAGGCTGTTGTCAGAGGATTTAGGGAGGCAACTAGGAAAGCTAAGGCCTCCTTAGAATTAAACCTTGCGAGAAGGGTCAAGGACAACAGAAAGAGCTTCTTCAAATACATTGCAGATAAAACTAACACTAGAGGCAAGGTAGGCCCACTAATGAATGAGGTGGGTGCTCTGGCAACAGAAGATAAAGAGAAGGCAGAGTTACTGAATGCCTTCGTCTCTGTCTATAATGCCAGTGACTCTCCTGAGGAGCTCTGTACCCCTGAGGCCCCAGATGAAGTCAGAATAAAGGAGGAGTTTGCCTTGGTTGATGAGGGCTGGGTTAAGGACCAATTAAGCAAGATGGACATCCACAAGTCCATGGGTCCTGAGGGGATGCACCTGCAGGTGCTGAGGGAGCTGGCAGAAGTCATTGCTAGCCCACTCTCCATCATCTTTGGTAAGTCGTGGGCATCGGGAGAGGTGCTTGAGCACTGAAGGAAAGCAAATGTCACTCTGGTCTTCAAAAAGAGCAAGAAGGAGGACCTAGATAACTATAGACTAGTCAGCCTCACCTCCATCCTTGGTAAGGTGATGGAACAACTTATTTTTGGCGTTGTCTCTAGTCATATCAAGGATAAAAGGGTCATTAGGGGCAGTAAATACGGCTTCACCAAGGGGAAGTCATGCTTGACCAGCCTGATAGCCTTTTATGAGGATAGAACCGAGTGGATAGATGATGGAAAGGCAGTGGACGTGGTTTATCTTGATTTCAGTAAAGCCTTTGACACTGTCTTCCACAGCATCCTCACAGCTACACAAGGAAGTGTGGTCTGGACAATCGGGTAGTGAGGTGGACAGTAAACTGGCTGAAGGGAAGAAGCCAGAGGGTTGTGGTTAATGGGATGGAGTCGAGTTGGAGACCTGTATCTAGTGGAGTCCCTCAAGGGTCGGTGCTGGGATCAGTGTTGTTCAATATATTCATCGATGACTTGGATGAGGGAATGGAGTGTGCTGTCAGCAAGTTTGCCGATGACACTAAACTGGGAGGAGTGGCTGACATGCCAGAAGGCCATGCTGCCATCCATCAGGACCTTGACAGTTGGAGAATTGGACAGGGAGAAATTTAATGAAATATAACGAGGGCAAGTGTAGAGTCCTGCATCTGGGCAAGAACAACCCCAGTCACCAGTATAAGCTGGAGAGCAGTGAAAGGGAGAGGGACCTGGGGGTCCTGGTGGACAGCCGGATGACCATGAGGCAGTACTGTGCCCTCATGGCCAAGAAGGCCAATGGTATCCTGGGGAGTACTGGAAGAGATGTGCTTAGTAGGTTGAGAGAGGTTCTCCTCCCCCTCTACTCTGCCCAGGTGAGACCACATCTAGAATACTGCATCCAGTTCTGGGCCCCTTGGTTCAAGAAGGACAGGGAACTGCTTGAGAGAGTCCCGTGCAGAGCCCCAAGGATGATTAAGGGAGTGGGTCATCTCCCTTACAAGCAAAGGCTGAGGGAGCTGGGTCTCTTTAGCTTGCAGAAGAGGAGGCCGAGGGGTGACCTTATTAATGTTTATAAATATGTAAAGGGGGAGTGTCAGGAGGATGGAGCCAGGCTCTTCTCTGTGACACCCAATGATAGGACAAGGGGCAATGGGTGCAAGCTGGGACATAGGAGGTTCCGCTTAAATGAGACAAAACTTTTTTACAGTGAGGTGACAGAGCACTGGAACAGGCTGCCCAGGGCGTCGTGGAGTCTCCTTCTCTGGAGACATTCAAAACCCCCCGGGACGCGTTCCTGTGTGATGTGATTTAGGTGTTCCTGCTCCAGCAGGGGAATTGGACTAGATGATCTTCCAAGGTCCCTTCCAATCCATCACATTCTGTGATTCTGTGATTAGAAAAACAACAACATTTTAGTAACCATGTTTGGCTTAATTGGCAAAAGGGGTTACGATCTACACAGCCAGACATGTCGTTTGGGCTGCACATGTCCCAGTTATTAGCCAACCGTCACCCTGTAGACTATGGCACGTAGAGTTAGGAGCCGCGAAATTAAAGTGTCTTTGACGAATTGTAGTATGAACATTCCCTGTGAGATTCCAAAGTTTCACTCCATTAAAACACCCCTCTGTTTCTAACTGCGCATTCATTAGCGCAGGCCCATGAGTTTTCAGGTCAGAATCAGTACGATACAAGCTTGCATCTCCCACATTCAACTCTGCTGTCGCTCGCGCTCCCCACGGGCCGCTTTTGAACGGCCGGGGAGGCGGCGCTGCTGGCTCTGCCTACACCTCGTCAGCCTCCCTCGTGAGGGCTGCCGGGTCCTGGCGGCTCCCTCGGCTGCTTCGGGTGGCCTCGATGCCGAAAAAAAAGCCCTGCCTGTCTCGATCCCCCGATCCGCTGCAGAACGCGTCTGCCCCGGAGCCGATCGCCTCGGATGCTCCAGCCAGCAGGGGATGGCCCAGAGAAGAAGCCGCTCCCCATTACAATGTTTGGCCCCAAATACCCAGAGGCAGACTAGAAGATGGTGTGGGAGCAGACGTGCTACAACCCCCCGTGCTCAGAGCAGCAGCGACAGCAGCGGCAGCTCTGACAGTGAAGCAGCACCAGGAACGTCCAGCGATTCCTGCATTACAGCGTCCAGTGCCAATCTGGGGCTCGCCAGCCCTGGCACCTCCAGTCCGGAGGTTCTGGGGCCCTCCTGTGGCTCCCCAGCACCCGAAAGCAGCAGCTGCAGCACCAGCAGCCAGGCAGCACCGGGGCCACCCCACAGTTCCCAGGCGACTGAGAGCAGCAGCCCCACCAGGCAGCAGGGGACAGAGCAGAGGACAATTCGCCCACGTTTACATCAGGCCCAAGACACCTGGCACAGTCCCAGAAGACGCCGCAGGAGCAGCCGTGCTGCAGAACCCAGCGCTGGGAGCAGCACCCCCAGCTTGGCCAGTCGGAGGGCACCAGGAACCTCCAGTCACTCCTTGGTGCCCGAAGGCAGACTCCCCGCCAGCCAGCGGGGGCGACCCCGGGCAAGAAGCTGCTCACCGCTGGAACGTCCAGCCCCAGATGCCCAGAGCCAGCCCCGAAGACGCCGCAGGAGCAGCCACGCACCACAAAACGGTGCTGGGAGCAGCAGCAGCACCAGATCTGCCAGGGGGGCGGCATCGGGGTCCCCCAGTGGATCCCCAGGGTCTAAACGGAGACGATGCTCCAGCCAGCAGGGGACAGCCCAGAGAAGAAGCTGCCCCCCATTACAACATCAGGCTCCAAATACCCAGAGGCAGACCCGAAGACGGCGTGGGAGCAGACACAACGCTGGAGTGATACCAGTGCTGTTCCAGCTACGACCGCAGAGCACAGCACTGTGTGGGCTGCTGCAGGGAAAGGTGACTCCGTCCTAGACAGACCCAACACAGTCACCGAAACCCGCAGTTTGCAGGCCCAGGGGCTCCTTTGTAGGGACCAAGCCCGTTTGTTCAGGGCCCTGAGACTGCTCTCTGGAGACAAAGCTGGCTTCTCATTACTTACACCCTCGCTTTTATGGCCCAGGCTGTCATTTTCAGGGCGCAATGCCTTATCTTTAGGGCCCCTTAGTAGCACTGTGAGGTGCAGAGCTGCCTTCTAGGGTACAAAGCCTTATTTGTGAGGAAACACCCCGCTTCTTCGGGTCCCAAATCCTCACGCTAGGAGACAAGGCCTCAATTTGAGGGCCCAAAGCCTCCTTTAAGGGTCCAAACACCCATCTGGAGGGACCGAAGCATCACTGTAGGGTCCAGTCCGTGAGCCAGAGACTCCAAAGGCCCAGGGTCCAGGTCTAAAGCCTCACCTTGACGACCAGGCCTCCCCACGCTCCCCCTCCCTCCCCATTTTAAGTCTTCAAAGCCGCATTAGTAAGCCCCCGTGTTTCCTCTCTAGGCTCCAAAGCCTTCTTTTCAGGCTCCAGAACATCCGCTTGGCATCCCAAGTCGTCTTCTGATCGCCTAAACCCTCAGTTTGCAGGCCCAGGGGCTCCTTTGTAGGGACCAAGCCCGTTTGTTCAGGGCCCTGAGACTGCTCTCTGGAGACAAAGCTGGCTTCTTATTGCTTACACCCTCACTTTTACGGCCCAGGCTGTCATTTTCAGGGCGCAATGCCTTATTTTTAGGGCCCCCAGGTGCACTGTAAGGTGCAGAGCTGCATTTTTAAGGTGCAAAGCCTTATTTGTGAGGAAAGCCCCCTCCCTCCCCATTTTAAGTACTATAAATATGAGGGGTTAGAGAGGGGTTGGGTGACGGGAAGGGTTGTGTTGTCGTGGTGGCTTGGGGGCTTACTGTACCCACCCCCGCTAATGTTTGCTCTTTTGTCAGCTTTGGATCCGAAAGTGGGATCTTAACACGGAAAACACAGGGGAGACTTTACTGCTCTCCACATCTACCTTAAAGGAAGTCATGGGGAGCTAGGGGTCGGCCTCTTCTCACAGACAACTAGTGATAGGACTAGAAAGTATGGCCTCAAGTTGCGCCAGAGGTTTAGTTTGGAAATTAGCGGTGGTTTTCTCGGGTGGGCAGCCAAGTTCCACCGCAGCCTCTCTCTCACTCCCCCTCCTGAATAGGAAAGGGGGAGAAAAAACGATACAAAGGGCTCAAGGGTTGAGATAAGAATGGGGACATCGCTCAACAATTATTGTGACAGGCTAAACAGACTCAGAGAAGGGAGACATTAAGAATTATTGCCTATTACTAACAAGCTAGAGAAGTGAGGAACAAAAGAAAGAAACCCAAAACACCTTCCCCCCATCCACCCTCCTCTACCTCTTTAACCAAGCGGAGCAGGGGAATGGGGGGAATGGCGGTTGTGGTCAGTCTGTAGCACTTTGTCCCTGCCGTTCCTTCTCGGTCACTCTCTTCCCCTGCTCCAACGTGGGATGCAGTCGTTCCCAAAGTGATCCTGCGTGGGCTTCCCACAGGCAGCAGCTCTTCAAGAACTGCTCCAGATACGGGTCCGTACCACGGGGTCCATCCATCAGGAGCACACTGCTCCAACCTGGGCCCCCCACGGGCGGCAGCTCCTGCCAGGTCACCTGCTCCTGCGTGGGCTCCTCTCCACGGGCTGCGGCTCCGGCCCGCAATCTGCTCTGGCGGGGGTCCTCCACAGGCTGCAGCCTGCTTCAGTGCAGGTCCACCTGCTCCACCGTGGCCTCTTCCACGGGCTGCAGCGTGGAACCCTGCTCCACCGTGGTACTCCGTGGGCTGCAGGGGGACAACCTGCTTCACCATGGTCCTCACCACAGGCCGCAGGGGAACTTCTGCTGTGGTGCCTGGAGCACCTCCTCCCACTCCTTCACTGACCTTGGGGTCTGCAAGGCTGTTTCTCACTCCTCTCTCTCTCCCAGCTGCTGTTCCGCAGCAGTTTTTTCCCTTTCTTAAATATGCTCTCACAGAGACACAAACAACGTCGCTTATTGGCTTGGCTCTGGACAGCAGCAGGGCCCTTATCTAAAATGGGGCAGCTTCTGGATTCTTCTCACAGAGGCCACCCCTATGGGCCCCTGCTACCAGAACTTGCCAAGTAAGCCCACTACAATTTCTTCTCAGAAAGAATAGTCAGGAATTGGAACGGGTTGCCCAGGGAAGTAGTGGAGTCACCTGGGGGTGTTCAAGGAAAGGTTGCACATGGTGCTTAGGGACATGGCTTAGTGGGTGACATTGGTAGTAGGGGTAGTTGGACCAGATGATCTTGAAGGACGTTTCCACCCTTAATGATTCTACGATTCTGTGATTCTAATTAGGAGGCTTTGAACCCTGATGGTGAGAGCTGGCGAAAGGAGTCAGGGCTCAGACTGGACTGTCAACTGCAGTAAAGACGATTAAGACCGCTGGCTTTGTAACGTCTCTTGCTGATGTCTGGGGGAGACAACGAGCTCTGGTCTCACCCTGCTCTCGAGAAACTCTGTAGGAGAAGGACGTGAGGAGGGAGCAAGCTGTGACCCAAACGCCAGGTGTCCTGCGGCTCTCCCGGAGGGCGGCAATGCTGGCCCAAAGGTGCGGTGCAGGCGCCGCCACTCCAGGGCTGCAGCCCTGTCCGAGGGACATCTCCGCTCCTGCCTGTGGCACGGGGAGCGTTGCCAGCAGGCCGAGGGAAGCAATCCTTCCTCTCCGCCGCGTGTCGCGGGACCCGGCATTTGAGCCTGTGCCGGCTGCAAGAGCGGCCACCCTCTTGCTTGGGTGCCGAGGGCCCAGGCCCCAGCGTGGCACCTCCAGCCACCCCTGTGAGGCGGGGGCTCTGTCACAGCGGGTGCCAGGTAGCTTTGGGCGTCCCTGCCCAAACGGGGGGCGTGCGGTGGTGATGTCACAATGGCTGGCCATGGCGACCCGCGGGGGCGAGGAGCATATAAAAGGCTGCTGGGCTCGGGCCGTGCCTCAGTGCGATTTGGTGAGTTGGGGAGAGGGCAGGGAGGAGGGGGCTGCCGGGGGCTGCCGAGGGAGGAGGGGTTGCACACCTCGGGCCCGTGCTGCAGACTCACCCTCGTCCTGCTTCTCCCTCAGGGTCGGCAGAGGAGCGTGTGGAGGAGAAACCCCGGCACCGCTGGGGCAGTGACTCTCCAAGTGCTCGCTGTCCAAGTGCACCATGTCTGAAATGAAGCGGAAGGCTCCCGACTCGAGGGAGCAAGGTGAGAGAAAAGTATCCCGTCCCACAGGAGGGCGGGGAGGGGCTGGGAGGGCTGCCTGTGGCCGAGAGGGGAGGCAGGGGCAGGCAGGGGCTCCCCAACCACCCCGGGGCAGGGCCCCTCTGCTCCTTGGCAGGGGGGGCCCAGGTCGGGCTGTGGGTGCCTGCTGGGACCCTTGTGCCTGCTGTGCCTCCTTCCCCTCCACAGCCTCTGGCCCTGCCCATCAGCCAGCATGGCAGGGACAGAACAGGCCCTTGGGGACAGTCCCTCAGGGACACCTGGCCCCGCAAAGGTGCTCAATGGCTGTGCCATTTGCTCTCTCCCCTCCAGCATGCATGCTGTGTGGCCGGGCAGATGCTGACCCGAACATCTGCGGCCCCATACACAAAAGGAATGGACTCTGTGCCCACACGTTTTGCCTGGTGAGTTCCCCCAGGGTTCCCGTCAGCATCCCACCAGGGACGGTCCCTTCAACTATGACCCCTAACGAGATCCTGCTTTTTTCCATTCTATAGTCTCTTGCGAATGGCCTTTATCGGCTTGGATCACTACACGACGGAATTTTGGGATTTTTACTGGAGGATATACAGCACACAATCAAGCGGGCATCCCAGAAGGTGAGGACCTGATGGGAACAGGGAGGTTTGGGCCAGGAGATGCTCCCGCGAGCTTAGCCTGGACCCCAAGGCAGCAATCCCAGCCTTTCCAACCTGCTCCGGGACAAACTGCTGCTCTGGCAGACGAGCCTTGTCCGCCAGGGGGGTCTGCAGAGCGTGACCCAGCAGCGCCCGCACCCTGTGCCCTGCCCTGCCCAGGGGTGTGGGGCCAGCGGTGGCGGCATCGAGCCTGGTGCTAATGGGGCTGCTGTGTTCTTTTCAGCAATGCTTCGTTTGTGGCGAGCGAGGGGCCACCATCACCTGCACGGAGACAGGCTGTGAACGCAGCTTCCATCTCCCCTGCGCCTCGGAGGGAGAATGCGTCACCCAGTTCTTTGGGCAGTACAGGTAAGGGCTGCCAGCAGCAGCCAAGCAAGAGAGGACCCCACGCTGGTGCTTCCCAGCAGCCTGGCAGAGCCGGAGGCAGCGCCAGAGCCTGGATGGGCCTGGGGCTCCTTCACGTTCCTCTGCCCTCCTCGCCACAACCGCGGCAGGCCCAGCACTTCTCACCTTGCCCTTCCCTTCCCTCTCCCCGCCAGGTCCTTCTGCTGGGAGCACCGCCCTCAGCAGGCAGTGCAGGCAGCTCCGGAGCAGGACACCATCTGCATCATCTGCATGGACCCTGTGGGGGACAGCAAGTCCTACCACACCATGGTGTGCCCAGCCTGCAGTCACGCCTGGTTCCACCGGGGCTGCATCCAGGTAGGAGCCCTCCCCTCACCCTGCGCGCACGGCAGGTGCTCAGCAGCACCAGGGCCCGCTCACCTCTCACCGCATGTGTTTCTTCTGCAGGGACAAGCTGTGAGTGCAGGCATTCTCTACTTCCAGTGCCCCATCTGCAGAAACCAGGTGGAGTTCCGTTCCGAAATGTCCATCATGGGGATCCAAGTCCCAGTCAGGTTGGTGTCCCTCTGCCCTGCTCTCTAGACACGAGGGCACAAGCGCTGCGCATGGCCAGGGACTGGACAATTTCCCTCCCTTCTCTTGCAGAGGACCAACCTGGGAGGACGGCAACGCCTTTGCATCGCTGCAAGAGAGGCACCAGCGCTGTGATGTCAGTGAATGCCTTTACCCACAAGGCAGGGAGCAGGCGGAGGGACAGGGGTGAGTTGCCTCAGCAGCCATCTGGGGCTCTGCCCACGTCCTCAGCCTCAGCACATGCTGGGGGAGCCAGGACAGAGCACAAGGGATGTGCCAGCCACTCCCTGGCTCAGACACTTTGTCCTCACACCCACAACTCTTTGCTTCCCCAGGCCCTGGCAGCTGCTCCTGTGCCGCTCCTGTGCTGCCGAAGGCACCCACCGGCGCTGCTCCAACTTGACCAACAGCACAGGCACCTGGGAGTGCGACAGCTGCGCTGGCGTGGGCACTGGTAAGTGGCAAAGGCCTCATGCTGCTGGGCTGTGGCCAGGCCAGGCCTGGCTGCAGGAGCTCAGGGCAGCCTTGCCAGAGTCTCTCTGACCCTGGACGGGTCAGAGCCTCTACTGCCGTGGGTCTGGAAGTCCATCCCACTCACCTTCCTGTCTCCCCTTACAGCCTCCAGTAGCAATCTGGGGCTCGCCGGCCCCAGCACCTCCAGTCCAGAGGTTCTGGGGCCCTCCCGTGGCTCCCCAGCACCCGAAAGGAGCAGCCTCAGCAGCACCAGCAGCCAGGCAGCACCGGGGCCATCCCACAGTTCCCAGGAGACTGAGAGGAGAAGGCCAGGGACAGAACAGGGGACAATCTGCCAGCCTGTACATCAGGCCCAAGACACCTGGCACAGTCCCAGAAGACGCCGCAGGAGCAGCCGTGCTGCAGAACCCAGCGCTGGGAGCAGCACCCCCAGCTTGGCCAGCCAGAGGGCACCAGGAACCTCCAGTCACTCCTTGGTGCCTGAAGGCAGACACCCCACCGGCCAGCAGGGGCGACCCCGGACAAGAAGCCGCTCACCGCTGGAACGTCCAGCCCCAGATCCCCAGAGCCGGCCCCGAAGACGCCGCAGGAGCAGCCACGCACCAGAAAACGGTGCTGGGAGCAGCAGCAGCACCAGATCTGCCAGGGGGGCGGCATCGGGGTCCCCCAGTGGATCCCCAGGGCCTAGGCGGAGACGACGCTCCAGCCAGCAGGGGACGGCCCGGACAAGAAGCCGCTCCCCGTTACAACATCAGGCCCCAAATACCCAGAGGCAGACCCAAAGACGGCGTGGGAGCAGACGTGCTACAACCCCCAGTGCTCAGGGCAGCAGCAGCAGCAGCTTTGAAAGCGAAACGGCATTGGGGTCCTCCAGCGATTCCCCGGTGCCTGAACGCAGCAGCCGCTCCAGCCACGCCGGGCCAGTCCGGATGCGAAGCCGCTCCCAGTTACAACATCGGGCCCCAAATCCCTACGGCCGGCCTGAACAACGCCACGGGAGCAGCCGTGCTCCAGCCCACGTCCTGGCTCCAGTCCCCAGCCGCCATCACAATAAAGCTTGCTGCCAATCCCATCTGTGCTGAGAGATCACACGCGCGTCGGCTTCAGCCTCACTCGCACGACTAAGCCGTGTCTCCCTGCTTCCTTCCCTCCCCCCCATTAGATTGATTAGGAAAGCAACGCAATTCCAGTAAGCACGTTTGGCTTAATCACATTGTCCAGAAGGGGTTACGATCTACACAGCCAGACATGTCGTTTGGGCTGCACATGTCCCAGTTATTAGCCAACCGTCACCCTGTAGACTATGGCACGTAGAGTTAGGAGCCACGAAATTAAAGTGTCTTTGACGAATTGTAGTATGAACTTTCCCTGTGAGATTCCAAAGTTGCACTCCATTAAAACACCCCTCTGTTTCTCTCCATTAAAACACCCCTCTGTTTCTAACTGCGCATTCATTAGCGCAGGCCCATGAGTTTTCAGGTCAGAATCAGTACGATACAAGCTTGCATCTCCCACATCCAAGTGAAAACCATGCTTAGGTGTGATTGTTGCACAACCACAATTGCACGCAGTTACAATTCCTTGCCGTCCCCACCCACGTTGAACTTGGGCATCATAACGCACCACGGGGCCTTATCACATGCATGGGCTTCGCAAGGCTGCTGTTGACAATTTGGAATAATGGGGAGTGGTATGACAAAATAAGGTAGATACCAAGATGTTTCAAGCACAGGTTCTGCTCGCCACCGATGTGGGCATCTAGTCCCCGAGGGTGATGTAAGCAATACCAACAAGACGATTTGTTACCTAGCTGCCGAATGCAGCACCAACAGCGCAAGCAGCCAGGCGGCACCGGGGTCCTCCTGAGGCTCCCCACCGTCGGGCAGCACCAGCCCCAGCACCGCCAGCCAGGCAGGACTGGGGCCCTCCTTGGCTCCCTGGTACCCGAGAGCAGCAGCTCCAGCACCCTCAGACTGACAGGAATGGGGATGCCCCACAGCTCCATAGTGCCCAAGAGCAGCAGCGGCTCCAGCCACCCTGGACCAGAGCAGAGGACAACCCGATCATGATTACAACGTCCAGCCCCAAATCCCTACAGCCAGCCCAGAACACGCTGCAGAACCAGGCATGCGCTAGCCCCAAGTGCTGGCCCTAATCCCCAGCCCCCAAGCCCAATACAGTTCTGAGCCAGCCTCTCCCCGCTCCCCTCGCCCATCTTCCCCCAGGCTGCTTGCTTTGCAGGGGAGCCCATGGCAGCGGGGACGAGCACTCTGGACACGCTCTTTCCCAGTGGCACACGTGGGTGATCACAGCACTGCAGCGCTGGAGAGGAGGTCGGGGCTGGCAAGAGGTGGGACAGGTGAGAGCAGGGCTGGCAGCCGGCTTTGGGCTCTTGTATGGCCTTGCCGTTAGCGCAAGGACTCGGCTTCGGCTTATCCGGGTTGCTCAGGCCACGCTCGTGAGCCTGCAAGAAAGGGACAAGTTTAACGGCAGCATCCTCCCCAGCAGGTTTGGGTCGAGGCGTCTGCCTGTCTTATGCCCGCTCTGGCACCGGTGCCTGTGAAGAATGACGTCGCGAGGTGCTGGGCCTGCTCTCTCAAGGAAGAACTACAGGCTGAGCACTGAGCCGGAGAAGTCCAAGGTCGCAGGTACGGGCTGTACACGCCTCGCACAAGCAGGACCCCTGTGGAGCGGGGTGAGCGCCCCTCGCCTCGCTTGAGATCGACTGCCTCCAGTGGCAGTGGCCGTGCTGAGAGAGGCGTGGTGGGGCAGAAAGCGAGTGAATCCCTGAGCCGAGGCGAGATTTTGGGAGGGCCTTTCCTGCAGAACGAAGGACTCCGCCAGAAACTCATGTCGCGGTGCCCTTTCTCCAGCCGTGTGGTGCTGGAGGACGTGGTGTTGCCTGTCTTTGTCCCATCGGACTCTGGGAGTTCCTCTTCCAGGGCAGACGGCCCTGTCGGGTTCTCGGATTAATGCTTTCCTCGGAAACGATGATACTGCTGGGCAGTCCGTTTGCTCTTGCACCGGCCAACCCGGCACAATCCTGCTTGTGAGACCGCAAGGCTGGTATTTGAGGGCTCCGTGGCACCCACAAGTAAGGCAAGCTGCTTTGTGGGGCACCAGGGATTGTTTTGCACAAGGAAAGCTACTGCGAGGCATACAGCCTTAAGGAGGCTGTGAGTTAGCCTAGATGAGCTGTGTCTGCGAGCCTCTCTGTCCCCGCATCTTCTCCAGCACAGTGAAGAGATGTAGTAGCTACAGAGAACGTTCCAGGTACAAGCAGGACATCAGGAAGTGCAGTGGTGGTATTATTATTTTTATTTTTATTTCCCTTGGAAATGAAATTGGGTCCTCACATCCAGCTTTTGAAGTAACTTTATCTGGAAGTAGCAGAGCAGCGTTCCTGAGTACGTAGTTTCACGCGAGGGGACGACTGTACAGCCTCCCACTTGCATTGGAGAGCAGCTCAAACTGGAAGGAGCCCCCTGTTGCGGAGATGCGCTCCATAATGCTGGTGTCTAGGGCCGTCAGTGAAGACAGTGAGAAGGTAAATGGCTTCCTGAAGCTGTCTTCCCCCGTGCTGATCTGCAACCTGGAAGGTTGTTTTCCTGTAGTTATCAATTTTTTGCTTGTACTTGAAATGAATGGTGTGAGTTTACCTCCTGACTCCTGAAGCTTACTTTTCTCTCCTTTTTCACAAGGGATAGTGAACAGCAGGCTGCTGAATGCACTCTGGACATGCTCCGTCCCAGTGGCACACGTGGGTGATCACAGCGCTGCAACGCTACTCTGTGTTGGTGCGGCCTCCCCTCGAGTACTGTGTACGGTTCTGGGCACCACAGTACAAAAAGGATGTGAAACTGTTGGAGAGTGGCCAGAGAAGGACAACGAAGATGGTGAAGGGCCTAGAGGGGAAGACGTACGAGGAGCGGCTGAGGTCACTTGACCTGTTCAGCCTGGAAAAGAAAAGGCTGAGGGGAGACCTCATCGCGGCCTACAGCTTCCTCACGAGGGGGAGTGGAGGGGCAGGCGCCGATCTCTTCCCTTTAGCGACCAGCGACAGGACCTGAGGGAGCGGTGTCAAGCTGTGGCAGGGGAGGTTTATGCTGGATATCAGGAAGAGGTTCTTCACCGAGAGGGTTGTCGCGCACTGGAACAGGCTCCCCAAGGACGTAGTCGTGACACAAAGCCTGTCAGAGTTTAAGAAGCGTTTGGACTGTGCTCTTAGTAACAGTAACAGGTAGTAGTCAGAGTAGCTTGGGTGCAGGAGACGCAAAAGGGGCCTTTCCAAAAGGCCAATTATTTTTCCAATTTCTTATTATCCTTCTGGAAGGAGTGTTGGTATGTACTCCCCCAGGGATATCTCCCTGTCCCCTGGCACTCATATTTCCCATTTTTCCTAGCCCTTGTCAGTGTGCACAACCATCTGGAGCAGCCAATAGATCTAAGTAATTTCTGTTTTTCACCCAGGACAGCCAATAGACAATGATACTTTTTTCCGTTCTCTCAGAGCAACTTATAGTTTTCCCAGACTGTCTTTTCATTCAGATAGAACAGCCAACAACAGTTGACAATTCCATACTTTCTCAGGACTTTTTCCCCTTTTTCCAGACTATTTTTCACTTTTCTGGACTATACGTTGTCGGTACAGTTCCTTGGTTTTGAGCATACCAGTGGTATCTCAGGACACCTCTGTTTCTTAGGTACCCAACTGCACGTCAAAGATGCCAGATGTGCTTTTCAAGGACACTTTTCATTCACAGGCCTTGTCCCGGGCCAGATTCTCAGGCTAGCAGTTCTCAGACATCTTCTGCCAGTGTTTTAGCGGGCCATTTGTGTTAGTATTTTCCCCTTTATAACCAGACTGCCTTTATGGCTGCTCCCATCACTCCATCCCTTGGCCTGTGACCACTTGTGTATCACTATGAGACTACACATATCTGGTGCATCTCTCTTGCCTCCTAATGTGCGAGGTGGAGGAGACGCATGTCCCCGTTAGGTCCAGTGGTGTCACTCCTGAGAGTGTTTGTTGGTTGAGACATGGGTATACAGTACCAGTTCAGATAAGAGTGATAACAAATAGCTATTTGATACAAAACAAAACGCAGAAAAGCACAAATCTGACAGTCAGAATGAGGACCAACATCATTTGGATATGTCGCACCTGTGTTTGGAGGCCTGGTAGCCAAAACCACAGCCATGTCAGCTGACAGGCCTTCGAGAACACATTGTTCTTGGGCTATTTGGTGGGAGGTACAGATCTGTCACTGAAAAATATTCACATCTTGTTTGATCTGTTTGGATTTGTTAGCAAAAAAGCAACAGGTAATATTCATTGATGCGCAAACACCTCCTTGTGAGGCTAAAATGTAGTCCAAGGACAGACAATATCGGATAGCCAATTGTGAGACCAAATTAATCAGTCTACTGTATACTCTTTAAAGCACCCACAGTAGCATTCTGGGTAATTTCAAGCACAGCAGAAATGCCAGCAATAGCTCTGTATAGTTCAGCAACACCTGAGTTTAGGTATAGCACATGTACCGACTTAGGAAATTTCGCTGGTTTTGCGATGAACAGGTTAGACATTCTGCACTTATTATGTACAGGAAAATGGTTGTGTTGGAAGTTCAATGCTAAATCTCTAGATCAAAATGCACAGGCAGTGAGACATGATATGGCACACGTACCTCCTAGCTGCAATGACAAGCTCCTGAAAACATTAGAGCTGCAAAGCCAGAACCTCCTCGGCGTTGAAATGGTAGGCCACAAGCCCTGCCCAGAATCTTTGCAATGTTTGTAGAATGAATACCATGGAACCAGGATCACAGGCCCTGGTTATTGTGGGGGATTTCAACTACCCTGACATTTGCTGGAAGGCCTACTCAGCCAGCCATCCGCAGTCCAGGAGGTTCCTTCATTGTATTGATGATAACTTCCTGATGCAAATGGTGGACGTGCCAACTAGGAGAGGAGCGCTGCTGGATCTTGTCCTCGCTAACAAGGAGGGTCTGGTTGAAACGGTGAAGGTTGAGGGCAGCCTTGGTTGCAGCGACCATGAGACGGTGGAGTTTGGGATCTCATGTGGCAGGAACAGAGTACCGAGCAGAATCGCAACCCTGGACTTCAGTAGGGCCGACTTTGGCCTTTTCAAGCATTTGCTAGGGGAAATTCCATGGGACAAGGTACTTGAAGGAAAAGGAGCCCAAGACAGCTGGTTAGCATTCAAGGACTGCTTCTTCCGAGCTCAAGAACAGAGCAACCCAACAGGTAAGAAGTCAGGAAAGAGAGCCAGGAGACCTTCATGGTTAAACAGGGAAGTGCTGGGCAAACTCAGGTGGAAGAGGACAGTCTACAGATCATGGAAGGAGGGGCTGGCCACTTACGAGGAATATAAGGCTGTTGTCAGAGGATTTAGGGAGGCAACTAGGAAAGCTAAGGCCTCCTTAGAATTAAACCTTGCGAGAAGGGTCAAGGACAACAGAAAGAGCTTCTTCAAATACATTGCAGATAAAACTAACACTAGAGGCAAGGTAGGCCCACTAATGAATGAGGTGGGTGCTCTGGCAACAGAAGATAAAGAGAAGGCAGAGTTACTGAATGCCTTCGTCTCTGTCTATAATGCCAGTGACTCTCCTGAGGAGCTCTGTACCCCTGAGGCCCCAGATGAAGTCAGAATAAAGGAGGAGTTTGCCTTGGTTGATGAGGGCTGGGTTAAGGACCAATTAAGCAAGATGGACATCCACAAGTCCATGGGTCCTGAGGGGATGCACCTGCAGGTGCTGAGGGAGCTGGCAGAAGTCATTGCTAGCCCACTCTCCATCATCTTTGGTAAGTCGTGGGCATCGGGAGAGGTGCTTGAGCACTGAAGGAAAGCAAATGTCACTCTGGTCTTCAAAAAGAGCAAGAAGGAGGACCTAGATAACTATAGACTAGTCAGCCTCACCTCCATCCTTGGTAAGGTGATGGAACAACTTATTTTTGGCGTTGTCTCTAGTCATATCAAGGATAAAAGGGTCATTAGGGGCAGTAAATACGGCTTCACCAAGGGGAAGTCATGCTTGACCAGCCTGATAGCCTTTTATGAGGATAGAACCGAGTGGATAGATGATGGAAAGGCAGTGGACGTGGTTTATCTTGATTTCAGTAAAGCCTTTGACACTGTCTTCCACAGCATCCTCACAGCTACACAAGGAAGTGTGGTCTGGACAATCGGGTAGTGAGGTGGACAGTAAACTGGCTGAAGGGAAGAAGCCAGAGGGTTGTGGTTAATGGGATGGAGTCGAGTTGGAGACCTGTATCTAGTGGAGTCCCTCAAGGGTCGGTGCTGGGATCAGTGTTGTTCAATATATTCATCGATGACTTGGATGAGGGAATGGAGTGTGCTGTCAGCAAGTTTGCCGATGACACTAAACTGGGAGGAGTGGCTGACATGCCAGAAGGCCATGCTGCCATCCATCAGGACCTTGACAGTTGGAGAATTGGACAGGGAGAAATTTAATGAAATATAACGAGGGCAAGTGTAGAGTCCTGCATCTGGGCAAGAACAACCCCAGTCACCAGTATAAGCTGGAGAGCAGTGAAAGGGAGAGGGACCTGGGGGTCCTGGTGGACAGCCGGATGACCATGAGGCAGTACTGTGCCCTCATGGCCAAGAAGGCCAATGGTATCCTGGGGAGTACTGGAAGAGATGTGCTTAGTAGGTTGAGAGAGGTTCTCCTCCCCTCTACTCTGCCCAGGTGAGACCACATCTAGAATACTGCATCCAGTTCTGGGCCCCTTGGTTCAAGAAGGACAGGGAACTGCTTGAGAGAGTCCCGTGCAGAGCCCCAAGGATGATTAAGGGAGTGGGTCATCTCCCTTACAAGCAAAGGCTGAGGGAGCTGGGTCTCTTTAGCTTGCAGAAGAGGAGGCCGAGGGGTGACCTTATTAATGTTTATAAATATGTAAAGGGGGAGTGTCAGGAGGATGGAGCCAGGCTCTTCTCTGTGACACCCAATGATAGGACAAGGGGCAATGGGTGCAAGCTGGGACATAGGAGGTTCCGCTTAAATGAGACAAAACTTTTTTACAGTGAGGTGACAGAGCACTGGAACAGGCTGCCCAGGGCGTCGTGGAGTCTCCTTCTCTGGAGACATTCAAAACCCCCGGGACGCGTTCCTGTGTGATGTGATTTAGGTGTTCCTGCTCCAGCAGGGGAATTGGACTAGATGATCTTCCAAGGTCCCTTCCAATCCATCACATTCTGTGATTCTGTGATTAGAAAAACAACAACATTTTAGTAACCATGTTTGGCTTAATTGGCAAAAGGGGTTACGATCTACACAGCCAGACATGTCGTTTGGGCTGCACATGTCCCAGTTATTAGCCAACCGTCACCCTGTAGACTATGGCACGTAGAGTTAGGAGCCGCGAAATTAAAGTGTCTTTGACGAATTGTAGTATGAACATTCCCTGTGAGATTCCAAAGTTTCACTCCATTAAAACACCCCTCTGTTTCTAACTGCGCATTCATTAGCGCAGGCCCATGAGTTTTCAGGTCAGAATCAGTACGATACAAGCTTGCATCTCCCACATTCAACTCTGCTGTCGCTCGCGCTCCCCACGGGCCGCTTTTGAACGGCCGGGGAGGCGGCGCTGCTGGCTCTGCCTACACCTCGTCAGCCTCCCTCGTGAGGGCTGCCGGGTCCTGGCGGCTCCCTCGGCTGCTTCGGGTGGCCTCGATGCCGAAAAAAAAAAAAGCCCTGCCTGTCTCGATCCCCCGATCCGCTGCAGAACGCGTCTGCCCCGGAGCCGATCGCCTCGGATGCTCCAGCCAGCAGGGGATGGCCCAGAGAAGAAGCCGCTCCCCATTACAATGTTTGGCCCCAAATACCCAGAGGCAGACTAGAAGATGGTGTGGGAGCAGACGTGCTACAACCCCCCGTGCTCAGAGCAGCAGCGACAGCAGCGGCAGCTCTGACAGTGAAGCAGCACCAGGAACGTCCAGCGATTCCTGCATTACAGCGTCCAGTGCCAATCTGGGGCTCGCCAGCCCTGGCACCTCCAGTCCGGAGGTTCTGGGGCCCTCCTGTGGCTCCCCAGCACCCGAAAGCAGCAGCTGCAGCACCAGCAGCCAGGCAGCACCGGGGCCACCCCACAGTTCCCAGGCGACTGAGAGCAGCAGCCCCACCAGGCAGCAGGGGACAGAGCAGAGGACAATTCGCCCACGTTTACATCAGGCCCAAGACACCTGGCACAGTCCCAGAAGACGCCGCAGGAGCAGCCGTGCTGCAGAACCCAGCGCTGGGAGCAGCACCCCCAGCTTGGCCAGTCGGAGGGCACCAGGAACCTCCAGTCACTCCTTGGTGCCCGAAGGCAGACTCCCCGCCAGCCAGCGGGGGCGACCCCGGGCAAGAAGCTGCTCACCGCTGGAACGTCCAGCCCCAGATGCCCAGAGCCAGCCCCGAAGACGCCGCAGGAGCAGCCACGCACCACAAAACGGTGCTGGGAGCAGCAGCAGCACCAGATCTGCCAGGGGGCGGCATCGGGGTCCCCCAGTGGATCCCCAGGGTCTAAACGGAGACGATGCTCCAGCCAGCAGGGGACAGCCCAGAGAAGAAGCTGCCCCCCATTACAACATCAGGCTCCAAATACCCAGAGGCAGACCCGAAGACGGCGTGGGAGCAGACACAACGCTGGAGTGATACCAGTGCTGTTCCAGCTACGACCGCAGAGCACAGCACTGTGTGGGCTGCTGCAGGGAAAGGTGACTCCGTCCTAGACAGACCCAACACAGTCACCGAAACCCGCAGTTTGCAGGCCCAGGGGCTCCTTTGTAGGGACCAAGCCCGTTTGTTCAGGGCCCTGAGACTGCTCTCTGGAGACAAAGCTGGCTTCTCATTACTTACACCCTCGCTTTTATGGCCCAGGCTGTCATTTTCAGGGCGCAATGCCTTATCTTTAGGGCCCCTTAGTAGCACTGTGAGGTGCAGAGCTGCCTTCTAGGGTACAAAGCCTTATTTGTGAGGAAACACCCCGCTTCTTCGGGTCCCAAATCCTCACGCTAGGAGACAAGGCCTCAATTTGAGGGCCCAAAGCCTCCTTTAAGGGTCCAAACACCCATCTGGAGGGACCGAAGCATCACTGTAGGGTCCAGTCCGTGAGCCAGAGACTCCAAAGGCCCAGGGTCCAGGTCTAAAGCCTCACCTTGACGACCAGGCCTCCCCACGCTCCCCCTCCCTCCCCATTTTAAGTCTTCAAAGCCGCATTAGTAAGCCCCCGTGTTTCCTCTCTAGGCTCCAAAGCCTTCTTTTCAGGCTCCAGAACATCCGCTTGGCATCCCAAGTCGTCTTCTGATCGCCTAAACCCTCAGTTTGCAGGCCCAGGGGCTCCTTTGTAGGGACCAAGCCCGTTTGTTCAGGGCCCTGAGACTGCTCTCTGGAGACAAAGCTGGCTTCTTATTGCTTACACCCTCACTTTTACGGCCCAGGCTGTCATTTTCAGGGCGCAATGCCTTATTTTTAGGGCCCCCAGGTGCACTGTAAGGTGCAGAGCTGCATTTTTAAGGTGCAAAGCCTTATTTGTGAGGAAAGCCCCCTCCCTCCCCATTTTAAGTACTATAAATATGAGGGGTTAGAGAGGGGTTGGGTGACGGGAAGGGTTGTGTTGTCGTGGTGGCTTGGGGGCTTACTGTACCCACCCCGCTAATGTTTGCTCTTTTGTCAGCTTTGGATCCGAAAGTGGGATCTTAACACGGAAAACACAGGGGAGACTTTACTGCTCTCCACATCTACCTTAAAGGAAGTCATGGGGAGCTAGGGGTCGGCCTCTTCTCACAGACAACTAGTGATAGGACTAGAAAGTATGGCCTCAAGTTGCGCCAGAGGTTTAGTTTGGAAATTAGCGGTGGTTTTCTCGGGTGGGCAGCCAAGTTCCACCGCAGCCTCTCTCTCACTCCCCCTCCTGAATAGGAAAGGGGGAGAAAAACGATACAAAGGGCTCAAGGGTTGAGATAAGAATGGGGACATCGCTCAACAATTATTGTGACAGGCTAAACAGACTCAGAGAAGGGAGACATTAAGAATTATTGCCTATTACTAACAAGCTAGAGAAGTGAGGAACAAAAGAAAGAAACCCAAAACACCTTCCCCCCATCCACCCTCCTCTACCTCTTTAACCAAGCGGAGCAGGGGAATGGGGGAATGGCGGTTGTGGTCAGTCTGTAGCACTTTGTCCCTGCCGTTCCTTCTCGGTCACTCTCTTCCCCTGCTCCAACGTGGGATGCAGTCGTTCCCAAAGTGATCCTGCGTGGGCTTCCCACAGGCAGCAGCTCTTCAAGAACTGCTCCAGATACGGGTCCGTACCACGGGGTCCATCCATCAGGAGCACACTGCTCCAACCTGGGCCCCCACGGGCGGCAGCTCCTGCCAGGTCACCTGCTCCTGCGTGGGCTCCTCTCCACGGGCTGCGGCTCCGGCCCGCAATCTGCTCTGGCGGGGGTCCTCCACAGGCTGCAGCCTGCTTCAGTGCAGGTCCACCTGCTCCACCGTGGCCTCTTCCACGGGCTGCAGCGTGGAACCCTGCTCCACCGTGGTACTCCGTGGGCTGCAGGGGGACAACCTGCTTCACCATGGTCCTCACCACAGGCCGCAGGGGAACTTCTGCTGTGGTGCCTGGAGCACCTCCTCCCACTCCTTCACTGACCTTGGGGTCTGCAAGGCTGTTTCTCACTCCTCTCTCTCTCCCAGCTGCTGTTCCGCAGCAGTTTTTTCCCTTTCTTAAATATGCTCTCACAGAGACACAAACAACGTCGCTTATTGGCTTGGCTCTGGACAGCAGCAGGGCCCTTATCTAAAATGGGGCAGCTTCTGGATTCTTCTCACAGAGGCCACCCCTATGGGCCCCTGCTACCAGAACTTGCCAAGTAAGCCCACTACAATTTCTTCTCAGAAAGAATAGTCAGGAATTGGAACGGGTTGCCCAGGGAAGTAGTGGAGTCACCTGGGGGTGTTCAAGGAAAGGTTGCACATGGTGCTTAGGGACATGGCTTAGTGGGTGACATTGGTAGTAGGGGTAGTTGGACCAGATGATCTTGAAGGACGTTTCCACCCTTAATGATTCTACGATTCTGTGATTCTAATTAGGAGGCTTTGAACCCTGATGGTGAGAGCTGGCGAAAGGAGTCAGGGCTCAGACTGGACTGTCAACTGCAGTAAAGACGATTAAGACCGCTGGCTTTGTAACGTCTCTTGCTGATGTCTGGGGAGACAACGAGCTCTGGTCTCACCCTGCTCTCGAGAAACTCTGTAGGAGAAGGACGTGAGGAGGGAGCAAGCTGTGACCCAAACGCCAGGTGTCCTGCGGCTCTCCCGGAGGGCGGCAATGCTGGCCCAAAGGTGCGGTGCAGGCGCCGCCACTCCAGGGCTGCAGCCCTGTCCGAGGGACATCTCCGCTCCTGCCTGTGGCACGGGGAGCGTTGCCAGCAGGCCGAGGGAAGCAATCCTTCCTCTCCGCCGCGTGTCGCGGGACCCGGCATTTGAGCCTGTGCCGGCTGCAAGAGCGGCCACCCTCTTGCTTGGGTGCCGAGGGCCCAGGCCCCAGCGTGGCACCTCCAGCCACCCCTGTGAGGCGGGGGCTCTGTCACAGCGGGTGCCAGGTAGCTTTGGGCGTCCCTGCCCAAACGGGGGCGTGCGGTGGTGATGTCACAATGGCTGGCCATGGCGACCCGCGGGGGCGAGGAGCATATAAAAGGCTGCTGGGCTCGGGCCGTGCCTCAGTGCGATTTGGTGAGTTGGGGAGAGGGCAGGGAGGAGGGGGCTGCCGGGGGCTGCCGAGGGAGGAGGGGTTGCACACCTCGGGCCCGTGCTGCAGACTCACCCTCGTCCTGCTTCTCCCTCAGGGTCGGCAGAGGAGCGTGTGGAGGAGAAACCCCGGCACCGCTGGGGCAGTGACTCTCCAAGTGCTCGCTGTCCAAGTGCACCATGTCTGAAATGAAGCGGAAGGCTCCCGACTCGAGGGAGCAAGGTGAGAGAAAAGTATCCCGTCCCACAGGAGGGCGGGGAGGGGCTGGGAGGGCTGCCTGTGGCCGAGAGGGGAGGCAGGGGCAGGCAGGGGCTCCCCAACCACCCCGGGGCAGGGCCCCTCTGCTCCTTGGCAGGGGGGCCCAGGTCGGGCTGTGGGTGCCTGCTGGGACCCTTGTGCCTGCTGTGCCTCCTTCCCCTCCACAGCCTCTGGCCCTGCCCATCAGCCAGCATGGCAGGGACAGAACAGGCCCTTGGGGACAGTCCCTCAGGGACACCTGGCCCCGCAAAGGTGCTCAATGGCTGTGCCATTTGCTCTCTCCCCTCCAGCATGCATGCTGTGTGGCCGGGCAGATGCTGACCCGAACATCTGCGGCCCCATACACAAAAGGAATGGACTCTGTGCCCACACGTTTTGCCTGGTGAGTTCCCCCAGGGTTCCCGTCAGCATCCCACCAGGGACGGTCCCTTCAACTATGACCCCTAACGAGATCCTGCTTTTTTCCATTCTATAGTCTCTTGCGAATGGCCTTTATCGGCTTGGATCACTACACGACGGAATTTTGGGATTTTTACTGGAGGATATACAGCACACAATCAAGCGGGCATCCCAGAAGGTGAGGACCTGATGGGAACAGGGAGGTTTGGGCCAGGAGATGCTCCCGCGAGCTTAGCCTGGACCCCAAGGCAGCAATGCCAGCCTTTCCAACCTGCTCCGGGACAAACTGCTGCTCTGGCAGACGAGCCTTGTCCGCCAGGGGGTCTGCAGAGCGTGACCCAGCAGCGCCCGCACCCTGTGCCCTGCCCTGCCCAGGGGTGTGGGGCCAGCGGTGGCGGCATCGAGCCTGGTGCTAATGGGGCTGCTGTGTTCTTTTCAGCAATGCTTCGTTTGTGGCGAGCGAGGGGCCACCATCACCTGCACGGAGACAGGCTGTGAACGCAGCTTCCATCTCCCCTGCGCCTCGGAGGGAGAATGCGTCACCCAGTTCTTTGGGCAGTACAGGTAAGGGCTGCCAGCAGCAGCCAAGCAAGAGAGGACCCCACGCTGGTGCTTCCCAGCAGCCTGGCAGAGCCGGAGGCAGCGCCAGAGCCTGGATGGGCCTGGGGCTCCTTCACGTTCCTCTGCCCTCCTCGCCACAACCGCGGCAGGCCCAGCACTTCTCACCTTGCCCTTCCCTTCCCTCTCCCCGCCAGGTCCTTCTGCTGGGAGCACCGCCCTCAGCAGGCAGTGCAGGCAGCTCCGGAGCAGGACACCATCTGCATCATCTGCATGGACCCTGTGGGGGACAGCAAGTCCTACCACACCATGGTGTGCCCAGCCTGCAGTCACGCCTGGTTCCACCGGGGCTGCATCCAGGTAGGAGCCCTCCCCTCACCCTGCGCGCACGGCAGGTGCTCAGCAGCACCAGGGCCCGCTCACCTCTCACCGCATGTGTTTCTTCTGCAGGGACAAGCTGTGAGTGCAGGCATTCTCTACTTCCAGTGCCCCATCTGCAGAAACCAGGTGGAGTTCCGTTCCGAAATGTCCATCATGGGGATCCAAGTCCCAGTCAGGTTGGTGTCCCTCTGCCCTGCTCTCTAGACACGAGGGCACAAGCGCTGCGCATGGCCAGGGACTGGACAATTTCCCTCCCTTCTCTTGCAGAGGACCAACCTGGGAGGACGGCAACGCCTTTGCATCGCTGCAAGAGAGGCACCAGCGCTGTGATGTCAGTGAATGCCTTTACCCACAAGGCAGGGAGCAGGCGGAGGGACAGGGGTGAGTTGCCTCAGCAGCCATCTGGGGCTCTGCCCACGTCCTCAGCCTCAGCACATGCTGGGGGAGCCAGGACAGAGCACAAGGGATGTGCCAGCCACTCCCTGGCTCAGACACTTTGTCCTCACACCCACAACTCTTTGCTTCCCCAGGCCCTGGCAGCTGCTCCTGTGCCGCTCCTGTGCTGCCGAAGGCACCCACCGGCGCTGCTCCAACTTGACCAACAGCACAGGCACCTGGGAGTGCGACAGCTGCGCTGGCGTGGGCACTGGTAAGTGGCAAAGGCCTCATGCTGCTGGGCTGTGGCCAGGCCAGGCCTGGCTGCAGGAGCTCAGGGCAGCCTTGCCAGAGTCTCTCTGACCCTGGACGGGTCAGAGCCTCTACTGCCGTGGGTCTGGAAGTCCATCCCACTCACCTTCCTGTCTCCCCTTACAGCCTCCAGTAGCAATCTGGGGCTCGCCGGCCCCAGCACCTCCAGTCCAGAGGTTCTGGGGCCCTCCCGTGGCTCCCCAGCACCCGAAAGGAGCAGCCTCAGCAGCACCAGCAGCCAGGCAGCACCGGGGCCATCCCACAGTTCCCAGGAGACTGAGAGGAGAAGGCCAGGGACAGAACAGGGGACAATCTGCCAGCCTGTACATCAGGCCCAAGACACCTGGCACAGTCCCAGAAGACGCCGCAGGAGCAGCCGTGCTGCAGAACCCAGCGCTGGGAGCAGCACCCCCAGCTTGGCCAGCCAGAGGGCACCAGGAACCTCCAGTCACTCCTTGGTGCCTGAAGGCAGACACCCCACCGGCCAGCGGGGGCGACCCCGGACAAGAAGCCGCTCACCGCTGGAACGTCCAGCCCCAGATGCCCAGAGCCGGCCCCCGAAGACGCCGCAGGAGCAGCCACGCACCAGAAAACGGTGCTGGGAGCAGCAGCAGCACCAGATCTGCCAGGGGGCGGCATCGGGGTCCCCCAGTGGATCCCCAGGGCCTAGGCGGAGACGACGCTCCAGCCAGCAGGGGACGGCCCGGACAAGAAGCCGCTCCCCGTTACAACATCAGGCCCCAAATACCCAGAGGCAGACCCAAAGACGGCGTGGGAGCAGACGTGCTACAACCCCCAGTGCTCAGGGCAGCAGCAGCAGCAGCTTTGAAAGCGAAACGGCATTGGGGTCCTCCAGCGATTCCCTGGTGCCTGAACGCAGCAGCCGCTCCAGCCACGCCGGGCCAGTCCGGATGCGAAGCCGCTCCCAGTTACAACATCGGGCCCCAAATCCCTACGGCCGGCCTGAACAACGCCACGGGAGCAGCCGTGCTCCAGCCCCACGTCCTGGCTCCAGTCCCCAGCCGCCATCACAATAAAGCTTGCTGCCAATCCCATCTGTGCTGAGAGATCACACGCGCGTCGGCTTCAGCCTCACTCGCACGACTAAGCCGTGTCTCCCTGCTTCCTTCCCTCCCCCATTAGATTGATTAGGAAAGCAACGCAATTCCAGTAAGCACGTTTGGCTTAATCACATTGTCCAGAAGGGGTTACGATCTACACAGCCAGACATGTCGTTTGGGCTGCACATGTCCCAGTTATTAGCCAACCGTCACCCTGTAGACTATGGCACGTAGAGTTAGGAGCCACGAAATTAAAGTGTCTTTGACGAATTGTAGTATGAACTTTCCCTGTGAGATTCCAAAGTTGCACTCCATTAAAACACCCCTCTGTTTCTCTCCATTAAAACACCCTCTGTTTCTAACTGCGCATTCATTAGCGCAGGCCCATGAGTTTTCAGGTCAGAATCAGTACGATACAAGCTTGCATCTCCCACATCCAAGTGAAAACCATGCTTAGGTGTGATTGTTGCACAACCACAATTGCACGCAGTTACAATTCCTTGCCGTCCCCACCCACGTTGAACTTGGGCATCATAACGCACCACGGGGCCTTATCACATGCATGGGCTTCGCAAGGCTGCTGTTGACAATTTGGAATAATGGGGAGTGGTATGACAAAATAAGGTAGATACCAAGATGTTTCAAGCACAGGTTCTGCTCGCCACCGATGTGGGCATCTAGTCCCCGAGGGTGATGTAAGCAATACCAACAAGACGATTTGTTACCTAGCTGCCGAATGCAGCACCAACAGCGCAAGCAGCCAGGCGGCACCGGGGTCCTCCTGAGGCTCCCCACCGTCGGGCAGCACCAGCCCCAGCACCGCCAGCCAGGCAGGACTGGGGCCCTCCTTGGCTCCCTGGTACCCGAGAGCAGCAGCTCCAGCACCCTCAGACTGACAGGAATGGGGATGCCCCACAGCTCCATAGTGCCCAAGAGCAGCAGCGGCTCCAGCCACCCTGGACCAGAGCAGAGGACAACCCGATCATGATTACAACGTCCAGCCCCAAATCCCTACAGCCAGCCCAGAACACGCTGCAGAACCAGGCATGCGCTAGCCCCAAGTGCTGGCCCTAATCCCCAGCCCCCAAGCCCAATACAGTTCTGAGCCAGCCTCTCCCCGCTCCCCTCGCCCATCTTCCCCCAGGCTGCTTGCTTTGCAGGGGAGCCCATGGCAGCGGGGACGAGCACTCTGGACACGCTCTTTCCCAGTGGCACACGTGGGTGATCACAGCACTGCAGCGCTGGAGAGGAGGTCGGGGCTGGCAAGAGGTGGGACAGGTGAGAGCAGGGCTGGCAGCCGGCTTTGGGCTCTTGTATGGCCTTGCCGTTAGCGCAAGGACTCGGCTTCGGCTTATCCGGGTTGCTCAGGCCACGCTCGTGAGCCTGCAAGAAAGGGACAAGTTTAACGGCAGCATCCTCCCCAGCAGGTTTGGGTCGAGGCGTCTGCCTGTCTTATGCCCGCTCTGGCACCGGTGCCTGTGAAGAATGACGTCGCGAGGTGCTGGGCCTGCTCTCTCAAGGAAGAACTACAGGCTGAGCACTGAGCCGGAGAAGTCCAAGGTCGCAGGTACGGGCTGTACACGCCTCGCACAAGCAGGACTGCTGTGGAGCGGGGTGAGCGCCCCTCGCCTCGCTTGAGATCGACTGCCTCCAGTGGCAGTGGCCGTGCTGAGAGAGGCGTGGTGGGGCAGAAAGCGAGTGAATCCCTGAGCCGAGGCGAGATTTTGGGAGGGCCTTTCCTGCAGAACGAAGGACTCCGCCAGAAACTCATGTCGCGGTGCCCTTTCTCCAGCCGTGTGGTGCTGGAGGACGTGGTGTTGCCTGTCTTTGTCCCATCGGACTCTGGGAGTTCCTCCTTCCAGGGCAGACGGCCTCTCGGGTTCTCGGATTAATGCTTTCCTCGGAAACTTGATGATACTGCTGGGCAGTCCGTTTGCTCTTGCACCGGCCAACCCGGCACAATCCTGCTTGTGAGACCGCAAGGCTGGTATTTGAGGGCCTCCGTGGCACCCACAAGTAAGGCAAGCTGCTTTGTGGGGCACCAGGGATTGTTTTGCACAAGGAAAGCTACTGCGAGGCATACAGCCTTAAGGAGGCTGTGAGTTAGCCTAGATGAGCTGTGTCTGCGAGCCTCTCTGTCCCCGCATCTTCTCCAGCACAGTGAAGAGATGTAGTAGCTACAGAGAACGTTCCAGGTACAAGCAGGACATCAGGAAGTGCAGTGGTGGTATTATTATTTTTATTTTTATTTTCCTTGGAAATGAAATTGGGTCCTCACATCCAGCTTTTGAAGTAACTTTATCTGGAAGTAGCAGAGCAGCGTTCCTGAGTACGTAGTTTCACGCGAGGGGACGACTGTACAGCCTCCCACTTGCATTGGAGAGCAGCTCAAACTGGAAGGAGCCCCCTGTTGCGGAGATGCGCTCCATAATGCTGGTGTCTAGGGCCGTCAGTGAAGACAGTGAGAAGGTAAATGGCTTCCTGAAGCTGTCTTCCCCCGTGCTGATCTGCAACCTGGAAGGTTGTTTTCCTGTAGTTATCAATTTTTTGCTTGTACTTGGAAATGAATGGTGTGAGTTTACCTCCTGACTCCTGAAGCTTACTTTTCTCTCCTTTTTCACAAGGGATAGTGAACAGCAGGCTGCTGAATGCACTCTGGACATGCTCCGTCCCAGTGGCACACGTGGGTGATCACAGCGCTGCAACGCTACTCTGTGTTGGTGCGGCCTCCCCTCGAGTACTGTGTACGGTTCTGGGCACCACAGTACAAAAAGGATGTGAAACTGTTGGAGAGTGGCCAGAGAAGGACAACGAAGATGGTGAAGGGCCTAGAGGGGAAGACGTACGAGGAGCGGCTGAGGTCACTTGACCTGTTCAGCCTGGAAAAGAAAAGGCTGAGGGGAGACCTCATCGCGGCCTACAGCTTCCTCACGAGGGGGAGTGGAGGGGCAGGCGCCGATCTCTTCCCTTTAGCGACCAGCGACAGGACCTGAGGGAGCGGTGTCAAGCTGTGGCAGGGGAGGTTTATGCTGGATATCAGGAAGAGGTTCTTCACCGAGAGGGTTGTCGCGCACTGGAACAGGCTCCCCAAGGACGTAGTCGTGACACAAAGCCTGTCAGAGTTTAAGAAGCGTTTGGACTGTGCTCTTAGTAACAGTAACAGGTAGTAGTCAGAGTAGCTTGGGTGCAGGAGACGCAAAAGGGGCCTTTCCAAAAGGCCAATTATTTTTCCAATTTCTTATTATCCTTCTGGAAGGAGTGTTGGTATGTACTCCCCCAGGGATATCTCCCTGTCCCCTGGCACTCATATTTCCCATTTTTCCTAGCCCTTGTCAGTGTGCACAACCATCTGGAGCAGCCAATAGATCTAAGTAATTTCTGTTTTTCACCCAGGACAGCCAATAGACAATGATACTTTTTTCCGTTCTCTCAGAGCAACTTATAGTTTTCCCAGACTGTCTTTTCATTCAGATAGAACAGCCAACAACAGTTGACAATTCCATACTTTCTCAGGACTTTTTCCCCTTTTTCCAGACTATTTTTCACTTTTCTGGACTATACGTTGTCGGTACAGTTCCTTGGTTTTGAGCATACCAGTGGTATCTCAGGACACCTCTGTTTCTTAGGTACCCAACTGCACGTCAAAGATGCCAGATGTGCTTTTCAAGGACACTTTTCATTCACAGGCCTTGTCCCGGGCCAGATTCTCAGGCTAGCAGTTCTCAGACATCTTCTGCCAGTGTTTTAGCGGGCCATTTGTGTTAGTATTTTCCCCTTTATAACCAGACTGCCTTTATGGCTGCTCCCATCACTCCATCCCTTGGCCTGTGACCACTTGTGTATCACTATGAGACTACACCATATCTGGTGCATCTCTCTTGCCTCCTAATGTGCGAGGTGGAGGAGACGCATGTCCCCGTTAGGTCCAGTGGTGTCACTCCTGAGAGTGTTTGTTGGTTGAGACATGGGTATACAGTACCAGTTCAGATAAGAGTGATAACAAATAGCTATTTGATACAAAACAAAACGCAGAAAAGCACAAATCTGACAGTCAGAATGAGGACCAACATCATTTGGATATGTCGCACCTGTGTTTGGAGGCCTGGTAGCCAAAACCACAGCCATGTCAGCTGACAGGCCTTCGAGAACACATTGTTCTTGGGCTATTTGGTGGGAGGTACAGATCTGTCACTGAAAAATATTCACATCTTGTTTGATCTGTTTGGATTTGTTAGCAAAAAAGCAACAGGTAATATTCATTGATGCGCAAACACCTCCTTGTGAGGCTAAAATGTAGTCCAAGGACAGACAATATCGGATAGCCAATTGTGAGACCAAATTAATCAGTCTACTGTATACTCTTTAAAGCACCCACAGTAGCATTCTGGGTAATTTCAAGCACAGCAGAAATGCCAGCAATAGCTCTGTATAGTTCAGCAACACCTGAGTTTAGGTATAGCACATGTACCGACTTAGGAAATTTCGCTGGTTTTGCGATGAACAGGTTAGACATTCTGCACTTATTATGTACAGGAAAATGGTTGTGTTGGAAGTTCAATGCTAAATCTCTAGATCAAAATGCACAGGCAGTGAGACATGATATGGCACACGTACCTCCTAGCTGCAATGACAAGCTCCTGAAAACATTAGAGCTGCAAAGCCAGAACCTCCTCGGCGTTGAAATGGTAGGCCACAAGCCCTGCCCAGAATCTTTGCAATGTTTGTAGAATGAATACCATGGAACCAGGATCACAGGCCCTGGTTATTGTGGGGGATTTCAACTACCCTGACATTTGCTGGAAGGCCTACTCAGCCAGCCATCCGCAGTCCAGGAGGTTCCTTCATTGTATTGATGATAACTTCCTGATGCAAATGGTGGACGTGCCAACTAGGAGAGGAGCGCTGCTGGATCTTGTCCTCGCTAACAAGGAGGGTCTGGTTGAAACGGTGAAGGTTGAGGGCAGCCTTGGTTGCAGCGACCATGAGACGGTGGAGTTTGGGATCTCATGTGGCAGGAACAGAGTACCGAGCAGAATCGCAACCCTGGACTTCAGTAGGGCCGACTTTGGCCTTTTCAAGCATTTGCTAGGGGAAATTCCATGGGACAAGGTACTTGAAGGAAAAGGAGCCCAAGACAGCTGGTTAGCATTCAAGGACTGCTTCTTCCGAGCTCAAGAACAGAGCAACCCAACAGGTAAGAAGTCAGGAAAGAGAGCCAGGAGACCTTCATGGTTAAACAGGGAAGTGCTGGGCAAACTCAGGTGGAAGAGGACAGTCTACAGATCATGGAAGGAGGGGCTGGCCACTTACGAGGAATATAAGGCTGTTGTCAGAGGATTTAGGGAGGCAACTAGGAAAGCTAAGGCCTCCTTAGAATTAAACCTTGCGAGAAGGGTCAAGGACAACAGAAAGAGCTTCTTCAAATACATTGCAGATAAAACTAACACTAGAGGCAAGGTAGGCCCACTAATGAATGAGGTGGGTGCTCTGGCAACAGAAGATAAAGAGAAGGCAGAGTTACTGAATGCCTTCGTCTCTGTCTATAATGCCAGTGACTCTCCTGAGGAGCTCTGTACCCCTGAGGCCCCAGATGAAGTCAGAATAAAGGAGGAGTTTGCCTTGGTTGATGAGGGCTGGGTTAAGGACCAATTAAGCAAGATGGACATCCACAAGTCCATGGGTCCTGAGGGGATGCACCTGCAGGTGCTGAGGGAGCTGGCAGAAGTCATTGCTAGCCCACTCTCCATCATCTTTGGTAAGTCGTGGGCATCGGGAGAGGTGCTTGAGCACTGAAGGAAAGCAAATGTCACTCTGGTCTTCAAAAAGAGCAAGAAGGAGGACCTAGATAACTATAGACTAGTCAGCCTCACCTCCATCCTTGGTAAGGTGATGGAACAACTTATTTTTGGCGTTGTCTCTAGTCATATCAAGGATAAAAGGGTCATTAGGGGCAGTAAATACGGCTTCACCAAGGGGAAGTCATGCTTGACCAGCCTGATAGCCTTTTATGAGGATAGAACCGAGTGGATAGATGATGGAAAGGCAGTGGACGTGGTTTATCTTGATTTCAGTAAAGCCTTTGACACTGTCTTCCACAGCATCCTCACAGCTACCACAAGGAAGTGTGGTCTGGACAATCGGGTAGTGAGGTGGACAGTAAACTGGCTGAAGGGAAGAAGCCAGAGGGTTGTGGTTAATGGGATGGAGTCGAGTTGGAGACCTGTATCTAGTGGAGTCCCTCAAGGGTCGGTGCTGGGATCAGTGTTGTTCAATATATTCATCGATGACTTGGATGAGGGAATGGAGTGTGCTGTCAGCAAGTTTGCCGATGACACTAAACTGGGAGGAGTGGCTGACATGCCAGAAGGCCATGCTGCCATCCATCAGGACCTTGACAGTTGGAGAATTGGACAGGGAGAAATTTAATGAAATATAACGAGGGCAAGTGTAGAGTCCTGCATCTGGGCAAGAACAACCCCAGTCACCAGTATAAGCTGGAGAGCAGTGAAAGGGAGAGGGACCTGGGGGTCCTGGTGGACAGCCGGATGACCATGAGGCAGTACTGTGCCCTCATGGCCAAGAAGGCCAATGGTATCCTGGGGAGTACTGGAAGAGATGTGCTTAGTAGGTTGAGAGAGGTTCTCCTCCCCCTCTACTCTGCCCAGGTGAGACCACATCTAGAATACTGCATCCAGTTCTGGGCCCCTTGGTTCAAGAAGGACAGGGAACTGCTTGAGAGAGTCCCATGCAGAGCCCCAAGGATGATTAAGGGAGTGGGTCATCTCCCTTACAAGCAAAGGCTGAGGGAGCTGGGTCTCTTTAGCTTGCAGAAGAGGAGGCCGAGGGGTGACCTTATTAATGTTTATAAATATGTAAAGGGGGAGTGTCAGGAGGATGGAGCCAGGCTCTTCTCTGTGACACCCAATGATAGGACAAGGGGCAATGGGTGCAAGCTGGGACATAGGAGGTTCCGCTTAAATGAGACAAAACTTTTTTACAGTGAGGTGACAGAGCACTGGAACAGGCTGCCCAGGGCGTCGTGGAGTCTCCTTCTCTGGAGACATTCAAAACCCCCCGGGACGCGTTCCTGTGTGATGTGATTTAGGTGTTCCTGCTCCAGCAGGGGAATTGGACTAGATGATCTTCCAAGGTCCCTTCCAATCCATCACATTCTGTGATTCTGTGATTAGAAAAACAACAACATTTTAGTAACCATGTTTGGCTTAATTGGCAAAAGGGGTTACGATCTACACAGCCAGACATGTCGTTTGGGCTGCACATGTCCCAGTTATTAGCCAACCGTCACCCTGTAGACTATGGCACGTAGAGTTAGGAGCCGCGAAATTAAAGTGTCTTTGACGAATTGTAGTATGAACATTCCCTGTGAGATTCCAAAGTTTCACTCCATTAAAACACCCCTCTGTTTCTAACTGCGCATTCATTAGCGCAGGCCCATGAGTTTTCAGGTCAGAATCAGTACGATACAAGCTTGCATCTCCCACATTCAACTCTGCTGTCGCTCGCGCTCCCCACGGGCCGCTTTTGAACGGCCGGGGAGGCGGCGCTGCTGGCTCTGCCTACACCTCGTCAGCCTCCCTCGTGAGGGCTGCCGGGTCCTGGCGGCTCCCTCGGCTGCTTCGGGTGGCCTCGATGCCGAAAGCCCTGCCTGTCTCGATCCCCCCCGATCCGCTGCAGAACGCGTCTGCCCCGGAGCCGATCGCCTCGGATGCTCCAGCCAGCAGGGGATGGCCCAGAGAAGAAGCCGCTCCCCATTACAATGTTTGGCCCCAAATACCCAGAGGCAGACTAGAAGATGGTGTGGGAGCAGACGTGCTACAACCCCCCGTGCTCAGAGCAGCAGCGACAGCAGCGGCAGCTCTGACAGTGAAGCAGCACCAGGAACGTCCAGCGATTCCTGCATTACAGCGTCCAGTGCCAATCTGGGGGCTCGCCAGCCCTGGCACCTCCAGTCCGGAGGTTCTGGGGCCCTCCTGTGGCTCCCCAGCACCCGAAAGCAGCAGCTGCAGCACCAGCAGCCAGGCAGCACCGGGGCCACCCCACAGTTCCCAGGCGACTGAGAGCAGCAGCCCCACCAGGCAGCAGGGGACAGAGCAGAGGACAATTCGCCCACGTTTACATCAGGCCCAAGACACCTGGCACAGTCCCAGAAGACGCCGCAGGAGCAGCCGTGCTGCAGAACCCAGCGCTGGGAGCAGCACCCCCAGCTTGGCCAGTCGGAGGGCACCAGGAACCTCCAGTCACTCCTTGGTGCCCGAAGGCAGACTCCCCGCCAGCCAGCGGGGGCGACCCCGGGCAAGAAGCTGCTCACCGCTGGAACGTCCAGCCCCAGATGCCCAGAGCCAGCCCCGAAGACGCCGCAGGAGCAGCCACGCACCACAAAACGGTGCTGGGAGCAGCAGCAGCACCAGATCTGCCAGGGGGCGGCATCGGGGTCCCCCAGTGGATCCCCAGGGTCTAAACGGAGACGATGCTCCAGCCAGCAGGGGACAGCCCAGAGAAGAAGCTGCCCCCCATTACAACATCAGGCTCCAAATACCCAGAGGCAGACCCGAAGACGGCGTGGGAGCAGACACAACGCTGGAGTGATACCAGTGCTGTTCCAGCTACGACCGCAGAGCACAGCACTGTGTGGGCTGCTGCAGGGAAAGGTGACTCCGTCCTAGACAGACCCAACACAGTCACCGAAACCCGCAGTTTGCAGGCCCAGGGGCTCCTTTGTAGGGACCAAGCCCGTTTGTTCAGGGCCCTGAGACTGCTCTCTGGAGACAAAGCTGGCTTCTTATTGCTTACACCCTCACTTTTACGGCCCAGGCTGTCATTTTCAGGGCGCAATGCCTTATTTTTAGGGCCCCCAGGTGCACTGTAAGGTGCAGAGCTGCATTTTTAAGGTGCAAAGCCTTATTTGTGAGGAAAGCCCCCTCCCTCCCCATTTTAAGTACTATAAATATGAGGGGTTAGAGGGGGGTTGGGTGACGGGAAGGGTTGTGTTGTCGTGGTGGCTTGGGGGCTTACTGTACCCACCCCCGCTAATGTTTGCTCTTTTGTCAGCTTTGGATCCGAAAGTGGGATCTTAACACGGAAAACACAGGGGAGACTTTACTGCTCTCCACATCTACCTTAAAGGAAGTCGTGGGGAGCTAGGGGTCGGCCTCTTCTCACAGACAACTAGTGATAGGACTAGAAAGTATGGCCTCAAGTTGCGCCAGAGGTTTAGTTTGGAAATTAGCGGTGGTTTTCTTGGGTGGGCAGCCAAGTTCCACCGCAGCCTCTCTCTCACTCCCCCTCCTGAATAGGAAAGGGGGAGAAAAAAACGATACAAAGGGCTCAAGGGTTGAGATAAGAACGGGGACATCGCTCAACAATTATTGTGACAGGCTAAACAGACTCAGAGAAGGGAGACATTAAGAATTATTGCCTATTACTAACAAGCTAGAGAAGTGAGGAATAAAAAGAAAGAAACCCAAAACACCTTCCCCATCCACCCTCCTCTACCTCTTTAACCAAGCGGAGCAGGGGAATGGGGGAATGGCGGTTGTGGTCAGTCTGTAGCACTTTGTCCCTGCCGTTCCTTCTCGGTCACTCTCTTCCCCTGCTCCAACGTGGGATGCAGTCGTTCCCAAAGTGATCCTGCGTGGGCTTCCCACAGGCAGCAGCTCTTCAAGAACTGCTCCAGATACGGGTCCGTACCACGGGGTCCATCCATCAGGAGCACACTGCTCCAACCTGGGCCCCCCACGGGCGGCAGCTCCTGCCAGGTCACCTGCTCCTGCGTGGGCTCCTCTCCACGGGCTGCGGCTCCGGCCCGCAATCTGCTCTGGCGGGGTCCTCCACAGGCTGCAGCCTGCTTCAGTGCAGGTCCACCTGCTCCACCGTGGCCTCTTCCACGGGCTGCAGCGTGGAACCCTGCTCCACCGTGGTACTCCGTGGGCTGCAGGGGGACAACCTGCTTCACCATGGTCCTCACCACAGGCCGCAGGGGAACTTCTGCTGTGGTGCCTGGAGCACCTCCTCCCACTCCTTCACTGACCTTGGGGTCTGCAAGGCTGTTTCTCACTCCTCTCTCTCTCCCAGCTGCTGTTCCGCAGCAGTTTTTTCCCTTTCTTAAATATGCTCTCACAGAGACGCAAACAACGTCGCTTATTGGCTTGGCTCTGGACAGCAGCAGGGCCCTTATCTAAAATGGGGCAGCTTCTGGATTCTTCTCACAGAGGCCACCCCTATGGGCCCCTGCTACCAGAACTTGCCAAGTAAGCCCACTACAATTTCTTCTCAGAAAGAATAGTCAGGAATTGGAACGGGTTGCCCAGGGAAGTAGTGGAGTCACCTGGGGGTGTTCAAGGAAAAGGTTGCACATGGTGCTTAGGGACATGGCTTAGTGGGTGACATTGGTAGTAGGGGATAGTTGGACCAGATGATCTTGAAGGACGTTTCCACCCTTAATGATTCTACGATTCTGTGATTCTAATTAGGAGGCTTTGAACCCTGATGGTGAGAGCTGGCGAAAGGAGTCAGGGCTCAGACTGGACTGTCAACTGCAGTAAAGACGATTAAGACCGCTGGCTTTGTAACGTCTCTTGCTGATGTCTGGGGGAGACAACGAGCTCTGGTCTCACCCTGCTCTCGAGAAACTCTGTAGGAGAAGGACGTGAGGAGGGAGCAAGCTGTGACCCAAACGCCAGGTGTCCTGCGGCTCTCCCGGAGGGCGGCAATGCTGGCCCAAAGGTGCGGTGCAGGCGCCGCCACTCCAGGGCTGCAGCCCTGTCCGAGGGACATCTCCGCTCCTGCCTGTGGCACGGGGAGCGTTGCCAGCAGGCCGAGGGAAGCAATCCTTCCTCTCCGCCGCGTGTCGCGGGACCCGGCATTTGAGCCTGTGCCGGCTGCAAGAGCGGCCACCCTCTTGCTTGGGTGCCGAGGGCCCAGGCCCCAGCGTGGCACCTCCAGCCACCCCTGTGAGGCGGGGGCTCTGTCACAGTGGGTGCCAGGTAGCTTTGGGCGTCCCTGCCCAAATGGGGGGCGTGCGGTGGTGATGTCACAATGGCTGGCCATGGCGACCCGCGGGGGCGAGGAGCATATAAAAGGCTGCTGGGCTCGGGCCGTGCCTCAGTGCGATTTGGTGAGTTGGGGAGAGGGCAGGGAGGAGGGGGCTGCCGGGGGCTGCCGAGGGAGGAGGGGTTGCACACCTCGGGCCCGTGCTGCAGACTCACCCTCGTCCTGCTTCTCCCTCAGGGTCGGCAGAGGAGCGTGTGGAGGAGAAACCCCGGCACCGCTGGGGCAGTGACTCTCCAAGTGCTCGCTGTCCAAGTGCACCATGTCTGAAATGAAGCGGAAGGCTCCCGACTCGAGGGAGCAAGGTGAGAGAAAAGTATCCCGTCCCACAGGAGGGCGGGGAGGGGCTGGGAGGGCTGCCTGTGGCCGAGAGGGGAGGCAGGGGCAGGCAGGGGCTCCCCAACCACCCCGGGGCAGGGCCCCTCTGCTCCTTGGCAGGGGGGGCCCAGGTCGGGCTGTGGGTGCCTGCTGGGACCCTTGTGCCTGCTGTGCCTCCTTCCCCTCCACAGCCTCTGGCCCTGCCCATCAGCCAGCATGGCAGGGACAGAACAGGCCCTTGGGGACAGTCCCTCAGGGACACCTGGCCCCGCAAAGGTGCTCAATGGCTGTGCCATTTGCTCTCTCCCCTCCAGCATGCATGCTGTGTGGCCGGGCAGATGCTGACCCGAACATCTGCGGCCCCATACACAAAAGGAATGGACTCTGTGCCCACACGTTTTGCCTGGTGAGTTCCCCCAGGGTTCCCGTCAGCATCCCACCAGGGACGGTCCCTTCAACTATGACCCCTAACGAGATCCTGCTTTTTTCCATTCTATAGTCTCTTGCGAATGGCCTTTATCGGCTTGGATCACTACACGACGGAATTTTGGGATTTTTACTGGAGGATATACAGCACACAATCAAGCGGGCATCCCAGAAGGTGAGGACCTGATGGGAACAGGGAGGTTTGGGCCAGGAGATGCTCCCGCGAGCTTAGCCTGGACCCCAAGGCAGCAATGCCAGCCTTTCCAACCTGCTCCGGGACAAACTGCTGCTCTGGCAGACGAGCCTTGTCCGCCAGGGGGGTCTGCAGAGCGTGACCCAGCAGCGCCCGCACCCTGTGCCCTGCCCTGCCCAGGGGTGTGGGGCCAGCGGTGGCGGCATCGAGCCTGGTGCTAATGGGGCTGCTGTGTTCTTTTCAGCAATGCTTCGTTTGTGGCGAGCGAGGGGCCACCATCACCTGCACGGAGACAGGCTGTGAACGCAGCTTCCATCTCCCCTGCGCCTCGGAGGGAGAATGCGTCACCCAGTTCTTTGGGCAGTACAGGTAAGGGCTGCCAGCAGCAGCCAAGCAAGAGAGGACCCCACGCTGGTGCTTCCCAGCAGCCTGGCAGAGCCGGAGGCAGCGCCAGAGCCTGGATGGGCCTGGGGCTCCTTCACGTTCCTCTGCCCTCCTCGCCACAACCGCGGCAGGCCCAGCACTTCTCACCTTGCCCTTCCCTTCCCTCTCCCCGCCAGGTCCTTCTGCTGGGAGCACCGCCCTCAGCAGGCAGTGCAGGCAGCTCCGGAGCAGGACACCATCTGCATCATCTGCATGGACCCTGTGGGGGACAGCAAGTCCTACCACACCATGGTGTGCCCAGCCTGCAGTCACGCCTGGTTCCACCGGGGCTGCATCCAGGTAGGAGCCCTCCCCTCACCCTGCGCGCACGGCAGGTGCTCAGCAGCACCAGGGCCCGCTCACCTCTCACCGCATGTGTTTCTTCTGCAGGGACAAGCTGTGAGTGCAGGCATTCTCTACTTCCAGTGCCCCATCTGCAGAAACCAGGTGGAGTTCCGTTCCGAAATGTCCATCATGGGGATCCAAGTCCCAGTCAGGTTGGTGTCCCTCTGCCCTGCTCTCTAGACACGAGGGCACAAGCGCTGCGCATGGCCAGGGACTGGACAATTTCCCTCCCTTTCTCTTGCAGAGGACCAACCTGGGAGGACGGCAACGCCTTTGCATCGCTGCAAGAGAGGCACCAGCGCTGTGATGTCAGTGAATGCCTTTACCCACAAGGCAGGGAGCAGGCGGAGGGACAGGGGTGAGTTGCCTCAGCAGCCATCTGGGGCTCTGCCCACGTCCTCAGCCTCAGCACATGCTGGGGGAGCCAGGACAGAGCACAAGGGATGTGCCAGCCACTCCCTGGCTCAGACACTTTGTCCTCACACCCACAACTCTTTGCTTCCCCAGGCCCTGGCAGCTGCTCCTGTGCCGCTCCTGTGCTGCCGAAGGCACCCACCGGCGCTGCTCCAACTTGACCAACAGCACAGGCACCTGGGAGTGCGACAGCTGCGCTGGCGTGGGCACTGGTAAGTGGCAAAGGCCTCATGCTGCTGGGCTGTGGCCAGGCCAGGCCTGGCTGCAGGAGCTCAGGGCAGCCTTGCCAGAGTCTCTCTGACCCTGGACGGGTCAGAGCCTCTACTGCCGTGGGTCTGGAAGTCCATCCCACTCACCTTCCTGTCTCCCCTTACAGCCTCCAGTAGCAATCTGGGGCTCGCCGGCCCCAGCACCTCCAGTCCAGAGGTTCTGGGGCCCTCCCGTGGCTCCCCAGCACCCGAAAGGAGCAGCCTCAGCAGCACCAGCAGCCAGGCAGCACCGGGGCCATCCCACAGTTCCCAGGAGACTGAGAGGAGAAGGCCAGGGACAGAACAGGGGACAATCTGCCAGCCTGTACATCAGGCCCAAGACACCTGGCACAGTCCCAGAAGACGCCGCAGGAGCAGCCGTGCTGCAGAACCCAGCGCTGGGAGCAGCACCCCCAGCTTGGCCAGCCAGAGGGCACCAGGAACCTCCAGTCACTCCTTGGTGCCTGAAGGCAGACACCCCACCGGCCAGCGGGGGCGACCCCGGACAAGAAGCCGCTCACCGCTGGAACGTCCAGCCCCCAGATCCCCAGAGCCGGCCCCGAAGACGCCGCAGGAGCAGCCACGCACTCAGAAAACGGTGCTGGGAGCAGCAGCAGCACCAGATCTGCCAGGGGGGCGGCATCGGGGTCCCCCAGTGGATCCCCAGGGCCTAGGCGGAGACGACGCTCCAGCCAGCAGGGGACGGCCCGGACAAGAAGCCGCTCCCCGTTACAACATCAGGCCCCAAATACCCAGAGGCAGACCCAAAGACGGCGTGGGAGCAGACGTGCTACAACCCCCAGTGCTCAGGGCAGCAGCAGCAGCAGCTTTGAAAGCGAAACGGCATTGGGGTCCTCCAGCGATTCCCCGGTGCCTGAACGCAGCAGCCGCTCCAGCCACGCCGGGCCAGTCCGGATGCGAAGCCGCTCCCTGTTACAACATCGGGCCCCAAATCCCTACGGCCGGCCTGAACAACGCCACGGGAGCAGCCGTGCTCCAGCCCCACGTCCTGGCTCCAGTCCCCAGCCGCCATCACAATAAAGCTTGCTGCCAATCCCATCTGTGCTGAGAGATCACACGCGCGTCGGCTTCAGCCTCACTCGCACGACTAAGCCGTGTCTCCCTGCTTCCTTCCCTCCCCCCATTAGATTGATTAGGAAAGCAACGCAATTCCAGTAAGCACGTTTGGCTTAATCACATTGTCCAGAAGGGGTTACGATCTACACAGCCAGACATGTCGTTTGGGCTGCACATGTCCCAGTTATTAGCCAACCGTCACCCTGTAGACTATGGCACGTAGAGTTAGGAGCCACGAAATTAAAGTGTCTTTGACGAATTGTAGTATGAACTTTCCCTGTGAGATTCCAAAGTTGCACTCCATTAAAACACCCCTCTGTTTCTCTCCATTAAAACACCCCTCTGTTTCTAACTGCGCATTCATTAGCGCAGGCCCATGAGTTTTCAGGTCAGAATCAGTACGATACAAGCTTGCATCTCCCACATCCAAGTGAAAACCATGCTTAGGTGTGATTGTTGCACAACCACAATTGCACGCAGTTACAATTCCTTGCCGTCCCCACCCACGTTGAACTTGGGCATCATAACGCACCACGGGGCCTTATCACATGCATGGGCTTCGCAAGGCTGCTGTTGACAATTTGGAATAATGGGGAGTGGTATGACAAAATAAGGTAGATACCAAGATGTTTCAAGCACAGGTTCTGCTCGCCACCGATGTGGGCATCTAGTCCCCGAGGGTGATGTAAGCAATACCAACAAGACGATTTGTTACCTAGCTGCCGAATGCAGCACCAACAGCGCAAGCAGCCAGGCGGCACCGGGGTCCTCCTGAGGCTCCCCACCGTCGGGCAGCACCAGCCCCAGCACCGCCAGCCAGGCAGGACTGGGGCCCTCCTTGGCTCCCTGGTACCCGAGAGCAGCAGCTCCAGCACCCTCAGACTGACAGGAATGGGGATGCCCCACAGCTCCATAGTGCCCAAGAGCAGCAGCGGCTCCAGCCACCCTGGACCAGAGCAGAGGACAACCCGATCATGATTACAACGTCCAGCCCCAAATCCCTACAGCCAGCCCAGAACACGCTGCAGAACCAGGCATGCGCTAGCCCCAAGTGCTGGCCCTAATCCCCAGCCCCCAAGCCCAATACAGTTCTGAGCCAGCCTCTCCCCCGCTCCCCTCGCCCATCTTCCCCCAGGCTGCTTGCTTTGCAGGGGAGCCCATGGCAGCGGGGACGAGCACTCTGGACACGCTCTTTCCCAGTGGCACACGTGGGTGATCACAGCACTGCAGCGCTGGAGAGGAGGTCGGGGCTGGCAAGAGGTGGGACAGGTGAGAGCAGGGCTGGCAGCCGGCTTTGGGCTCTTGTATGGCCTTGCCGTTAGCGCAAGGACTCGGCTTCGGCTTATCCGGGTTGCTCAGGCCACGCTCGTGAGCCTGCAAGAAAGGGACAAGTTTAACGGCAGCATCCTCCCCAGCAGGTTTGGGTCGAGGCGTCTGCCTGTCTTATGCCCGCTCTGGCACCGGTGCCTGTGAAGAATGACGTCGCGAGGTGCTGGGCCTGCTCTCTCAAGGAAGAACTACAGGCTGAGCACTGAGCCGGAGAAGTCCAAGGTCGCAGGTACGGGCTGTACACGCCTCGCACAAGCAGGACCGCTGTGGAGCGGGGTGAGCGCCCCTCGCCTCGCTTGAGATCGACTGCCTCCAGTGGCAGTGGCCGTGCTGAGAGAGGCGTGGTGGGGCAGAAAGCGAGTGAATCCCTGAGCCGAGGCGAGATTTTGGGAGGGCCTTTCCTGCAGAACGAAGGACTCCGCCAGAAACTCATGTCGCGGTGCCCTTTCTCCAGCCGTGTGGTGCTGGAGGACGTGGTGTTGCCTGTCTTTGTCCCATCGGACTCTGGGAGTTCCTCTTCCAGGGCAGACGGCCTGTCGGGTTCTCGGATTAATGCTTTCCTCGGAAACGATGATACTGCTGGGCAGTCCGTTTGCTCTTGCACCGGCCAACCCGGCACAATCCTGCTTGTGAGACCGCAAGGCTGGTATTTGAGGGCCTCCGTGGCACCCACAAGTAAGGCAAGCTGCTTTGTGGGGCACCAGGGATTGTTTTGCACAAGGAAAGCTACTGCGAGGCATACAGCCTTAAGGAGGCTGTGAGTTAGCCTAGATGAGCTGTGTCTGCGAGCCTCTCTGTCCCCGCATCTTCTCCAGCACAGTGAAGAGATGTAGTAGCTACAGAGAACGTTCCAGGTACAAGCAGGACATCAGGAAGTGCAGTGGTGGCATTATTATTTTTATTTTTATTTCCCTTGGAAATGAAATTGGGTCCTCACATCCAGCTTTTGAAGTAACTTTATCTGGAAGTAGCAGAGCAGCGTTCCTGAGTACGTAGTTTCACGCGAGGGGACGACTGTACAGCCTCCCACTTGCATTGGAGAGCAGCTCAAACTGGAAGGAGCCCCCTGTTGCGGAGATGCGCTCCATAATGCTGGTGTCTAGGGCCGTCAGTGAAGACAGTGAGAAGGTAAATGGCTTCCTGAAGCTGTCTTCCCCCGTGTTGATCTGCAACCTGGAAGGTTGTTTTCCTGTAGTTATCAATTTTTTGCTTGTACTTGAAATGAATGGTGTGAGTTTACCTCCTGACTCCTGAAGCTTACTTTTCTCTCCTTTTTCACAAGGGATAGTGAACAGCAGGCTGCTGAATGCACTCTGGACATGCTCCGTCCCAGTGGCACACGTGGGTGATCACAGCGCTGCAACGCTACTCTGTGTTGGTGCGGCCTCCCTCGAGTACTGTGTACGGTTCTGGGCACCACAGTACAAAAAGGATGTGAAACTGTTGGAGAGTGGCCAGAGAAGGACAACGAAGATGGTGAAGGGCCTAGAGGGGAAGACGTACGAGGAGCGGCTGAGGTCACTTGACCTGTTCAGCCTGGAAAAGAAAAGGCTGAGGGGAGACCTCATCGCGGCCTACAGCTTCCTCACGAGGGGGAGTGGAGGGGCAGGCGCCGATCTCTTCCCTTTAGCGACCAGCGACAGGACCCTGAGGGAGCGGTGTCAAGCTGTGGCAGGGGAGGTTTATGCTGGATATCAGGAAGAGGTTCTTCACCGAGAGGGTTGTCGCGCACTGGAACAGGCTCCCCAAGGACGTAGTCGTGACACAAAGCCTGTCAGAGTTTAAGAAGCGTTTGGACTGTGCTCTTAGTAACAGTAACAGGTAGTAGTCAGAGTAGCTTGGGTGCAGGAGACGCAAAAGGGGCCTTTCCAAAAGGCCAATTATTTTTCCAATTTCTTATTATCCTTCTGGAAGGAGTGTTGGTATGTACTCCCCCAGGGATATCTCCCTGTCCCCTGGCACTCATATTTCCCATTTTTCCTAGCCCTTGTCAGTGTGCACAACCATCTGGAGCAGCCAATAGATCTAAGTAATTTCTGTTTTTCACCCAGGACAGCCAATAGACAATGATACTTTTTTCCGTTCTCTCAGAGCAACTTATAGTTTTCCCAGACTGTCTTTTCATTCAGATAGAACAGCCAACAACAGTTGACAATTCCATACTTTCTCAGGACTTTTTCCCCTTTTTCCAGACTATTTTTCACTTTTCTGGACTATACGTTGTCGGTACAGTTCCTTGGTTTTGAGCATACCAGTGGTATCTCAGGACACCTCTGTTTCTTAGGTACCCAACTGCACGTCAAAGATGCCAGATGTGCTTTTCAAGGACACTTTTCATTCACAGGCCTTGTCCCGGGCCAGATTCTCAGGCTAGCAGTTCTCAGACATCTTCTGCCAGTGTTTTAGCGGGCCATTTGTGTTAGTATTTTCCCCTTTATAACCAGACTGCCTTTATGGCTGCTCCCATCACTCCATCCCTTGGCCTGTGACCACTTGTGTATCACTATGAGACTACACCATATCTGGTGCATCTCTCTTGCCTCCTAATGTGCGAGGTGGAGGAGACGCATGTCCCCGTTAGGTCCAGTGGTGTCACTCCTGAGAGTGTTTGTTGGTTGAGACATGGGTATACAGTACCAGTTCAGATAAGAGTGATAACAAATAGCTATTTGATACAAAACAAAACGCAGAAAAGCACAAATCTGACAGTCAGAATGAGGACCAACATCATTTGGATATGTCGCACCTGTGTTTGGAGGCCTGGTAGCCAAAACCACAGCCATGTCAGCTGACAGGCCTTCGAGAACACATTGTTCTTGGGCTATTTGGTGGGAGGTACAGATCTGTCACTGAAAAATATTCACATCTTGTTTGATCTGTTTGGATTTGTTAGCAAAAAAGCAACAGGTAATATTCATTGATGCGCAAACACCTCCTTGTGAGGCTAAAATGTAGTCCAAGGACAGACAATATCGGATAGCCAATTGTGAGACCAAATTAATCAGTCTACTGTATACTCTTTAAAGCACCCACAGTAGCATTCTGGGTAATTTCAAGCACAGCAGAAATGCCAGCAATAGCTCTGTATAGTTCAGCAACACCTGAGTTTAGGTATAGCACATGTACCGACTTAGGAAATTTCGCTGGTTTTGCGATGAACAGGTTAGACATTCTGCACTTATTATGTACAGGAAAATGGTTGTGTTGGAAGTTCAATGCTAAATCTCTAGATCAAAATGCACAGGCAGTGAGACATGATATGGCACACGTACCTCCTAGCTGCAATGACAAGCTCCTGAAAACATTAGAGCTGCAAAGCCAGAACCTCCTCGGCGTTGAAATGGTAGGCCACAAGCCCTGCCCAGAATCTTTGCAATGTTTGTAGAATGAATACCATGGAACCAGGATCACAGGCCCTGGTTATTGTGGGGGATTTCAACTACCCTGACATTTGCTGGAAGGCCTACTCAGCCAGCCATCCGCAGTCCAGGAGGTTCCTTCATTGTATTGATGATAACTTCCTGATGCAAAATGGTGGACGTGCCAACTAGGGAGAGGAGCGCTGCTGGATCTTGTCCTCGCTAACAAGGAGGGTCTGGTTGAAACGGTGAAGGTTGAGGGCAGCCTTGGTTGCAGCGACCATGAGACGGTGGAGTTTGGGATCTCATGTGGCAGGAACAGAGTACCGAGCAGAATCGCAACCCTGGACTTCAGTAGGGCCGACTTTGGCCTTTTCAAGCATTTGCTAGGGGAAATTCCATGGGACAAGGTACTTGAAGGAAAAGGAGCCCAAGACAGCTGGTTAGCATTCAAGGACTGCTTCTTCCGAGCTCAAGAACAGAGCAACCCAACAGGTAAGAAGTCAGGAAAGAGAGCCAGGAGACCTTCATGGTTAAACAGGGAAGTGCTGGGCAAACTCAGGTGGAAGAGGACAGTCTACAGATCATGGAAGGAGGGGCTGGCCACTTACGAGGAATATAAGGCTGTTGTCAGAGGATTTAGGGAGGCAACTAGGAAAGCTAAGGCCTCCTTAGAATTAAACCTTGCGAGAAGGGTCAAGGACAACAGAAAGAGCTTCTTCAAATACATTGCAGATAAAACTAACACTAGAGGCAAGGTAGGCCCACTAATGAATGAGGTGGGTGCTCTGGCAACAGAAGATAAAGAGAAGGCAGAGTTACTGAATGCCTTCGTCTCTGTCTATAATGCCAGTGACTCTCCTGAGGAGCTCTGTACCCCTGAGGCCCCAGATGAAGTCAGAATAAAGGAGGAGTTTGCCTTGGTTGATGAGGGCTGGGTTAAGGACCAATTAAGCAAGATGGACATCCACAAGTCCATGGGTCCTGAGGGGATGCACCTGCAGGTGCTGAGGGAGCTGGCAGAAGTCATTGCTAGCCCACTCTCCATCATCTTTGGTAAGTCGTGGGCATCGGGAGAGGTGCTTGAGCACTGAAGGAAAGCAAATGTCACTCTGGTCTTCAAAAAGAGCAAGAAGGAGGACCTAGATAACTATAGACTAGTCAGCCTCACCTCCATCCTTGGTAAGGTGATGGAACAACTTATTTTTGGCGTTGTCTCTAGTCATATCAAGGATAAAAGGGTCATTAGGGGCAGTAAATACGGCTTCACCAAGGGGAAGTCATGCTTGACCAGCCTGATAGCCTTTTATGAGGATAGAACCGAGTGGATAGATGATGGAAAGGCAGTGGACGTGGTTTATCTTGATTTCAGTAAAGCCTTTGACACTGTCTTCCACAGCATCCTCACAGCTACACAAGGAAGTGTGGTCTGGACAATCGGGTAGTGAGGTGGACAGTAAACTGGCTGAAGGGAAGAAGCCAGAGGGTTGTGGTTAATGGGATGGAGTCGAGTTGGAGACCTGTATCTAGTGGAGTCCCTCAAGGGTCGGTGCTGGGATCAGTGTTGTTCAATATATTCATCGATGACTTGGATGAGGGAATGGAGTGTGCTGTCAGCAAGTTTGCCGATGACACTAAACTGGGAGGAGTGGCTGACATGCCAGAAGGCCATGCTGCCATCCATCAGGACCTTGACAGTTGGAGAATTGGACAGGGAGAAATTTAATGAAATATAACGAGGGCAAGTGTAGAGTCCTGCATCTGGGCAAGAACAACCCCAGTCACCAGTATAAGCTGGAGAGCAGTGAAAGGGAGAGGGACCTGGGGGTCCTGGTGGACAGCCGGATGACCATGAGGCAGTACTGTGCCCTCATGGCCAAGAAGGCCAATGGTATCCTGGGGAGTACTGGAAGAGATGTGCTTAGTAGGTTGAGAGAGGTTCTCCTCCCCCTCTACTCTGCCCAGGTGAGACCACATCTAGAATACTGCATCCAGTTCTGGGCCCCTTGGTTCAAGAAGGACAGGGAACTGCTTGAGAGAGTCCCGTGCAGAGCCCCAAGGATGATTAAGGGAGTGGGTCATCTCCCTTACAAGCAAAGGCTGAGGGAGCTGGGTCTCTTTAGCTTGCAGAAGAGGAGGCCGAGGGGTGACCTTATTAATGTTTATAAATATGTAAAGGGGGAGTGTCAGGAGGATGGAGCCAGGCTCTTCTCTGTGACACCCAATGATAGGACAAGGGGCAATGGGTGCAAGCTGGGACATAGGAGGTTCCGCTTAAATGAGACAAAACTTTTTTACAGTGAGGTGACAGAGCACTGGAACAGGCTGCCCAGGGCGTCGTGGAGTCTCCTTCTCTGGAGACATTCAAAACCCCCGGGACGCGTTCCTGTGTGATGTGATTTAGGTGTTCCTGCTCCAGCAGGGGAATTGGACTAGATGATCTTCCAAGGTCCCTTTTCCAATCCATCACATTCTGTGATTCTGTGATTAGAAAAACAACAACATTTTAGTAACCATGTTTGGCTTAATTGGCAAAAGGGGTTACGATCTACACAGCCAGACATGTCGTTTGGGCTGCACATGTCCCAGTTATTAGCCAACCGTCACCCTGTAGACTATGGCACGTAGAGTTAGGAGCCGCGAAATTAAAGTGTCTTTGACGAATTGTAGTATGAACATTCCCTGTGAGATTCCAAAGTTTCACTCCATTAAAACACCCCTCTGTTTCTAACTGCGCATTCATTAGCGCAGGCCCATGAGTTTTCAGGTCAGAATCAGTACGATACAAGCTTGCATCTCCCACATTCAACTCTGCTGTCGCTCGCGCTCCCCACGGGCCGCTTTTGAACGGCCGGGGAGGCGGCGCTGCTGGCTCTGCCTACACCTCGTCAGCCTCCCTCGTGAGGGCTGCCGGGTCCTGGCGGCTCCCTCGGCTGCTTCGGGTGGCCTCGATGCCGAAAAGCCCTGCCTGTCTCGATCCCCCGATCCGCTGCAGAACGCGTCTGCCCCGGAGCCGATCGCCTCGGATGCTCCAGCCAGCAGGGGATGGCCCAGAGAAGAAGCCGCTCCCCATTACAATGTTTGGCCCCAAATACCCAGAGGCAGACTAGAAGATGGTGTGGGAGCAGACGTGCTACAACTCCCCGTGCTCAGAGCAGCAGCGACAGCAGCGGCAGCTCTGACAGTGAAGCAGCACCAGGAACGTCCAGCGATTCCTGCATTACAGCGTCCAGTGCCAATCTGGGGGCTCGCCAGCCCTGGCACCTCCAGTCCGGAGGTTCTGGGGCCCTCCTGTGGCTCCCCAGCACCCGAAAGCAGCAGCTGCAGCACCAGCAGCCAGGCAGCACCGGGGCCACCCCACAGTTCCCAGGCGACTGAGAGCAGCAGCCCCACCAGGCAGCAGGGGACAGAGCAGAGGACAATTCGCCCACGTTTACATCAGGCCCAAGACACCTGGCACAGTCCCAGAAGACGCCGCAGGAGCAGCCGTGCTGCAGAACCCAGCGCTGGGAGCAGCACCCCCAGCTTGGCCAGTCGGAGGGCACCAGGAACCTCCAGTCACTCCTTGGTGCCCGAAGGCAGACTCCCCGCCAGCCAGCGGGGGCGACCCCGGGCAAGAAGCTGCTCACCGCTGGAACGTCCAGCCCCAGATGCCCAGAGCCAGCCCCGAAGACGCCGCAGGAGCAGCCACGCACCACAAAACGGTGCTGGGAGCAGCAGCAGCACCAGATCTGCCAGGGGGCGGCATCGGGGTCCCCCAGTGGATCCCCAGGGTCTAAACGGAGACGATGCTCCAGCCAGCAGGGGACAGCCCAGAGAAGAAGCTGCCCCCATTACAACATCAGGCTCCAAATACCCAGAGGCAGACCCGAAGACGGCGTGGGAGCAGACACAACGCTGGAGTGATACCAGTGCTGTTCCAGCTACGACCGCAGAGCACAGCACTGTGTGGGCTGCTGCAGGGAAAGGTGACTCCGTCCTAGACAGACCCAACACAGTCACCGAAACCCGCAGTTTGCAGGCCCAGGGGCTCCTTTGTAGGGACCAAGCCCGTTTGTTCAGGGCCCTGAGACTGCTCTCTGGAGACAAAGCTGGCTTCTCATTACTTACACCCTCGCTTTTATGGCCCAGGCTGTCATTTTCAGGGCGCAATGCCTTATCTTTAGGGCCCCTTAGTAGCACTGTGAGGTGCAGAGCTGCCTTCTAGGGTACAAAGCCTTATTTGTGAGGAAACACCCCGCTTCTTCGGGTCCCAAATCCTCACGCTAGGAGACAAGGCCTCAATTTGAGGGCCCAAAGCCTCCTTTAAGGGTCCAAACACCCATCTGGAGGGACCGAAGCATCACTGTAGGGTCCAGTCCGTGAGCCAGAGACTCCAAAGGCCCAGGGTCCAGGTCTAAAGCCTCACCTTGACGACCAGGCCTCCCCACGCTCCCCTCCCTCCCCATTTTAAGTCTTCAAAGCCGCATTAGTAAGCCCCCGTGTTTCCTCTCTAGGCTCCAAAGCCTTCTTTTCAGGCTCCAGAACATCCGCTTGGCATCCCAAGTCGTCTTCTGATCGCCTAAACCCTCAGTTTGCAGGCCCAGGGGCTCCTTTGTAGGGACCAAGCCCGTTTGTTCAGGGCCCTGAGACTGCTCTCTGGAGACAAAGCTGGCTTCTTATTGCTTACACCCTCACTTTTACGGCCCAGGCTGTCATTTTCAGGGCGCAATGCCTTATTTTTAGGGCCCCCAGGTGCACTGTAAGGTGCAGAGCTGCATTTTTAAGGTGCAAAGCCTTATTTGTGAGGAAAGCCCCCTCCCTCCCCATTTTAAGTACTATAAATATGAGGGGTTAGAGAGGGGTTGGGTGACGGGAAGGGTTGTGTTGTCGTGGTGGCTTGGGGGCTTACTGTACCCACCCCCGCTAATGTTTGCTCTTTTGTCAGCTTTGGATCCGAAAGTGGGATCTTAACACGGAAAACACAGGGGAGACTTTACTGCTCTCCACATCTACCTTAAAGGAAGTCATGGGGAGCTAGGGGTCGGCCTCTTCTCACAGACAACTAGTGATAGGACTAGAAAGTATGGCCTCAAGTTGCGCCAGAGGTTTAGTTTGGAAATTAGCGGTGGTTTTCTCGGGTGGGCAGCCAAGTTCCACCGCAGCCTCTCTCTCACTCCCTCCTGAATAGGAAAGGGGGAGAAAAACGATACAAAGGGCTCAAGGGTTGAGATAAGAATGGGGACATCGCTCAACAATTATTGTGACAGGCTAAACAGACTCAGAGAAGGGAGACATTAAGAATTATTGCCTATTACTAACAAGCTAGAGAAGTGAGGAACAAAAGAAAGAAACCCAAAACACCTTCCCCCATCCACCCTCCTCTACCTCTTTAACCAAGCGGAGCAGGGGAATGGGGGAATGGCGGTTGTGGTCAGTCTGTAGCACTTTGTCCCTGCCGTTCCTTCTCGGTCACTCTCTTCCCCTGCTCCAACGTGGGATGCAGTCGTTCCCAAAGTGATCCTGCGTGGGCTTCCCACAGGCAGCAGCTCTTCAAGAACTGCTCCAGATACGGGTCCGTACCACGGGGTCCATCCATCAGGAGCACACTGCTCCAACCTGGGCCCCCACGGGCGGCAGCTCCTGCCAGGTCACCTGCTCCTGCGTGGGCTCCTCTCCACGGGCTGCGGCTCCGGCCCGCAATCTGCTCTGGCGGGGGTCCTCCACAGGCTGCAGCCTGCTTCAGTGCAGGTCCACCTGCTCCACCGTGGCCTCTTCCACGGGCTGCAGCGTGGAACCCTGCTCCACCGTGGTACTCCGTGGGCTGCAGGGGGACAACCTGCTTCACCATGGTCCTCACCACAGGCCGCAGGGGAACTTCTGCTGTGGTGCCTGGAGCACCTCCTCCCACTCCTTCACTGACCTTGGGGTCTGCAAGGCTGTTTCTCACTCCTCTCTCTCTCCCAGCTGCTGTTCCGCAGCAGTTTTTTCCCTTTCTTAAATATGCTCTCACAGAGACACAAACAACGTCGCTTATTGGCTTGGCTCTGGACAGCAGCAGGGCCCTTATCTAAAATGGGGCAGCTTCTGGATTCTTCTCACAGAGGCCACCCCTATGGGCCCCTGCTACCAGAACTTGCCAAGTAAGCCCACTACAATTTCTTCTCAGAAAGAATAGTCAGGAATTGGAACGGGTTGCCCAGGGAAGTAGTGGAGTCACCTGGGGGTGTTCAAGGAAAGGTTGCACATGGTGCTTAGGGACATGGCTTAGTGGGTGACATTGGTAGTAGGGGTAGTTGGACCAGATGATCTTGAAGGACGTTTCCACCCTTAATGATTCTACGATTCTGTGATTCTAATTAGGAGGCTTTGAACCCTGATGGTGAGAGCTGGCGAAAGGAGTCAGGGCTCAGACTGGACTGTCAACTGCAGTAAAGACGATTAAGACCGCTGGCTTTGTAACGTCTCTTGCTGATGTCTGGGGGAGACAACGAGCTCTGGTCTCACCCTGCTCTCGAGAAACTCTGTAGGAGAAGGACGTGAGGAGGGAGCAAGCTGTGACCCAAACGCCAGGTGTCCTGCGGCTCTCCCGGAGGGCGGCAATGCTGGCCCAAAGGTGCGGTGCAGGCGCCGCCACTCCAGGGCTGCAGCCCTGTCCGAGGGACATCTCCGCTCCTGCCTGTGGCACGGGGAGCGTTGCCAGCAGGCCGAGGGAAGCAATCCTTCCTCTCCGCCGCGTGTCGCGGGACCCGGCATTTGAGCCTGTGCCGGCTGCAAGAGCGGCCACCCTCTTGCTTGGGTGCCGAGGGCCCAGGCCCCAGCGTGGCACCTCCAGCCACCCCTGTGAGGCGGGGGCTCTGTCACAGCGGGTGCCAGGTAGCTTTGGGCGTCCCTGCCCAAACGGGGGGCGTGCGGTGGTGATGTCACAATGGCTGGCCATGGCGACCCGCGGGGGCGAGGAGCATATAAAAGGCTGCTGGGCTCGGGCCGTGCCTCAGTGCGATTTGGTGAGTTGGGGAGAGGGCAGGGAGGAGGGGGCTGCCGGGGGCTGCCGAGGGAGGAGGGGTTGCACACCTCGGGCCCGTGCTGCAGACTCACCCTCGTCCTGCTTCTCCCTCAGGGTCGGCAGAGGAGCGTGTGGAGGAGAAACCCCGGCACCGCTGGGGCAGTGACTCTCCAAGTGCTCGCTGTCCAAGTGCACCATGTCTGAAATGAAGCGGAAGGCTCCCGACTCGAGGGAGCAAGGTGAGAGAAAAGTATCCCGTCCCACAGGAGGGCGGGGAGGGGCTGGAGGGCTGCCTGTGGCCGAGAGGGGAGGCAGGGGCAGGCAGGGGCTCCCCAACCACCCCGGGGCAGGGCCCCTCTGCTCCTTGGCAGGGGGGGCCCAGGTCGGGCTGTGGGTGCCTGCTGGGACCCTTGTGCCTGCTGTGCCTCCTTCCCCTCCACAGCCTCTGGCCCTGCCCATCAGCCAGCATGGCAGGGACAGAACAGGCCCTTGGGGACAGTCCCTCAGGGACACCTGGCCCCGCAAAGGTGCTCAATGGCTGTGCCATTTGCTCTCTCCCCTCCAGCATGCATGCTGTGTGGCCGGGCAGATGCTGACCCGAACATCTGCGGCCCCATACACAAAAGGAATGGACTCTGTGCCCACACGTTTTGCCTGGTGAGTTCCCCCAGGGTTCCCGTCAGCATCCCACCAGGGACGGTCCCTTCAACTATGACCCCTAACGAGATCCTGCTTTTTTCCATTCTATAGTCTCTTGCGAATGGCCTTTATCGGCTTGGATCACTACACGACGGAATTTTGGGATTTTTACTGGAGGATATACAGCACACAATCAAGCGGGCATCCCAGAAGGTGAGGACCTGATGGGAACAGGGAGGTTTGGGCCAGGAGATGCTCCCGCGAGCTTAGCCTGGACCCCAAGGCAGCAATGCCAGCCTTTCCAACCTGCTCCGGGACAAACTGCTGCTCTGGCAGACGAGCCTTGTCCGCCAGGGGGGTCTGCAGAGCGTGACCCAGCAGCGCCCGCACCCTGTGCCCTGCCCTGCCCAGGGGTGTGGGGCCAGCGGTGGCGGCATCGAGCCTGGTGCTAATGGGGCTGCTGTGTTCTTTTCAGCAATGCTTCGTTTGTGGCGAGCGAGGGGCCACCATCACCTGCACGGAGACAGGCTGTGAACGCAGCTTCCATCTCCCCTGCGCCTCGGAGGGAGAATGCGTCACCCAGTTCTTTGGGCAGTACAGGTAAGGGCTGCCAGCAGCAGCCAAGCAAGAGAGGACCCCACGCTGGTGCTTCCCAGCAGCCTGGCAGAGCCGGAGGCAGCGCCAGAGCCTGGATGGGCCTGGGGCTCCTTCACGTTCCTCTGCCCTCCTCGCCACAACCGCGGCAGGCCCAGCACTTCTCACCTTGCCCTTCCCTTCCCTCTCCCCGCCAGGTCCTTCTGCTGGGAGCACCGCCCTCAGCAGGCAGTGCAGGCAGCTCCGGAGCAGGACACCATCTGCATCATCTGCATGGACCCTGTGGGGGACAGCAAGTCCTACCACACCATGGTGTGCCCAGCCTGCAGTCACGCCTGGTTCCACCGGGGCTGCATCCAGGTAGGAGCCCTCCCCTCACCCTGCGCGCACGGCAGGTGCTCAGCAGCACCAGGGCCCGCTCACCTCTCACCGCATGTGTTTCTTCTGCAGGGACAAGCTGTGAGTGCAGGCATTCTCTACTTCCAGTGCCCCATCTGCAGAAACCAGGTGGAGTTCCGTTCCGAAATGTCCATCATGGGGATCCAAGTCCCAGTCAGGTTGGTGTCCCTCTGCCCTGCTCTCTAGACACGAGGGCACAAGCGCTGCGCATGGCCAGGGACTGGACAATTTCCCTCCCTTCTCTTGCAGAGGACCAACCTGGGAGGACGGCAACGCCTTTGCATCGCTGCAAGAGAGGCACCAGCGCTGTGATGTCAGTGAATGCCTTTACCCACAAGGCAGGGAGCAGGCGGAGGGACAGGGGTGAGTTGCCTCAGCAGCCATCTGGGGCTCTGCCCACGTCCTCAGCCTCAGCACATGCTGGGGGAGCCAGGACAGAGCACAAGGGATGTGCCAGCCACTCCCTGGCTCAGACACTTTGTCCCTCACACCCACAACTCTTTGCTTCCCCAGGCCCTGGCAGCTGCTCCTGTGCCGCTCCTGTGCTGCCGAAGGCACCCACCGGCGCTGCTCCAACTTGACCAACAGCACAGGCACCTGGGAGTGCGACAGCTGCGCTGGCGTGGGCACTGGTAAGTGGCAAAGGCCTCATGCTGCTGGGCTGTGGCCAGGCCAGGCCTGGCTGCAGGAGCTCAGGGGCAGCCTTGCCAGAGTCTCTCTGACCCTGGACGGGTCAGAGCCTCTACTGCCGTGGGTCTGGAAGTCCATCCCACTCACCTTCCTGTCTCCCCTTACAGCCTCCAGTAGCAATCTGGGGCTCGCCGGCCCCAGCACCTCCAGTCCAGAGGTTCTGGGGCCCTCCCGTGGCTCCCCAGCACCCGAAAGGAGCAGCCTCAGCAGCACCAGCAGCCAGGCAGCACCGGGGCCATCCCACAGTTCCCAGGAGACTGAGAGGAGAAGGCCAGGGACAGAACAGGGGACAATCTGCCAGCCTGTACATCAGGCCCAAGACACCTGGCACAGTCCCAGAAGACGCCGCAGGAGCAGCCGTGCTGCAGAACCCAGCGCTGGGAGCAGCACCCCCAGCTTGGCCAGCCAGAGGGCACCAGGAACCTCCAGTCACTCCTTGGTGCCTGAAGGCAGACACCCCACCGGCCAGCAGGGGCGACCCCGGACAAGAAGCCGCTCACCGCTGGAACGTCCAGCCCCAGATCCCCAGAGCCGGCCCCGAAGACGCCGCAGGAGCAGCCACGCACCAGAAAACGGTGCTGGGAGCAGCAGCAGCACCAGATCTGCCAGGGGGGCGGCATCGGGGTCCCCCAGTGGATCCCCAGGGCCTAGGCGGAGACGACGCTCCAGCCAGCAGGGGACGGCCCGGACAAGAAGCCGCTCCCCGTTACAACATCAGGCCCCAAATACCCAGAGGCAGACCCAAAGACGGCGTGGGAGCAGACGTGCTACAACCCCCAGTGCTCAGGGCAGCAGCAGCAGCAGCTTTGAAAGCGAAACGGCATTGGGGTCCTCCAGCGATTCCCCGGTGCCTGAACGCAGCAGCCGCTCCAGCCACGCCGGGCCAGTCCGGATGCGAAGCCGCTCCCAGTTACAACATCGGGCCCCAAATCCCTACGGCCGGCCTGAACAACGCCACGGGAGCAGCCGTGCTCCAGCCCCACGTCCTGGCTCCAGTCCCCAGCCGCCATCACAATAAAGCTTGCTGCCAATCCCATCTGTGCTGAGAGATCACACGCGCGTCGGCTTCAGCCTCACTCGCACGACTAAGCCGTGTCTCCCTGCTTCCTTCCCTCCCCCCCATTAGATTGATTAGGAAAGCAACGCAATTCCAGTAAGCACGTTTGGCTTAATCACATTGTCCAGAAGGGGTTACGATCTACACAGCCAGACATGTCGTTTGGGCTGCACATGTCCCAGTTATTAGCCAACCGTCACCCTGTAGACTATGGCACGTAGAGTTAGGAGCCACGAAATTAAAGTGTCTTTGACGAATTGTAGTATGAACTTTCCCTGTGAGATTCCAAAGTTGCACTCCATTAAAACACCCCTCTGTTTCTCTCCATTAAAACACCCCTCTGTTTCTAACTGCGCATTCATTAGCGCAGGCCCATGAGTTTTCAGGTCAGAATCAGTACGATACAAGCTTGCATCTCCCACATCCAAGTGAAAACCATGCTTAGGTGTGATTGTTGCACAACCACAATTGCACGCAGTTACAATTCCTTGCCGTCCCCACCCACGTTGAACTTGGGCATCATAACGCACCACGGGGCCTTATCACATGCATGGGCTTCGCAAGGCTGCTGTTGACAATTTGGAATAATGGGGAGTGGTATGACAAAATAAGGTAGATACCAAGATGTTTCAAGCACAGGTTCTGCTCGCCACCGATGTGGGCATCTAGTCCCCGAGGGTGATGTAAGCAATACCAACAAGACGATTTGTTACCTAGCTGCCGAATGCAGCACCAACAGCGCAAGCAGCCAGGCGGCACCGGGGTCCTCCTGAGGCTCCCCACCGTCGGGCAGCACCAGCCCCAGCACCGCCAGCCAGGCAGGACTGGGGCCCTCCTTGGCTCCCTGGTACCCGAGAGCAGCAGCTCCAGCACCCTCAGACTGACAGGAATGGGGATGCCCCACAGCTCCATAGTGCCCAAGAGCAGCAGCGGCTCCAGCCACCCTGGACCAGAGCAGAGGACAACCCGATCATGATTACAACGTCCAGCCCCAAATCCCTACAGCCAGCCCAGAACACGCTGCAGAACCAGGCATGCGCTAGCCCCAAGTGCTGGCCCTAATCCCCAGCCCCCAAGCCCAATACAGTTCTGAGCCAGCCTCTCCCCGCTCCCCTCGCCCATCTTCCCCCAGGCTGCTTGCTTTGCAGGGGAGCCCATGGCAGCGGGGACGAGCACTCTGGACACGCTCTTTCCCAGTGGCACACGTGGGTGATCACAGCACTGCAGCGCTGGAGAGGAGGTCGGGGCTGGCAAGAGGTGGGACAGGTGAGAGCAGGGCTGGCAGCCGGCTTTGGGCTCTTGTATGGCCTTGCCGTTAGCGCAAGGACTCGGCTTCGGCTTATCCGGGTTGCTCAGGCCACGCTCGTGAGCCTGCAAGAAAGGGACAAGTTTAACGGCAGCATCCTCCCCAGCAGGTTTGGGTCGAGGCGTCTGCCTGTCTTATGCCCGCTCTGGCACCGGTGCCTGTGAAGAATGACGTCGCGAGGTGCTGGGCCTGCTCTCTCAAGGAAGAACTACAGGCTGAGCACTGAGCCGGAGAAGTCCAAGGTCGCAGGTACGGGCTGTACACGCCTCGCACAAGCAGGACCCCTGTGGAGCGGGGTGAGCGCCCCTCGCCTCGCTTGAGATCGACTGCCTCCAGTGGCAGTGGCCGTGCTGAGAGAGGCGTGGTGGGGCAGAAAGCGAGTGAATCCCTGAGCCGAGGCGAGATTTTGGGAGGGCCTTTCCTGCAGAACGAAGGACTCCGCCAGAAACTCATGTCGCGGTGCCCTTTCTCCAGCCGTGTGGTGCTGGAGGACGTGGTGTTGCCTGTCTTTGTCCCATCGGACTCTGGGAGTTCCTCTTCCAGGGCAGACGGCCTGTCGGGTTCTCGGATTAATGCTTTCCTCGGAAACGATGATACTGCTGGGCAGTCCGTTTGCTCTTGCACCGGCCAACCCGGCACAATCCTGCTTGTGAGACCGCAAGGCTGGTATTTGAGGGCTCCGTGGCACCCACAAGTAAGGCAAGCTGCTTTGTGGGGCACCAGGGATTGTTTTGCACAAGGAAAGCTACTGCGAGGCATACAGCCTTAAGGAGGCTGTGAGTTAGCCTAGATGAGCTGTGTCTGCGAGCCTCTCTGTCCCCGCATCTTCTCCAGCACAGTGAAGAGATGTAGTAGCTACAGAGAACGTTCCAGGTACAAGCAGGACATCAGGAAGTGCAGTGGTGGTATTATTATTTTTATTTTTATTTCCCTTGGAAATGAAATTGGGTCCTCACATCCAGCTTTTGAAGTAACTTTATCTGGAAGTAGCAGAGCAGCGTTCCTGAGTACGTAGTTTCACGCGAGGGGACGACTGTACAGCCTCCCACTTGCATTGGAGAGCAGCTCAAACTGGAAGGAGCCCCCTGTTGCGGAGATGCGCTCCATAATGCTGGTGTCTAGGGCCGTCAGTGAAGACAGTGAGAAGGTAAATGGCTTCCTGAAGCTGTCTTCCCCCGTGCTGATCTGCAACCTGGAAGGTTGTTTTCCTGTAGTTATCAATTTTTTGCTTGTACTTGAAATGAATGGTGTGAGTTTACCTCCTGACTCCTGAAGCTTACTTTTCTCTCCTTTTTCACAAGGGATAGTGAACAGCAGGCTGCTGAATGCACTCTGGACATGCTCCGTCCCAGTGGCACACGTGGGTGATCACAGCGCTGCAACGCTACTCTGTGTTGGTGCGGCCTCCCCTCGAGTACTGTGTACGGTTCTGGGCACCACAGTACAAAAAGGATGTGAAACTGTTGGAGAGTGGCCAGAGAAGGACAACGAAGATGGTGAAGGGCCTAGAGGGGAAGACGTACGAGGAGCGGCTGAGGTCACTTGACCTGTTCAGCCTGGAAAAGAAAAGGCTGAGGGGAGACCTCATCGCGGCCTACAGCTTCCTCACGAGGGGGAGTGGAGGGGCAGGCGCCGATCTCTTCCCTTTAGCGACCAGCGACAGGACCTGAGGGAGCGGTGTCAAGCTGTGGCAGGGGAGGTTTATGCTGGATATCAGGAAGAGGTTCTTCACCGAGAGGGTTGTCGCGCACTGGAACAGGCTCCCCAAGGACGTAGTCGTGACACAAAGCCTGTCAGAGTTTAAGAAGCGTTTGGACTGTGCTCTTAGTAACAGTAACAGGTAGTAGTCAGAGTAGCTTGGGTGCAGGAGACGCAAAAGGGGCCTTTCCAAAAGGCCAATTATTTTTCCAATTTCTTATTATCCTTCTGGAAGGAGTGTTGGTATGTACTCCCCCAGGGATATCTCCCTGTCCCCTGGCACTCATATTTCCCATTTTTCCTAGCCCTTGTCAGTGTGCACAACCATCTGGAGCAGCCAATAGATCTAAGTAATTTCTGTTTTTCACCCAGGACAGCCAATAGACAATGATACTTTTTTCCGTTCTCTCAGAGCAACTTATAGTTTTCCCAGACTGTCTTTTCATTCAGATAGAACAGCCAACAACAGTTGACAATTCCATACTTTCTCAGGACTTTTTCCCCTTTTTCCAGACTATTTTTCACTTTTCTGGACTATACGTTGTCGGTACAGTTCCTTGGTTTTGAGCATACCAGTGGTATCTCAGGACACCTCTGTTTCTTAGGTACCCAACTGCACGTCAAAGATGCCAGATGTGCTTTTCAAGGACACTTTTCATTCACAGGCCTTGTCCCGGGCCAGATTCTCAGGCTAGCAGTTCTCAGACATCTTCTGCCAGTGTTTTAGCGGGCCATTTGTGTTAGTATTTTCCCCTTTATAACCAGACTGCCTTTATGGCTGCTCCCATCACTCCATCCCTTGGCCTGTGACCACTTGTGTATCACTATGAGACTACACCATATCTGGTGCATCTCTCTTGCCTCCTAATGTGCGAGGTGGAGGAGACGCATGTCCCCGTTAGGTCCAGTGGTGTCACTCCTGAGAGTGTTTGTTGGTTGAGACATGGGTATACAGTACCAGTTCAGATAAGAGTGATAACAAATAGCTATTTGATACAAAACAAAACGCAGAAAAGCACAAATCTGACAGTCAGAATGAGGACCAACATCATTTGGATATGTCGCACCTGTGTTTGGAGGCCTGGTAGCCAAAACCACAGCCATGTCAGCTGACAGGCCTTCGAGAACACATTGTTCTTGGGCTATTTGGTGGGAGGTACAGATCTGTCACTGAAAAATATTCACATCTTGTTTGATCTGTTTGGATTTGTTAGCAAAAAAGCAACAGGTAATATTCATTGATGCGCAAACACCTCCTTGTGAGGCTAAAATGTAGTCCAAGGACAGACAATATCGGATAGCCAATTGTGAGACCAAATTAATCAGTCTACTGTATACTCTTTAAAGCACCCACAGTAGCATTCTGGGTAATTTCAAGCACAGCAGAAATGCCAGCAATAGCTCTGTATAGTTCAGCAACACCTGAGTTTAGGTATAGCACATGTACCGACTTAGGAAATTTCGCTGGTTTTGCGATGAACAGGTTAGACATTCTGCACTTATTATGTACAGGAAAATGGTTGTGTTGGAAGTTCAATGCTAAATCTCTAGATCAAAATGCACAGGCAGTGAGACATGATATGGCACACGTACCTCCTAGCTGCAATGACAAGCTCCTGAAAACATTAGAGCTGCAAAGCCAGAACCTCCTCGGCGTTGAAATGGTAGGCCACAAGCCCTGCCCAGAATCTTTGCAATGTTTGTAGAATGAATACCATGGAACCAGGATCACAGGCCCTGGTTATTGTGGGGGATTTCAACTACCCTGACATTTGCTGGAAGGCCTACTCAGCCAGCCATCCGCAGTCCAGGAGGTTCCTTCATTGTATTGATGATAACTTCCTGATGCAAATGGTGGACGTGCCAACTAGGAGAGGAGCGCTGCTGGATCTTGTCCTCGCTAACAAGGAGGGTCTGGTTGAAACGGTGAAGGTTGAGGGCAGCCTTGGTTGCAGCGACCATGAGACGGTGGAGTTTGGGATCTCATGTGGCAGGAACAGAGTACCGAGCAGAATCGCAACCCTGGACTTCAGTAGGGCCGACTTTGGCCTTTTCAAGCATTTGCTAGGGGAAATTCCATGGGACAAGGTACTTGAAGGAAAAGGAGCCCAAGACAGCTGGTTAGCATTCAAGGACTGCTTCTTCCGAGCTCAAGAACAGAGCAACCCAACAGGTAAGAAGTCAGGAAAGAGAGCCAGGAGACCTTCATGGTTAAACAGGGAAGTGCTGGGCAAACTCAGGTGGAAGAGGACAGTCTACAGATCATGGAAGGAGGGGCTGGCCACTTACGAGGAATATAAGGCTGTTGTCAGAGGATTTAGGGAGGCAACTAGGAAAGCTAAGGCCTCCTTAGAATTAAACCTTGCGAGAAGGGTCAAGGACAACAGAAAGAGCTTCTTCAAATACATTGCAGATAAAACTAACACTAGAGGCAAGGTAGGCCCACTAATGAATGAGGTGGGTGCTCTGGCAACAGAAGATAAAGAGAAGGCAGAGTTACTGAATGCCTTCGTCTCTGTCTATAATGCCAGTGACTCTCCTGAGGAGCTCTGTACCCCTGAGGCCCCAGATGAAGTCAGAATAAAGGAGGAGTTTGCCTTGGTTGATGAGGGCTGGGTTAAGGACCAATTAAGCAAGATGGACATCCACAAGTCCATGGGTCCTGAGGGGATGCACCTGCAGGTGCTGAGGGAGCTGGCAGAAGTCATTGCTAGCCCACTCTCCATCATCTTTGGTAAGTCGTGGGCATCGGGAGAGGTGCTTGAGCACTGAAGGAAAGCAAATGTCACTCTGGTCTTCAAAAAGAGCAAGAAGGAGGACCTAGATAACTATAGACTAGTCAGCCTCACCTCCATCCTTGGTAAGGTGATGGAACAACTTATTTTTGGCGTTGTCTCTAGTCATATCAAGGATAAAAGGGTCATTAGGGGCAGTAAATACGGCTTCACCAAGGGGAAGTCATGCTTGACCAGCCTGATAGCCTTTTATGAGGATAGAACCGAGTGGATAGATGATGGAAAGGCAGTGGACGTGGTTTATCTTGATTTCAGTAAAGCCTTTGACACTGTCTTCCACAGCATCCTCACAGCTACACAAGGAAGTGTGGTCTGGACAATCGGGTAGTGAGGTGGACAGTAAACTGGCTGAAGGGAAGAAGCCAGAGGGTTGTGGTTAATGGGATGGAGTCGAGTTGGAGACCTGTATCTAGTGGAGTCCCTCAAGGGTCGGTGCTGGGATCAGTGTTGTTCAATATATTCATCGATGACTTGGATGAGGGAATGGAGTGTGCTGTCAGCAAGTTTGCCGATGACACTAAACTGGGAGGAGTGGCTGACATGCCAGAAGGCCATGCTGCCATCCATCAGGACCTTGACAGTTGGAGAATTGGACAGGGAGAAATTTAATGAAATATAACGAGGGCAAGTGTAGAGTCCTGCATCTGGGCAAGAACAACCCCAGTCACCAGTATAAGCTGGAGAGCAGTGAAAGGGAGAGGGACCTGGGGGTCCTGGTGGACAGCCGGATGACCATGAGGCAGTACTGTGCCCTCATGGCCAAGAAGGCCAATGGTATCCTGGGGAGTACTGGAAGAGATGTGCTTAGTAGGTTGAGAGAGGTTCTCCTCCCCCTCTACTCTGCCCAGGTGAGACCACATCTAGAATACTGCATCCAGTTCTGGGCCCCTTGGTTCAAGAAGGACAGGGAACTGCTTGAGAGAGTCCCGTGCAGAGCCCCAAGGATGATTAAGGGAGTGGGTCATCTCCCTTACAAGCAAAGGCTGAGGGAGCTGGGTCTCTTTAGCTTGCAGAAGAGGAGGCCGAGGGGTGACCTTATTAATGTTTATAAATATGTAAAGGGGGAGTGTCAGGAGGATGGAGCCAGGCTCTTCTCTGTGACACCCAATGATAGGACAAGGGGCAATGGGTGCAAGCTGGGACATAGGAGGTTCCGCTTAAATGAGACAAAACTTTTTTACAGTGAGGTGACAGAGCACTGGAACAGGCTGCCCAGGGCGTCGTGGAGTCTCCTTCTCTGGAGACATTCAAAACCCCCCGGGACGCGTTCCTGTGTGATGTGATTTAGGTGTTCCTGCTCCAGCAGGGGAATTGGACTAGATGATCTTCCAAGGTCCCTTCCAATCCATCACATTCTGTGATTCTGTGATTAGAAAAACAACAACATTTTAGTAACCATGTTTGGCTTAATTGGCAAAAGGGGTTACGATCTACACAGCCAGACATGTCGTTTGGGCTGCACATGTCCCAGTTATTAGCCAACCGTCACCCTGTAGACTATGGCACGTAGAGTTAGGAGCCGCGAAATTAAAGTGTCTTTGACGAATTGTAGTATGAACATTCCCTGTGAGATTCCAAAGTTTCACTCCATTAAAACACCCCTCTGTTTCTAACTGCGCATTCATTAGCGCAGGCCCATGAGTTTTCAGGTCAGAATCAGTACGATACAAGCTTGCATCTCCCACATTCAACTCTGCTGTCGCTCGCGCTCCCCACGGGCCGCTTTTGAACGGCCGGGGAGGCGGCGCTGCTGGCTCTGCCTACACCTCGTCAGCCTCCCTCGTGAGGGCTGCCGGGTCCTGGCGGCTCCCTCGGCTGCTTCGGGTGGCCTCGATGCCGAAAAAAAAGCCCTGCCTGTCTCGATCCCCCGATCCGCTGCAGAACGCGTCTGCCCCGGAGCCGATCGCCTCGGATGCTCCAGCCAGCAGGGGATGGCCCAGAGAAGAAGCCGCTCCCCATTACAATGTTTGGCCCCAAATACCCAGAGGCAGACTAGAAGATGGTGTGGGAGCAGACGTGCTACAACCCCCCGTGCTCAGAGCAGCAGCGACAGCAGCGGCAGCTCTGACAGTGAAGCAGCACCAGGAACGTCCAGCGATTCCTGCATTACAGCGTCCAGTGCCAATCTGGGGCTCGCCAGCCCTGGCACCTCCAGTCCGGAGGTTCTGGGGCCCTCCTGTGGCTCCCCAGCACCCGAAAGCAGCAGCTGCAGCACCAGCAGCCAGGCAGCACCGGGGCCACCCCACAGTTCCCAGGCGACTGAGAGCAGCAGCCCCACCAGGCAGCAGGGGACAGAGCAGAGGACAATTCGCCCACGTTTACATCAGGCCCAAGACACCTGGCACAGTCCCAGAAGACGCCGCAGGAGCAGCCGTGCTGCAGAACCCAGCGCTGGGAGCAGCACCCCCAGCTTGGCCAGTCGGAGGGCACCAGGAACCTCCAGTCACTCCTTGGTGCCCGAAGGCAGACTCCCCGCCAGCCAGCGGGGGCGACCCCGGGCAAGAAGCTGCTCACCGCTGGAACGTCCAGCCCCAGATGCCCAGAGCCAGCCCCGAAGACGCCGCAGGAGCAGCCACGCACCACAAAACGGTGCTGGGAGCAGCAGCAGCACCAGATCTGCCAGGGGGGCGGCATCGGGGTCCCCCAGTGGATCCCCAGGGTCTAAACGGAGACGATGCTCCAGCCAGCAGGGGACAGCCCAGAGAAGAAGCTGCCCCCCATTACAACATCAGGCTCCAAATACCCAGAGGCAGACCCGAAGACGGCGTGGGAGCAGACACAACGCTGGAGTGATACCAGTGCTGTTCCAGCTACGACCGCAGAGCACAGCACTGTGTGGGCTGCTGCAGGGAAAGGTGACTCCGTCCTAGACAGACCCAACACAGTCACCGAAACCCGCAGTTTGCAGGCCCAGGGGCTCCTTTGTAGGGACCAAGCCCGTTTGTTCAGGGCCCTGAGACTGCTCTCTGGAGACAAAGCTGGCTTCTCATTACTTACACCCTCGCTTTTATGGCCCAGGCTGTCATTTTCAGGGCGCAATGCCTTATCTTTAGGGCCCCTTAGTAGCACTGTGAGGTGCAGAGCTGCCTTCTAGGGTACAAAGCCTTATTTGTGAGGAAACACCCCGCTTCTTCGGGTCCCAAATCCTCACGCTAGGAGACAAGGCCTCAATTTGAGGGCCCAAAGCCTCCTTTAAGGGTCCAAACACCCATCTGGAGGGACCGAAGCATCACTGTAGGGTCCAGTCCGTGAGCCAGAGACTCCAAAGGCCCAGGGTCCAGGTCTAAAGCCTCACCTTGACGACCAGGCCTCCCCACGCTCCCCCTCCCTCCCCATTTTAAGTCTTCAAAGCCGCATTAGTAAGCCCCCGTGTTTCCTCTCTAGGCTCCAAAGCCTTCTTTTCAGGCTCCAGAACATCCGCTTGGCATCCCAAGTCGTCTTCTGATCGCCTAAACCCTCAGTTTGCAGGCCCAGGGGCTCCTTTGTAGGGACCAAGCCCGTTTGTTCAGGGCCCTGAGACTGCTCTCTGGAGACAAAGCTGGCTTCTTATTGCTTACACCCTCACTTTTACGGCCCAGGCTGTCATTTTCAGGGCGCAATGCCTTATTTTTAGGGCCCCCAGGTGCACTGTAAGGTGCAGAGCTGCATTTTTAAGGTGCAAAGCCTTATTTGTGAGGAAAGCCCCCTCCCTCCCCATTTTAAGTACTATAAATATGAGGGGTTAGAGAGGGGTTGGGTGACGGGAAGGGTTGTGTTGTCGTGGTGGCTTGGGGGCTTACTGTACCCACCCCCGCTAATGTTTGCTCTTTTGTCAGCTTTGGATCCGAAAGTGGGATCTTAACACGGAAAACACAGGGGAGACTTTACTGCTCTCCACATCTACCTTAAAGGAAGTCATGGGGAGCTAGGGGTCGGCCTCTTCTCACAGACAACTAGTGATAGGACTAGAAAGTATGGCCTCAAGTTGCGCCAGAGGTTTAGTTTGGAAATTAGCGGTGGTTTTCTCGGGTGGGCAGCCAAGTTCCACCGCAGCCTCTCTCTCACTCCCCCTCCTGAATAGGAAAGGGGGAGAAAAAACGATACAAAGGGCTCAAGGGTTGAGATAAGAATGGGGACATCGCTCAACAATTATTGTGACAGGCTAAACAGACTCAGAGAAGGGAGACATTAAGAATTATTGCCTATTACTAACAAGCTAGAGAAGTGAGGAACAAAAGAAAGAAACCCAAAACACCTTCCCCCCATCCACCCTCCTCTACCTCTTTAACCAAGCGGAGCAGGGGAATGGGGGAATGGCGGTTGTGGTCAGTCTGTAGCACTTTGTCCCTGCCGTTCCTTCTCGGTCACTCTCTTCCCCTGCTCCAACGTGGGATGCAGTCGTTCCCAAAGTGATCCTGCGTGGGCTTCCCACAGGCAGCAGCTCTTCAAGAACTGCTCCAGATACGGGTCCGTACCACGGGGTCCATCCATCAGGAGCACACTGCTCCAACCTGGGCCCCCCACGGGCGGCAGCTCCTGCCAGGTCACCTGCTCCTGCGTGGGCTCCTCTCCACGGGCTGCGGCTCCGGCCCGCAATCTGCTCTGGCGGGGGTCCTCCACAGGCTGCAGCCTGCTTCAGTGCAGGTCCACCTGCTCCACCGTGGCCTCTTCCACGGGCTGCAGCGTGGAACCCTGCTCCACCGTGGTACTCCGTGGGCTGCAGGGGGACAACCTGCTTCACCATGGTCCTCACCACAGGCCGCAGGGGAACTTCTGCTGTGGTGCCTGGAGCACCTCCTCCCACTCCTTCACTGACCTTGGGGTCTGCAAGGCTGTTTCTCACTCCTCTCTCTCTCCCAGCTGCTGTTCCGCAGCAGTTTTTTCCCTTTCTTAAATATGCTCTCACAGAGACACAAACAACGTCGCTTATTGGCTTGGCTCTGGACAGCAGCAGGGCCCTTATCTAAAATGGGGCAGCTTCTGGATTCTTCTCACAGAGGCCACCCCTATGGGCCCCTGCTACCAGAACTTGCCAAGTAAGCCCACTACAATTTCTTCTCAGAAAGAATAGTCAGGAATTGGAACGGGTTGCCCAGGGAAGTAGTGGAGTCACCTGGGGGTGTTCAAGGAAAGGTTGCACATGGTGCTTAGGGACATGGCTTAGTGGGTGACATTGGTAGTAGGGGTAGTTGGACCAGATGATCTTGAAGGACGTTTCCACCCTTAATGATTCTACGATTCTGTGATTCTAATTAGGAGGCTTTGAACCCTGATGGTGAGAGCTGGCGAAAGGAGTCAGGGCTCAGACTGGACTGTCAACTGCAGTAAAGACGATTAAGACCGCTGGCTTTGTAACGTCTCTTGCTGATGTCTGGGGGAGACAACGAGCTCTGGTCTCACCCTGCTCTCGAGAAACTCTGTAGGAGAAGGACGTGAGGAGGGAGCAAGCTGTGACCCAAACGCCAGGTGTCCTGCGGCTCTCCCGGAGGGCGGCAATGCTGGCCCAAAGGTGCGGTGCAGGCGCCGCCACTCCAGGGCTGCAGCCCTGTCCGAGGGACATCTCCGCTCCTGCCTGTGGCACGGGGAGCGTTGCCAGCAGGCCGAGGGAAGCAATCCTTCCTCTCCGCCGCGTGTCGCGGGACCCGGCATTTGAGCCTGTGCCGGCTGCAAGAGCGGCCACCCTCTTGCTTGGGTGCCGAGGGCCCAGGCCCCAGCGTGGCACCTCCAGCCACCCCTGTGAGGCGGGGGCTCTGTCACAGCGGGTGCCAGGTAGCTTTGGGCGTCCCTGCCCAAACGGGGGGCGTGCGGTGGTGATGTCACAATGGCTGGCCATGGCGACCCGCGGGGGCGAGGAGCATATAAAAGGCTGCTGGGCTCGGGCCGTGCCTCAGTGCGATTTGGTGAGTTGGGGAGAGGGCAGGGAGGAGGGGGCTGCCGGGGGCTGCCGAGGGAGGAGGGGTTGCACACCTCGGGCCCGTGCTGCAGACTCACCCTCGTCCTGCTTCTCCCTCAGGGTCGGCAGAGGAGCGTGTGGAGGAGAAACCCCGGCACCGCTGGGGCAGTGACTCTCCAAGTGCTCGCTGTCCAAGTGCACCATGTCTGAAATGAAGCGGAAGGCTCCCGACTCGAGGGAGCAAGGTGAGAGAAAAGTATCCCGTCCCACAGGAGGGCGGGGAGGGGCTGGGAGGGCTGCCTGTGGCCGAGAGGGGAGGCAGGGGCAGGCAGGGGCTCCCCAACCACCCCGGGGCAGGGCCCCTCTGCTCCTTGGCAGGGGGGGCCCAGGTCGGGCTGTGGGTGCCTGCTGGGACCCTTGTGCCTGCTGTGCCTCCTTCCCCTCCACAGCCTCTGGCCCTGCCCATCAGCCAGCATGGCAGGGACAGAACAGGCCCTTGGGGACAGTCCCTCAGGGACACCTGGCCCCGCAAAGGTGCTCAATGGCTGTGCCATTTGCTCTCTCCCCTCCAGCATGCATGCTGTGTGGCCGGGCAGATGCTGACCCGAACATCTGCGGCCCCATACACAAAAGGAATGGACTCTGTGCCCACACGTTTTGCCTGGTGAGTTCCCCCAGGGTTCCCGTCAGCATCCCACCAGGGACGGTCCCTTCAACTATGACCCCTAACGAGATCCTGCTTTTTTCCATTCTATAGTCTCTTGCGAATGGCCTTTATCGGCTTGGATCACTACACGACGGAATTTTGGGATTTTTACTGGAGGATATACAGCACACAATCAAGCGGGCATCCCAGAAGGTGAGGACCTGATGGGAACAGGGAGGTTTGGGCCAGGAGATGCTCCCGCGAGCTTAGCCTGGACCCCAAGGCAGCAATGCCAGCCTTTCCAACCTGCTCCGGGACAAACTGCTGCTCTGGCAGACGAGCCTTGTCCGCCAGGGGGGTCTGCAGAGCGTGACCCAGCAGCGCCCGCACCCTGTGCCCTGCCCTGCCCAGGGGTGTGGGGCCAGCGGTGGCGGCATCGAGCCTGGTGCTAATGGGGCTGCTGTGTTCTTTTCAGCAATGCTTCGTTTGTGGCGAGCGAGGGGCCACCATCACCTGCACGGAGACAGGCTGTGAACGCAGCTTCCATCTCCCCTGCGCCTCGGAGGGAGAATGCGTCACCCAGTTCTTTGGGCAGTACAGGTAAGGGCTGCCAGCAGCAGCCAAGCAAGAGAGGACCCCACGCTGGTGCTTCCCAGCAGCCTGGCAGAGCCGGAGGCAGCGCCAGAGCCTGGATGGGCCTGGGGCTCCTTCACGTTCCTCTGCCCTCCTCGCCACAACCGCGGCAGGCCCAGCACTTCTCACCTTGCCCTTCCCTTCCCTCTCCCCGCCAGGTCCTTCTGCTGGGAGCACCGCCCTCAGCAGGCAGTGCAGGCAGCTCCGGAGCAGGACACCATCTGCATCATCTGCATGGACCCTGTGGGGGACAGCAAGTCCTACCACACCATGGTGTGCCCAGCCTGCAGTCACGCCTGGTTCCACCGGGGCTGCATCCAGGTAGGAGCCCTCCCCTCACCCTGCGCGCACGGCAGGTGCTCAGCAGCACCAGGGCCCGCTCACCTCTCACCGCATGTGTTTCTTCTGCAGGGACAAGCTGTGAGTGCAGGCATTCTCTACTTCCAGTGCCCCATCTGCAGAAACCAGGTGGAGTTCCGTTCCGAAATGTCCATCATGGGGATCCAAGTCCCAGTCAGGTTGGTGTCCCTCTGCCCTGCTCTCTAGACACGAGGGCACAAGCGCTGCGCATGGCCAGGGACTGGACAATTTCCCTCCCTTCTCTTGCAGAGGACCAACCTGGGAGGACGGCAACGCCTTTGCATCGCTGCAAGAGAGGCACCAGCGCTGTGATGTCAGTGAATGCCTTTACCCACAAGGCAGGGAGCAGGCGGAGGGACAGGGGTGAGTTGCCTCAGCAGCCATCTGGGGCTCTGCCCACGTCCTCAGCCTCAGCACATGCTGGGGGAGCCAGGACAGAGCACAAGGGATGTGCCAGCCACTCCCTGGCTCAGACACTTTGTCCTCACACCCACAACTCTTTGCTTCCCCAGGCCCTGGCAGCTGCTCCTGTGCCGCTCCTGTGCTGCCGAAGGCACCCACCGGCGCTGCTCCAACTTGACCAACAGCACAGGCACCTGGGAGTGCGACAGCTGCGCTGGCGTGGGCACTGGTAAGTGGCAAAGGCCTCATGCTGCTGGGCTGTGGCCAGGCCAGGCCTGGCTGCAGGAGCTCAGGGCAGCCTTGCCAGAGTCTCTCTGACCCTGGACGGGTCAGAGCCTCTACTGCCGTGGGTCTGGAAGTCCATCCCACTCACCTTCCTGTCTCCCCTTACAGCCTCCAGTAGCAATCTGGGGCTCGCCGGCCCCAGCACCTCCAGTCCAGAGGTTCTGGGGCCCTCCCGTGGCTCCCCAGCACCCGAAAGGAGCAGCCTCAGCAGCACCAGCAGCCAGGCAGCACCGGGGCCATCCCACAGTTCCCAGGAGACTGAGAGGAGAAGGCCAGGGACAGAACAGGGGACAATCTGCCAGCCTGTACATCAGGCCCAAGACACCTGGCACAGTCCCAGAAGACGCCGCAGGAGCAGCCGTGCTGCAGAACCCAGCGCTGGGAGCAGCACCCCCAGCTTGGCCAGCCAGAGGGCACCAGGAACCTCCAGTCACTCCTTGGTGCCTGAAGGCAGACACCCCACCGGCCAGCGGGGGCGACCCCGGACAAGAAGCCGCTCACCGCTGGAACGTCCAGCCCCAGATCCCCAGAGCCGGCCCCGAAGACGCCGCAGGAGCAGCCACGCACCAGAAAACGGTGCTGGGAGCAGCAGCAGCACCAGATCTGCCAGGGGGGCGGCATCGGGGTCCCCCAGTGGATCCCCAGGGCCTAGGCGGAGACGACGCTCCAGCCAGCAGGGGACGGCCCGGACAAGAAGCCGCTCCCCGTTACAACATCAGGCCCCAAATACCCAGAGGCAGACCCAAAGACGGCGTGGGAGCAGACGTGCTACAACCCCCAGTGCTCAGGGCAGCAGCAGCAGCAGCTTTGAAAGCGAAACGGCACCGGGGTCCTCCAGCGATTCCCTGGTGCCTGAACGCAGCAGCCGCTCCAGCCACGCCGGGCCAGTCCGGATGCGAAGCCGCTCCCGGTTACAACATCGGGCCCCAAATCCCTACGGCCGGCCTGAACAACGCCACGGGAGCAGCCGTGCTCCAGCCCCACGTCCTGGCTCCAGTCCCCAGCCGCCATCACAATAAAGCTTGCTGCCAATCCCATCTGTGCTGAGAGATCACACGCGCGTCGGCTTCAGCCTCACTCGCACGACTAAGCCGTGTCTCCCTGCTTCCTTCCCTCCCCCCCATTAAATTGATTAGGAAACAGGCGTCCAGCCCCAAATCCCTACAGCCAGCCCAGAACACGCTGCAGAACCAGGCATGCGCTAGCCCCAAGTGCTGGCCCTAATCCCCAGCCCCCAAGCCCAATACAGTTCTGAGCCAGCCTCTCCCCGCTCCCCTCGCCCATCTTCCCCCAGGCTGCTTGCTTTGCAGGGGAGCCCATGGCAGCGGGGACGAGCACTCTGGACACGCTCTTTCCCAGTGGCACACGTGGGTGATCACAGCACTGCAGCGCTGGAGAGGAGGTCGGGGCTGGCAAGAGGTGGGACAGGTGAGAGCAGGGCTGGCAGCCGGCTTTGGGCTCTTGTATGGCCTTGCCGTTAGCGCAAGGACTCGGCTTCGGCTTATCCGGGTTGCTCAGGCCACGCTCGTGAGCCTGCAAGAAAGGGACAAGTTTAACGGCAGCATCCTCCCCAGCAGGTTTGGGTCGAGGCGTCTGCCTGTCTTATGCCCGCTCTGGCACCGGTGCCTGTGAAGAATGACGTCGCGAGGTGCTGGGCCTGCTCTCTCAAGGAAGAACTACAGGCTGAGCACTGAGCCGGAGAAGTCCAAGGTCGCAGGTACGGGCTGTACACGCCTCGCACAAGCAGGACCGCTGTGGAGCGGGGTGAGCGCCCCTCGCCTCGCTTGAGATCGACTGCCTCCAGTGGCAGTGGCCGTGCTGAGAGAGGCGTGGTGGGGCAGAAAGCGAGTGAATCCCTGAGCCGAGGCGAGATTTTGGGAGGGCCTTTCCTGCAGAACGAAGGACTCCGCCAGAAACTCATGTCGCGGTGCCCTTTCTCCAGCCGTGTGGTGCTGGAGGACGTGGTGTTGCCTGTCTTTGTCCCATCGGACTCTGGGAGTTCCTCTTCCAGGGCAGACGGCCTCTCGGGTTCTCGGATTAATGCTTTCCTCGGAAACGATGATACTGCTGGGCAGTCCGTTTGCTCTTGCACCGGCCAACCCGGCACAATCCTGCTTGTGAGACCGCAAGGCTGGTATTTGAGGGCTCCGTGGCACCCACAAGTAAGGCAAGCTGCTTTGTGGGGCACCAGGGATTGTTTTGCACAAGGAAAGCTACTGCGAGGCATACAGCCTTAAGGAGGCTGTGAGTTAGCCTAGATGAGCTGTGTCTGCGAGCCTCTCTGTCCCCGCATCTTCTCCAGCACAGTGAAGAGATGTAGTAGCTACAGAGAACGTTCCAGGTACAAGCAGGACATCAGGAAGTGCAGTGGTGGTATTATTATTTTTATTTTTATTTCCCTTGGAAATGAAATTGGGTCCTCACATCCAGCTTTTGAAGTAACTTTATCTGGAAGTAGCAGAGCAGCGTTCCTGAGTACGTAGTTTCACGCGAGGGGACGACTGTACAGCCTCCCACTTGCATTGGAGAGCAGCTCAAACTGGAAGGAGCCCCCTGTTGCGGAGATGCGCTCCATAATGCTGGTGTCTAGGGCCGTCAGTGAAGACAGTGAGAAGGTAAATGGCTTCCTGAAGCTGTCTTCCCCCGTGCTGATCTGCAACCTGGAAGGTTGTTTTCCTGTAGTTATCAATTTTTTGCTTGTACTTGAAATGAATGGTGTGAGTTTACCTCCTGACTCCTGAAGCTTACTTTTCTCTCCTTTTTCACAAGGGATAGTGAACAGCAGGCTGCTGAATGCACTCTGGACATGCTCCGTCCCAGTGGCACACGTGGGTGATCACAGCGCTGCAACGCTACTCTGTGTTGGTGCGGCCTCCCCTCGAGTACTGTGTACGGTTCTGGGCACCACAGTACAAAAAGGATGTGAAACTGTTGGAGAGTGGCCAGAGAAGGACAACGAAGATGGTGAAGGGCCTAGAGGGGAAGACGTACGAGGAGCGGCTGAGGTCACTTGACCTGTTCAGCCTGGAAAAGAAAAGGCTGAGGGGAGACCTCATCGCGGCCTACAGCTTCCTCACGAGGGGGAGTGGAGGGGCAGGCGCCGATCTCTTCCCTTTAGCGACCAGCGACAGGACCTGAGGGAGCGGTGTCAAGCTGTGGCAGGGGAGGTTTATGCTGGATATCAGGAAGAGGTTCTTCACCGAGAGGGTTGTCGCGCACTGGAACAGGCTCCCCAAGGACGTAGTCGTGACACAAAGCCTGTCAGAGTTTAAGAAGCGTTTGGACTGTGCTCTTAGTAACAGTAACAGGTAGTAGTCAGAGTAGCTTGGGTGCAGGAGACGCAAAAGGGGCCTTTCCAAAAGGCCAATTATTTTTCCAATTTCTTATTATCCTTCTGGAAGGAGTGTTGGTATGTACTCCCCCAGGGATATCTCCCTGTCCCCTGGCACTCATATTTCCCATTTTTCCTAGCCCTTGTCAGTGTGCACAACCATCTGGAGCAGCCAATAGATCTAAGTAATTTCTGTTTTTCACCCAGGACAGCCAATAGACAATGATACTTTTTTCCGTTCTCTCAGAGCAACTTATAGTTTTCCCAGACTGTCTTTTCATTCAGATAGAACAGCCAACAACAGTTGACAATTCCATACTTTCTCAGGACTTTTTCCCCTTTTTCCAGACTATTTTTCACTTTTCTGGACTATACGTTGTCGGTACAGTTCCTTGGTTTTGAGCATACCAGTGGTATCTCAGGACACCTCTGTTTCTTAGGTACCCAACTGCACGTCAAAGATGCCAGATGTGCTTTTCAAGGACACTTTTCATTCACAGGCCTTGTCCCGGGCCAGATTCTCAGGCTAGCAGTTCTCAGACATCTTCTGCCAGTGTTTTAGCGGGCCATTTGTGTTAGTATTTTCCCCTTTATAACCAGACTGCCTTTATGGCTGCTCCCATCACTCCATCCCTTGGCCTGTGACCACTTGTGTATCACTATGAGACTACACCATATCTGGTGCATCTCTCTTGCCTCCTAATGTGCGAGGTGGAGGAGACGCATGTCCCCGTTAGGTCCAGTGGTGTCACTCCTGAGAGTGTTTGTTGGTTGAGACATGGGTATACAGTACCAGTTCAGATAAGAGTGATAACAAATAGCTATTTGATACAAAACAAAACGCAGAAAAGCACAAATCTGACAGTCAGAATGAGGACCAACATCATTTGGATATGTCGCACCTGTGTTTGGAGGCCTGGTAGCCAAAACCACAGCCATGTCAGCTGACAGGCCTTCGAGAACACATTGTTCTTGGGCTATTTGGTGGGAGGTACAGATCTGTCACTGAAAAATATTCACATCTTGTTTGATCTGTTTGGATTTGTTAGCAAAAAAGCAACAGGTAATATTCATTGATGCGCAAACACCTCCTTGTGAGGCTAAAATGTAGTCCAAGGACAGACAATATCGGATAGCCAATTGTGAGACCAAATTAATCAGTCTACTGTATACTCTTTAAAGCACCCACAGTAGCATTCTGGGTAATTTCAAGCACAGCAGAAATGCCAGCAATAGCTCTGTATAGTTCAGCAACACCTGAGTTTAGGTATAGCACATGTACCGACTTAGGAAATTTCGCTGGTTTTGCGATGAACAGGTTAGACATTCTGCACTTATTATGTACAGGAAAATGGTTGTGTTGGAAGTTCAATGCTAAATCTCTAGATCAAAATGCACAGGCAGTGAGACATGATATGGCACACGTACCTCCTAGCTGCAATGACAAGCTCCTGAAAACATTAGAGCTGCAAAGCCAGAACCTCCTCGGCGTTGAAATGGTAGGCCACAAGCCCTGCCCAGAATCTTTGCAATGTTTGTAGAATGAATACCATGGAACCAGGATCACAGGCCCTGGTTATTGTGGGGGATTTCAACTACCCTGACATTTGCTGGAAGGCCTACTCAGCCAGCCATCCGCAGTCCAGGAGGTTCCTTCATTGTATTGATGATAACTTCCTGATGCAAATGGTGGACGTGCCAACTAGGAGAGGAGCGCTGCTGGATCTTGTCCTCGCTAACAAGGAGGGTCTGGTTGAAACGGTGAAGGTTGAGGGCAGCCTTGGTTGCAGCGACCATGAGACGGTGGAGTTTGGGATCTCATGTGGCAGGAACAGAGTACCGAGCAGAATCGCAACCCTGGACTTCAGTAGGGCCGACTTTGGCCTTTTCAACCATTTGCTAGGGGAAATTCCATGGGACAAGGTACTTGAAGGAAAAGGAGCCCAAGACAGCTGGTTAGCATTCAAGGACTGCTTCTTCCGAGCTCAAGAACAGAGCAACCCAACAGGTAAGAAGTCAGGAAAGAGAGCCAGGAGACCTTCATGGTTAAACAGGGAAGTGCTGGGCAAACTCAGGTGGAAGAGGACAGTCTACAGATCATGGAAGGAGGGGCTGGCCACTTACGAGGAATATAAGGCTGTTGTCAGAGGATTTAGGGAGGCAACTAGGAAAGCTAAGGCCTCCTTAGAATTAAACCTTGCGAGAAGGGTCAAGGACAACAGAAAGAGCTTCTTCAAATACATTGCAGATAAAACTAACACTAGAGGCAAGGTAGGCCCACTAATGAATGAGGTGGGTGCTCTGGCAACAGAAGATAAAGAGAAGGCAGAGTTACTGAATGCCTTCGTCTCTGTCTATAATGCCAGTGACTCTCCTGAGGAGCTCTGTACCCCTGAGGCCCCAGATGAAGTCAGAATAAAGGAGGAGTTTGCCTTGGTTGATGAGGGCTGGGTTAAGGACCAATTAAGCAAGATGGACATCCACAAGTCCATGGGTCCTGAGGGGATGCACCTGCAGGTGCTGAGGGAGCTGGCAGAAGTCATTGCTAGCCCACTCTCCATCATCTTTGGTAAGTCGTGGGCATCGGGAGAGGTGCTTGAGCACTGAAGGAAAGCAAATGTCACTCTGGTCTTCAAAAAGAGCAAGAAGGAGGACCTAGATAACTATAGACTAGTCAGCCTCACCTCCATCCTTGGTAAGGTGATGGAACAACTTATTTTTGGCGTTGTCTCTAGTCATATCAAGGATAAAAGGGTCATTAGGGGCAGTAAATACGGCTTCACCAAGGGGAAGTCATGCTTGACCAGCCTGATAGCCTTTTATGAGGATAGAACCGAGTGGATAGATGATGGAAAGGCAGTGGACGTGGTTTATCTTGATTTCAGTAAAGCCTTTGACACTGTCTTCCACAGCATCCTCACAGCTACACAAGGAAGTGTGGTCTGGACAATCGGGTAGTGAGGTGGACAGTAAACTGGCTGAAGGGAAGAAGCCAGAGGGTTGTGGTTAATGGGATGGAGTCGAGTTGGAGACCTGTATCTAGTGGAGTCCCTCAAGGGTCGGTGCTGGGATCAGTGTTGTTCAATATATTCATCGATGACTTGGATGAGGGAATGGAGTGTGCTGTCAGCAAGTTTGCCGATGACACTAAACTGGGAGGAGTGGCTGACATGCCAGAAGGCCATGCTGCCATCCATCAGGACCTTGACAGTTGGAGAATTGGACAGGGAGAAATTTAATGAAATATAACGAGGGCAAGTGTAGAGTCCTGCATCTGGGCAAGAACAACCCCAGTCACCAGTATAAGCTGGAGAGCAGTGAAAGGGAGAGGGACCTGGGGGTCCTGGTGGACAGCCGGATGACCATGAGGCAGTACTGTGCCCTCATGGCCAAGAAGGCCAATGGTATCCTGGGGAGTACTGGAAGAGATGTGCTTAGTAGGTTGAGAGAGGTTCTCCTCCCCCTCTACTCTGCCCAGGTGAGACCACATCTAGAATACTGCATCCAGTTCTGGGCCCCTTGGTTCAAGAAGGACAGGGAACTGCTTGAGAGAGTCCCGTGCAGAGCCCCAAGGATGATTAAGGGAGTGGGTCATCTCCCTTACAAGCAAAGGCTGAGGGAGCTGGGTCTCTTTAGCTTGCAGAAGAGGAGGCCGAGGGGTGACCTTATTAATGTTTATAAATATGTAAAGGGGGAGTGTCAGGAGGATGGAGCCAGGCTCTTCTCTGTGACACCCAATGATAGGACAAGGGGCAATGGGTGCAAGCTGGGACATAGGAGGTTCCGCTTAAATGAGACAAAACTTTTTTACAGTGAGGTGACAGAGCACTGGAACAGGCTGCCCAGGGCGTCGTGGAGTCTCCTTCTCTGGAGACATTCAAAACCCCCCGGGACGCGTTCCTGTGTGATGTGATTTAGGTGTTCCTGCTCCAGCAGGGGAATTGGACTAGATGATCTTCCAAGGTCCCTTCCAATCCATCACATTCTGTGATTCTGTGATTAGAAAAACAACAACATTTTAGTAACCATGTTTGGCTTAATTGGCAAAAGGGGTTACGATCTACACAGCCAGACATGTCGTTTGGGCTGCACATGTCCCAGTTATTAGCCAACCGTCACCCTGTAGACTATGGCACGTAGAGTTAGGAGCCGCGAAATTAAAGTGTCTTTGACGAATTGTAGTATGAACATTCCCTGTGAGATTCCAAAGTTTCACTCCATTAAAACACCCCTCTGTTTCTAACTGCGCATTCATTAGCGCAGGCCCATGAGTTTTCAGGTCAGAATCAGTACGATACAAGCTTGCATCTCCCACATTCAACTCTGCTGTCGCTCGCGCTCCCCACGGGCCGCTTTTGAACGGCCGGGGAGGCGGCGCTGCTGGCTCTGCCTACACCTCGTCAGCCTCCCTCGTGAGGGCTGCCGGGTCCTGGCGGCTCCCTCGGCTGCTTCGGGTGGCCTCGATGCCGAAAAAAAAGCCCTGCCTGTCTCGATCCCCCGATCCGCTGCAGAACGCGTCTGCCCCGGAGCCGATCGCCTCGGATGCTCCAGCCAGCAGGGGATGGCCCAGAGAAGAAGCCGCTCCCCATTACAATGTTTGGCCCCAAATACCCAGAGGCAGACTAGAAGATGGTGTGGGAGCAGACGTGCTACAACCCCCCGTGCTCAGAGCAGCAGCGACAGCAGCGGCAGCTCTGACAGTGAAGCAGCACCAGGAACGTCCAGCGATTCCTGCATTACAGCGTCCAGTGCCAATCTGGGGCTCGCCAGCCCTGGCACCTCCAGTCCGGAGGTTCTGGGGCCCTCCTGTGGCTCCCCAGCACCCGAAAGCAGCAGCTGCAGCACCAGCAGCCAGGCAGCACCGGGGCCACCCCACAGTTCCCAGGCGACTGAGAGCAGCAGCCCCACCAGGCAGCAGGGGACAGAGCAGAGGACAATTCGCCCACGTTTACATCAGGCCCAAGACACCTGGCACAGTCCCAGAAGACGCCGCAGGAGCAGCCGTGCTGCAGAACCCAGCGCTGGGAGCAGCACCCCCAGCTTGGCCAGTCGGAGGGCACCAGGAACCTCCAGTCACTCCTTGGTGCCCGAAGGCAGACTCCCCGCCAGCCAGCGGGGGCGACCCCGGGCAAGAAGCTGCTCACCGCTGGAACGTCCAGCCCCAGATGCCCAGAGCCAGCCCCGAAGACGCCGCAGGAGCAGCCACGCACCACAAAACGGTGCTGGGAGCAGCAGCAGCACCAGATCTGCCAGGGGGGCGGCATCGGGGTCCCCCAGTGGATCCCCAGGGTCTAAACGGAGACGATGCTCCAGCCAGCAGGGGACAGCCCAGAGAAGAAGCTGCCCCCCATTACAACATCAGGCTCCAAATACCCAGAGGCAGACCCGAAGACGGCGTGGGAGCAGACACAACGCTGGAGTGATACCAGTGCTGTTCCAGCTACGACCGCAGAGCACAGCACTGTGTGGGCTGCTGCAGGGAAAGGTGACTCCGTCCTAGACAGACCCAACACAGTCACCGAAACCCGCAGTTTGCAGGCCCAGGGGCTCCTTTGTAGGGACCAAGCCCGTTTGTTCAGGGCCCTGAGACTGCTCTCTGGAGACAAAGCTGGCTTCTCATTACTTACACCCTCGCTTTTATGGCCCAGGCTGTCATTTTCAGGGCGCAATGCCTTATCTTTAGGGCCCCTTAGTAGCACTGTGAGGTGCAGAGCTGCCTTCTAGGGTACAAAGCCTTATTTGTGAGGAAACACCCCGCTTCTTCGGGTCCCAAATCCTCACGCTAGGAGACAAGGCCTCAATTTGAGGGCCCAAAGCCTCCTTTAAGGGTCCAAACACCCATCTGGAGGGACCGAAGCATCACTGTAGGGTCCAGTCCGTGAGCCAGAGACTCCAAAGGCCCAGGGTCCAGGTCTAAAGCCTCACCTTGACGACCAGGCCTCCCCACGCTCCCCCTCCCTCCCCATTTTAAGTCTTCAAAGCCGCATTAGTAAGCCCCCGTGTTTCCTCTCTAGGCTCCAAAGCCTTCTTTTCAGGCTCCAGAACATCCGCTTGGCATCCCAAGTCGTCTTCTGATCGCCTAAACCCTCAGTTTGCAGGCCCAGGGGCTCCTTTGTAGGGACCAAGCCCGTTTGTTCAGGGCCCTGAGACTGCTCTCTGGAGACAAAGCTGGCTTCTTATTGCTTACACCCTCACTTTTACGGCCCAGGCTGTCATTTTCAGGGCGCAATGCCTTATTTTTAGGGCCCCCAGGTGCACTGTAAGGTGCAGAGCTGCATTTTTAAGGTGCAAAGCCTTATTTGTGAGGAAAGCCCCCTCCCTCCCCATTTTAAGTACTATAAATATGAGGGGTTAGAGAGGGGTTGGGTGACGGGAAGGGTTGTGTTGTCGTGGTGGCTTGGGGGCTTACTGTACCCACCCCCGCTAATGTTTGCTCTTTTGTCAGCTTTGGATCCGAAAGTGGGATCTTAACACGGAAAACACAGGGGAGACTTTACTGCTCTCCACATCTACCTTAAAGGAAGTCATGGGGAGCTAGGGGTCGGCCTCTTCTCACAGACAACTAGTGATAGGACTAGAAAGTATGGCCTCAAGTTGCGCCAGAGGTTTAGTTTGGAAATTAGCGGTGGTTTTCTCGGGTGGGCAGCCAAGTTCCACCGCAGCCTCTCTCTCACTCCCCCTCCTGAATAGGAAAGGGGGAGAAAAAACGATACAAAGGGCTCAAGGGTTGAGATAAGAATGGGGACATCGCTCAACAATTATTGTGACAGGCTAAACAGACTCAGAGAAGGGAGACATTAAGAATTATTGCCTATTACTAACAAGCTAGAGAAGTGAGGAACAAAAGAAAGAAACCCAAAACACCTTCCCCCCATCCACCCTCCTCTACCTCTTTAACCAAGCGGAGCAGGGGAATGGGGGAATGGCGGTTGTGGTCAGTCTGTAGCACTTTGTCCCTGCCGTTCCTTCTCGGTCACTCTCTTCCCCTGCTCCAACGTGGGATGCAGTCGTTCCCAAAGTGATCCTGCGTGGGCTTCCCACAGGCAGCAGCTCTTCAAGAACTGCTCCAGATACGGGTCCGTACCACGGGGTCCATCCATCAGGAGCACACTGCTCCAACCTGGGCCCCCCACGGGCGGCAGCTCCTGCCAGGTCACCTGCTCCTGCGTGGGCTCCTCTCCACGGGCTGCGGCTCCGGCCCGCAATCTGCTCTGGCGGGGGTCCTCCACAGGCTGCAGCCTGCTTCAGTGCAGGTCCACCTGCTCCACCGTGGCCTCTTCCACGGGCTGCAGCGTGGAACCCTGCTCCACCGTGGTACTCCGTGGGCTGCAGGGGGACAACCTGCTTCACCATGGTCCTCACCACAGGCCGCAGGGGAACTTCTGCTGTGGTGCCTGGAGCACCTCCTCCCACTCCTTCACTGACCTTGGGGTCTGCAAGGCTGTTTCTCACTCCTCTCTCTCTCCCAGCTGCTGTTCCGCAGCAGTTTTTTCCCTTTCTTAAATATGCTCTCACAGAGACACAAACAACGTCGCTTATTGGCTTGGCTCTGGACAGCAGCAGGGCCCTTATCTAAAATGGGGCAGCTTCTGGATTCTTCTCACAGAGGCCACCCCTATGGGCCCCTGCTACCAGAACTTGCCAAGTAAGCCCACTACAATTTCTTCTCAGAAAGAATAGTCAGGAATTGGAACGGGTTGCCCAGGGAAGTAGTGGAGTCACCTGGGGGTGTTCAAGGAAAGGTTGCACATGGTGCTTAGGGACATGGCTTAGTGGGTGACATTGGTAGTAGGGGTAGTTGGACCAGATGATCTTGAAGGACGTTTCCACCCTTAATGATTCTACGATTCTGTGATTCTAATTAGGAGGCTTTGAACCCTGATGGTGAGAGCTGGCGAAAGGAGTCAGGGCTCAGACTGGACTGTCAACTGCAGTAAAGACGATTAAGACCGCTGGCTTTGTAACGTCTCTTGCTGATGTCTGGGGGAGACAACGAGCTCTGGTCTCACCCTGCTCTCGAGAAACTCTGTAGGAGAAGGACGTGAGGAGGGAGCAAGCTGTGACCCAAACGCCAGGTGTCCTGCGGCTCTCCCGGAGGGCGGCAATGCTGGCCCAAAGGTGCGGTGCAGGCGCCGCCACTCCAGGGCTGCAGCCCTGTCCGAGGGACATCTCCGCTCCTGCCTGTGGCACGGGGAGCGTTGCCAGCAGGCCGAGGGAAGCAATCCTTCCTCTCCGCCGCGTGTCGCGGGACCCGGCATTTGAGCCTGTGCCGGCTGCAAGAGCGGCCACCCTCTTGCTTGGGTGCCGAGGGCCCAGGCCCCAGCGTGGCACCTCCAGCCACCCCTGTGAGGCGGGGGCTCTGTCACAGCGGGTGCCAGGTAGCTTTGGGCGTCCCTGCCCAAACGGGGGGCGTGCGGTGGTGATGTCACAATGGCTGGCCATGGCGACCCGCGGGGGCGAGGAGCATATAAAAGGCTGCTGGGCTCGGGCCGTGCCTCAGTGCGATTTGGTGAGTTGGGGAGAGGGCAGGGAGGAGGGGGCTGCCGGGGGCTGCCGAGGGAGGAGGGGTTGCACACCTCGGGCCCGTGCTGCAGACTCACCCTCGTCCTGCTTCTCCCTCAGGGTCGGCAGAGGAGCGTGTGGAGGAGAAACCCCGGCACCGCTGGGGCAGTGACTCTCCAAGTGCTCGCTGTCCAAGTGCACCATGTCTGAAATGAAGCGGAAGGCTCCCGACTCGAGGGAGCAAGGTGAGAGAAAAGTATCCCGTCCCACAGGAGGGCGGGGAGGGGCTGGGAGGGCTGCCTGTGGCCGAGAGGGGAGGCAGGGGCAGGCAGGGGCTCCCCAACCACCCCGGGGCAGGGCCCCTCTGCTCCTTGGCAGGGGGGGCCCAGGTCGGGCTGTGGGTGCCTGCTGGGACCCTTGTGCCTGCTGTGCCTCCTTCCCCTCCACAGCCTCTGGCCCTGCCCATCAGCCAGCATGGCAGGGACAGAACAGGCCCTTGGGGACAGTCCCTCAGGGACACCTGGCCCCGCAAAGGTGCTCAATGGCTGTGCCATTTGCTCTCTCCCCTCCAGCATGCATGCTGTGTGGCCGGGCAGATGCTGACCCGAACATCTGCGGCCCCATACACAAAAGGAATGGACTCTGTGCCCACACGTTTTGCCTGGTGAGTTCCCCCAGGGTTCCCGTCAGCATCCCACCAGGGACGGTCCCTTCAACTATGACCCCTAACGAGATCCTGCTTTTTTCCATTCTATAGTCTCTTGCGAATGGCCTTTATCGGCTTGGATCACTACACGACGGAATTTTGGGATTTTTACTGGAGGATATACAGCACACAATCAAGCGGGCATCCCAGAAGGTGAGGACCTGATGGGAACAGGGAGGTTTGGGCCAGGAGATGCTCCCGCGAGCTTAGCCTGGACCCCAAGGCAGCAATGCCAGCCTTTCCAACCTGCTCCGGGACAAACTGCTGCTCTGGCAGACGAGCCTTGTCCGCCAGGGGGGTCTGCAGAGCGTGACCCAGCAGCGCCCGCACCCTGTGCCCTGCCCTGCCCAGGGGTGTGGGGCCAGCGGTGGCGGCATCGAGCCTGGTGCTAATGGGGCTGCTGTGTTCTTTTCAGCAATGCTTCGTTTGTGGCGAGCGAGGGGCCACCATCACCTGCACGGAGACAGGCTGTGAACGCAGCTTCCATCTCCCCTGCGCCTCGGAGGGAGAATGCGTCACCCAGTTCTTTGGGCAGTACAGGTAAGGGCTGCCAGCAGCAGCCAAGCAAGAGAGGACCCCACGCTGGTGCTTCCCAGCAGCCTGGCAGAGCCGGAGGCAGCGCCAGAGCCTGGATGGGCCTGGGGCTCCTTCACGTTCCTCTGCCCTCCTCGCCACAACCGCGGCAGGCCCAGCACTTCTCACCTTGCCCTTCCCTTCCCTCTCCCCGCCAGGTCCTTCTGCTGGGAGCACCGCCCTCAGCAGGCAGTGCAGGCAGCTCCGGAGCAGGACACCATCTGCATCATCTGCATGGACCCTGTGGGGGACAGCAAGTCCTACCACACCATGGTGTGCCCAGCCTGCAGTCACGCCTGGTTCCACCGGGGCTGCATCCAGGTAGGAGCCCTCCCCTCACCCTGCGCGCACGGCAGGTGCTCAGCAGCACCAGGGCCCGCTCACCTCTCACCGCATGTGTTTCTTCTGCAGGGACAAGCTGTGAGTGCAGGCATTCTCTACTTCCAGTGCCCCATCTGCAGAAACCAGGTGGAGTTCCGTTCCGAAATGTCCATCATGGGGATCCAAGTCCCAGTCAGGTTGGTGTCCCTCTGCCCTGCTCTCTAGACACGAGGGCACAAGCGCTGCGCATGGCCAGGGACTGGACAATTTCCCTCCCTTCTCTTGCAGAGGACCAACCTGGGAGGACGGCAACGCCTTTGCATCGCTGCAAGAGAGGCACCAGCGCTGTGATGTCAGTGAATGCCTTTACCCACAAGGCAGGGAGCAGGCGGAGGGACAGGGGTGAGTTGCCTCAGCAGCCATCTGGGGCTCTGCCCACGTCCTCAGCCTCAGCACATGCTGGGGGAGCCAGGACAGAGCACAAGGGATGTGCCAGCCACTCCCTGGCTCAGACACTTTGTCCTCACACCCACAACTCTTTGCTTCCCCAGGCCCTGGCAGCTGCTCCTGTGCCGCTCCTGTGCTGCCGAAGGCACCCACCGGCGCTGCTCCAACTTGACCAACAGCACAGGCACCTGGGAGTGCGACAGCTGCGCTGGCGTGGGCACTGGTAAGTGGCAAAGGCCTCATGCTGCTGGGCTGTGGCCAGGCCAGGCCTGGCTGCAGGAGCTCAGGGCAGCCTTGCCAGAGTCTCTCTGACCCTGGACGGGTCAGAGCCTCTACTGCCGTGGGTCTGGAAGTCCATCCCACTCACCTTCCTGTCTCCCCTTACAGCCTCCAGTAGCAATCTGGGGCTCGCCGGCCCCAGCACCTCCAGTCCAGAGGTTCTGGGGCCCTCCCGTGGCTCCCCAGCACCCGAAAGGAGCAGCCTCAGCAGCACCAGCAGCCAGGCAGCACCGGGGCCATCCCACAGTTCCCAGGAGACTGAGAGGAGAAGGCCAGGGACAGAACAGGGGACAATCTGCCAGCCTGTACATCAGGCCCAAGACACCTGGCACAGTCCCAGAAGACGCCGCAGGAGCAGCCGTGCTGCAGAACCCAGCGCTGGGAGCAGCACCCCCAGCTTGGCCAGCCAGAGGGCACCAGGAACCTCCAGTCACTCCTTGGTGCCTGAAGGCAGACACCCCACCGGCCAGCGGGGGCGACCCCGGACAAGAAGCCGCTCACCGCTGGAACGTCCAGCCCCAGATGCCCAGAGCCGGCCCCGAAGACGCCGCAGGAGCAGCCACGCACCAGAAAACGGTGCTGGGAGCAGCAGCAGCACCAGATCTGCCAGGGGGGCGGCATCGGGGTCCCCCAGTGGATCCCCAGGGCCTAGGCGGAGACGACGCTCCAGCCAGCAGGGGACGGCCCGGACAAGAAGCCGCTCCCCGTTACAACATCAGGCCCCAAATACCCAGAGGCAGACCCAAAGACGGCGTGGGAGCAGACGTGCTACAACCCCCAGTGCTCAGGGCAGCAGCAGCAGCAGCTTTGAAAGCGAAACGGCATTGGGGTCCTCCAGCGATTCCCCGGTGCCTGAACGCAGCAGCCGCTCCAGCCACGCCGGGCCAGTCCGGATGCGAAGCCGCTCCCAGTTACAACATCGGGCCCCAAATCCCTACGGCCGGCCTGAACAACGCCACGGGAGCAGCCGTGCTCCAGCCCCACGTCCTGGCTCCAGTCCCCAGCCGCCATCACAATAAAGCTTGCTGCCAATCCCATCTGTGCTGAGAGATCACACGCGCGTCGGCTTCAGCCTCACTCGCACGACTAAGCCGTGTCTCCCTGCTTCCTTCCCTCCCCCCCATTAGATTGATTAGGAAAGCAACGCAATTCCAGTAAGCACGTTTGGCTTAATCACATTGTCCAGAAGGGGTTACGATCTACACAGCCAGACATGTCGTTTGGGCTGCACATGTCCCAGTTATTAGCCAACCGTCACCCTGTAGACTATGGCACGTAGAGTTAGGAGCCACGAAATTAAAGTGTCTTTGACGAATTGTAGTATGAACTTTCCCTGTGAGATTCCAAAGTTGCACTCCATTAAAACACCCCTCTGTTTCTCTCCATTAAAACACCCCTCTGTTTCTAACTGCGCATTCATTAGCGCAGGCCCATGAGTTTTCAGGTCAGAATCAGTACGATACAAGCTTGCATCTCCCACATCCAAGTGAAAACCATGCTTAGGTGTGATTGTTGCACAACCACAATTGCACGCAGTTACAATTCCTTGCCGTCCCCACCCACGTTGAACTTGGGCATCATAACGCACCACGGGGCCTTATCACATGCATGGGCTTCGCAAGGCTGCTGTTGACAATTTGGAATAATGGGGAGTGGTATGACAAAATAAGGTAGATACCAAGATGTTTCAAGCACAGGTTCTGCTCGCCACCGATGTGGGCATCTAGTCCCCGAGGGTGATGTAAGCAATACCAACAAGACGATTTGTTACCTAGCTGCCGAATGCAGCACCAACAGCGCAAGCAGCCAGGCGGCACCGGGGTCCTCCTGAGGCTCCCCACCGTCGGGCAGCACCAGCCCCAGCACCGCCAGCCAGGCAGGACTGGGGCCCTCCTTGGCTCCCTGGTACCCGAGAGCAGCAGCTCCAGCACCCTCAGACTGACAGGAATGGGGATGCCCCACAGCTCCATAGTGCCCAAGAGCAGCAGCGGCTCCAGCCACCCTGGACCAGAGCAGAGGACAACCCGATCATGATTACAACGTCCAGCCCCAAATCCCTACAGCCAGCCCAGAACACGCTGCAGAACCAGGCATGCGCTAGCCCCAAGTGCTGGCCCTAATCCCCAGCCCCCAAGCCCAATACAGTTCTGAGCCAGCCTCTCCCCGCTCCCCTCGCCCATCTTCCCCCAGGCTGCTTGCTTTGCAGGGGAGCCCATGGCAGCGGGGACGAGCACTCTGGACACGCTCTTTCCCAGTGGCACACGTGGGTGATCACAGCACTGCAGCGCTGGAGAGGAGGTCGGGGCTGGCAAGAGGTGGGACAGGTGAGAGCAGGGCTGGCAGCCGGCTTTGGGCTCTTGTATGGCCTTGCCGTTAGCGCAAGGACTCGGCTTCGGCTTATCCGGGTTGCTCAGGCCACGCTCGTGAGCCTGCAAGAAAGGGACAAGTTTAACGGCAGCATCCTCCCCAGCAGGTTTGGGTCGAGGCGTCTGCCTGTCTTATGCCCGCTCTGGCACCGGTGCCTGTGAAGAATGACGTCGCGAGGTGCTGGGCCTGCTCTCTCAAGGAAGAACTACAGGCTGAGCACTGAGCCGGAGAAGTCCAAGGTCGCAGGTACGGGCTGTACACGCCTCGCACAAGCAGGACTGCTGTGGAGCGGGGTGAGCGCCCCTCGCCTCGCTTGAGATCGACTGCCTCCAGTGGCAGTGGCCGTGCTGAGAGAGGCGTGGTGGGGCAGAAAGCGAGTGAATCCCTGAGCCGAGGCGAGATTTTGGGAGGGCCTTTCCTGCAGAACGAAGGACTCCGCCAGAAACTCATGTCGCGGTGCCCTTTCTCCAGCCGTGTGGTGCTGGAGGACGTGGTGTTGCCTGTCTTTGTCCCATCGGACTCTGGGAGTTCCTCCTTCCAGGGCAGACGGCCTCTCGGGTTCTCGGATTAATGCTTTCCTCGGAAACGATGATACTGCTGGGCAGTCCGTTTGCTCTTGCACCGGCCAACCCGGCACAATCCTGCTTGTGAGACCGCAAGGCTGGTATTTGAGGGCTCCGTGGCACCCACAAGTAAGGCAAGCTGCTTTGTGGGGCACCAGGGATTGTTTTGCACAAGGAAAGCTACTGCGAGGCATACAGCCTTAAGGAGGCTGTGAGTTAGCCTAGATGAGCTGTGTCTGCGAGCCTCTCTGTCCCCGCATCTTCTCCAGCACAGTGAAGAGATGTAGTAGCTACAGAGAACGTTCCAGGTACAAGCAGGACATCAGGAAGTGCAGTGGTGGTATTATTATTTTTATTTTTATTTCCCTTGGAAATGAAATTGGGTCCTCACATCCAGCTTTTGAAGTAACTTTATCTGGAAGTAGCAGAGCAGCGTTCCTGAGTACGTAGTTTCACGCGAGGGGACGACTGTACAGCCTCCCACTTGCATTGGAGAGCAGCTCAAACTGGAAGGAGCCCCCTGTTGCGGAGATGCGCTCCATAATGCTGGTGTCTAGGGCCGTCAGTGAAGACAGTGAGAAGGTAAATGGCTTCCTGAAGCTGTCTTCCCCCGTGCTGATCTGCAACCTGGAAGGTTGTTTTCCTGTAGTTATCAATTTTTTGCTTGTACTTGAAATGAATGGTGTGAGTTTACCTCCTGACTCCTGAAGCTTACTTTTCTCTCCTTTTTCACAAGGGATAGTGAACAGCAGGCTGCTGAATGCACTCTGGACATGCTCCGTCCCAGTGGCACACGTGGGTGATCACAGCGCTGCAACGCTACTCTGTGTTGGTGCGGCCTCCCCTCGAGTACTGTGTACGGTTCTGGGCACCACAGTACAAAAAGGATGTGAAACTGTTGGAGAGTGGCCAGAGAAGGACAACGAAGATGGTGAAGGGCCTAGAGGGGAAGACGTACGAGGAGCGGCTGAGGTCACTTGACCTGTTCAGCCTGGAAAAGAAAAGGCTGAGGGGAGACCTCATCGCGGCCTACAGCTTCCTCACGAGGGGGAGTGGAGGGGCAGGCGCCGATCTCTTCCCTTTAGCGACCAGCGACAGGACCTGAGGGAGCGGTGTCAAGCTGTGGCAGGGGAGGTTTATGCTGGATATCAGGAAGAGGTTCTTCACCGAGAGGGTTGTCGCGCACTGGAACAGGCTCCCCAAGGACGTAGTCGTGACACAAAGCCTGTCAGAGTTTAAGAAGCGTTTGGACTGTGCTCTTAGTAACAGTAACAGGTAGTAGTCAGAGTAGCTTGGGTGCAGGAGACGCAAAAGGGGCCTTTCCAAAAGGCCAATTATTTTTCCAATTTCTTATTATCCTTCTGGAAGGAGTGTTGGTATGTACTCCCCCAGGGATATCTCCCTGTCCCCTGGCACTCATATTTCCCATTTTTCCTAGCCCTTGTCAGTGTGCACAACCATCTGGAGCAGCCAATAGATCTAAGTAATTTCTGTTTTTCACCCAGGACAGCCAATAGACAATGATACTTTTTTCCGTTCTCTCAGAGCAACTTATAGTTTTCCCAGACTGTCTTTTCATTCAGATAGAACAGCCAACAACAGTTGACAATTCCATACTTTCTCAGGACTTTTTCCCCTTTTTCCAGACTATTTTTCACTTTTCTGGACTATACGTTGTCGGTACAGTTCCTTGGTTTTGAGCATACCAGTGGTATCTCAGGACACCTCTGTTTCTTAGGTACCCAACTGCACGTCAAAGATGCCAGATGTGCTTTTCAAGGACACTTTTCATTCACAGGCCTTGTCCCGGGCCAGATTCTCAGGCTAGCAGTTCTCAGACATCTTCTGCCAGTGTTTTAGCGGGCCATTTGTGTTAGTATTTTCCCCTTTATAACCAGACTGCCTTTATGGCTGCTCCCATCACTCCATCCCTTGGCCTGTGACCACTTGTGTATCACTATGAGACTACACCATATCTGGTGCATCTCTCTTGCCTCCTAATGTGCGAGGTGGAGGAGACGCATGTCCCCGTTAGGTCCAGTGGTGTCACTCCTGAGAGTGTTTGTTGGTTGAGACATGGGTATACAGTACCAGTTCAGATAAGAGTGATAACAAATAGCTATTTGATACAAAACAAAACGCAGAAAAGCACAAATCTGACAGTCAGAATGAGGACCAACATCATTTGGATATGTCGCACCTGTGTTTGGAGGCCTGGTAGCCAAAACCACAGCCATGTCAGCTGACAGGCCTTCGAGAACACATTGTTCTTGGGCTATTTGGTGGGAGGTACAGATCTGTCACTGAAAAATATTCACATCTTGTTTGATCTGTTTGGATTTGTTAGCAAAAAAGCAACAGGTAATATTCATTGATGCGCAAACACCTCCTTGTGAGGCTAAAATGTAGTCCAAGGACAGACAATATCGGATAGCCAATTGTGAGACCAAATTAATCAGTCTACTGTATACTCTTTAAAGCACCCACAGTAGCATTCTGGGTAATTTCAAGCACAGCAGAAATGCCAGCAATAGCTCTGTATAGTTCAGCAACACCTGAGTTTAGGTATAGCACATGTACCGACTTAGGAAATTTCGCTGGTTTTGCGATGAACAGGTTAGACATTCTGCACTTATTATGTACAGGAAAATGGTTGTGTTGGAAGTTCAATGCTAAATCTCTAGATCAAAATGCACAGGCAGTGAGACATGATATGGCACACGTACCTCCTAGCTGCAATGACAAGCTCCTGAAAACATTAGAGCTGCAAAGCCAGAACCTCCTCGGCGTTGAAATGGTAGGCCACAAGCCCTGCCCAGAATCTTTGCAATGTTTGTAGAATGAATACCATGGAACCAGGATCACAGGCCCTGGTTATTGTGGGGGATTTCAACTACCCTGACATTTGCTGGAAGGCCTACTCAGCCAGCCATCCGCAGTCCAGGAGGTTCCTTCATTGTATTGATGATAACTTCCTGATGCAAATGGTGGACGTGCCAACTAGGAGAGGAGCGCTGCTGGATCTTGTCCTCGCTAACAAGGAGGGTCTGGTTGAAACGGTGAAGGTTGAGGGCAGCCTTGGTTGCAGCGACCATGAGACGGTGGAGTTTGGGATCTCATGTGGCAGGAACAGAGTACCGAGCAGAATCGCAACCCTGGACTTCAGTAGGGCCGACTTTGGCCTTTTCAAGCATTTGCTAGGGGAAATTCCATGGGACAAGGTACTTGAAGGAAAAGGAGCCCAAGACAGCTGGTTAGCATTCAAGGACTGCTTCTTCCGAGCTCAAGAACAGAGCAACCCAACAGGTAAGAAGTCAGGAAAGAGAGCCAGGAGACCTTCATGGTTAAACAGGGAAGTGCTGGGCAAACTCAGGTGGAAGAGGACAGTCTACAGATCATGGAAGGAGGGGCTGGCCACTTACGAGGAATATAAGGCTGTTGTCAGAGGATTTAGGGAGGCAACTAGGAAAGCTAAGGCCTCCTTAGAATTAAACCTTGCGAGAAGGGTCAAGGACAACAGAAAGAGCTTCTTCAAATACATTGCAGATAAAACTAACACTAGAGGCAAGGTAGGCCCACTAATGAATGAGGTGGGTGCTCTGGCAACAGAAGATAAAGAGAAGGCAGAGTTACTGAATGCCTTCGTCTCTGTCTATAATGCCAGTGACTCTCCTGAGGAGCTCTGTACCCCTGAGGCCCCAGATGAAGTCAGAATAAAGGAGGAGTTTGCCTTGGTTGATGAGGGCTGGGTTAAGGACCAATTAAGCAAGATGGACATCCACAAGTCCATGGGTCCTGAGGGGATGCACCTGCAGGTGCTGAGGGAGCTGGCAGAAGTCATTGCTAGCCCACTCTCCATCATCTTTGGTAAGTCGTGGGCATCGGGAGAGGTGCTTGAGCACTGAAGGAAAGCAAATGTCACTCTGGTCTTCAAAAAGAGCAAGAAGGAGGACCTAGATAACTATAGACTAGTCAGCCTCACCTCCATCCTTGGTAAGGTGATGGAACAACTTATTTTTGGCGTTGTCTCTAGTCATATCAAGGATAAAAGGGTCATTAGGGGCAGTAAATACGGCTTCACCAAGGGGAAGTCATGCTTGACCAGCCTGATAGCCTTTTATGAGGATAGAACCGAGTGGATAGATGATGGAAAGGCAGTGGACGTGGTTTATCTTGATTTCAGTAAAGCCTTTGACACTGTCTTCCACAGCATCCTCACAGCTACACAAGGAAGTGTGGTCTGGACAATCGGGTAGTGAGGTGGACAGTAAACTGGCTGAAGGGAAGAAGCCAGAGGGTTGTGGTTAATGGGATGGAGTCGAGTTGGAGACCTGTATCTAGTGGAGTCCCTCAAGGGTCGGTGCTGGGATCAGTGTTGTTCAATATATTCATCGATGACTTGGATGAGGGAATGGAGTGTGCTGTCAGCAAGTTTGCCGATGACACTAAACTGGGAGGAGTGGCTGACATGCCAGAAGGCCATGCTGCCATCCATCAGGACCTTGACAGTTGGAGAATTGGACAGGGAGAAATTTAATGAAATATAACGAGGGCAAGTGTAGAGTCCTGCATCTGGGCAAGAACAACCCCAGTCACCAGTATAAGCTGGAGAGCAGTGAAAGGGAGAGGGACCTGGGGGTCCTGGTGGACAGCCGGATGACCATGAGGCAGTACTGTGCCCTCATGGCCAAGAAGGCCAATGGTATCCTGGGGAGTACTGGAAGAGATGTGCTTAGTAGGTTGAGAGAGGTTCTCCTCCCCCTCTACTCTGCCCAGGTGAGACCACATCTAGAATACTGCATCCAGTTCTGGGCCCCTTGGTTCAAGAAGGACAGGGAACTGCTTGAGAGAGTCCCATGCAGAGCCCCAAGGATGATTAAGGGAGTGGGTCATCTCCCTTACAAGCAAAGGCTGAGGGAGCTGGGTCTCTTTAGCTTGCAGAAGAGGAGGCCGAGGGGTGACCTTATTAATGTTTATAAATATGTAAAGGGGGAGTGTCAGGAGGATGGAGCCAGGCTCTTCTCTGTGACACCCAATGATAGGACAAGGGGCAATGGGTGCAAGCTGGGACATAGGAGGTTCCGCTTAAATGAGACAAAACTTTTTTACAGTGAGGTGACAGAGCACTGGAACAGGCTGCCCAGGGCGTCGTGGAGTCTCCTTCTCTGGAGACATTCAAAACCCCCCGGGACGCGTTCCTGTGTGATGTGATTTAGGTGTTCCTGCTCCAGCAGGGGAATTGGACTAGATGATCTTCCAAGGTCCCTTCCAATCCATCACATTCTGTGATTCTGTGATTAGAAAAACAACAACATTTTAGTAACCATGTTTGGCTTAATTGGCAAAAGGGGTTACGATCTACACAGCCAGACATGTCGTTTGGGCTGCACATGTCCCAGTTATTAGCCAACCGTCACCCTGTAGACTATGGCACGTAGAGTTAGGAGCCGCGAAATTAAAGTGTCTTTGACGAATTGTAGTATGAACATTCCCTGTGAGATTCCAAAGTTTCACTCCATTAAAACACCCCTCTGTTTCTAACTGCGCATTCATTAGCGCAGGCCCATGAGTTTTCAGGTCAGAATCAGTACGATACAAGCTTGCATCTCCCACATTCAACTCTGCTGTCGCTCGCGCTCCCCACGGGCCGCTTTTGAACGGCCGGGGAGGCGGCGCTGCTGGCTCTGCCTACACCTCGTCAGCCTCCCTCGTGAGGGCTGCCGGGTCCTGGCGGCTCCCTCGGCTGCTTCGGGTGGCCTCGATGCCGAAAAAAAAGCCCTGCCTGTCTCGATCCCCCGATCCGCTGCAGAACGCGTCTGCCCCGGAGCCGATCGCCTCGGATGCTCCAGCCAGCAGGGGATGGCCCAGAGAAGAAGCCGCTCCCCATTACAATGTTTGGCCCCAAATACCCAGAGGCAGACTAGAAGATGGTGTGGGAGCAGACGTGCTACAACCCCCCGTGCTCAGAGCAGCAGCGACAGCAGCGGCAGCTCTGACAGTGAAGCAGCACCAGGAACGTCCAGCGATTCCTGCATTACAGCGTCCAGTGCCAATCTGGGGCTCGCCAGCCCTGGCACCTCCAGTCCGGAGGTTCTGGGGCCCTCCTGTGGCTCCCCAGCACCCGAAAGCAGCAGCTGCAGCACCAGCAGCCAGGCAGCACCGGGGCCACCCCACAGTTCCCAGGCGACTGAGAGCAGCAGCCCCACCAGGCAGCAGGGGACAGAGCAGAGGACAATTCGCCCACGTTTACATCAGGCCCAAGACACCTGGCACAGTCCCAGAAGACGCCGCAGGAGCAGCCGTGCTGCAGAACCCAGCGCTGGGAGCAGCACCCCCAGCTTGGCCAGTCGGAGGGCACCAGGAACCTCCAGTCACTCCTTGGTGCCCGAAGGCAGACTCCCCGCCAGCCAGCGGGGGCGACCCCGGGCAAGAAGCTGCTCACCGCTGGAACGTCCAGCCCCAGATGCCCAGAGCCAGCCCCGAAGACGCCGCAGGAGCAGCCACGCACCACAAAACGGTGCTGGGAGCAGCAGCAGCACCAGATCTGCCAGGGGGGCGGCATCGGGGTCCCCCAGTGGATCCCCAGGGTCTAAACGGAGACGATGCTCCAGCCAGCAGGGGACAGCCCAGAGAAGAAGCTGCCCCCCATTACAACATCAGGCTCCAAATACCCAGAGGCAGACCCGAAGACGGCGTGGGAGCAGACACAACGCTGGAGTGATACCAGTGCTGTTCCAGCTACGACCGCAGAGCACAGCACTGTGTGGGCTGCTGCAGGGAAAGGTGACTCCGTCCTAGACAGACCCAACACAGTCACCGAAACCCGCAGTTTGCAGGCCCAGGGGCTCCTTTGTAGGGACCAAGCCCGTTTGTTCAGGGCCCTGAGACTGCTCTCTGGAGACAAAGCTGGCTTCTTATTGCTTACACCCTCACTTTTACGGCCCAGGCTGTCATTTTCAGGGCGCAATGCCTTATTTTTAGGGCCCCCAGGTGCACTGTAAGGTGCAGAGCTGCATTTTTAAGGTGCAAAGCCTTATTTGTGAGGAAAGCCCCCTCCCTCCCCATTTTAAGTACTATAAATATGAGGGGTTAGAGGGGGGTTGGGTGACGGGAAGGGTTGTGTTGTCGTGGTGGCTTGGGGGCTTACTGTACCCACCCCCGCTAATGTTTGCTCTTTTGTCAGCTTTGGATCCGAAAGTGGGATCTTAACACGGAAAACACAGGGGAGACTTTACTGCTCTCCACATCTACCTTAAAGGAAGTCGTGGGGAGCTAGGGGTCGGCCTCTTCTCACAGACAACTAGTGATAGGACTAGAAAGTATGGCCTCAAGTTGCGCCAGAGGTTTAGTTTGGAAATTAGCGGTGGTTTTCTTGGGTGGGCAGCCAAGTTCCACCGCAGCCTCTCTCTCACTCCCCCTCCTGAATAGGAAAGGGGGAGAAAAAACGATACAAAGGGCTCAAGGGTTGAGATAAGAACGGGGACATCGCTCAACAATTATTGTGACAGGCTAAACAGACTCAGAGAAGGGAGACATTAAGAATTATTGCCTATTACTAACAAGCTAGAGAAGTGAGGAATAAAAGAAAGAAACCCAAAACACCTTCCCCCCATCCACCCTCCTCTACCTCTTTAACCAAGCGGAGCAGGGGAATGGGGGAATGGCGGTTGTGGTCAGTCTGTAGCACTTTGTCCCTGCCGTTCCTTCTCGGTCACTCTCTTCCCCTGCTCCAACGTGGGATGCAGTCGTTCCCAAAGTGATCCTGCGTGGGCTTCCCACAGGCAGCAGCTCTTCAAGAACTGCTCCAGATACGGGTCCGTACCACGGGGTCCATCCATCAGGAGCACACTGCTCCAACCTGGGCCCCCCACGGGCGGCAGCTCCTGCCAGGTCACCTGCTCCTGCGTGGGCTCCTCTCCACGGGCTGCGGCTCCGGCCCGCAATCTGCTCTGGCGGGGGTCCTCCACAGGCTGCAGCCTGCTTCAGTGCAGGTCCACCTGCTCCACCGTGGCCTCTTCCACGGGCTGCAGCGTGGAACCCTGCTCCACCGTGGTACTCCGTGGGCTGCAGGGGGACAACCTGCTTCACCATGGTCCTCACCACAGGCCGCAGGGGAACTTCTGCTGTGGTGCCTGGAGCACCTCCTCCCACTCCTTCACTGACCTTGGGGTCTGCAAGGCTGTTTCTCACTCCTCTCTCTCTCCCAGCTGCTGTTCCGCAGCAGTTTTTTCCCTTTCTTAAATATGCTCTCACAGAGACGCAAACAACGTCGCTTATTGGCTTGGCTCTGGACAGCAGCAGGGCCCTTATCTAAAATGGGGCAGCTTCTGGATTCTTCTCACAGAGGCCACCCCTATGGGCCCCTGCTACCAGAACTTGCCAAGTAAGCCCACTACAATTTCTTCTCAGAAAGAATAGTCAGGAATTGGAACGGGTTGCCCAGGGAAGTAGTGGAGTCACCTGGGGGTGTTCAAGGAAAGGTTGCACATGGTGCTTAGGGACATGGCTTAGTGGGTGACATTGGTAGTAGGGGATAGTTGGACCAGATGATCTTGAAGGACGTTTCCACCCTTAATGATTCTACGATTCTGTGATTCTAATTAGGAGGCTTTGAACCCTGATGGTGAGAGCTGGCGAAAGGAGTCAGGGCTCAGACTGGACTGTCAACTGCAGTAAAGACGATTAAGACCGCTGGCTTTGTAACGTCTCTTGCTGATGTCTGGGGGAGACAACGAGCTCTGGTCTCACCCTGCTCTCGAGAAACTCTGTAGGAGAAGGACGTGAGGAGGGAGCAAGCTGTGACCCAAACGCCAGGTGTCCTGCGGCTCTCCCGGAGGGCGGCAATGCTGGCCCAAAGGTGCGGTGCAGGCGCCGCCACTCCAGGGCTGCAGCCCTGTCCGAGGGACATCTCCGCTCCTGCCTGTGGCACGGGGAGCGTTGCCAGCAGGCCGAGGGAAGCAATCCTTCCTCTCCGCCGCGTGTCGCGGGACCCGGCATTTGAGCCTGTGCCGGCTGCAAGAGCGGCCACCCTCTTGCTTGGGTGCCGAGGGCCCAGGCCCCAGCGTGGCACCTCCAGCCACCCCTGTGAGGCGGGGGCTCTGTCACAGTGGGTGCCAGGTAGCTTTGGGCGTCCCTGCCCAAATGGGGGGCGTGCGGTGGTGATGTCACAATGGCTGGCCATGGCGACCCGCGGGGGCGAGGAGCATATAAAAGGCTGCTGGGCTCGGGCCGTGCCTCAGTGCGATTTGGTGAGTTGGGGAGAGGGCAGGGAGGAGGGGGCTGCCGGGGGCTGCCGAGGGAGGAGGGGTTGCACACCTCGGGCCCGTGCTGCAGACTCACCCTCGTCCTGCTTCTCCCTCAGGGTCGGCAGAGGAGCGTGTGGAGGAGAAACCCCGGCACCGCTGGGGCAGTGACTCTCCAAGTGCTCGCTGTCCAAGTGCACCATGTCTGAAATGAAGCGGAAGGCTCCCGACTCGAGGGAGCAAGGTGAGAGAAAAGTATCCCGTCCCACAGGAGGGCGGGGAGGGGCTGGGAGGGCTGCCTGTGGCCGAGAGGGGAGGCAGGGGCAGGCAGGGGCTCCCCAACCACCCCGGGGCAGGGCCCCTCTGCTCCTTGGCAGGGGGGGCCCAGGTCGGGCTGTGGGTGCCTGCTGGGACCCTTGTGCCTGCTGTGCCTCCTTCCCCTCCACAGCCTCTGGCCCTGCCCATCAGCCAGCATGGCAGGGACAGAACAGGCCCTTGGGGACAGTCCCTCAGGGACACCTGGCCCCGCAAAGGTGCTCAATGGCTGTGCCATTTGCTCTCTCCCCTCCAGCATGCATGCTGTGTGGCCGGGCAGATGCTGACCCGAACATCTGCGGCCCCATACACAAAAGGAATGGACTCTGTGCCCACACGTTTTGCCTGGTGAGTTCCCCCAGGGTTCCCGTCAGCATCCCACCAGGGACGGTCCCTTCAACTATGACCCCTAACGAGATCCTGCTTTTTTCCATTCTATAGTCTCTTGCGAATGGCCTTTATCGGCTTGGATCACTACACGACGGAATTTTGGGATTTTTACTGGAGGATATACAGCACACAATCAAGCGGGCATCCCAGAAGGTGAGGACCTGATGGGAACAGGGAGGTTTGGGCCAGGAGATGCTCCCGCGAGCTTAGCCTGGACCCCAAGGCAGCAATGCCAGCCTTTCCAACCTGCTCCGGGACAAACTGCTGCTCTGGCAGACGAGCCTTGTCCGCCAGGGGGGTCTGCAGAGCGTGACCCAGCAGCGCCCGCACCCTGTGCCCTGCCCTGCCCAGGGGTGTGGGGCCAGCGGTGGCGGCATCGAGCCTGGTGCTAATGGGGCTGCTGTGTTCTTTTCAGCAATGCTTCGTTTGTGGCGAGCGAGGGGCCACCATCACCTGCACGGAGACAGGCTGTGAACGCAGCTTCCATCTCCCCTGCGCCTCGGAGGGAGAATGCGTCACCCAGTTCTTTGGGCAGTACAGGTAAGGGCTGCCAGCAGCAGCCAAGCAAGAGAGGACCCCACGCTGGTGCTTCCCAGCAGCCTGGCAGAGCCGGAGGCAGCGCCAGAGCCTGGATGGGCCTGGGGCTCCTTCACGTTCCTCTGCCCTCCTCGCCACAACCGCGGCAGGCCCAGCACTTCTCACCTTGCCCTTCCCTTCCCTCTCCCCGCCAGGTCCTTCTGCTGGGAGCACCGCCCTCAGCAGGCAGTGCAGGCAGCTCCGGAGCAGGACACCATCTGCATCATCTGCATGGACCCTGTGGGGGACAGCAAGTCCTACCACACCATGGTGTGCCCAGCCTGCAGTCACGCCTGGTTCCACCGGGGCTGCATCCAGGTAGGAGCCCTCCCCTCACCCTGCGCGCACGGCAGGTGCTCAGCAGCACCAGGGCCCGCTCACCTCTCACCGCATGTGTTTCTTCTGCAGGGACAAGCTGTGAGTGCAGGCATTCTCTACTTCCAGTGCCCCATCTGCAGAAACCAGGTGGAGTTCCGTTCCGAAATGTCCATCATGGGGATCCAAGTCCCAGTCAGGTTGGTGTCCCTCTGCCCTGCTCTCTAGACACGAGGGCACAAGCGCTGCGCATGGCCAGGGACTGGACAATTTCCCTCCCTTCTCTTGCAGAGGACCAACCTGGGAGGACGGCAACGCCTTTGCATCGCTGCAAGAGAGGCACCAGCGCTGTGATGTCAGTGAATGCCTTTACCCACAAGGCAGGGAGCAGGCGGAGGGACAGGGGTGAGTTGCCTCAGCAGCCATCTGGGGCTCTGCCCACGTCCTCAGCCTCAGCACATGCTGGGGGAGCCAGGACAGAGCACAAGGGATGTGCCAGCCACTCCCTGGCTCAGACACTTTGTCCTCACACCCACAACTCTTTGCTTCCCCAGGCCCTGGCAGCTGCTCCTGTGCCGCTCCTGTGCTGCCGAAGGCACCCACCGGCGCTGCTCCAACTTGACCAACAGCACAGGCACCTGGGAGTGCGACAGCTGCGCTGGCGTGGGCACTGGTAAGTGGCAAAGGCCTCATGCTGCTGGGCTGTGGCCAGGCCAGGCCTGGCTGCAGGAGCTCAGGGCAGCCTTGCCAGAGTCTCTCTGACCCTGGACGGGTCAGAGCCTCTACTGCCGTGGGTCTGGAAGTCCATCCCACTCACCTTCCTGTCTCCCCTTACAGCCTCCAGTAGCAATCTGGGGCTCGCCGGCCCCAGCACCTCCAGTCCAGAGGTTCTGGGGCCCTCCCGTGGCTCCCCAGCACCCGAAAGGAGCAGCCTCAGCAGCACCAGCAGCCAGGCAGCACCGGGGCCATCCCACAGTTCCCAGGAGACTGAGAGGAGAAGGCCAGGGACAGAACAGGGGACAATCTGCCAGCCTGTACATCAGGCCCAAGACACCTGGCACAGTCCCAGAAGACGCCGCAGGAGCAGCCGTGCTGCAGAACCCAGCGCTGGGAGCAGCACCCCCAGCTTGGCCAGCCAGAGGGCACCAGGAACCTCCAGTCACTCCTTGGTGCCTGAAGGCAGACACCCCACCGGCCAGCGGGGGCGACCCCGGACAAGAAGCCGCTCACCGCTGGAACGTCCAGCCCCAGATCCCCAGAGCCGGCCCCGAAGACGCCGCAGGAGCAGCCACGCACCAGAAAACGGTGCTGGGAGCAGCAGCAGCACCAGATCTGCCAGGGGGGCGGCATCGGGGTCCCCCAGTGGATCCCCAGGGCCTAGGCGGAGACGACGCTCCAGCCAGCAGGGGACGGCCCGGACAAGAAGCCGCTCCCCGTTACAACATCAGGCCCCAAATACCCAGAGGCAGACCCAAAGACGGCGTGGGAGCAGACGTGCTACAACCCCCAGTGCTCAGGGCAGCAGCAGCAGCAGCTTTGAAAGCGAAACGGCATTGGGGTCCTCCAGCGATTCCCCGGTGCCTGAACGCAGCAGCCGCTCCAGCCACGCCGGGCCAGTCCGGATGCGAAGCCGCTCCCTGTTACAACATCGGGCCCCAAATCCCTACGGCCGGCCTGAACAACGCCACGGGAGCAGCCGTGCTCCAGCCCCACGTCCTGGCTCCAGTCCCCAGCCGCCATCACAATAAAGCTTGCTGCCAATCCCATCTGTGCTGAGAGATCACACGCGCGTCGGCTTCAGCCTCACTCGCACGACTAAGCCGTGTCTCCCTGCTTCCTTCCCTCCCCCCCATTAGATTGATTAGGAAAGCAACGCAATTCCAGTAAGCACGTTTGGCTTAATCACATTGTCCAGAAGGGGTTACGATCTACACAGCCAGACATGTCGTTTGGGCTGCACATGTCCCAGTTATTAGCCAACCGTCACCCTGTAGACTATGGCACGTAGAGTTAGGAGCCACGAAATTAAAGTGTCTTTGACGAATTGTAGTATGAACTTTCCCTGTGAGATTCCAAAGTTGCACTCCATTAAAACACCCCTCTGTTTCTCTCCATTAAAACACCCCTCTGTTTCTAACTGCGCATTCATTAGCGCAGGCCCATGAGTTTTCAGGTCAGAATCAGTACGATACAAGCTTGCATCTCCCACATCCAAGTGAAAACCATGCTTAGGTGTGATTGTTGCACAACCACAATTGCACGCAGTTACAATTCCTTGCCGTCCCCACCCACGTTGAACTTGGGCATCATAACGCACCACGGGGCCTTATCACATGCATGGGCTTCGCAAGGCTGCTGTTGACAATTTGGAATAATGGGGAGTGGTATGACAAAATAAGGTAGATACCAAGATGTTTCAAGCACAGGTTCTGCTCGCCACCGATGTGGGCATCTAGTCCCCGAGGGTGATGTAAGCAATACCAACAAGACGATTTGTTACCTAGCTGCCGAATGCAGCACCAACAGCGCAAGCAGCCAGGCGGCACCGGGGTCCTCCTGAGGCTCCCCACCGTCGGGCAGCACCAGCCCCAGCACCGCCAGCCAGGCAGGACTGGGGCCCTCCTTGGCTCCCTGGTACCCGAGAGCAGCAGCTCCAGCACCCTCAGACTGACAGGAATGGGGATGCCCCACAGCTCCATAGTGCCCAAGAGCAGCAGCGGCTCCAGCCACCCTGGACCAGAGCAGAGGACAACCCGATCATGATTACAACGTCCAGCCCCAAATCCCTACAGCCAGCCCAGAACACGCTGCAGAACCAGGCATGCGCTAGCCCCAAGTGCTGGCCCTAATCCCCAGCCCCCAAGCCCAATACAGTTCTGAGCCAGCCTCTCCCCGCTCCCCTCGCCCATCTTCCCCCAGGCTGCTTGCTTTGCAGGGGAGCCCATGGCAGCGGGGACGAGCACTCTGGACACGCTCTTTCCCAGTGGCACACGTGGGTGATCACAGCACTGCAGCGCTGGAGAGGAGGTCGGGGCTGGCAAGAGGTGGGACAGGTGAGAGCAGGGCTGGCAGCCGGCTTTGGGCTCTTGTATGGCCTTGCCGTTAGCGCAAGGACTCGGCTTCGGCTTATCCGGGTTGCTCAGGCCACGCTCGTGAGCCTGCAAGAAAGGGACAAGTTTAACGGCAGCATCCTCCCCAGCAGGTTTGGGTCGAGGCGTCTGCCTGTCTTATGCCCGCTCTGGCACCGGTGCCTGTGAAGAATGACGTCGCGAGGTGCTGGGCCTGCTCTCTCAAGGAAGAACTACAGGCTGAGCACTGAGCCGGAGAAGTCCAAGGTCGCAGGTACGGGCTGTACACGCCTCGCACAAGCAGGACCGCTGTGGAGCGGGGTGAGCGCCCCTCGCCTCGCTTGAGATCGACTGCCTCCAGTGGCAGTGGCCGTGCTGAGAGAGGCGTGGTGGGGCAGAAAGCGAGTGAATCCCTGAGCCGAGGCGAGATTTTGGGAGGGCCTTTCCTGCAGAACGAAGGACTCCGCCAGAAACTCATGTCGCGGTGCCCTTTCTCCAGCCGTGTGGTGCTGGAGGACGTGGTGTTGCCTGTCTTTGTCCCATCGGACTCTGGGAGTTCCTCTTCCAGGGCAGACGGCCTGTCGGGTTCTCGGATTAATGCTTTCCTCGGAAACGATGATACTGCTGGGCAGTCCGTTTGCTCTTGCACCGGCCAACCCGGCACAATCCTGCTTGTGAGACCGCAAGGCTGGTATTTGAGGGCTCCGTGGCACCCACAAGTAAGGCAAGCTGCTTTGTGGGGCACCAGGGATTGTTTTGCACAAGGAAAGCTACTGCGAGGCATACAGCCTTAAGGAGGCTGTGAGTTAGCCTAGATGAGCTGTGTCTGCGAGCCTCTCTGTCCCCGCATCTTCTCCAGCACAGTGAAGAGATGTAGTAGCTACAGAGAACGTTCCAGGTACAAGCAGGACATCAGGAAGTGCAGTGGTGGCATTATTATTTTTATTTTTATTTCCCTTGGAAATGAAATTGGGTCCTCACATCCAGCTTTTGAAGTAACTTTATCTGGAAGTAGCAGAGCAGCGTTCCTGAGTACGTAGTTTCACGCGAGGGGACGACTGTACAGCCTCCCACTTGCATTGGAGAGCAGCTCAAACTGGAAGGAGCCCCCTGTTGCGGAGATGCGCTCCATAATGCTGGTGTCTAGGGCCGTCAGTGAAGACAGTGAGAAGGTAAATGGCTTCCTGAAGCTGTCTTCCCCCGTGCTGATCTGCAACCTGGAAGGTTGTTTTCCTGTAGTTATCAATTTTTTGCTTGTACTTGAAATGAATGGTGTGAGTTTACCTCCTGACTCCTGAAGCTTACTTTTCTCTCCTTTTTCACAAGGGATAGTGAACAGCAGGCTGCTGAATGCACTCTGGACATGCTCCGTCCCAGTGGCACACGTGGGTGATCACAGCGCTGCAACGCTACTCTGTGTTGGTGCGGCCTCCCCTCGAGTACTGTGTACGGTTCTGGGCACCACAGTACAAAAAGGATGTGAAACTGTTGGAGAGTGGCCAGAGAAGGACAACGAAGATGGTGAAGGGCCTAGAGGGGAAGACGTACGAGGAGCGGCTGAGGTCACTTGACCTGTTCAGCCTGGAAAAGAAAAGGCTGAGGGGAGACCTCATCGCGGCCTACAGCTTCCTCACGAGGGGGAGTGGAGGGGCAGGCGCCGATCTCTTCCCTTTAGCGACCAGCGACAGGACCTGAGGGAGCGGTGTCAAGCTGTGGCAGGGGAGGTTTATGCTGGATATCAGGAAGAGGTTCTTCACCGAGAGGGTTGTCGCGCACTGGAACAGGCTCCCCAAGGACGTAGTCGTGACACAAAGCCTGTCAGAGTTTAAGAAGCGTTTGGACTGTGCTCTTAGTAACAGTAACAGGTAGTAGTCAGAGTAGCTTGGGTGCAGGAGACGCAAAAGGGGCCTTTCCAAAAGGCCAATTATTTTTCCAATTTCTTATTATCCTTCTGGAAGGAGTGTTGGTATGTACTCCCCCAGGGATATCTCCCTGTCCCCTGGCACTCATATTTCCCATTTTTCCTAGCCCTTGTCAGTGTGCACAACCATCTGGAGCAGCCAATAGATCTAAGTAATTTCTGTTTTTCACCCAGGACAGCCAATAGACAATGATACTTTTTTCCGTTCTCTCAGAGCAACTTATAGTTTTCCCAGACTGTCTTTTCATTCAGATAGAACAGCCAACAACAGTTGACAATTCCATACTTTCTCAGGACTTTTTCCCCTTTTTCCAGACTATTTTTCACTTTTCTGGACTATACGTTGTCGGTACAGTTCCTTGGTTTTGAGCATACCAGTGGTATCTCAGGACACCTCTGTTTCTTAGGTACCCAACTGCACGTCAAAGATGCCAGATGTGCTTTTCAAGGACACTTTTCATTCACAGGCCTTGTCCCGGGCCAGATTCTCAGGCTAGCAGTTCTCAGACATCTTCTGCCAGTGTTTTAGCGGGCCATTTGTGTTAGTATTTTCCCCTTTATAACCAGACTGCCTTTATGGCTGCTCCCATCACTCCATCCCTTGGCCTGTGACCACTTGTGTATCACTATGAGACTACACCATATCTGGTGCATCTCTCTTGCCTCCTAATGTGCGAGGTGGAGGAGACGCATGTCCCCGTTAGGTCCAGTGGTGTCACTCCTGAGAGTGTTTGTTGGTTGAGACATGGGTATACAGTACCAGTTCAGATAAGAGTGATAACAAATAGCTATTTGATACAAAACAAAACGCAGAAAAGCACAAATCTGACAGTCAGAATGAGGACCAACATCATTTGGATATGTCGCACCTGTGTTTGGAGGCCTGGTAGCCAAAACCACAGCCATGTCAGCTGACAGGCCTTCGAGAACACATTGTTCTTGGGCTATTTGGTGGGAGGTACAGATCTGTCACTGAAAAATATTCACATCTTGTTTGATCTGTTTGGATTTGTTAGCAAAAAAGCAACAGGTAATATTCATTGATGCGCAAACACCTCCTTGTGAGGCTAAAATGTAGTCCAAGGACAGACAATATCGGATAGCCAATTGTGAGACCAAATTAATCAGTCTACTGTATACTCTTTAAAGCACCCACAGTAGCATTCTGGGTAATTTCAAGCACAGCAGAAATGCCAGCAATAGCTCTGTATAGTTCAGCAACACCTGAGTTTAGGTATAGCACATGTACCGACTTAGGAAATTTCGCTGGTTTTGCGATGAACAGGTTAGACATTCTGCACTTATTATGTACAGGAAAATGGTTGTGTTGGAAGTTCAATGCTAAATCTCTAGATCAAAATGCACAGGCAGTGAGACATGATATGGCACACGTACCTCCTAGCTGCAATGACAAGCTCCTGAAAACATTAGAGCTGCAAAGCCAGAACCTCCTCGGCGTTGAAATGGTAGGCCACAAGCCCTGCCCAGAATCTTTGCAATGTTTGTAGAATGAATACCATGGAACCAGGATCACAGGCCCTGGTTATTGTGGGGGATTTCAACTACCCTGACATTTGCTGGAAGGCCTACTCAGCCAGCCATCCGCAGTCCAGGAGGTTCCTTCATTGTATTGATGATAACTTCCTGATGCAAATGGTGGACGTGCCAACTAGGAGAGGAGCGCTGCTGGATCTTGTCCTCGCTAACAAGGAGGGTCTGGTTGAAACGGTGAAGGTTGAGGGCAGCCTTGGTTGCAGCGACCATGAGACGGTGGAGTTTGGGATCTCATGTGGCAGGAACAGAGTACCGAGCAGAATCGCAACCCTGGACTTCAGTAGGGCCGACTTTGGCCTTTTCAAGCATTTGCTAGGGGAAATTCCATGGGACAAGGTACTTGAAGGAAAAGGAGCCCAAGACAGCTGGTTAGCATTCAAGGACTGCTTCTTCCGAGCTCAAGAACAGAGCAACCCAACAGGTAAGAAGTCAGGAAAGAGAGCCAGGAGACCTTCATGGTTAAACAGGGAAGTGCTGGGCAAACTCAGGTGGAAGAGGACAGTCTACAGATCATGGAAGGAGGGGCTGGCCACTTACGAGGAATATAAGGCTGTTGTCAGAGGATTTAGGGAGGCAACTAGGAAAGCTAAGGCCTCCTTAGAATTAAACCTTGCGAGAAGGGTCAAGGACAACAGAAAGAGCTTCTTCAAATACATTGCAGATAAAACTAACACTAGAGGCAAGGTAGGCCCACTAATGAATGAGGTGGGTGCTCTGGCAACAGAAGATAAAGAGAAGGCAGAGTTACTGAATGCCTTCGTCTCTGTCTATAATGCCAGTGACTCTCCTGAGGAGCTCTGTACCCCTGAGGCCCCAGATGAAGTCAGAATAAAGGAGGAGTTTGCCTTGGTTGATGAGGGCTGGGTTAAGGACCAATTAAGCAAGATGGACATCCACAAGTCCATGGGTCCTGAGGGGATGCACCTGCAGGTGCTGAGGGAGCTGGCAGAAGTCATTGCTAGCCCACTCTCCATCATCTTTGGTAAGTCGTGGGCATCGGGAGAGGTGCTTGAGCACTGAAGGAAAGCAAATGTCACTCTGGTCTTCAAAAAGAGCAAGAAGGAGGACCTAGATAACTATAGACTAGTCAGCCTCACCTCCATCCTTGGTAAGGTGATGGAACAACTTATTTTTGGCGTTGTCTCTAGTCATATCAAGGATAAAAGGGTCATTAGGGGCAGTAAATACGGCTTCACCAAGGGGAAGTCATGCTTGACCAGCCTGATAGCCTTTTATGAGGATAGAACCGAGTGGATAGATGATGGAAAGGCAGTGGACGTGGTTTATCTTGATTTCAGTAAAGCCTTTGACACTGTCTTCCACAGCATCCTCACAGCTACACAAGGAAGTGTGGTCTGGACAATCGGGTAGTGAGGTGGACAGTAAACTGGCTGAAGGGAAGAAGCCAGAGGGTTGTGGTTAATGGGATGGAGTCGAGTTGGAGACCTGTATCTAGTGGAGTCCCTCAAGGGTCGGTGCTGGGATCAGTGTTGTTCAATATATTCATCGATGACTTGGATGAGGGAATGGAGTGTGCTGTCAGCAAGTTTGCCGATGACACTAAACTGGGAGGAGTGGCTGACATGCCAGAAGGCCATGCTGCCATCCATCAGGACCTTGACAGTTGGAGAATTGGACAGGGAGAAATTTAATGAAATATAACGAGGGCAAGTGTAGAGTCCTGCATCTGGGCAAGAACAACCCCAGTCACCAGTATAAGCTGGAGAGCAGTGAAAGGGAGAGGGACCTGGGGGTCCTGGTGGACAGCCGGATGACCATGAGGCAGTACTGTGCCCTCATGGCCAAGAAGGCCAATGGTATCCTGGGGAGTACTGGAAGAGATGTGCTTAGTAGGTTGAGAGAGGTTCTCCTCCCCCTCTACTCTGCCCAGGTGAGACCACATCTAGAATACTGCATCCAGTTCTGGGCCCCTTGGTTCAAGAAGGACAGGGAACTGCTTGAGAGAGTCCCGTGCAGAGCCCCAAGGATGATTAAGGGAGTGGGTCATCTCCCTTACAAGCAAAGGCTGAGGGAGCTGGGTCTCTTTAGCTTGCAGAAGAGGAGGCCGAGGGGTGACCTTATTAATGTTTATAAATATGTAAAGGGGGAGTGTCAGGAGGATGGAGCCAGGCTCTTCTCTGTGACACCCAATGATAGGACAAGGGGCAATGGGTGCAAGCTGGGACATAGGAGGTTCCGCTTAAATGAGACAAAACTTTTTTACAGTGAGGTGACAGAGCACTGGAACAGGCTGCCCAGGGCGTCGTGGAGTCTCCTTCTCTGGAGACATTCAAAACCCCCCGGGACGCGTTCCTGTGTGATGTGATTTAGGTGTTCCTGCTCCAGCAGGGGAATTGGACTAGATGATCTTCCAAGGTCCCTTCCAATCCATCACATTCTGTGATTCTGTGATTAGAAAAACAACAACATTTTAGTAACCATGTTTGGCTTAATTGGCAAAAGGGGTTACGATCTACACAGCCAGACATGTCGTTTGGGCTGCACATGTCCCAGTTATTAGCCAACCGTCACCCTGTAGACTATGGCACGTAGAGTTAGGAGCCGCGAAATTAAAGTGTCTTTGACGAATTGTAGTATGAACATTCCCTGTGAGATTCCAAAGTTTCACTCCATTAAAACACCCCTCTGTTTCTAACTGCGCATTCATTAGCGCAGGCCCATGAGTTTTCAGGTCAGAATCAGTACGATACAAGCTTGCATCTCCCACATTCAACTCTGCTGTCGCTCGCGCTCCCCACGGGCCGCTTTTGAACGGCCGGGGAGGCGGCGCTGCTGGCTCTGCCTACACCTCGTCAGCCTCCCTCGTGAGGGCTGCCGGGTCCTGGCGGCTCCCTCGGCTGCTTCGGGTGGCCTCGATGCCGAAAAAAAAGCCCTGCCTGTCTCGATCCCCCGATCCGCTGCAGAACGCGTCTGCCCCGGAGCCGATCGCCTCGGATGCTCCAGCCAGCAGGGGATGGCCCAGAGAAGAAGCCGCTCCCCATTACAATGTTTGGCCCCAAATACCCAGAGGCAGACTAGAAGATGGTGTGGGAGCAGACGTGCTACAACCCCCCGTGCTCAGAGCAGCAGCGACAGCAGCGGCAGCTCTGACAGTGAAGCAGCACCAGGAACGTCCAGCGATTCCTGCATTACAGCGTCCAGTGCCAATCTGGGGCTCGCCAGCCCTGGCACCTCCAGTCCGGAGGTTCTGGGGCCCTCCTGTGGCTCCCCAGCACCCGAAAGCAGCAGCTGCAGCACCAGCAGCCAGGCAGCACCGGGGCCACCCCACAGTTCCCAGGCGACTGAGAGCAGCAGCCCCACCAGGCAGCAGGGGACAGAGCAGAGGACAATTCGCCCACGTTTACATCAGGCCCAAGACACCTGGCACAGTCCCAGAAGACGCCGCAGGAGCAGCCGTGCTGCAGAACCCAGCGCTGGGAGCAGCACCCCCAGCTTGGCCAGTCGGAGGGCACCAGGAACCTCCAGTCACTCCTTGGTGCCCGAAGGCAGACTCCCCGCCAGCCAGCGGGGGCGACCCCGGGCAAGAAGCTGCTCACCGCTGGAACGTCCAGCCCCAGATGCCCAGAGCCAGCCCCGAAGACGCCGCAGGAGCAGCCACGCACCACAAAACGGTGCTGGGAGCAGCAGCAGCACCAGATCTGCCAGGGGGGCGGCATCGGGGTCCCCCAGTGGATCCCCAGGGTCTAAACGGAGACGATGCTCCAGCCAGCAGGGGACAGCCCAGAGAAGAAGCTGCCCCCCATTACAACATCAGGCTCCAAATACCCAGAGGCAGACCCGAAGACGGCGTGGGAGCAGACACAACGCTGGAGTGATACCAGTGCTGTTCCAGCTACGACCGCAGAGCACAGCACTGTGTGGGCTGCTGCAGGGAAAGGTGACTCCGTCCTAGACAGACCCAACACAGTCACCGAAACCCGCAGTTTGCAGGCCCAGGGGCTCCTTTGTAGGGACCAAGCCCGTTTGTTCAGGGCCCTGAGACTGCTCTCTGGAGACAAAGCTGGCTTCTCATTACTTACACCCTCGCTTTTATGGCCCAGGCTGTCATTTTCAGGGCGCAATGCCTTATCTTTAGGGCCCCTTAGTAGCACTGTGAGGTGCAGAGCTGCCTTCTAGGGTACAAAGCCTTATTTGTGAGGAAACACCCCGCTTCTTCGGGTCCCAAATCCTCACGCTAGGAGACAAGGCCTCAATTTGAGGGCCCAAAGCCTCCTTTAAGGGTCCAAACACCCATCTGGAGGGACCGAAGCATCACTGTAGGGTCCAGTCCGTGAGCCAGAGACTCCAAAGGCCCAGGGTCCAGGTCTAAAGCCTCACCTTGACGACCAGGCCTCCCCACGCTCCCCCTCCCTCCCCATTTTAAGTCTTCAAAGCCGCATTAGTAAGCCCCCGTGTTTCCTCTCTAGGCTCCAAAGCCTTCTTTTCAGGCTCCAGAACATCCGCTTGGCATCCCAAGTCGTCTTCTGATCGCCTAAACCCTCAGTTTGCAGGCCCAGGGGCTCCTTTGTAGGGACCAAGCCCGTTTGTTCAGGGCCCTGAGACTGCTCTCTGGAGACAAAGCTGGCTTCTTATTGCTTACACCCTCACTTTTACGGCCCAGGCTGTCATTTTCAGGGCGCAATGCCTTATTTTTAGGGCCCCCAGGTGCACTGTAAGGTGCAGAGCTGCATTTTTAAGGTGCAAAGCCTTATTTGTGAGGAAAGCCCCCTCCCTCCCCATTTTAAGTACTATAAATATGAGGGGTTAGAGAGGGGTTGGGTGACGGGAAGGGTTGTGTTGTCGTGGTGGCTTGGGGGCTTACTGTACCCACCCCCGCTAATGTTTGCTCTTTTGTCAGCTTTGGATCCGAAAGTGGGATCTTAACACGGAAAACACAGGGGAGACTTTACTGCTCTCCACATCTACCTTAAAGGAAGTCATGGGGAGCTAGGGGTCGGCCTCTTCTCACAGACAACTAGTGATAGGACTAGAAAGTATGGCCTCAAGTTGCGCCAGAGGTTTAGTTTGGAAATTAGCGGTGGTTTTCTCGGGTGGGCAGCCAAGTTCCACCGCAGCCTCTCTCTCACTCCCCCTCCTGAATAGGAAAGGGGGAGAAAAAACGATACAAAGGGCTCAAGGGTTGAGATAAGAATGGGGACATCGCTCAACAATTATTGTGACAGGCTAAACAGACTCAGAGAAGGGAGACATTAAGAATTATTGCCTATTACTAACAAGCTAGAGAAGTGAGGAACAAAAGAAAGAAACCCAAAACACCTTCCCCCCATCCACCCTCCTCTACCTCTTTAACCAAGCGGAGCAGGGGAATGGGGGAATGGCGGTTGTGGTCAGTCTGTAGCACTTTGTCCCTGCCGTTCCTTCTCGGTCACTCTCTTCCCCTGCTCCAACGTGGGATGCAGTCGTTCCCAAAGTGATCCTGCGTGGGCTTCCCACAGGCAGCAGCTCTTCAAGAACTGCTCCAGATACGGGTCCGTACCACGGGGTCCATCCATCAGGAGCACACTGCTCCAACCTGGGCCCCCCACGGGCGGCAGCTCCTGCCAGGTCACCTGCTCCTGCGTGGGCTCCTCTCCACGGGCTGCGGCTCCGGCCCGCAATCTGCTCTGGCGGGGGTCCTCCACAGGCTGCAGCCTGCTTCAGTGCAGGTCCACCTGCTCCACCGTGGCCTCTTCCACGGGCTGCAGCGTGGAACCCTGCTCCACCGTGGTACTCCGTGGGCTGCAGGGGGACAACCTGCTTCACCATGGTCCTCACCACAGGCCGCAGGGGAACTTCTGCTGTGGTGCCTGGAGCACCTCCTCCCACTCCTTCACTGACCTTGGGGTCTGCAAGGCTGTTTCTCACTCCTCTCTCTCTCCCAGCTGCTGTTCCGCAGCAGTTTTTTCCCTTTCTTAAATATGCTCTCACAGAGACACAAACAACGTCGCTTATTGGCTTGGCTCTGGACAGCAGCAGGGCCCTTATCTAAAATGGGGCAGCTTCTGGATTCTTCTCACAGAGGCCACCCCTATGGGCCCCTGCTACCAGAACTTGCCAAGTAAGCCCACTACAATTTCTTCTCAGAAAGAATAGTCAGGAATTGGAACGGGTTGCCCAGGGAAGTAGTGGAGTCACCTGGGGGTGTTCAAGGAAAGGTTGCACATGGTGCTTAGGGACATGGCTTAGTGGGTGACATTGGTAGTAGGGGTAGTTGGACCAGATGATCTTGAAGGACGTTTCCACCCTTAATGATTCTACGATTCTGTGATTCTAATTAGGAGGCTTTGAACCCTGATGGTGAGAGCTGGCGAAAGGAGTCAGGGCTCAGACTGGACTGTCAACTGCAGTAAAGACGATTAAGACCGCTGGCTTTGTAACGTCTCTTGCTGATGTCTGGGGGAGACAACGAGCTCTGGTCTCACCCTGCTCTCGAGAAACTCTGTAGGAGAAGGACGTGAGGAGGGAGCAAGCTGTGACCCAAACGCCAGGTGTCCTGCGGCTCTCCCGGAGGGCGGCAATGCTGGCCCAAAGGTGCGGTGCAGGCGCCGCCACTCCAGGGCTGCAGCCCTGTCCGAGGGACATCTCCGCTCCTGCCTGTGGCACGGGGAGCGTTGCCAGCAGGCCGAGGGAAGCAATCCTTCCTCTCCGCCGCGTGTCGCGGGACCCGGCATTTGAGCCTGTGCCGGCTGCAAGAGCGGCCACCCTCTTGCTTGGGTGCCGAGGGCCCAGGCCCCAGCGTGGCACCTCCAGCCACCCCTGTGAGGCGGGGGCTCTGTCACAGCGGGTGCCAGGTAGCTTTGGGCGTCCCTGCCCAAACGGGGGGCGTGCGGTGGTGATGTCACAATGGCTGGCCATGGCGACCCGCGGGGGCGAGGAGCATATAAAAGGCTGCTGGGCTCGGGCCGTGCCTCAGTGCGATTTGGTGAGTTGGGGAGAGGGCAGGGAGGAGGGGGCTGCCGGGGGCTGCCGAGGGAGGAGGGGTTGCACACCTCGGGCCCGTGCTGCAGACTCACCCTCGTCCTGCTTCTCCCTCAGGGTCGGCAGAGGAGCGTGTGGAGGAGAAACCCCGGCACCGCTGGGGCAGTGACTCTCCAAGTGCTCGCTGTCCAAGTGCACCATGTCTGAAATGAAGCGGAAGGCTCCCGACTCGAGGGAGCAAGGTGAGAGAAAAGTATCCCGTCCCACAGGAGGGCGGGGAGGGGCTGGGAGGGCTGCCTGTGGCCGAGAGGGGAGGCAGGGGCAGGCAGGGGCTCCCCAACCACCCCGGGGCAGGGCCCCTCTGCTCCTTGGCAGGGGGGGCCCAGGTCGGGCTGTGGGTGCCTGCTGGGACCCTTGTGCCTGCTGTGCCTCCTTCCCCTCCACAGCCTCTGGCCCTGCCCATCAGCCAGCATGGCAGGGACAGAACAGGCCCTTGGGGACAGTCCCTCAGGGACACCTGGCCCCGCAAAGGTGCTCAATGGCTGTGCCATTTGCTCTCTCCCCTCCAGCATGCATGCTGTGTGGCCGGGCAGATGCTGACCCGAACATCTGCGGCCCCATACACAAAAGGAATGGACTCTGTGCCCACACGTTTTGCCTGGTGAGTTCCCCCAGGGTTCCCGTCAGCATCCCACCAGGGACGGTCCCTTCAACTATGACCCCTAACGAGATCCTGCTTTTTTCCATTCTATAGTCTCTTGCGAATGGCCTTTATCGGCTTGGATCACTACACGACGGAATTTTGGGATTTTTACTGGAGGATATACAGCACACAATCAAGCGGGCATCCCAGAAGGTGAGGACCTGATGGGAACAGGGAGGTTTGGGCCAGGAGATGCTCCCGCGAGCTTAGCCTGGACCCCAAGGCAGCAATCCCAGCCTTTCCAACCTGCTCCGGGACAAACTGCTGCTCTGGCAGACGAGCCTTGTCCGCCAGGGGGGTCTGCAGAGCGTGACCCAGCAGCGCCCGCACCCTGTGCCCTGCCCTGCCCAGGGGTGTGGGGCCAGCGGTGGCGGCATCGAGCCTGGTGCTAATGGGGCTGCTGTGTTCTTTTCAGCAATGCTTCGTTTGTGGCGAGCGAGGGGCCACCATCACCTGCACGGAGACAGGCTGTGAACGCAGCTTCCATCTCCCCTGCGCCTCGGAGGGAGAATGCGTCACCCAGTTCTTTGGGCAGTACAGGTAAGGGCTGCCAGCAGCAGCCAAGCAAGAGAGGACCCCACGCTGGTGCTTCCCAGCAGCCTGGCAGAGCCGGAGGCAGCGCCAGAGCCTGGATGGGCCTGGGGCTCCTTCACGTTCCTCTGCCCTCCTCGCCACAACCGCGGCAGGCCCAGCACTTCTCACCTTGCCCTTCCCTTCCCTCTCCCCGCCAGGTCCTTCTGCTGGGAGCACCGCCCTCAGCAGGCAGTGCAGGCAGCTCCGGAGCAGGACACCATCTGCATCATCTGCATGGACCCTGTGGGGGACAGCAAGTCCTACCACACCATGGTGTGCCCAGCCTGCAGTCACGCCTGGTTCCACCGGGGCTGCATCCAGGTAGGAGCCCTCCCCTCACCCTGCGCGCACGGCAGGTGCTCAGCAGCACCAGGGCCCGCTCACCTCTCACCGCATGTGTTTCTTCTGCAGGGACAAGCTGTGAGTGCAGGCATTCTCTACTTCCAGTGCCCCATCTGCAGAAACCAGGTGGAGTTCCGTTCCGAAATGTCCATCATGGGGATCCAAGTCCCAGTCAGGTTGGTGTCCCTCTGCCCTGCTCTCTAGACACGAGGGCACAAGCGCTGCGCATGGCCAGGGACTGGACAATTTCCCTCCCTTCTCTTGCAGAGGACCAACCTGGGAGGACGGCAACGCCTTTGCATCGCTGCAAGAGAGGCACCAGCGCTGTGATGTCAGTGAATGCCTTTACCCACAAGGCAGGGAGCAGGCGGAGGGACAGGGGTGAGTTGCCTCAGCAGCCATCTGGGGCTCTGCCCACGTCCTCAGCCTCAGCACATGCTGGGGGAGCCAGGACAGAGCACAAGGGATGTGCCAGCCACTCCCTGGCTCAGACACTTTGTCCTCACACCCACAACTCTTTGCTTCCCCAGGCCCTGGCAGCTGCTCCTGTGCCGCTCCTGTGCTGCCGAAGGCACCCACCGGCGCTGCTCCAACTTGACCAACAGCACAGGCACCTGGGAGTGCGACAGCTGCGCTGGCGTGGGCACTGGTAAGTGGCAAAGGCCTCATGCTGCTGGGCTGTGGCCAGGCCAGGCCTGGCTGCAGGAGCTCAGGGCAGCCTTGCCAGAGTCTCTCTGACCCTGGACGGGTCAGAGCCTCTACTGCCGTGGGTCTGGAAGTCCATCCCACTCACCTTCCTGTCTCCCCTTACAGCCTCCAGTAGCAATCTGGGGCTCGCCGGCCCCAGCACCTCCAGTCCAGAGGTTCTGGGGCCCTCCCGTGGCTCCCCAGCACCCGAAAGGAGCAGCCTCAGCAGCACCAGCAGCCAGGCAGCACCGGGGCCATCCCACAGTTCCCAGGAGACTGAGAGGAGAAGGCCAGGGACAGAACAGGGGACAATCTGCCAGCCTGTACATCAGGCCCAAGACACCTGGCACAGTCCCAGAAGACGCCGCAGGAGCAGCCGTGCTGCAGAACCCAGCGCTGGGAGCAGCACCCCCAGCTTGGCCAGCCAGAGGGCACCAGGAACCTCCAGTCACTCCTTGGTGCCTGAAGGCAGACACCCCACCGGCCAGCGGGGGCGACCCCGGACAAGAAGCCGCTCACCGCTGGAACGTCCAGCCCCAGATCCCCAGAGCCGGCCCCGAAGACGCCGCAGGAGCAGCCACGCACCAGAAAACGGTGCTGGGAGCAGCAGCAGCACCAGATCTGCCAGGGGGGCGGCATCGGGGTCCCCCAGTGGATCCCCAGGGCCTAGGCGGAGACGACGCTCCAGCCAGCAGGGGACGGCCCGGACAAGAAGCCGCTCCCCGTTACAACATCAGGCCCCAAATACCCAGAGGCAGACCCAAAGACGGCGTGGGAGCAGACGTGCTACAACCCCCAGTGCTCAGGGCAGCAGCAGCAGCAGCTTTGAAAGCGAAACGGCATTGGGGTCCTCCAGCGATTCCCCGGTGCCTGAACGCAGCAGCCGCTCCAGCCACGCCGGGCCAGTCCGGATGCGAAGCCGCTCCCAGTTACAACATCGGGCCCCAAATCCCTACGGCCGGCCTGAACAACGCCACGGGAGCAGCCGTGCTCCAGCCCCACGTCCTGGCTCCAGTCCCCAGCCGCCATCACAATAAAGCTTGCTGCCAATCCCATCTGTGCTGAGAGATCACACGCGCGTCGGCTTCAGCCTCACTCGCACGACTAAGCCGTGTCTCCCTGCTTCCTTCCCTCCCCCCCATTAGATTGATTAGGAAAGCAACGCAATTCCAGTAAGCACGTTTGGCTTAATCACATTGTCCAGAAGGGGTTACGATCTACACAGCCAGACATGTCGTTTGGGCTGCACATGTCCCAGTTATTAGCCAACCGTCACCCTGTAGACTATGGCACGTAGAGTTAGGAGCCACGAAATTAAAGTGTCTTTGACGAATTGTAGTATGAACTTTCCCTGTGAGATTCCAAAGTTGCACTCCATTAAAACACCCCTCTGTTTCTCTCCATTAAAACACCCCTCTGTTTCTAACTGCGCATTCATTAGCGCAGGCCCATGAGTTTTCAGGTCAGAATCAGTACGATACAAGCTTGCATCTCCCACATCCAAGTGAAAACCATGCTTAGGTGTGATTGTTGCACAACCACAATTGCACGCAGTTACAATTCCTTGCCGTCCCCACCCACGTTGAACTTGGGCATCATAACGCACCACGGGGCCTTATCACATGCATGGGCTTCGCAAGGCTGCTGTTGACAATTTGGAATAATGGGGAGTGGTATGACAAAATAAGGTAGATACCAAGATGTTTCAAGCACAGGTTCTGCTCGCCACCGATGTGGGCATCTAGTCCCCGAGGGTGATGTAAGCAATACCAACAAGACGATTTGTTACCTAGCTGCCGAATGCAGCACCAACAGCGCAAGCAGCCAGGCGGCACCGGGGTCCTCCTGAGGCTCCCCACCGTCGGGCAGCACCAGCCCCAGCACCGCCAGCCAGGCAGGACTGGGGCCCTCCTTGGCTCCCTGGTACCCGAGAGCAGCAGCTCCAGCACCCTCAGACTGACAGGAATGGGGATGCCCCACAGCTCCATAGTGCCCAAGAGCAGCAGCGGCTCCAGCCACCCTGGACCAGAGCAGAGGACAACCCGATCATGATTACAACGTCCAGCCCCAAATCCCTACAGCCAGCCCAGAACACGCTGCAGAACCAGGCATGCGCTAGCCCCAAGTGCTGGCCCTAATCCCCAGCCCCCAAGCCCAATACAGTTCTGAGCCAGCCTCTCCCCGCTCCCCTCGCCCATCTTCCCCCAGGCTGCTTGCTTTGCAGGGGAGCCCATGGCAGCGGGGACGAGCACTCTGGACACGCTCTTTCCCAGTGGCACACGTGGGTGATCACAGCACTGCAGCGCTGGAGAGGAGGTCGGGGCTGGCAAGAGGTGGGACAGGTGAGAGCAGGGCTGGCAGCCGGCTTTGGGCTCTTGTATGGCCTTGCCGTTAGCGCAAGGACTCGGCTTCGGCTTATCCGGGTTGCTCAGGCCACGCTCGTGAGCCTGCAAGAAAGGGACAAGTTTAACGGCAGCATCCTCCCCAGCAGGTTTGGGTCGAGGCGTCTGCCTGTCTTATGCCCGCTCTGGCACCGGTGCCTGTGAAGAATGACGTCGCGAGGTGCTGGGCCTGCTCTCTCAAGGAAGAACTACAGGCTGAGCACTGAGCCGGAGAAGTCCAAGGTCGCAGGTACGGGCTGTACACGCCTCGCACAAGCAGGACCGCTGTGGAGCGGGGTGAGCGCCCCTCGCCTCGCTTGAGATCGACTGCCTCCAGTGGCAGTGGCCGTGCTGAGAGAGGCGTGGTGGGGCAGAAAGCGAGTGAATCCCTGAGCCGAGGCGAGATTTTGGGAGGGCCTTTCCTGCAGAACGAAGGACTCCGCCAGAAACTCATGTCGCGGTGCCCTTTCTCCAGCCGTGTGGTGCTGGAGGACGTGGTGTTGCCTGTCTTTGTCCCATCGGACTCTGGGAGTTCCTCTTCCAGGGCAGACGGCCTCTCGGGTTCTCGGATTAATGCTTTCCTCGGAAACGATGATACTGCTGGGCAGTCCGTTTGCTCTTGCACCGGCCAACCCGGCACAATCCTGCTTGTGAGACCGCAAGGCTGGTATTTGAGGGCTCCGTGGCACCCACAAGTAAGGCAAGCTGCTTTGTGGGGCACCAGGGATTGTTTTGCACAAGGAAAGCTACTGCGAGGCATACAGCCTTAAGGAGGCTGTGAGTTAGCCTAGATGAGCTGTGTCTGCGAGCCTCTCTGTCCCCGCATCTTCTCCAGCACAGTGAAGAGATGTAGTAGCTACAGAGAACGTTCCAGGTACAAGCAGGACATCAGGAAGTGCAGTGGTGGTATTATTATTTTTATTTTTATTTCCCTTGGAAATGAAATTGGGTCCTCACATCCAGCTTTTGAAGTAACTTTATCTGGAAGTAGCAGAGCAGCGTTCCTGAGTACGTAGTTTCACGCGAGGGGACGACTGTACAGCCTCCCACTTGCATTGGAGAGCAGCTCAAACTGGAAGGAGCCCCCTGTTGCGGAGATGCGCTCCATAATGCTGGTGTCTAGGGCCGTCAGTGAAGACAGTGAGAAGGTAAATGGCTTCCTGAAGCTGTCTTCCCCCGTGCTGATCTGCAACCTGGAAGGTTGTTTTCCTGTAGTTATCAATTTTTTGCTTGTACTTGAAATGAATGGTGTGAGTTTACCTCCTGACTCCTGAAGCTTACTTTTCTCTCCTTTTTCACAAGGGATAGTGAACAGCAGGCTGCTGAATGCACTCTGGACATGCTCCGTCCCAGTGGCACACGTGGGTGATCACAGCGCTGCAACGCTACTCTGTGTTGGTGCGGCCTCCCCTCGAGTACTGTGTACGGTTCTGGGCACCACAGTACAAAAAGGATGTGAAACTGTTGGAGAGTGGCCAGAGAAGGACAACGAAGATGGTGAAGGGCCTAGAGGGGAAGACGTACGAGGAGCGGCTGAGGTCACTTGACCTGTTCAGCCTGGAAAAGAAAAGGCTGAGGGGAGACCTCATCGCGGCCTACAGCTTCCTCACGAGGGGGAGTGGAGGGGCAGGCGCCGATCTCTTCCCTTTAGCGACCAGCGACAGGACCTGAGGGAGCGGTGTCAAGCTGTGGCAGGGGAGGTTTATGCTGGATATCAGGAAGAGGTTCTTCACCGAGAGGGTTGTCGCGCACTGGAACAGGCTCCCCAAGGACGTAGTCGTGACACAAAGCCTGTCAGAGTTTAAGAAGCGTTTGGACTGTGCTCTTAGTAACAGTAACAGGTAGTAGTCAGAGTAGCTTGGGTGCAGGAGACGCAACAGGGGCCTTTCCAAAAGGCCAATTATTTTTCCAATTTCTTATTATCCTTCTGGAAGGAGTGTTGGTATGTACTCCCCCAGGGATATCTCCCTGTCCCCTGGCACTCATATTTCCCATTTTTCCTAGCCCTTGTCAGTGTGCACAACCATCTGGAGCAGCCAATAGATCTAAGTAATTTCTGTTTTTCACCCAGGACAGCCAATAGACAATGATACTTTTTTCCGTTCTCTCAGAGCAACTTATAGTTTTCCCAGACTGTCTTTTCATTCAGATAGAACAGCCAACAACAGTTGACAATTCCATACTTTCTCAGGACTTTTTCCCCTTTTTCCAGACTATTTTTCACTTTTCTGGACTATACGTTGTCGGTACAGTTCCTTGGTTTTGAGCATACCAGTGGTATCTCAGGACACCTCTGTTTCTTAGGTACCCAACTGCACGTCAAAGATGCCAGATGTGCTTTTCAAGGACACTTTTCATTCACAGGCCTTGTCCCGGGCCAGATTCTCAGGCTAGCAGTTCTCAGACATCTTCTGCCAGTGTTTTAGCGGGCCATTTGTGTTAGTATTTTCCCCTTTATAACCAGACTGCCTTTATGGCTGCTCCCATCACTCCATCCCTTGGCCTGTGACCACTTGTGTATCACTATGAGACTACACCATATCTGGTGCATCTCTCTTGCCTCCTAATGTGCGAGGTGGAGGAGACGCATGTCCCCGTTAGGTCCAGTGGTGTCACTCCTGAGAGTGTTTGTTGGTTGAGACATGGGTATACAGTACCAGTTCAGATAAGAGTGATAACAAATAGCTATTTGATACAAAACAAAACGCAGAAAAGCACAAATCTGACAGTCAGAATGAGGACCAACATCATTTGGATATGTCGCACCTGTGTTTGGAGGCCTGGTAGCCAAAACCACAGCCATGTCAGCTGACAGGCCTTCGAGAACACATTGTTCTTGGGCTATTTGGTGGGAGGTACAGATCTGTCACTGAAAAATATTCACATCTTGTTTGATCTGTTTGGATTTGTTAGCAAAAAAGCAACAGGTAATATTCATTGATGCGCAAACACCTCCTTGTGAGGCTAAAATGTAGTCCAAGGACAGACAATATCGGATAGCCAATTGTGAGACCAAATTAATCAGTCTACTGTATACTCTTTAAAGCACCCACAGTAGCATTCTGGGTAATTTCAAGCACAGCAGAAATGCCAGCAATAGCTCTGTATAGTTCAGCAACACCTGAGTTTAGGTATAGCACATGTACCGACTTAGGAAATTTCGCTGGTTTTGCGATGAACAGGTTAGACATTCTGCACTTATTATGTACAGGAAAATGGTTGTGTTGGAAGTTCAATGCTAAATCTCTAGATCAAAATGCACAGGCAGTGAGACATGATATGGCACACGTACCTCCTAGCTGCAATGACAAGCTCCTGAAAACATTAGAGCTGCAAAGCCAGAACCTCCTCGGCGTTGAAATGGTAGGCCACAAGCCCTGCCCAGAATCTTTGCAATGTTTGTAGAATGAATACCATGGAACCAGGATCACAGGCCCTGGTTATTGTGGGGGATTTCAACTACCCTGACATTTGCTGGAAGGCCTACTCAGCCAGCCATCCGCAGTCCAGGAGGTTCCTTCATTGTATTGATGATAACTTCCTGATGCAAATGGTGGACGTGCCAACTAGGAGAGGAGCGCTGCTGGATCTTGTCCTCGCTAACAAGGAGGGTCTGGTTGAAACGGTGAAGGTTGAGGGCAGCCTTGGTTGCAGCGACCATGAGACGGTGGAGTTTGGGATCTCATGTGGCAGGAACAGAGTACCGAGCAGAATCGCAACCCTGGACTTCAGTAGGGCCGACTTTGGCCTTTTCAAGCATTTGCTAGGGGAAATTCCATGGGACAAGGTACTTGAAGGAAAAGGAGCCCAAGACAGCTGGTTAGCATTCAAGGACTGCTTCTTCCGAGCTCAAGAACAGAGCAACCCAACAGGTAAGAAGTCAGGAAAGAGAGCCAGGAGACCTTCATGGTTAAACAGGGAAGTGCTGGGCAAACTCAGGTGGAAGAGGACAGTCTACAGATCATGGAAGGAGGGGCTGGCCACTTACGAGGAATATAAGGCTGTTGTCAGAGGATTTAGGGAGGCAACTAGGAAAGCTAAGGCCTCCTTAGAATTAAACCTTGCGAGAAGGGTCAAGGACAACAGAAAGAGCTTCTTCAAATACATTGCAGATAAAACTAACACTAGAGGCAAGGTAGGCCCACTAATGAATGAGGTGGGTGCTCTGGCAACAGAAGATAAAGAGAAGGCAGAGTTACTGAATGCCTTCGTCTCTGTCTATAATGCCAGTGACTCTCCTGAGGAGCTCTGTACCCCTGAGGCCCCAGATGAAGTCAGAATAAAGGAGGAGTTTGCCTTGGTTGATGAGGGCTGGGTTAAGGACCAATTAAGCAAGATGGACATCCACAAGTCCATGGGTCCTGAGGGGATGCACCTGCAGGTGCTGAGGGAGCTGGCAGAAGTCATTGCTAGCCCACTCTCCATCATCTTTGGTAAGTCGTGGGCATCGGGAGAGGTGCTTGAGCACTGAAGGAAAGCAAATGTCACTCTGGTCTTCAAAAAGAGCAAGAAGGAGGACCTAGATAACTATAGACTAGTCAGCCTCACCTCCATCCTTGGTAAGGTGATGGAACAACTTATTTTTGGCGTTGTCTCTAGTCATATCAAGGATAAAAGGGTCATTAGGGGCAGTAAATACGGCTTCACCAAGGGGAAGTCATGCTTGACCAGCCTGATAGCCTTTTATGAGGATAGAACCGAGTGGATAGATGATGGAAAGGCAGTGGACGTGGTTTATCTTGATTTCAGTAAAGCCTTTGACACTGTCTTCCACAGCATCCTCACAGCTACACAAGGAAGTGTGGTCTGGACAATCGGGTAGTGAGGTGGACAGTAAACTGGCTGAAGGGAAGAAGCCAGAGGGTTGTGGTTAATGGGATGGAGTCGAGTTGGAGACCTGTATCTAGTGGAGTCCCTCAAGGGTCGGTGCTGGGATCAGTGTTGTTCAATATATTCATCGATGACTTGGATGAGGGAATGGAGTGTGCTGTCAGCAAGTTTGCCGATGACACTAAACTGGGAGGAGTGGCTGACATGCCAGAAGGCCATGCTGCCATCCATCAGGACCTTGACAGTTGGAGAATTGGACAGGGAGAAATTTAATGAAATATAACGAGGGCAAGTGTAGAGTCCTGCATCTGGGCAAGAACAACCCCAGTCACCAGTATAAGCTGGAGAGCAGTGAAAGGGAGAGGGACCTGGGGGTCCTGGTGGACAGCCGGATGACCATGAGGCAGTACTGTGCCCTCATGGCCAAGAAGGCCAATGGTATCCTGGGGAGTACTGGAAGAGATGTGCTTAGTAGGTTGAGAGAGGTTCTCCTCCCCCTCTACTCTGCCCAGGTGAGACCACATCTAGAATACTGCATCCAGTTCTGGGCCCCTTGGTTCAAGAAGGACAGGGAACTGCTTGAGAGAGTCCCATGCAGAGCCCCAAGGATGATTAAGGGAGTGGGTCATCTCCCTTACAAGCAAAGGCTGAGGGAGCTGGGTCTCTTTAGCTTGCAGAAGAGGAGGCCGAGGGGTGACCTTATTAATGTTTATAAATATGTAAAGGGGGAGTGTCAGGAGGATGGAGCCAGGCTCTTCTCTGTGACACCCAATGATAGGACAAGGGGCAATGGGTGCAAGCTGGGACATAGGAGGTTCCGCTTAAATGAGACAAAACTTTTTTACAGTGAGGTGACAGAGCACTGGAACAGGCTGCCCAGGGCGTCGTGGAGTCTCCTTCTCTGGAGACATTCAAAACCCCCCGGGACGCGTTCCTGTGTGATGTGATTTAGGTGTTCCTGCTCCAGCAGGGGAATTGGACTAGATGATCTTCCAAGGTCCCTTCCAATCCATCACATTCTGTGATTCTGTGATTAGAAAAACAACAACATTTTAGTAACCATGTTTGGCTTAATTGGCAAAAGGGGTTACGATCTACACAGCCAGACATGTCGTTTGGGCTGCACATGTCCCAGTTATTAGCCAACCGTCACCCTGTAGACTATGGCACGTAGAGTTAGGAGCCGCGAAATTAAAGTGTCTTTGACGAATTGTAGTATGAACATTCCCTGTGAGATTCCAAAGTTTCACTCCATTAAAACACCCCTCTGTTTCTAACTGCGCATTCATTAGCGCAGGCCCATGAGTTTTCAGGTCAGAATCAGTACGATACAAGCTTGCATCTCCCACATTCAACTCTGCTGTCGCTCGCGCTCCCCACGGGCCGCTTTTGAACGGCCGGGGAGGCGGCGCTGCTGGCTCTGCCTACACCTCGTCAGCCTCCCTCGTGAGGGCTGCCGGGTCCTGGCGGCTCCCTCGGCTGCTTCGGGTGGCCTCGATGCCGAAAAAAAAGCCCTGCCTGTCTCGATCCCCCGATCCGCTGCAGAACGCGTCTGCCCCGGAGCCGATCGCCTCGGATGCTCCAGCCAGCAGGGGATGGCCCAGAGAAGAAGCCGCTCCCCATTACAATGTTTGGCCCCAAATACCCAGAGGCAGACTAGAAGATGGTGTGGGAGCAGACGTGCTACAACCCCCCGTGCTCAGAGCAGCAGCGACAGCAGCGGCAGCTCTGACAGTGAAGCAGCACCAGGAACGTCCAGCGATTCCTGCATTACAGCGTCCAGTGCCAATCTGGGGCTCGCCAGCCCTGGCACCTCCAGTCCGGAGGTTCTGGGGCCCTCCTGTGGCTCCCCAGCACCCGAAAGCAGCAGCTGCAGCACCAGCAGCCAGGCAGCACCGGGGCCACCCCACAGTTCCCAGGCGACTGAGAGCAGCAGCCCCACCAGGCAGCAGGGGACAGAGCAGAGGACAATTCGCCCACGTTTACATCAGGCCCAAGACACCTGGCACAGTCCCAGAAGACGCCGCAGGAGCAGCCGTGCTGCAGAACCCAGCGCTGGGAGCAGCACCCCCAGCTTGGCCAGTCGGAGGGCACCAGGAACCTCCAGTCACTCCTTGGTGCCCGAAGGCAGACTCCCCGCCAGCCAGCGGGGGCGACCCCGGGCAAGAAGCTGCTCACCGCTGGAACGTCCAGCCCCAGATGCCCAGAGCCAGCCCCGAAGACGCCGCAGGAGCAGCCACGCACCACAAAACGGTGCTGGGAGCAGCAGCAGCACCAGATCTGCCAGGGGGGCGGCATCGGGGTCCCCCAGTGGATCCCCAGGGTCTAAACGGAGACGATGCTCCAGCCAGCAGGGGACAGCCCAGAGAAGAAGCTGCCCCCCATTACAACATCAGGCTCCAAATACCCAGAGGCAGACCCGAAGACGGCGTGGGAGCAGACACAACGCTGGAGTGATACCAGTGCTGTTCCAGCTACGAACGCAGAGCACAGCACTGTGTGGGCTGCTGCAGGGAAAGGTGACTCCGTCCTAGACAGACCCAACACAGTCACCGAAACCCGCAGTTTGCAGGCCCAGGGGCTCCTTTGTAGGGACCAAGCCCGTTTGTTCAGGGCCCTGAGACTGCTCTCTGGAGACAAAGCTGGCTTCTTATTGCTTACACCCTCACTTTTACGGCCCAGGCTGTCATTTTCAGGGCGCAATGCCTTATTTTTAGGGCCCCCAGGTGCACTGTAAGGTGCAGAGCTGCATTTTTAAGGTGCAAAGCCTTATTTGTGAGGAAAGCCCCCTCCCTCCCCATTTTAAGTACTATAAATATGAGGGGTTAGAGGGGGGTTGGGTGACGGGAAGGGTTGTGTTGTCGTGGTGGCTTGGGGGCTTACTGTACCCACCCCCGCTAATGTTTGCTCTTTTGTCAGCTTTGGATCCGAAAGTGGGATCTTAACACGGAAAACACAGGGGAGACTTTACTGCTCTCCACATCTACCTTAAAGGAAGTCGTGGGGAGCTAGGGGTCGGCCTCTTCTCACAGACAACTAGTGATAGGACTAGAAAGTATGGCCTCAAGTTGCGCCAGAGGTTTAGTTTGGAAATTAGCGGTGGTTTTCTCGGGTGGGCAGCCAAGTTCCACCGCAGCCTCTCTCTCACTCCCCCTCCTGAATAGGAAAGGGGGAGAAAAAACGATACAAAGGGCTCAAGGGTTGAGATAAGAACGGGGACATCGCTCAACAATTATTGTGACAGGCTAAACAGACTCAGAGAAGGGAGACATTAAGAATTATTGCCTATTACTAACAAGCTAGAGAAGTGAGGAATAAAAGAAAGAAACCCAAAACACCTTCCCCCCATCCACCCTCCTCTACCTCTTTAACCAAGCGGAGCAGGGGAATGGGGGAATGGCGGTTGTGGTCAGTCTGTAGCACTTTGTCCCTGCCGTTCCTTCTCGGTCACTCTCTTCCCCTGCTCCAACGTGGGATGCAGTCGTTCCCAAAGTGATCCTGCGTGGGCTTCCCACAGGCAGCAGCTCTTCAAGAACTGCTCCAGATACGGGTCCGTACCACGGGGTCCATCCATCAGGAGCACACTGCTCCAACCTGGGTCCCCCACGGGCGGCAGCTCCTGCCAGGTCACCTGCTCCTGCGTGGGCTCCTCTCCACGGGCTGCGGCTCCGGCCCGCAATCTGCTCTGGCGGGGGTCCTCCACAGGCTGCAGCCTGCTTCAGTGCAGGTCCACCTGCTCCACCGTGGCCTCTTCCACGGGCTGCAGCGTGGAACCCTGCTCCACCGTGGTACTCCGTGGGCTGCAGGGGGACAACCTGCTTCACCATGGTCCTCACCACAGGCCGCAGGGGAACTTCTGCTGTGGTGCCTGGAGCACCTCCTCCCACTCCTTCACTGACCTTGGGGTCTGCAAGGCTGTTTCTCACTCCTCTCTCTCTCCCAGCTGCTGTTCCGCAGCAGTTTTTTCCCTTTCTTAAATATGCTCTCACAGAGACGCAAACAACGTCGCTTATTGGCTTGGCTCTGGACAGCAGCAGGGCCCTTATCTAAAATGGGGCAGCTTCTGGATTCTTCTCACAGAGGCCACCCCTATGGGCCCCTGCTACCAGAACTTGCCAAGTAAGCCCACTACAATTTCTTCTCAGAAAGAATAGTCAGGAATTGGAACGGGTTGCCCAGGGAAGTAGTGGAGTCACCTGGGGGTGTTCAAGGAAAGGTTGCACATGGTGCTTAGGGACATGGCTTAGTGGGTGACATTGGTAGTAGGGGATAGTTGGACCAGATGATCTTGAAGGACGTTTCCACCCTTAATGATTCTACGATTCTGTGATTCTAATTAGGAGGCTTTGAACCCTGATGGTGAGAGCTGGCGAAAGGAGTCAGGGCTCAGACTGGACTGTCAACTGCAGTAAAGACGATTAAGACCGCTGGCTTTGTAATGTCTCTTGCTGATGTCTGGGGGAGACAACGAGCTCTGGTCTCACCCTGCTCTCGAGAAACTCTGTAGGAGAAGGACGTGAGGAGGGAGCAAGCTGTGACCCAAACGCCAGGTGTCCTGCGGCTCTCCCGGAGGGCGGCAATGCTGGCCCAAAGGTGCGGTGCAGGCGCCGCCACTCCAGGGCTGCAGCCCTGTCCGAGGGACATCTCCGCTCCTGCCTGTGGCACGGGGAGCGTTGCCAGCAGGCCGAGGGAAGCAATCCTTCCTCTCCGCCGCGTGTCGCGGGACCCGGCATTTGAGCCTGTGCCGGCTGCAAGAGCGGCCACCCTCTTGCTTGGGTGCCGAGGGCCCAGGCCCCAGCGTGGCACCTCCAGCCACCCCTGTGAGGCGGGGGCTCTGTCACAGTGGGTGCCAGGTAGCTTTGGGCGTCCCTGCCCAAACGGGGGGCGTGCGGTGGTGATGTCACAATGGCTGGCCATGGCGACCCGCGGGGGCGAGGAGCATATAAAAGGCTGCTGGGCTCGGGCCGTGCCTCAGTGCGATTTGGTGAGTTGGGGAGAGGGCAGGGAGGAGGGGGCTGCCGGGGGCTGCCGAGGGAGGAGGGGTTGCACACCTCGGGCCCGTGCTGCAGACTCACCCTCGTCCTGCTTCTCCCTCAGGGTCGGCAGAGGAGCGTGTGGAGGAGAAACCCCGGCACCGCTGGGGCAGTGACTCTCCAAGTGCTCGCTGTCCAAGTGCACCATGTCTGAAATGAAGCGGAAGGCTCCCGACTCGAGGGAGCAAGGTGAGAGAAAAGTATCCCGTCCCACAGGAGGGCGGGGAGGGGCTGGGAGGGCTGCCTGTGGCCGAGAGGGGAGGCAGGGGCAGGCAGGGGCTCCCCAACCACCCCGGGGCAGGGCCCCTCTGCTCCTTGGCAGGGGGGGCCCAGGTCGGGCTGTGGGTGCCTGCTGGGACCCTTGTGCCTGCTGTGCCTCCTTCCCCTCCACAGCCTCTGGCCCTGCCCATCAGCCAGCATGGCAGGGACAGAACAGGCCCTTGGGGACAGTCCCTCAGGGACACCTGGCCCCGCAAAGGTGCTCAATGGCTGTGCCATTTGCTCTCTCCCCTCCAGCATGCATGCTGTGTGGCCGGGCAGATGCTGACCCGAACATCTGCGGCCCCATACACAAAAGGAATGGACTCTGTGCCCACACGTTTTGCCTGGTGAGTTCCCCCAGGGTTCCCGTCAGCATCCCACCAGGGACGGTCCCTTCAACTATGACCCCTAACGAGATCCTGCTTTTTTCCATTCTATAGTCTCTTGCGAATGGCCTTTATCGGCTTGGATCACTACACGACGGAATTTTGGGATTTTTACTGGAGGATATACAGCACACAATCAAGCGGGCATCCCAGAAGGTGAGGACCTGATGGGAACAGGGAGGTTTGGGCCAGGAGATGCTCCCGCGAGCTTAGCCTGGACCCCAAGGCAGCAATCCCAGCCTTTCCAACCTGCTCCGGGACAAACTGCTGCTCTGGCAGACGAGCCTTGTCCGCCAGGGGGGTCTGCAGAGCGTGACCCAGCAGCGCCCGCACCCTGTGCCCTGCCCTGCCCAGCGGTGTGGGGCCAGCGGTGGCGGCATCGAGCCTGGTGCTAATGGGGCTGCTGTGTTCTTCTCAGCAATGCTTCGTTTGTGGCGAGCGAGGGGCCACCATCACCTGCACGGAGACAGGCTGTGAACGCAGCTTCCATCTCCCCTGCGCCTCGGAGGGAGAATGCGTCACCCAGTTCTTTGGGCAGTACAGGTAAGGGCTGCCAGCAGCAGCCAAGCAAGAGAGGACCCCACGCTGGTGCTTCCCAGCAGCCTGGCAGAGCCGGAGGCAGCGCCAGAGCCTGGATGGGCCTGGGGCTCCTTCACGTTCCTCTGCCCTCCTCGCCACAACCGCGGCAGGCCCAGCACTTCTCACCTTGCCCTTCCCTTCCCTCTCCCCGCCAGGTCCTTCTGCTGGGAGCACCGCCCTCAGCAGGCAGTGCAGGCAGCTCCGGAGCAGGACACCATCTGCATCATCTGCATGGACCCTGTGGGGGACAGCAAGTCCTACCACACCATGGTGTGCCCAGCCTGCAGTCACGCCTGGTTCCACCGGGGCTGCATCCAGGTAGGAGCCCTCCCCTCACCCTGCGCGCACGGCAGGTGCTCAGCAGCACCAGGGCCCGCTCACCTCTCACCGCATGTGTTTCTTCTGCAGGGACAAGCTGTGAGTGCAGGCATTCTCTACTTCCAGTGCCCCATCTGCAGAAACCAGGTGGAGTTCCGTTCCGAAATGTCCATCATGGGGATCCAAGTCCCAGTCAGGTTGGTGTCCCTCTGCCCTGCTCTCTAGACACGAGGGCACAAGCGCTGCGCATGGCCAGGGACTGGACAATTTCCCTCCCTTCTCTTGCAGAGGACCAACCTGGGAGGACGGCAATGCCTTTGCATCGCTGCAAGAGAGGCACCAGCGCTGTGATGTCAGTGAATGCCTTTACCCACAAGGCAGGGAGCAGGCGGAGGGACAGGGGTGAGTTGCCTCAGCAGCCATCTGGGGCTCTGCCCACGTCCTCAGCCTCAGCACATGCTGGGGGAGCCAGGACAGAGCACAAGGGATGTGCCAGCCACTCCCTGGCTCAGACACTTTGTCCTCACACCCACAACTCTTTGCTTCCCCAGGCCCTGGCAGCTGCTCCTGTGCCGCTCCTGTGCTGCCGAAGGCACCCACCGGCGCTGCTCCAACTTGACCAACAGCACAGGCACCTGGGAGTGCGACAGCTGCGCTGGCGTGGGCACTGGTAAGTGGCAAAGGCCTCATGCTGCTGGGCTGTGGCCAGGCCAGGCCTGGCTGCAGGAGCTCAGGGCAGCCTTGCCAGAGTCTCTCTGACCCTGGACGGGTCAGAGCCTCTACTGCCGTGGGTCTGGAAGTCCATCCCACTCACCTTCCTGTCTCCCCTTACAGCCTCCAGTAGCAATCTGGGGCTCGCCGGCCCCAGCACCTCCAGTCCAGAGGTTCTGGGGCCCTCCCGTGGCTCCCCAGCACCCGAAAGGAGCAGCCTCAGCAGCACCAGCAGCCAGGCAGCACCGGGGCCATCCCACAGTTCCCAGGAGACTGAGAGGAGAAGGCCAGGGACAGAACAGGGGACAATCTGCCAGCCTGTACATCAGGCCCAAGACACCTGGCACAGTCCCAGAAGACGCCGCAGGAGCAGCCGTGCTGCAGAACCCAGCGCTGGGAGCAGCACCCCCAGCTTGGCCAGCCAGAGGGCACCAGGAACCTCCAGTCACTCCTTGGTGCCTGAAGGCAGACACCCCACCGGCCAGCGGGGGCGACCCCGGACAAGAAGCCGCTCACCGCTGGAACGTCCAGCCCCAGATCCCCAGAGCCGGCCCCGAAGACGCCGCAGGAGCAGCCACGCACCAGAAAACGGTGCTGGGAGCAGCAGCAGCACCAGATCTGCCAGGGGGGCGGCATCGGGGTCCCCCAGTGGATCCCCAGGGCCTAGGCGGAGACGACGCTCCAGCCAGCAGGGGACGGCCCGGACAAGAAGCCGCTCCCCGTTACAACATCAGGCCCCAAATACCCAGAGGCAGACCCAAAGACGACGTGGGAGCAGACGTGCTACAACCCCCAGTGCTCAGGGCAGCAGCAGCAGCAGCTTTGAAAGCGAAACGGCATTGGGGTCCTCCAGCGATTCCCCGGTGCCTGAACGCAGCAGCCGCTCCAGCCACGCCGGGCCAGTCCGGATGCGAAGCCGCTCCCGGTTACAACATCGGGCCCCAAATCCCTACGGCCGGCCTGAACAACGCCACGGGAGCAGCCGTGCTCCAGCCCCACGTCCTGGCTCCAGTCCCCAGCCGCCATCACAATAAAGCTTGCTGCCAATCCCATCTGTGCTGAGAGATCACACGCGCGTCGGCTTCAGCCTCACTCGCACGACTAAGCCGTGTCTCCCTGCTTCCTTCCCTCCCCCCTATTAGATTGATTAGGAAAGCAACGCAATTCCAGTAAGCACGTTTGGCTTAATCACATTGTCCAGAAGGGGTTACGATCTACACAGCCAGACATGTCGTTTGGGCTGCACATGTCCCAGTTATTAGCCAACCGTCACCCTGTAGACTATGGCACGTAGAGTTAGGAGCCACGAAATTAAAGTGTCTTTGACGAATTGTAGTATGAACTTTCCCTGTGAGATTCCAAAGTTGCACTCCATTAAAACACCCCTCTGTTTCTCTCCATTAAAACACCCCTCTGTTTCTAACTGCGCATTCATTAGCGCAGGCCCATGAGTTTTCAGGTCAGAATCAGTACGATACAAGCTTGCATCTCCCACATCCAAGTGAAAACCATGCTTAGGTGTGATTGTTGCACAACCACAATTGCACGCAGTTACAATTCCTTGCCGTCCCCACCCACGTTGAACTTGGGCATCATAACGCACCACGGGGCCTTATCACATGCATGGGCTTCGCAAGGCTGCTGTTGACAATTTGGAATAATGGGGAGTGGTACGACAAAATAAGGTAGATACCAAGATGTTTCAAGCACAGGTTCTGCTCGCCACCGATGTGGGCATCTAATCCCCGAGGGTGATGTAAGCAATACCAACAAGACGATTTGTTACCTAGCTGCCGAATGCAGCACCAACAGCGCAAGCAGCCAGGCGGCACCGGGGTCCTCCTGAGGCTCCCCACCGTCGGGCAGCACCAGCCCCAGCACCGCCAGCCAGGCAGGACTGGGGCCCTCCTTGGCTCCCTGGTACCCGAGAGCAGCAGCTCCAGCACCCTCAGACTGACAGGAATGGGGATGCCCCACAGCTCCATAGTGCCCAAGAGCAGCAGCGGCTCCAGCCACCCTGGACCAGAGCAGAGGACAACCCGATCATGATTACAACGTCCAGCCCCAAATCCCTACAGCCAGCCCAGAACACGCTGCAGAACCAGGCATGCGCTAGCCCCAAGTGCTGGCCCTAATCCCCAGCCCCCAAGCCCAATACAGTTCTGAGCCAGCCTCTCCCCGCTCCCCTCGCCCATCTTCCCCCAGGCTGCTTGCTTTGCAGGGGAGCCCATGGCAGCAGGGACGAGCACTCTGGACACGCTCTTTCCCAGTGGCACACGTGGGTGATCACAGCACTGCAGCGCTGGAGAGGAGGTCGGGGCTGGCAAGAGGTGGGACAGGTGAGAGCAGGGCTGGCAGCCGGCTTTGGGCTCTTGTATGGCCTTGCCGTTAGCGCAAGGACTCGGCTTCGGCTTATCCGGGTTGCTCAGGCCACGCTCGTGAGCCTGCAAGAAAGGGACCAGTTTAACGGCAGCATCCTCCCCAGCAGGTTTGGGTCGAGGCGTCTGCCTGTCTTATGCCCGCTCTGGCACCGGTGCCTGTGAAGAATGACGTCGCGAGGTGCTGGGCCTGCTCTCTCAAGGAAGAACTACAGGCTGAGCACTGAGCCGGAGAAGTCCAAGGTCGCAGGTACGGGCTGTACACGCCTCGCACAAGCAGGACCGCTGTGGAGCGGGGTGAGCGCCCCTCGCCTCGCTTGAGATCGACTGCCTCCAGTGGCAGTGGCCGTGCTGAGAGAGGCGTGGTGGGGCAGAAAGCGAGTGAATCCCTGAGCCGAGGCGAGATTTTGGGAGGGCCTTTCCTGCAGAACGAAGGACTCCGCCAGAAACTCATGTCGCGGTGCCCTTTCTCCAGCCGTGTGGTGCTGGAGGACGTGGTGTTGCCTGTCTTTGTCCCATCGGACTCTGGGAGTTCCTCTTCCAGGGCAGACGGCCTCTCGGGTTCTCGGATTAATGCTTTCCTCAGAAACGATGATAATGCTGGGCAGTCCGTTTGCTCTTGCACCGGCCAACCCGGCACAATCCTGCTTGTGAGACCGCAAGGCTGGTATTTGAGGGCTCCGTGGCACCCACAAGTAAGGCAAGCTGCTTTGTGGGGCACCAGGGATTGTTTTGCACAAGGAAAGCTACTGCGAGGCATACAGCCTTAAGGAGGCTGTGAGTTAGCCTAGATGAGCTGTGTCTGCGAGCCTCTCTGTCCCCGCATCTTCTCCAGCACAGTGAAGAGATGTAGTAGCTACAGAGAACGTTCCAGGTACAAGCAGGACATCAGGAAGTGCAGTGGTGGCATTATTATTTTTATTTTCCTTGGAAATGAAATTGGGTCCTCACATCCAGCTTTTGAAGTAACTTTATCTGGAAGTAGCAGAGCAGCGTTCCTGAGTACGTAGTTTCACACGAGGGGACGACTGTACAGCCTCCCACTTGCATTGGAGAGCAGCTCAAACTGGAAGGAGCCCCCTGTTGCGGAGATGCGCTCCATAATGCTGGTGTCTAGGGCCGTCAGTGAAGACAGTGAGAAGGTAAATGGCTTCCTGAAGCTGTCTTCCCCCGTGCTGATCTGCAACCTGGAAGGTTGTTTTCCTGTAGTTATCAATTTTTTGCTTGTACTTGAAATGAATGGTGTGAGTTTACCTCCTGACTCCTGAAGCTTACTTTTCTCTCCTTTTTCACAAGGGATAGTGAACAGCAGGCTGCTGAATGCACTCTGGACATGCTCCGTCCCAGTGGCACACGTGGGTGATCACAGCGCTGCAACGCTACTCTGTGTTGGTGCGGCCTCCCCTCGAGTACTGTGTACGGTTCTGGGCACCACAGTACAAAAAGGATGTGAAACTGTTGGAGAGTGGCCAGAGAAGGACAACGAAGATGGTGAAGGGCCTAGAGGGGAAGACGTACGAGGAGCGGCTGAGGTCACTTGACCTGTTCAGCCTGGAAAAGAAAAGGCTGAGGGGAGACCTCATCGCGGCCTACAGCTTCCTCACGAGGGGGAGTGGAGGGGCAGGCGCCGATCTCTTCCCTTTAGCAACCAGCGACAGGACCCGAGGGAGCGGTGTCAAGCTGTGGCAGGGGAGGTTTATGCTGGATATCAGGAAGAGGTTCTTCACCGAGAGGGTTGTCGCGCACTGGAACAGGCTCCCCAAGGACGTAGTCGTGACACAAAGCCTGTCAGAGTTTAAGAAGCGTTTGGACTGTGCTCTTAGTAACAGTAACAGGTAGTAGTCAGAGTAGCTTGGGTGCAGGAGACGCAAAAGGGGCCTTTCCAAAAGGCCAATTATTTTTCCAATTTCTTATCATTCTTCCGGAAGGACTGTCGGTATGTACTCCCCTGGGCTACTTCAATTTTCGAAGCTCGATCCACTTCTTCGTTGTTCTGACGTTCTTCGGTGGCACGATTCTTAGGCATGTGAGCATCTACATGACGTACCTTTACAGCCAGGTTTTCTACCCGGGCAGCACTATCTTGCCACAGGGTAGCAGCCCAGATAGGTTTACCTCTGCGCTGCCAGTTGTTCTGTTTCCATTGCCGCAGCCACCCCCACAGAGCATTTGCCACCATCCATGGGTCAGTGTAGAGATACAGTACTGGCCATTTTCCTCTTTCAGCAATCTCTAGGGCCAGTTGTATAGCTTTCATTTCTGCATACTGACTCGACTCACCTTCCCCTTCCATGGCCTCCACAACTTGTCGTGTGGGACTCCACACAGCAGCTTTCCACTTCCGATGGCCCCCTACCACACGGCAGGATCCGTCAGTGAACAACACATACTGCTTTCTGTCTTCTGGCAACTCATTGTATGGTGGTGCTTCTTCAGCGTGGGTTACCTCTTCTGTCAGCACTGCGAAATCCCTGCCCTCCGGCCAGTCCATGATCTCTTCCAGGATTCCTGGGCGGTTGGGTTTCCCCATTCGAGCCCGCCGTGTAATTAACGCTACCCACTTACTCCACGTAGCATCGGTTGCATGACGTGTAGTGGGGATATTCCCTTTAAACGTCCAATGTAGCACAGGTAGCCGTGGGGCCAAGAGGAGTTGTGCTTCTGTACCAACAACTTCTGAAGCGGCTCGAATCCCCTCGTATGCTGTTAATATTTCCTTTTCAGTTGGGGTGTAATTGGCTTCTGATCCTCGATAGCCCCGGCTCCAGAAACCCACAGGTCAACCTCGAGTTTCTCCTGGGGTCTTCTGCCAGAGGCTCCAGGTGAGCCCATGCTCCCCAGCTGCAGTGTGAAGTATGTTTTGCACAGCTGGTCCGGTATGGACAGGCCCAAGGGCTACTGCATGAGCTATTTCTTGTGTGAGTTGTTCAAAGGCCTGTTGTTGCTCGGGGCCCCACTTTCGAGTCACTCGATATAGATCCTCTTCCGAGTCACTCGATATAGAGGGCTCACAAGCTGACTATAGCCTGGCACATGCATTCTCCAAAATCCCACAAGGCCTAGGAAAGCTTGTGTTTCTTTTTTGCTACTTGGCAGAGACATAACCGTTATGTTGTTGATCACATCCGTCGGAATGTGGCGACGTCCATCCTGCCATTTTACCCCCAAGAACTGGATTTCCTGTGCGGGTCCCTTGACCTTATTCTGTTTAACAGCAAAGCCAGCTTTCAGGAGAATTTGAATTATTTTCTTCCCTTTCTCAAAAACTTCTTCTGCTGTGTTACCCCACACGATGATACCATCGATGTACTGCAGGTGTTCAGGAGCGTCCCCCAGTTCCAGTGTCGTCTGGATCAGTCCATGGCAAATGGCAGGGCTGTGTTTCCACCCCTGGGGCAGTCGATTCCAAGTGTACTCAATGCCCCTCCAAGCGAAAGCAAACTGTGGTCTGCATGCTGCTGCCAGAGGGGTGGAGAAAAATGCATTAGCGATATCGATTGTAGCATACCACTTTTGTAGCATACCACTTAGCTGCCTTTGACTCTAGTTCATACTGGAGTTCTAGCATGTCTGGCACTGCAGCACTCAGTGGTGGCGTGACTTCATTCAGGCCCCGATAGTCCACTGTTAGCCTCCACTCGCCATTAGACTTTTGCACTGGCCGTATAGGACTATTAAAAGGCGAGTGAGTCTTGCTGATCACTCCTTGGCTCTCCAGATGATGAACTAACTCATGGATAGGGATCAGGGAGTCTCGGTTGGTGCGATATTGCCGCCGGTGCACAGTTGTAGTCGCAATTGGCACCTGCTGTTCTTCAATCCTCAGCAATCCTACAGCAGAAGGGTCTTCTGAGAGACCAGGCAGGGTAGGCAGCTGCTTAATCTTCTCTGTACTCAAGCCAGCTATGCCAAAAGCCCACTGGTACCCTTTTGAATCCTTGAAGTACCCTCTCTTGAGGTAGTCTCTGCCGAGGATGCACGGAGCCTCTGGGCCAGTCACAATACGGTGCTTTTGCCACTCATTCCCAGTTAGACTCACTTCAGCTTCCAACACAGTTAGCTCTTGGGATCCCCCTGTCACACCAGAGGTAGAGATGAGTTCTGCCCCTTGGTGGCCTGACAGCATTAGGGTACGCTGTGCGCCTGTGTCCCCTAAAGCTTTATATTTCTGCGGTTCTGGTGTGCCAGGCCATCGAATCCACACAGTCCAGTAAATCTGGTTGTCCCTCTCCTCTACCTGGCCAGAGGCAGGGCCCCACTAGTCCTGGTTGGAGCATCTGTCAATTAATTCTTCCAAATGTGAAGCAGAGGTCTCTTCGTCAGGGTCAGGAGTAATACTAGCCCTTCTACTGCCTCTGGGGGACTGCCCAACAGAAACTGGGGCAGCGATCCTCCTAGGGGCCTCTTTTCTTGCTGCTGTACCTTTCCGCAGTTCATGTACCCGAACAGCTAGGGCCGATGTCGGTTCACCATCCCGCTTCCTCATATCTTCCCCATAGTCACGTAAATAAAACCACAAGGTACCCCGTGGTGTGCGTCCTGGATTCTCCCTTGCTTGAGCCGGAGAATGCTGGCACTTAATGGCTGAAAGATTCTTCCATCTAGGTGAGGAGGAACTTATGTGTTCTTCTAACCATTGGGACAGTCTCTCCACGGCTGAAATACAGGCCCGTACTGGGGCAGAGAGATTTTCTTCATATTTATGAAGCTGGTTGGACATAGTATCCACTGTTGGCCCCATCCCCTCCTCCCAATCCGTTGCTGCCAGTGTGCTGGCATGTGATGAGGGTGCAGCCCGTACCAACTTCTGCCACATGGATGCTGTGCACTGGACTTCATCAGGGTCTTTAGGTGTCTGGGCATTGTCCAAATCACTATAAATCATCTCCAGCACAGCTGATTCCCACAGGTGCTGGATACCTTTATCCATAGTGGTCCACTTGCCTACTTGATATACAATATCTTCCTTGTGGGGATACCTTTCTTTCACAGCTGCCAGGAGTCGCCTCCAGAGGCTGAGAACCTGTGCCCCTCTCCCAATTACTCTATCAATGAGCCTTTCTCTAGAGAGGGATCCCAGCTGCTTGGCTTCACTGCCTTCTAGTTGTTGGCTACTGGCCCCAGTGTCCCAGCATCGAAGCAGCCAGGTGAGGATGTGCTCACCTGGATGACCACTGAAATCCTTTCGTATTTCTCGCAACTCGCTTAAGGATAGAGATCAAGTGGTTTCTGATTCATTTATGGTTTCGGTCTCTTCTCCCTGATGTTGTTGTGATGACGCTGCTTTAGAGCTGCCTGCCTTTTTCTCTTCTCCCTCCTCCTTAGGAGGAGCTTCTTCCCTTACTAAACGAGCTGACTTCCGTTTCCATTGTTTTGTCTTGCCTATAGGGGCGACTGATACCATAGGTGGTTGGTCCTCTGGGGTGGTCACAGTCTGTGTTATCTCGTCGTCAAATTCAGAAACCTCCCTATCCCCTTGAGGGTGCTGGGCAGTGATAATTGACATTTGATAGGCGTAAGCCAGACCCCAGCAGAGTGCAGCAAGCTGATGGAGTTCTCTGGTATTGCCAGGGTCAGGGCGTACGTCTTTCAAACGTTCTACCAGTTTTCTTGGATTTTGCACTTGTTCAGGAGTGAAGTTAAGAACCATCGGAGGAGAAAACCGTGACACGTACCTGCCCATATCCCCCCACACACCTTGCCACCC